>NC_052678.1:187500-820000 GCF_016802725.1 Solenopsis invicta
TTAATCTAATTAAAAGAAATTGAATTCTGAAGGGTATTTGATTATTTGAGATTGGATCAAATTCACATTCAAATGGGGATGTTTTTTCACGATCTTGAAATGATTTTTTAAAAATTAATAGAAGGCCTAGCGGAGTAAGTATAGTAAAAGTGCCCCTACGGCTTTTTGAGTTGGCCTTCTTTCTATATGGAGACGTGTCCAAGATAGAGCGAAAAAACGATTTTTTTTTTTACATTTTCACGATTTTCTTAGTAACAAATCAAATAAAATTTTGAAAACTTCTGAAAAATCAATTACACTTAGACATTAATAAAAATATTTTTTACATTTGCTTTCAATGCAAATTTCGATTTTTAAACAATGAAAATAACTTTTAAACGTTTTTCCACCGTGATTTCATTGATTTACCACCTTGAAAAGATTACATTTGTTGTCTTTGTGCCCAACTTCTTTAAAATATTAGGAGTATAAATAAGTTTCTGCCGTTTTTTATCAAAAATTGGGCATTTATTGTGAAAGAACGGTACCTAATGTTTTATTCGAAGTATTGTCCATCGCTAGCCACTACTTTTTCCCATCTTTCTGGCAGCATACGGATACCGCGTCGGAACAATGCTTCATCTTTTGAAGCTATCCACAAATCGACCCAATTTTTTGTATCTTCCCACATAGAAATTGACTTCCAGTGGATGTCCATCGCCCTTCCATAGCTCCATGGGACGTCTATCTCCATGGTGGAAGTTAGATGGACGTCCATTAGAAGTCCATGAAACCTCCATAGCTACATGAGATTTTACTTCCATCATGGAAGTCAAATGGACGTCCATTAGAAGTCCATAAAATTTCTATAGCTTCATGAGATTTTTATTTTCATCATAGAAGTTAGATAGATTCCTAAAAGCGTATAATGCGCATGACGTAATCCTTGTTGATCACCAAAAGTTAAACAAGGATAAAATGTTATATTACATACATCATGCGCTCTCTTTACGGAATTTGATCATTATCTCTTTATCAAAACAATTATGCAACTAATTTGTATATAACAATTATAATAACTATGACAATTAAAAAAGCGTCATATATGTTTCTTTAGTAATTTTTCCCGGTGAATCGATTGGCACAATCAATTCTCCTCTACAGTCATTTTTGACAATTTGTTTATAACAATTAATTGCAAAATTAACTTTGGTAACGGGCTCTTTACGTCATTAATGTTTTTTCATGCTCCGATACTATTTCTAATTGTTGTTTTTTGACTGATTTGGCCATGGGCAGAAACAGATTTTAATTATTTATATAATTTATATTAAAAATATCTAAGGCTAAATAAACAAAGAGTTAATAAGAGTGTTCGCGCGATACTCAAGACGCCAGTTTCTCCTTGTTCAAATCAGCTTTACTTCAAATATAACTTTTTATTAACAATCTCACAAGTGTACGTTTAGCTCAATGTTAAGATACTAGGTTATCGTTCCGAAGATCTTAGATTCGAATCCCGCCGGCGCCGATGCGTTTCAAAAATTTATAAAATAATACGTAATTGTAATTAGTGAATTAAAATGTTATATGTGAAACAGTAAATACAGATTAAGCTATAAAAATAATAAAATCTGTTAAAAAAAAATTTTTTTTACCGTCCACTGAAAGTCCGAACCTCCATGGCAGACGTCCATTAATAATCCATGTAATGTCTGCTGAGACTCTATAAAGCCTCTACTAATAATCCACGTGACGTCGGTTTGTCATCCACTAAGGCTCTATGAACTCTTTATTAATGATCCCCGTAACGTTCAATGGACATTCATTGTTAACGTCTAATGGACGTCCAATGGACGTGCGCAATGCGGAACTGTGGATGCCTAATGGCCGTCCATTGGATGTCCATGGGACGTCCACTGGAAGGTTCGAACCTCCACGGCAGACGTCCATTAGACGTCCATTGGAGATTTTAGTTCTATGTGGGTTCATATGATGTGAAGTGTTGCTCAGACAGGCCATGCGCCATCGATCGAAACAGATAGTAATCAGAAGGAGCAATGTCTGGTGAATACGACGGGTGGGGTGAAACTTCCCAATTGAGTGTTTCCAAGTAGGTTTTGACCGGCGCCGCAACATGTGAACGAGCATTATCATGCAGAAGAATAACTTTGTCGTGTCTGGAGTAGTAGTGGGCACGTTTTTCCTTGAGTACTCGGCTCAATCTCATCAATTGTGTTCGGTAGAGAGCCCCAGTAATGGTTTCATTCGGTTTGAGCAACTCATAATACACGACACCAAGTTGATCCCACCAAATACACAACATGAGCTTTCATGAATGTTCGGCTTGGCTGTTGATGTTGAAGCATGGCCAGGTGGTCCCCATGATTTCTTCTTCTTTGGGTTATCGTAGTGGATCCATTTTTCATCACCAGTATACAATGCTATACTATAAGACTATACTATAAGACTATACAATGCAAAAAACCCTTTCGTTTATGCCTGGCAAGCAGCATTTCACATGTGAAAAATCGGCGTTCAACGTTTTTCGGCTTCAGTTCATATGGAACCCAGTTTCCTTGTTTTTGAATCATTCCCAATGATTTTAAGCGATGTGAAACTGCTGGTTGAGTCACTCTTAATATAAGTGCAAGTGCTTCTTGCGTTTGGCACGAATCTTCATCTAATAATGTTTTTAATTCCGCGTCTTCGTACACTTTCGGCCTTCCGCTACGTTCTTTATCTTCGACGTCAAATTCACCGTTCTTAAATTTGTGAAACCACTCACGGCAACTTCTCTCACTTAAGGCAGCCTCACCATATGCTTCTACAAGCAATCGATGCGCCTCGGCTGCAGATTTCTTCAAATTAAAGAAATAAATCAAGAGCTCCCGCAAATGACGCTTATTCGGCTCAAAACTCGACATTTTCGCACGAAAAAAGATATATGATACTGATACAAAATTGCAAATATTTTAAGGTTATGTTGTTGCCAGATGTCCAACCTTACAATATAACGTTTTACAACTGACAATTTCAACCATAACATACTAGTGGCGCTATTTTTTGTGAAACGGCGGAAACTTATTTATACTCCTAATATATTTTTATCAGATTTTTTCAAAAAATGCACTACAATGAAAAAAAATTAAAATAACATTTTTTTTATTAATTTTCTTCAAAAAATGAGCAAATAAATCGTTTCTACCAGCTCTTTAACGTTTTATTTGTCTATATTCTATTTTATAATGTTTTGCTGAATTTTTATAATTCCACAACAGAAGCATTTATTTCATATTTATGAAATAAAAATCTCATGGAATTATAAAAATTGAAAAAAAATTTTGCTATCACTAACTTTCAACTTGTGATCAGCAAAATATTTCAATATAAATTTTGTAGACAAATAAAACGTTAAAGAGCTGATAGAAATAATTTACCCATTTTGCGATAAAAATTGACAAAAAATGTTATTATTTTAAATTATTTCATTGTAGCCTACTTTTTGAAAAAAATCTAAAAAAGTATTTTTTGTAGGAATTGCGAACAGAGTTTTACATATTATTTTATTAAGGTGGTCCATCAACAAAATCAGGGCAAAAAAATGTTTAAATGTTCTTTATAATCAAAATTTGCATCAAAAATAAATGTAAAAAATATTTTTATTAATGTCTAAGAATAATATTATTAAGGTCCAAATCTAATTTCATATTTATGACTTGAAAACCTTATGTCATGGAATTATAAAAATTGAAAAATAGTTTAATGTTTTTATCTTGAATTTATAGAAAAATCTATCGATTGAAAAATTCAGGCATCTACAGAGTATTAGTTAAATTAAATAACATTTAAATTGCATTTAAAAATCATATAAAATACATATATATTTTTAAATTTAATATAACATTTATATTATAATCAATATTTATTAATTTTCTTAAAGTAAACTAATTACATTTAATTTCGACTTAAAAATTGATTATATACTTTAATGTAAGAAAAATTTAACTAAAACCAAAAAGAGGTAAATTGTTGTTAATAATTTAATTGAACATAATCGTCAGATGACAGGCATGAAATGTAAAAATATCTTGAGTCGGAACACGCCGAATTAACTATATCGATATGCCTTGACACGCGTACAAGTTCATGTGTTAAGGCATCGGTGGAACCTAGTGTATAGTCGTGAATTAAAAGGTGGCAACACATTTTCTTCGATGGTTTTTGGAATGTAAACTTGCTCATCGATAGGCAAACGTAATTGGTTGGATCCACAGGTAAGAACCTATGACGTTCGCCGTTCAATGATCAAGTTTACATTCCAAAAACCATCGAAAAAAATATGTTGCAACCTTTTAGCTTACGACTGTACAATATTTAAGGGAAATTGATAATACAAGCACACAAAAAAACAAAAGTGTCATGTCCGAGAGACTACACCTATGTATCCCTATGTATTTTGACGCCCTGAAACCGAATATAACCTCAGAATTTCTCTATCAAATCAAGATTTTTTTACATTCAAAGAATTGCTAAACGTTCCTTAAAATTACACACTATTCAACCCGGTAAAAAAAAGTCCTAACCTAATGAAGCAATTCTAAAGTCATATTCGGTTTCAGGGCGTCAAAATACATAGGGATATATAGATGCGTAGTCTCTCGGACATAATACTTTTGCTTTTTTGTATGCCTGTGTAATTACCAACTCGAATAAGAATTATCAAAGATTTCATATTCTTAACTTTAATTAATAAGAACTTATTTGTGTGTTGAATAGGTATAATATGTTTAATTTTAGCTTAAAATTTCTGACGATGAAAGAACATTTTAGTAAATGTAACATTACAAGGTTGAAAAATAAAGTATAAATTATTATCTATTTCCAAGAAGAATGTAATAGATCCATATTTCCTTTTTTTATCTATTTCCAAAAAGAATCTAATATCTATTCCAAGAAGACTTTAATATCTATTTCCAAGAAGAATCTAATAGATCCATATTAGTAAAAAAATTACACAGGCACACAAAAAAACAAAAGTGTCATGTCTGAGAGACTATGTATCCCTATGTATTTTGACGTTTTGAAACTGAATATGACTTTAGAATTGCTCCATCAAGTCAGGATTTTTTTTACCGGGTTGAATAGTGTGTAATTTTAAGGAACGTTTAGCAATTTTTTAAGTGTAAAAAAATCTTGACCTGATGAAGCAATTCTGAGGTTATATTCGGTTTCAGGACGTCAAAATACATAGGGATACATAGGTGTAATCTGTCGAACATAACATTTTTTTTTGTGTGCCTGTGTAATTTTTTTACTAATATTCGACCACTTTATTCATTTCATAGAATGCCACAAAGTATTTCTCTCCATTTCTTTTACAAAGCTTCTGAGGTTTATAATTGGATTTTATTCTATTCTGTTCCAATTTTGTCCAACTTTTTACCTGATAAATATTTCCAACACTGGCTACTTCTAGTTATTGCTCTCTTTATTCTACTTCAAAACAGTATCAATATAAAATTAGAGCTTAAAAAAGCGAAAATTTGCTTAAGATTATTCGTAAAAAATATTAAGTTTTGTACGGCAATAGAGAACTAACTTATTACAATGCGCATCGCCCTTTACATCTCGGTTTGTGTGTTCGGCGATGAGATCCTCTATGGGCAACATCGGGATTCCCATTTGAAAGCTTTAATGGTTTTCTAGCAAATTGTGTACATGGAACTAAGAATATGAGTCAAGAAATTATTAATAATTTAAAGATAGCTCAAGGTGCAGCAAATTAAAAAAATCAGTGTTTTGCTGACAAACATACGACTAACCATCATTCATCTAATATCAAAAAAGATTACAAATTACTTGGTTCTCCTCAAGAATTAAAATTTATGAATGATATTGAGAAAAGATGTTAACATTAAATGGCCTACACATCGATAATTTATTTATTTACGCTCGAGCTAAAATTAAAAATGAGCTTTATATTTCAAAACTATATAAAATTACTAAAAATGATAGCTCTAATGTATAAGTAACGACCAATGACAATAAAACTAAATATGGATCTATTAGATTCTTCTTGGAAATAGGTAATAATAATTTATACTTTATTTTTCAACCTTATAATGTTACATTCACTAAAATGTTCTTTCATCATCAGAAAGCTTTGAAAATTAAACATATTATACCTATTCAACATATAAATTACTTCTTATTAATTAAAGTTAAGAATATAAAATCTTTAATAATTCTTATTTGAGTTGATAATTATTTATGCAAATCTCCAAACAACTTCAAACTCAAATTTTTAATGCAATTTATTAAATAACAATCAAATTGACATTTGTTTACTTTTTTAACTATTACCTAATAAGCTTATGTACTTAATAATTTAAATTCTATTCTTCTGCAATTGTCTTTTGTATTTTAGATATATAAGGCACATTGATAAATAAAATTATAATAAATATCTAACGTCTTTATTTCTAAAAAGTACTTTCTCTTCAGCAAATTATGTTTGTATCATAATTGATTTATTGTAACATATTAGATATTTAATTAAATTGTTTAAATTTGCTATGTATAAACTAAATTTCTGTTTATATATTTAACATTTGCCGTAATTTTTTGTTTCTCGCCTCTTTTTGCATTGAGGTTATTCGCGTTTTATGCTTCTATTAAAAAGTACTCCGTAATGAGACGGTTTTCGATCATAGGCAGAGTACAGGCACCTATAACACGTACTGTACCGAACCGGAGTACACAACGCGGGAAATTTTGCTCGGACGCGAATGATCCCATGATGGCTAGTAAGAGTTAAATATGAAATTAGACAAATATCATTAAACATTTAATCATAATAATTAAATATGATCAGATATCAAATCAATTTGATCTGCTTAGATATGAATAGCTTTTAATCAAATACAACCTCATTTCTACTTATAATATTTCGAGATATGCATATCTGACCATTGGTCAGACGTAAATTTTGGGTCGCATTTGTTAAATATGATTATATCTAAACAGATCTGATAATATCTATCATTGATTTGTAGCAATACTGCAATACTCATCTGAACTGTTTCGCTGAAAATCAATGATAGATATTGTCAGATCTGAACAGATATGTGAGATCTGGATTATTCTCGAAAATACAGAATCACAGATATTGTCAGGTATGAACAGATATGTCAGATCTGAGATATTCCAGAAAAATTGAATCGCAGATATTGTCAGATCTGAAGAGATATGATCTGATTGAAGCCATCAAAGAGTACAATATATGCCATATATGGTTATATATTGACAGATATGATTAGATCTGCGTAGATATGATGAACCATATCTGAGTATATCTAATCAGATATAATTTGATCCGGTCAGATCTAATTCTTTTTTCCCGGGTAGTGATAGGGAAAAGACATTATTAGAATTTATCAAATTCACATAGAATATAACATCTCAAAATACAGAGAAAATATATACAAGTGGCAATTAGGAATCGGTCTGTATCAATCTTGGAGGGTTTGTTCCGCAGCGACCATCCGGTAAATATTAATGACTAACTAATTAAAGACTGGTTACGAACCACGGGGAGATTCGTTAGGAAGCATCCTAACATCCTGTTTACTAGAGCGGACAAGGGTAACATAACAGTTGTCCTTGACAAGAAAGACATATTTCAAGATTACATCTTGAAAATGGAAGACATGCTCTCTGACAAATCTACTTACGTTAAATTATCAAAAAATCCGATTCTAAAACTAACCAAAAAAGCGCGTTCTCTTCTCTCCGATTAGAAAGAAAAAGATTTTATTGAACAACATATATGTATATATATATATATATATATACACACCAAGTGTATGCATAAGTTTTTTCCCGTTTCACTAAGAGATGGCGCCAGCGAAAAGTACGCAGCGTATTAATTTGACACATACGTCATTTTGTTCGTCTGACATAGAACTACAAACACACACAACTTGAGTCCGCCAAAAACTAGCGTCTTTGTTTTATTGTTCAGTAATCATGTCGAGTTTTGTGCCTGAAAAACAACATTTGCGGCACGCATTGCTTTTTTTATTTAATCAAAAGAAAAAGGCTGTTGAAAATCATCGTTTGCTGGTAGAAACATATGGTAAACACGCTCCATCGATTAGAACATGTGAGACATGGTTTCGACAATTTAAAAGTGGTGATTTTAATGTGAAAGACAGTGAGCGCTCTGGTAGACCACAAAAATGCGAAGACGAGCAATTGCAGGAATTATTGGATGATGACCCAACTCAAACTCAACGGCAATTAGCAGAAGCATTACATGTATCACAAGAAACAATTAGCAGACGTTTACGAGCAATGGGAAAGATCAATAAACTCGGTAAATAGCTCCCACACAATTTGAATGAACGTCAAATAGAAAATCGCAAAGTCACTTGTGAAATGCTGCTTCAACGCCACGAAAGGAAATCATTTTTGTATCGAATTGTGACGGTTGACGAAAAATGGATTTATTTTGAAAATCCAAAGCGGAAAAAATCGTGGGTTTCACTTGGCGAAGCCGGTCCATCAACACCAAGGCCAAATCGCTACGGCAAGAAGACCATGCTCTGTGTCTGGTGACCAGAGCGGTATTGTGTATTATGAACTCTTGAAGCCCGGCGAAACCGTTAATACACAACGCTATCGCCAACAAATAATTAATTTAAACCACGCATTAATCAAAAGACGACCGGAATGGGCCAGAAGACATGGCAAAGTGATTTTGTTACGCGACAATGCGCCGTCTCACACAGCAAAACCAGTGAAAGACACCTTAAAATCTCTTGAATGAGACATCCTTCCGCATCCACCCGCCGTACTCCCCAGACCTGGCACTATCTAACTATCACTTCTTCGCATCAATGGGGCACGCGCTCGCAGAGCAGCACTTCAGCAATTTCGAGGAAGTTAGAAAATGGCTCGACAAATGGTGTGCCGCAAAAGACAAGCAGTTTTTCTGGCATGGTATTCATAAATTATCTGAAAGATGGGCGAAATGTGTAGAAGCCGATGGCCAATATTTTGAATAAAAAAAAATTAATTTCCCTTGAAAATTACGATTGTTTTTTTTTTATCAAAAAACCGGAAAAAACTTATGCATACACTTGGTATATATTGTGACGTGGCAGTTTTATCTGCCTCGCCACTTCGTCCTCCGCCTGAGCATAGCGCAAGGAGGCGCGTAAGACCGGGTCGGGCACTCAGCGAGAGAGCGAAATCTCCGGCGGGACTGCGGCGCGTATTGATTTCATTTATTTATTCGCGGCTTATTTCATGTATCCGCGGGCACCTCGACAAACGTCGCCTAAGGACCAGCAGCAGCGAGGAGGATGGGCAGCAGCAGGACAAGGAGAAGGCGATCGTCCAGGGCCGGCGCACGGAAAACCGACGGCGGAGAGAAGGACGAGACTCGACGTGGTGACAGATATGCGCCACGCAAAAGAGGCTCGCAATTGGCGCAGCCGAGGGACAGGCCAGGGCGGACGAACGGCCAAGACAAGGGCCGTCGAATGTCGGCTGTCCGTCGAGAAGGGTAGCGGCGAAGAATCGTCGCGGGAAATCTCTGCTGCTGTCATCCGCGAGGACGACGAGAGCGGCGAGGATATCGGATGCCGACGGGGACCGCACGACACCTGCGGAGCCCCGACACTGCGCTGCCGTGACGTCACGGCTAGATAAGGGCAGCCGCTGATAGGCCGCGCCGCTAGGCGCAAGGATATCGCGCACCCTGTAGGAGGGGTAGCGCTCATCGATCGCGCATCGAGCGCGATCCTCTCGGCTTTTGCGTGCGACCCGTTCGACTGCGTGCGTGTGCGGAAAAGAGCGAGCGAGTGCGAGCTATCGGTCGGCTATCGGCCTGTCCGCTATCGGAAGGAGTGCCCGGCCTTGGCGAGCGTCGTCGGAGCGAGTTGGGGACACCCGAGGACCCGAAGGAGGACCGTGCGGAAGTCGAGGTGACCCTCTAACCTTCGTGTAAAGCCACGAGCTGTCGGTGTCGACCGGCTCGCATTCTGAGGTGGAGCCCTTAGGTTCGTGTGCGAGTGCGTCCGCCGCGTGGCGATTGAACGCACTTTGCTTCTTGGTGTTTGGTCGGCTCTCCACCTCAAGCGTGAGACCTTGTCGAGGCACCCAGCTGTCGGCTGCCGCGGGTACGTTGGCTGTCCCGCCGTAGAAGCTCGCGGACGACCGGCTTCCCGGGAAGCCGCAAAGCCCTCGCGCACGTGCGCGAGTCGTGTTACGACCGTGATCACACGACCGCCCGCGTTATCGGTGCGTTGTCGTGTCGCGCGTCTTCGAGAGAATTGTGCATCGTGACCGCGACGACGGCATGGCCGTCACCGGGTATCTTTGGTTGTATTGCTTTTGAGTTAATTACTGTCCGTTAGCGAAAGTTCGACGAGTGTGTTCTCGCCGCGCTGTTCCGAGCGCGCGTGATTGGCTGTCTCGTTCCGCGCGGGACCAACCGCCGTTGTTCGCGCCGCTAGCGTAAGCATTGTAGTATTTAAGAAAATTTTCATGTTCCGCTTATTCGTTTTCGTCAACTCTCTTCATCTCTTCCGTTCTTTGCTTGCTTCGACTGATAATTTCTTCGCGTTTGGCTCTACTCTGTCTCTGTCATATGCTACAATACATGTTATCTCTCTCTGTTATATTGGCCTGACTTTACTTGATTTCTCGCCTACCCGTCTCCTCCAGTAAGAGAGCCGCTTCGTCCCTGTCTCGGCTACCCCGCCCCTCTACCGGTTAGAGGAGCTAGCTGGCCGCATGCGAGCGACGATTTCGTGTTTCGTTCTGAGAAGCTATCGCGTGGTGTGCGTCCGCGTCTAGCGTTAAATAGTGTACCCGGCGACGCGACCGGTATAATCGCGTCTGGCGCCCAAATTCGCGATTGGTGGTATCTATTGGTTATATCGTCGCTCACGCGTGTCTCGCGCGTAATTCCGGTGTTTGATCGCGTATTCCGCCGCTGCTCTCCGGCGTGGGATAAAAATACGTGACAATATATATAAACATATTAACAACGGACGTCGTCTTGCCGAGAGCCTACGGTTTGCCAAAGATCCATAAACCTTATAACCCTTTGACAATTATAATTCCTTTATAAATAGTCCTTTACACTCTCTGGCTTATTTTTTATATAATATAATTTATAACAATATACCAGAAGCAAATAGTTTCATTAAAAATAATTTTCATTTGGTTAATAAACTTAATGGCCTTTCTTTGGAATCAGATCACATCTTGGATGTCGTATTTCTTTTCACCAATGTTCCAAAAAACTTAGCGGTAAAAAGCGTCACGACCAGATAGGATTTGATTTCAAAAAACACTACTATTTCGGACAATAAATTTCTCAAAGCTTTGAATTTAATAATAGATTCTACGTTTTTGAATTTAATAATGTTTGCCACAAACAGATCTTTGGTCTGCCGATGGGATCACCGTTAGCTCCTATTTTAGCGGATTTGGTCAGGCAGGATTTGGAGTGCAAGGTGTTAAAACTCCTCTCTTTTCATCTACCTTTTTACTGCAGATATGTAGATGACATTATATTAGCAGCCCCAGCTAATTCATTATCGGGCATCCTTGATATGTTCAATTCCATGCATAACTGTTTATAATTTACTATGGAGAGAGAGATCGAGAGAAAAATTAGTTTTTTTGATGTTATGTTTGTAAAGATGAATAACAAGATTATTTTCGATCAATACCGCAAACCAACTTTCTCGAAAAGATACTTAAATTTTTTCTTATACCTTGTGTCATAAAAAGAGTGTTATTTTTAGTATGGTTGACAAATCACTTTTATTATCACATCCTCAATTTCATCGTAACAATCTCATAACTTTAGTTAATATTTTATTGGAAAATAATTATCCTTTAAATTTTATCTTTGCCATGATAAATTTCAGACTCAAACACCGTTTTTTATAAAAATGATACCTGCGTTGAGGATAAACGTGTGAGAAAATTCTTTTCGATCCCTTACATCGAGTCGGTATCAGAGAAATTTTCATCTTTCTCATGTTTGACTGCAGTGTTGCATTCACGATCCCTGCTAAATTGAATAAATTTATAACTACTGGTAAAGACCGTATAGAGCGTCTTTCTTGTAATGACGTAGTCTATAAAATTAATTGTAAGGACTGGGATTCTTCTTACGTAAGACAGACAAAATGCCAATTAAAAGCAAAAGTCAGCAAATATAAAGCGGATATTAGAAAATCCAGTTCTCTTTCGGTCATCTCGTTACATCGCATTGAAAAAAACCACAAATTTGATTGAGAGAACATAGAAATTTTTGACAAAAAGCCATCTTATGTTAAAAGATCTATATCCGAGATGTCACACATCAAAAATCAATTGCATGGACTCAATAAATAAAGTGATACCGAACTCCTCTCGGATGCGTATCTTCCTATCCTTGATCATATTCCCCCTTCTTAGGTTCGTCATTCCTTCTCCTTCTATCACTTTTGTTCGGGCCACCGAGACTATCTTGTTTGGTCCTCATTATTTGTATCTATTCTCACCAAGATATAACATCCTATTTCACGATGCTGTGACACGAGTTTTGGTGCTTAGAGGTATTTTGTATATAATTCTTTGTCTCGATTATTTTCTTTTCGTTTTTTTGATTTTGCATAATTTTTTTTACAATTTTATATCTTATGACTTGTACAGCTCTCTTTTATTTCATATTTATTTTTATTTTTATTTATTTACCGTTTCTTTCTTTTAAATTTAATTTGTATTATTATCTGTTACAAATTTAAAAGTCATCATTTTAATATTACTTTCTCATTTATTTATTTGTTAGCAACCAATTCATGTTGCTTTTACGATTTTGCATCTAAGACGTCTGCAGACGTCCTTCAAATGTTGACTTTAAGACGTCTAGAAAAAGGCATACGGTCCTGTATGCATTATGTATTGTTGAGAAACATAAATATTCATATCAATAGACGAAATAGGTCCATATATAAAGAAACCTCGATTTATATCCCAATGAGCAAACAATATTTTTTCATTGGTATTTTAATAAAAATTTTTTCATATTTAATTATTGTATTATATTGATATATACTTTCTTAAACAAATAATAGAAAAGTTATTCCAGATGCTATTCTGCATTTGCAAAATTAGAAAAAAGACTATAATTTTATATTTGTTTATATAAATAACGTCCTTTAATTATACTTATTTCATTTTTTCAATAACGTACATTAACCTGATCTACCAGTTATATACACATATCAGCATAAAGTGTTCACAGATCATCATAAGGGATCAATTCGCACCGATCACGGAGGGCAAGCAACCTTCACCGGAGTCGCGACTTGGATGGATGACCGCTTGAAAATTTCGAAAAAAAAATTCTTAAGAAATAGAATTTTTTTGCGAAAATTGTTTTTGAAAATATTACAAAAATGTTGTTTTGCTCACGTAGATTGAATGATCCACGTGAAAAAAATGCAATAAATTATGTTTAACTAGAGATATAGGAAATGGATTCAATGTTTTCAGTTTCTATAAAATTCAATACCTTTTTCGTGGATTCAGAAATTTGATTCATATGAATTTATCCAATCCAATCATTTGTCGTTTACTGGAGACACTTCCATATAGATTTTAATCCATTTGATTCTCATAGAATTACTATTCAAATTTAACGGAAATTAAAATAGGAAGTAGCAATGTGAATTTTGTGGGAATAATTTTACATTGACTGTTATCCTGCACAATCCACGCAGAATTATTGATTAAATTTAAAGAAGACAAAAATACGAGATAGCAACATAAAATTCACGTAAGTAAATATAAATTAATTTTTATTCTATATAATACACGTTGTAACTTTGTTATTTTGATGATATAGAAATAGACACATTAATCACACGAAATAGACTTTTTCATCTGCGGGGATATTCCGTTTAACGATAAATGTTTATGTTTCTGAACAGCATATATTGACTGTTTGAAGCTTATGCGCGTACTTTTTTGATTTTAAAGTCCAAAATTTCTTTTTTGAACATAACACTGCTCAGAAACATAAATATTATCGATCAATAGACAAAATAAGTCCAAGAATGAAAAAACCTCGATCTACATTCCAATGAGTAGACAATATTTTTTTAATGATTTTTTAATAAAATTTTTTTTTCATATTTAACTTAATTATTGTATTATATTGACTTTTTTTGCTGTATTCTTATTTAAACGAATAACAGAAATGTTATTCCAAATGCTTTCCTCATTTGTAAAAATCAGTAAAAAGCTATAATTTTATATATGTTTATATATAGAGGAGAAGAAGGTATTATGGCTACTGTCGACAATATGGCTACTTCTATTATATCCGTTATTAGGTGACGTATTCTAATAATTGCTTATGGAATTATTCGTTTAGTTACTCGCCGTTTTTTAGTGATGCTAATATGCCAATACATAATGACTAACAATTGTTATAAGGCATTTTTACTTTTGAGCAATTTTTTCAAGGTACACTTTTAATCTTTAATTATATATACTTTCTCATTATTCTTAAATTTGAGTGTATAATATACTGGTTAACCATCCAGAAAACCAGGGTGCGGAGAGACGATGCATGCGTTTAACGGTGAATGGGTCGTGCCGATCAAAGATGGACATGACAGAGTCAGTAAAAATATTCACTTTAGCGTCGATATCGTGGGTGTTATAGATAGACGACCAATCAATGGCTTCCAGGTCTTGAGTAATAAATGTTTCGCACCCCCCCCCATCAATAAGTTGTCTGAAAACCATGCGTCGCGCGCGGTGCAACTTCGCTATGCTCAATAAAGCATAAATGGTGAGCTGATCTAATAGTTACGATGTTGTATACTTCAGCATTGAGAAGAACTAAGTTAGAGGAAATGAAAAGTAATTTAATCAGCGTAGCTGTGTTGCGCGTAACTTGAGTGGGACAGGTTATAACTTGTTCGAGGGAAAAGTAAGACATAATATTTATTAAGTAACGCACACCTACGTTTAAACGGTCAAGCATATTTATGTTGAAGTTACCAGTGCAGATAATTGCATCAGTTGTAAACGCGACGCGCACCAGATAGGATTCGACAATATGCAAGTCTAAAAACGGAGAACAGGGAAGCCGGTACACAGAAAAAACAGCTAAGCGCTTGTTACACAAATAAATAATAGCACCAACTATATCTATAGTTGATTTCACGAGAGGGAAGACTGCATAGAAAGTTGTAAATGACAAAAGATCGCAGATATACAAGGCCACGCTGCCACCACGCGCACCAGACAAACTGTCGAAGCGGTAGCCGTCAACAGACAAGGAATTGGAGTCGTCCCTCTCGCTCAGCCATGTCTCACTAATGGCAAGGACATCAAGTCAATTTAGTAGCAGTAAGTCTTTAATCGTAGAAAAATGTGGCGTCAGAGAGCGGGCGTTTACATGTGCGATGCAGAAAGAGTTATTGCATGATGATAATTAAAGAGGCAACTGAGCCGGTAAATAACCACTGTCCCCATGCGTGTTTGACGGCGACGAGGACACTAGGAGAATAGGGGAAGGAGACGACAAACAAGAGGATAGAGAATTAGAGACAAGAGTTAAAGGAAACGCAGTGTCTTGAGTAAGAGAAACATGAGACGGAGAAGCGGACGGGGAGAGTCAGGACACGGCTCGCGAAGGCGATGAGAACCGAGGCTGGGCAGATGAAACCGCAGCCGAGGATCCCTCGACAAAAGCACAATGCATCGATTCAGCCAACACATAACGGTGAGAGGACTGGACTCAGCACACGAAAGTAAACCACACCGCGACGCATGCAGACATATTTGACCCCAGTGCGCACCGCGATGCCCCTCACCTCAGCAAAAACTCTCCGCTCGGACAGCGTAGCACGCTCGAGAATGTTCACCTTGTTTGGAAACCAGGAGTTCAGAATATTCGAAGCAACAATATTTTTATGGCGACAGCCGCGGGTAATTCCTCCTGGCAATAGTCGTGAACTTAACGATAATCGGCGGTGATGAAAAAGACCGAGTTGTAATTCTACGCAAGAACTCAATATCACTGGGTGAGAAAGTTGAGCCCAAACATGAGGACACAAGTCTGAGTGTGTTCACCCTGTCCTCGCGCTAAATGTCCGAGATACCAAAAATAATAAGCTTTCGATCTCTCTGGTCACACTTGCACCGATCGAGGCGAGCCATTACATCCTCCAGGCCACGCTTTCCCGCGAAAGAGGACACCTCCGCCATAGAGCATTCCAGTCTCGAGCATCGCTGATCAACCTTCTCATACTTGTCGGGAAAAGAATCCTGACAGACAGCGAGCCGGTCCACAGTGACCGACAACTGGTCGACTGACGAACGCATCTTGTCAATCCCCGACATTATCCTCTTGACGTGGCGCGTTCTTGAGTCCAGGAAATCGAGCTTAATGTTAATTGAGTCGATGAACCCAATCTTCGATTCCAGGCCATCAGGTTTTAGGCCGCCAGTAGCGATATACTAGAGTTGATAGCAGTTAGAGTGTTAAGTAGGTCAGATAGCGACGCCGCAGGATCCGAAGTAGCAAACTGGGATGTCAACCAGGCGCAAAGCGCGTTGGTTGGTGGGCAAATATCTCTATAACGGCGGAGATGCCCAAGGTAGAAAGGCACAAAAATGCTTTTGAGTTTACAGGAGGAGTGTTACTAGTTTGTGACAAATTATTGTCAGTGCCACACGCAGTACACAAAAGCGATGCTGGTAAGAAACGCTTGCTAGGCATTGCTGAGCCATAGCGCGAAAATCACAGTCAATTTGCAGCGCGTCAAGGGCCACAGCAAGCCAGAAGCGCCATGCAAAACTAGATCACTCGAGCAGTCAATAGTGCATTCAGGATTGTAGCCAAGAAACACCGTACACAAGTGATGAATGATAACTAACTCGCGAAATAAGCAAAGCAAACGTGTCCACGCAAAACGATGCGTACTGCGAAATAAAGACTGCAGTTATGCAGTTCACAATGCAACAGGTTGCGTACACGCACAGGCCTTACAAAAAGTCACCGACACGCACACCATCAGTAAACTCAGATGGTTAAAATAATTTTAAGTTGCAAGTGTACGAAGCAAGCGTGTCCACGTGAGCGCAACGTGATGAGGTAAAGTAGCGCGACGCAGTTAAAGTATATCAAATCGCTATTATGCAGCTGCAGTGCAACAAGTTGCACACACGCACAAATAATGCAAAAACCACCAACCCACACACCATGAGTGCACTCAGATGGTTAATGACAATTAAAGTCGCGAGTATACGAGGTGAACGTGTCCACGTGAGCACGACGTGACCAGGCAAAACAGCACGCCGCCGTTATAGGTACACAAAATTGCAGTTTACAGTGCAGCAGGTTAAACACACGCACAAGCTTTGCATAAAGTCATTGAACCGTCCACCATAAATATGCTTAAATGATTAATATCAATTAAAGTTACAAGTATATGACGCAAGCGTGAAAACGTGAGCACGTAAACACAGCATGAGCAAGTATGCGGAGCGCACAAAAACACGTTCGTCTGCGGCAACGGTTTAGACAAAAATGTAATCATTCAAGTTTCAATAGAAAATAATAATTATAAACAAATTTATTAAATAAAATGAAAATAGGTACCATATTACCTTCTTTTTTTTATAACATCCTTTAATTATATATGTTTCATATTTTCAATAACATATATTGAGTTGATCTATCAGTGATACATACACCCACACAAAATATGCAGTAGATAATTAATGGATATCTATATATCTATAAAACATCCATATCTGTTATGGATATCCAGTAGATATGTAATAAATTGCCCATATATCCTTATCCATCAAATATCTACGGAAAATATCCACTGGATATCCACATGTTGTCCACATATCCATATCCACCAAATATTTACAGATGTCCACTGGATATTTACGTGTTGTCCACATATTCATATCTACCAAATATTTACGGAGGATATTTACTAGATGTTCACATATCCATATCCATCAAATAACCATGGAGAATATCCACTGGATATCCACGTGTTGTGCATATATCCATGTCCACCGAGTAACTACGGAGGATATCCACTGGATATCTACGTGTTGTTCACATATCTACGTCCAGCAAATAACCATGGAAAATATCCACGTGTTATCCACATATCCATGCCTATCGAATAACTACAGAAGATATCCACTGGATATCTACGTATCATTCACATATCCATGTCCACCAAATAACAACGGAGGATATCTATTGTATACCCACGAGTTGTCCACATATCTATGTCCACCGAATTTTTTTGAGATTGTGATCCGCCATATTAGATCGGTCATTTTGAATTTTAAAAATCTGTCTTCAGATTCATAATCAGCGACCCAAAAAACGGTCGGATACAAATTTTCAAAATAATCGATTTGATACAAATAAATGTGACACAAAAGGTTAAAAAATATAAAAAATTCAATTTGCTCTATTTCAGCGAAAAAAAGTCGAATCACAGCATTTAAATATGCGTTGGAAAGCGAAAAAATAACACTTTAATGTGACATTCAGCTGGATTCTGAAAAAAAATTGTTAGACGTTTTATAAGTCGTGGAAAATGGCCAAAAATCTCATTTTTTGCACCTTTAAGTTAGAATATCTCAAAAACTTGACGTGATACGACATTTTTGCGGCCAGATTCGTAATCAGCACATCAAAATCTGTCAGAAACGACTTTGTTTACTTTAAAGCTAAAAAGATGTTTAATTTTCTTCGAGTGTCATTTATATAATTTATATTATAAATATCTGAAGCTAAATAATCAAAGGGCTAGTGAAAGTGTTTGCGCGATATTCAAGATACAAATTCCTTTCTGTTCAAATCAGCTTTACTTCAAATATAATTTTTTATTAACGATATCACAAGTATACGATTAGCTCGGTGTTAGCGTATTAGATTATTGTCCCGAAGATCATAGGTTTGAATCCCGCAGACCCCAATGTATTTTTAAAAATTGTAAAATAATTCATAATTGTAATTAGCAAAATTAGGAATCTTATATGCAAAACAGTAAATAACAAACTAAGCTATAATATCTGTTAAAAAACTAAAAAAATTTCTTTATATTACACTTTATTTATATATTAAGTAACACATATCTAGATATGTCATGGATATTCAACAGATATCTAGTACGTATGTCATGGATGTCTGGTGGATATTCATCAGATATCTAATACGTATGTCATAGATATTTGGTGGATATTGCGTTATCCAGTAAAGATATCCAGTAAATATTCAACAGCTCTCTTTTGGCGGACATTTGGATATCCAAAGCATATCCAGTGGCTGTCATTTTGATATTCATAGATATCCTTAATACCCAACAAGAACATCTAGTAAACATCTAATAGATATTATGTTCTGTGTGGGCATGTATTAACATAAAGTCACAGATCATCACTAGGGATCAGTTCGCAGAAGTGGAAATTTACGAATAAAAAGTTCCTGAGAACAATTCTTTCTCCAAGAATTTTTTCTCATTGCAAAATATATTTTTTTAAATGTTACAAAAGTATTGTTATGTTTATTGGAATTATATGGTGTAATAATATAATACCTATTCTCATTAGGCGTCCGGTTTTAGTTTCAATCGGATTGGAATCTTTTCGCCGACTTCGAATTACATCGGATTCAATCGGATACGATTTTTATTTTTCATGGATTTACTCAATAACTGACTCGTTTGGGTACAAATTGCGAACTAAAACGGATTCAGGCAGATAAAAATTTTCCGGTACTTTTACTAGGGTTCTTATTGTTGCGTCTGGACGTGGGTCGGAACGTGATGTTTTTTGAATTTTTGTTATTTTGATTTTTATTTTAAAATTATATATTTTTAAATGGGTTGCTGTCATCAGTCCTGCACTTTACCAGGACAAAATTATTGATTAATTTTTTTTATTATTATTACTTTAGAATATTTAATTATGGCTAATTAGACGATTATTTTGCGTATTATTATTATTATATGATATTATTATTACTTATTTAGGCAGTGTGGCTAAGAAACGGTGGCGTGGGATTGGGTTAAATGATTTTATAAGCATGGTTAAATGGAAAATAATTTTATAACTTTTATTTAAATAAAAATGTATAAAGGAAATAATTGGCTACAAAAGATTTGATAAAAAAAATAAAAATACATATGAATGAATTGGTTTTGTTATAAAAAAAAAAAATATATATATATATACAGGGTGATTCAGAATAACCCGTTGTCTTTCACGGGATGTATTCCTGATCGAATTCTAAGACGATTTTTCCTTTGCCAAAAATTTGTCGGACGCTTAGATTTTGAAATATCAGCCGATTAAGTTAGCGTATCACGGGTCGAATACAGATGGTACGCAGGGGCGGCGCACTCACCGTTACGCGCGGGTGTGTCGTGAGGTGCCTGCTGCGCTCAGCTGATACAACACACAAGTCTTTCTTCCCTCACACACACACACACGCACGCACGCACGCACGCACGCACGCACGCACGCACGCACGCACGCACGCACGCACGCACGCACGCACGCACGCACGCACGCACACACACACACACACACACATACACACACACACACTCTCTCTCTCTCTCTTTCTCTCTTTCTCTCTCTCTCTCTGACACATCACAATGCTTTAACAGAAAAATGTAATTAATTTTCTTCTTAATTTTAATGATTTTAATAAGAGAAGTGCCAGGAAATTCTTTGTACAGTCGAAGAATCGAACAAAGAATTGCACAAAATCTACAAAAGTATTTACATCTCAAGTTTTTAGAAACAGTAGTACTTTTTTTGTCACAGAAAGAGAGGAGGGGGGAAGAAAGAGAGAGAGAGAGAGAGAGAGAGAGAGAGAGCGCGTGCTTGCATAAACAAGTTTGGACATGCATTTACTTACGTATTATTCTGTCAGCGATCAATTAGTTGTCTCCACGATGAGACAGACCAAAGTTTCGTTGATCCTCTCGTAAATTATCACTTTAGTATCGTAATGCACAATTCATAATACACATTCACTTGATCGATAAAACTTGAGTAACTAATTAACGAACACTTCGAGTAACGATCACTGCAAATAAGTATTAGTCATTCGGCGTGCGAAAATATGTAGCTCGAAAAAACTCGTGTTTACGCGCGACGAACAGACAACACGTGTTTACTCGACAACAGGAAAGAGCCGACTGATTTTATGGGTTACGTTATGATCGAATATGAATGCGTGATTGGTCGAACAGAAGTTAGAACGCGGCAATTTAAAAGTAAAGTAGTGATTAATACTGTTTTTAATAATAAAATTTATTGAAAAATATTTTTCTATTTATTTTATTAAAATTATTCTTTTTATATCAAGAGATTCTACATTGAGAAAAAAAGTTATTGAATTTTAATAAATATTTGTTTGAATACTTGCAATGACATAATTTATTAAATGTAATTAAATATTTCTTTAATACAAGAATCACTAATGTAATTTAACTATCATTTTTTTACTGAATAAATATTTATTTAGATTTAATAAATTGTGTCATTGCAAGTATTCAAATAAATTTTTTTCTCAGTGTAATAATTTGTTAAAACCAAAAGATAGTTCCTCGAAATAAATTATTTGGTTGCCCTGAAAAGGGCAGATTAATTCTCTTCGAAGAGTTTTCTTCATAACAAGTGCTCAAAGTGACCACCGTCCATCGTGACGCAGGCTCTCATGCGTCTTAACAGATTTTCTTGCATCCTTTTCAAAACATCTTCTTCAATATTCCAAATTGCATGATGGAGTTTGTTGTTTAACTCTTCTACGTTTTCAGGAAGCTTCCTGTAAATGATTTCTTTGCAATGTCCCCATAAAAAGAAATCTAATGGATTAAGATCCGGAGATCTAGCGGGCCAGCGTATTGGTCCATAACGACCCATCCATCTGTCAGGAAATTGTTCGTTTAAAAATTTTGTGACCACTCGGGCATTATGTGGTCCGGCACCATCTTGCTGGAATATTATTTTGTTTCTGTCTGCTAATGGCACATCTTCCAAAAAATCGGGAAGATTTTCCGATAAAAATTCGGTACGCCATTTAAGATGTCCGGAAGAATTACCGGACCCAATATCGTGGTGCCAAAGATTCCGGCCCAAACATTAAATTTCCATCTCACTTGAAAATTCCTGAGTCGAGTAATGTGAGGATTTTCGTCATTCCATGCGTGCATGTTGTGACAATTGAAAATTCCATCTCGAGTGAACAGCGACTCATCGCTGAATATCACTCGAGAAGGAAATTCCGAATCATCCTCTACTCTCCTCAGGAAATTTTCGCAAAATGCTCTTCTTCGAGGATAGTCTTCCTCTTGCAAATCTTGCACGCTAGTATAGTGATAAGCGTGAAGTGTTTTGTCTTTTAATATTCGCTGAACTGTGGAGTAAGACAATCCGTGTTCGCGAGCAATAACCCGAATACTAGTTTCAGGTTGCTGTTCAACATCACGAAGAACTGTCTCCACATTTTGCAAATTTCTTGCAAATTTCTTCACCGCATCTTGCGTGACGTTTCGATTCGCCGCGGAGGCACTGGGGGGGAGGCGTAGGCGCTGACCCCCCGCGAAGATTGTATAAATAGGAAAATCACGATCGATGCATCACTCAATAACCCTTCGATTATTAGGAGCGTTAAGAAGATCGCTAAGAAGACGATATGGCAGGATACACCGTCGCAGAATACTACGACATGATGATGGTCCTTGGAGAATGTCAGGGCTACCTTACGTAGCTTCAAGAAGATATGAAGAATTATATCCGGATAGGCCAAGACATCCCTCGGGCAGCGTTATACTTGCAACAGCTCAACGGTTTCACGAAACCGGTAGCGTGTTACCACAGAAGAAAGATTGTGGCAGAAATCGCAATGCAAGAAATTTGCAAAATGTGACAACATCACAGACAGTTCTTCGTGATGTTGAACAGCAACCTGAAACTAGTATTCGGGTTATTGCTCGCGAACACGGATTATCTTACTCCACAGTTCAGCGAATATTAAAAGACGAAAAACTTCACGCTTATCACTATACTACGTGCAAGATTTGCGAGAGGAAGACTATCCTCGAAGAAGAGCATTTTGCGAAAATTTCCTGAGGAGAGTAGAGGATGATCCGGAATTTCCTTCTCGAGTGATATTCAGCGATGAGTCGCTGTTCACTCGAGATGGAATTTTCAATTGTCACAACATGCACGCATGGAATGACGAAAATCCTCACATTACTCGACTCAGGAATTTTCAAGTTAGATGGAAATTTAATGTTTGGGCCGGAATCTTCGGCACCACGATATTGGGTCCGGTAATTCTTCCGGACATCTTAAATGGCGTACCGAATTTTTATCGGAAAATCTTCCCGATTTTTTGGAAGATGTGCCATTAGCAGACAGAAGCAAAATAATATTCCAGCAAGATGGTGCCGGACCACATAATGCCCGAGTGGTCACAAATTTTTTAAACGAACAATTTCCTGACAGATGGATGGGTCGTTATGGACCAATACGCTGGCCCGCTAGATCTCCGGATCTTAATCCATTAGATTTCTTTTTATGGGGACATTGCAAAGAAATCATTTACAGGAAGCTTCCTGAAAACGTAGAAGAGTTAAACAACAAACTCCATCATGCAATTTGGAATATTGAAGAAGATGTTTTGAAAAGGATGCAAGAAAATCTGTTAAGACGCATGAGAGCCTGCGTCACGATGGACGGTGGTCACTTTGAGCACTTGTTATGAAGAAAACTCTTCGAAGAGAATTAATCTGCCCTTTTCAGGGCAACCAAATAATTTATTTCGAGGAACTATCTTTTGGTTTTAACAAATTATTACACTGAGAAAAAAATTTATTTGAATACTTGCAATGACACAATTTATTAAATCTAAATAAATATTTATTCAGTAAAAAAATGATAGTTAAATTACATTAGTGATTCTTGTATTAAAGAAATATTTAATTACATTTAATAAATTATGTCATTGCAAGTATTCAAACAAATATTTATTAAAATTCAATAACTTTTTTTCTCAATGTAGAATCTCTTGATATAAAAAGAATAATTTTAATAAAATAAATAGAAAAATATTTTTCAATAAATTTTATTATTAAAAACAGTATTAATCACTACTTTACTTTTAAATTGCCGCGTTCTAACTTCTGTTCGACCAATCACGCATTCATATTCGATCATAACGTAACCCATAAAATCAGTCGGCTCTTTCCTGTTGTCGAGTAAACACGTGTTGTCTGTTCGTCGCGCGTAAACACGAGTTTTTTCGAGCTACATATTTTCGCACGCCGAATGACTAATACTTATTTGCAGTGATCGTTACTCGAAGTGTTCGTTAATTAGTTACTCAAGTTTTATCGATCAAGTGAATGTGTATTATGAATTGTGCATTACGATACTAAAGTGATAATTTACGAGAGGATCAACGAAACTTTGGTCTGTCTCATCGTGGAGACAACTAATTGATCGCTGATAGAATAATACTTAAGTAAATTCATGTCCAAACTTGTTTATGCAAGCACGCGCTCTCTCTCTCTCTCTCTCTCTCTCTCTCTTTCTTCCCCCCTCCTCTCTTTCTGTGACAAAAAAAGTACTACTGTTTCTAAAAACTTGAGATGTAAATACTTTTGTAGATTTTGTGCAATTCTTTGTTCGATTCTTCGACTGTACAAAGAATTTCCTGGCACTTCTCTTATTAAAATCATTAAAATTAAGAAGAAAATTAATTACATTTTTCAGTTAAAGCATTGTGATGTGACAGAGAGAGAGAGAGAGAGAGAGAGAGAAAGAGAGAAAGAGAGAGAGATAGAGAGAGTGTGTGTGTGTGTGTGTGTGTGTGTGTGTGTGTGTGTGTGTGTGTGTGTGTGTGTGTGTGTGTGTGTGTGTGTGTGTGTGTGTGTGTGCGTGTGTGTGTGTGTGTGAGGGAAGAAAGACTTGTGTGTTGTATCAGCTGAGCACAGCAGGCACCTCACGACACACCCGCGCGTAACGGTGAGTGAGCCGCCCCTGCGTACCATCTGTATTCGACCCGTGATACGCTAACTTAATAGGCTGATATTTCAAAATCTAAGCGTCCGACAAATTTTTGGCAAAGGAAAAATCGTCTTAGAATTCGATCAGGAATACGTCCTTTGAAAGACAACGGGTTATTCTGAATCACCCTGTATATACAGGGTGTCCCAGAAAGCTCGCATCCCATTTTAAGAGCGGATTCTTTGGAAAATTCTACGAAAAAAATCCTAATACAAAAATGTCGAGGGTATAATGGTTTTCAAATTATTCGCGATTAAAATTTACGAATCACTGAGCTGACATTTCGCGCGCTCAGGCATGGTGACATGACAAAGGTACTACAAGGGTATCTCTTGATAATGAAATTGTCATATAAATACGCAGTGACATTTATATTAAGAAATTACTACTATAGGAAACATAATTGTACATTACATATGCACAATTAATGTTTTCAACAAAATATCAATTTAATAACAAGATGTTACGATAACCGTTGGGTCAGCTGTCAAAATAAATTTATTACCATGTTCATATGATAAGAACTTTTATGGTAACATATTGATAATATCGATAATTTATGCGATGATATGAAAAAGATTGAATATGTTGATAAAGTAGAATTCAAACATATCAAATTATGTCTATTTGACATTATCGCGTTTATATCAATTAAATTATCGATTTACATTTTTAATAGTTAAAAATGTAAATAAATTATTGATATTATCGGTATGTTACCATAAAAGTTCTTATCATATGAACATGATAATGAATTTATTTTGACAGCTAACCCAACGACTATCGTAACATCTTGTTATTGAATTGATATTTTGTTGAAAACATTAATTGTGCATATGTAATGTACAAATATGTGTCCTATAGTAGTATTTTCTTAATATAAATGTCACTGCGTATTTATATGACAATCTTAATATCAAGAGGTACCCTTGTGGTACCTTTATCATATCACCATGCCTGAGCGCGCGAAATGTCAGCTCAGTGATTCGTAAATTTTAATCGCGAATAATTTGAAAACCATTATACCCTCGACATTTTTGTATTAGGATTTTTTTCTTAAAATTTTCCAAAGAATCCGCTCTTAAAATGGGATGCGAGCTTTCTGGGACACTCAATTTTTTGTATCTTTATATGATGTGAAGTGTTGCTCAGACAGGCCACGCGCCATCGATCGAAACAGGTAGTAAGCAGATGGAGCAATGTCTGGTGAATACGGCGGGTGAGGTAAAACTTCCCAAATGAGTGTTTCCAGGTAGGTTTTGACCGGCGCCGCAACATGTGGACGAGCATTATCATGCAGAAGAATAACTTTGTCGTATCTGGAGTAGTAGTGGGCACGTTTTTCCTTGAGTACTCGGCTCAATCTCATCAATTGTGTTCGGTAGAGAGCCCTAGTAAAGGTTTCATTCGGTTTGAGCAACTCATAATACACGACACCAAGCTGATCCCACCAAATACACAACATGAGCTTTTTTCCATGAATGTTCGGCTTGGCTGTCGATGTTAAAACATGGCCTGGTGGTCCCCATGATTTCTTCTTCTTTGGGTTATCGCAGTGGATCCATTTTTCATCACTAGTAAATATACGATGCAAAAAACCCTTTCGTTTATGCCTGGCAAGCAGCATTTCATATGTGAAAAATCGGCGTTCAACGTTTCTCGGCTTCAGTTCATATGGAACCCAGTTTCCTTGTTTTTGAATCATTCCCAATGATTTTAAGCGATGTGAAATTGCTGGTTGAGTCACTCTTAATGTAAGTGCAAGTGCTTCTTGCGTTTGGCACGAATCTTCATCTAATAATGTTTCCAATTCCGCGTTTTCGTACACTTTCGGCCTTCCGCTACGTTCTTTGTCTTCGACGTCAAATTCACCGTTCTTAAACTTGTGAAACCACTCACGGCAACTTCTCTCACTTAAGGCAGCCTCACCATATGCTTCTACAAGCAATCGATGCGCCTCGGCTGCAGATTTCTTCAAATTAAAGAAGTAAATCAAAAGCTCCCGCAAATGACGCTTATTCGGCTCAAAACTCGACATTTTCGCACGAAAAAAGATATATGATGCTGATACAAAATCGCTAATATTTTAAGGTTATGTTGTTGCCAGATGTCCAACCTTACGATATAACGTTGTACAACAGACAATTTCAACCATAACATACTAGTGGCGCCATTTTTGTGAAACGGCGGAAACTTATTTATACTCCTAATAATAAAATAAGAAAAAGAATAAATATTTGCATAAATAAGAATGGAAGATAACAATATTTATATGAACAAGAATATGATAATAAATATAATTATGTGCCTTCAAAATATAATACAACGATAATAATAATAATATCGGAATATATATGTTGTGATTTAACAATTTTTAGGCCGCTAGGGGTCTTTAGTATTTGGTAATAATTTGCTTTAATATCCAATATAATTGAAAGTAATTTCCGCGCTTTTATCGGTTTTCTTTGTGTAGATTGACAGAGGAATGGGACGCATAGGTTTTCTATTTAGGATAAAATTTTTCGAGGGTTTAGCTGCCTTCCTTTTACCCTGATAGCACATAAAGTTTCAGTTATGTTGCAGGGATGTTTCAATGTCTCAATTGTATATCATTACATTTGTAATGTCTCTGAGACCATTTTTTTTTAAATATCATAATTGGGATATTTCTGCAAGTATCTTGATTAAAACCTTACATTTGAAAGATTTTTGCAATGTAATATTTTGCAACATTGCAAATGTAACTTTCAAAAAGATTTCTGAAATTTCTCAACTGATAAATGCGCGCGCATATCATATATTATTGCAAAATCAACCGTACTGCGCTGCGATCTACCGCGCGCGTGATCGATGCCTATAACCTATAACCTTGTAAACGTTGAACTGCGTTGAACAAATATATTTTATCTGCGTTTTGACGTGCGGCGGGATTAAGTGTTAAGTGCGTGTGTGCAACCATTCGAAATAAGGCAAGACAAAGTCTTTTTGGATACAAAAGAATCACGCTCACTGGTACGCGGTCATAAAAAAAAGGTGGATATAGGATTGGCGAAAGAAGATCCTTCTTAGTGGTGAGACATTGTTTCAATATTATCTTTTATTATTATTTCCTTTTGCACGATTCTTAAATACACAGAAAAATATATTTTAAACAATTATATTTTATAGGCGAGGAGCAGTTTTGAGAGCAAAAGCATATGTTATGCGTTTATGATTATGTATCTAATCTAATGTGTCTGTATGAGTGCCCTGAATTAATTGAAGCTTGGGGTAATGAATTTGAAGCTTTGTATACCAGGTAATTGATATGTATTTCGAATATTATTGAAAATTACACTAATGGAGCTTATATAATTTATGAAAAGAATATATTTCTCTGTCATATTTAGATATGAAAAAAAAAAACAGGTTCTCTCATCTGTATTGTACGTCTCGAAGACAAATTAAAGCCAGAGAGTTGATAAGGCTTTTCATTATTCAAATACAATTCAAAACAGGAGTGCCATATATAGTTTTTAAAGATCATTGTAATCGCACATCAAACCATCAGAATCTGAGCACAAAGCTATAAACGAACTCAACGTCCAAATTTTTGAGACTTTATTATGGCGCTCTAGAAGCAAGTTGCGAAATAATTACCGAGAAAGGTCCTTATGAGTCATATGAAGGCAGTCCAGTTAGTAAAGGTGTATGTATCTAAGATAAATATTTTTCAATTATCTATTAATTGTTAGGAATTATTTACATCTGGAACATGTAAAATTCTTTTTGTACATTTTCTAGTACGACATGTGGAATGTGAAACCAACAAATTTATGGAATTTTGAATATTTTGAATGTAAAAATTGCTAAACACGGAGTGCGCAATTCTTTGTCGGATAGCTTCAGCTCATTTTTCTTCAGTTTATTTTCTCCTGAACTCTATTGTGAGTACTACAATGATCACTTAAAAAAATTATCTATATTAAAGAACGGAGAGATATGCATAAACTTTTGCATGGTAAAATAAATATTTTTATATGATAAAAATGGTACCGTTATTTCTAATAAGTATAATAATGTACAGTATAACAAAATTATTTTACCAATTATACAAGTTATGTTGGTTTAAAGTTTTGCAAGCGTATACAATTTTTTCAATTTCGGCCCTGCAGTGTGGCTAACTTCCGACTCTCATTTTAAAATCAGATGCCAACATGTTACACATCAATCGCTAAAGTGCGGTCGAAACTAAAAAGGAAGTATTTGCTTTTAAAACTTTACACTGACATAACTTGTATAATTTGTAAAATTATTTTAATATATCGTACATCATTATATATTCTCTCTCATTAGAAAGAATTCTACAACTTTTATCATATAAAAATATTCACTATACCATATAAATTCCTTATTATAAAGTCAGATGGTGGTCTCGAGCTCTCAATTTCAAGCTTTCCAAATGTTTAAGTAACTTTCATATTATAGAAATAATATTGTAAGCAACAATTTAAAATTAAATCGCGCGCCCTCAGTATAATGTCTCACAAGGGGTTCCCCTTAGTAACAGCGAGCGGTCCAAGTCGCCAACAGATGGCGAATGTGACGTACGGCAGGATCGAGGACGATCGTTCGATCGCTGTTCTTTTTAATAAATATCTCTCGAGGACGATCGTGCCGCGTGGCGACTGACGATTATTGTTGCATCAGTATTATATGAATTAAGACTAAATAAATTGTGAGTTACCACGAGGAAGGATTCTCATAAGAATACGCAGAATAGATTAAGTATTTTGTTAATGCATTGACTCATACACTGACTGCGATAAAATGATGTGAACACATATTTCTCTGTCTTCCATATTACACATTTATAGAAAAGATAGAGAAAATGTCGTTTACATTGTCTTTTATCAGTTTTACCCATTTCATAAATGACATTTCGCAAAAAAAAACATGATTTGAAGCAAGTGTTGTTTAACGGTTTTTATTATTTTAACACTGCATTGACAATGAGTTCAAAGACATCACGTATATTTTTATTTAGAAGTAACCTGTTCAATATGAAAATATGCAGTACTATAATTTTTTTATATACAAATTTTTGAAGTTGGACAAAATTTTCTATTTATTTAAAAATTGAACGATTTATTCTAAAATTAATTAAACTAAATAATTGAAGTATAAACGTATTTATTTTTCTCATTTTTTCAATTTGTCATTACTCTGGATTTTTATTGTTACAATTTTTTTTAAAGTAACAACTTATGTTATATCGTTCCAGATCTTTATTGTTCTATACAGAGAGTCGATTCAAAGGAGAACAAAAAGTTGACATTTATTGAAACCAAATTTATTATAAATCTATTGGTACTAGTATACAGCATTTACCGTTTGTGCGTGCCAGGAAAATTTCTCGGAAAAGCGTATGTATAATCACATATTTTCTTAATGGATAAAAAACGGAAAAGATTTTCATGTTACTCTCAAAGACATATTCGAAGATTGATTGCACAAAATACTACTATAGATGTAGATAGTAATATAGTCGAACCAACACCAGGTTGTTCTTATGTATCTTCCACTGAAAAAAAAATTTCAGGCAAAATATTTCAAAATCAAAATAATAATACAATTCCAAAATCAAGTACCGATTCTGATAGTGACGATGATAATTTTGACAATAATGTTAACTTTAATATTGTTAATAATATAGATTCAACAGAAAATATCGATGATGTACGTTTATCTGACGAAGTTGAAGATTATTTACAGTCAACAAGTGAAGTTGAAGAGTTTGAGTCAGAAAGTGAATCGGCAAATGAAATTGATAATGCAAATGTACAAAATTATAATGATTTTAAAAAAGATTTGTGTCATTGGTTTATAAATGATCGTATATCGCATAAATCTGTACGCAATTTATTGGTTATTTTACGGAAACGTACAGGTTTACCATTTCCTAAAGATCCGCGGACTTTGCTAAATACTCCCAGAAATGTCGAATATATTCCTGCAGAAATGAAGTATTATCATTTTGGTTTTAAGAAAGCTCTTACGAAAATGCTGCGAGAACATGTTCATCAAGTTGGTCCCACTAATATTCTTAAAGTTTTTATAAATATTGACGGATTACCGATTACGAAATCTGGTAATGCTTCTTTGTGGCCTATATTATGTTCGAATTCTGTTACGAAATCGGTATACAGGGTGATTCAAAATAACCTATTGGTCCCGAAGCTGGCATATTCGTAATCGAATTCTGAGACGATTTTTCCTTTTGCAAAAATTTGTCCGGAGCTTAGTTTTCAAGTTACAATAAAAATTAGTTAGCGTATGACGGGTCAGGTACAAGTGGTAGACAGGGGCGGCGCGACTCACTGTTACACGCGGGTGTTTCAGTAGAGCACCTCCTGCGCTCAAATGACTGACAAAAGGACATCACATTCCTATTTAAACTTTCTCTCTCTCTCTCTCTCTCTCTCTCTCTCTCTCTTTCTCTCTCTCCGTCACTTTAATTATGCTACATTTAACTTGTCAAATTTCGATCTGTCATCCGGCCGTCAAATATCGGGATGACCGTGAAATCTTTAAGTAAGTTTACATTATTATAATAAATGTACGCCCGAGAATAATAAAATTTAATGCAAATTAGATTACTTAAATGTGCACTTGCAAGTTAAAAGTAGCACTTTTAAAACGCACAAAAAGGAAAGAAAGGAGAGAGAGAGAGAGAGAGAGTGAGAGAGATAGAGACGGGGAAGAAGGAGGCTTTAAACAAGTTTAAGCACGTTTACTCACGCACACGGCAATCAGCTTATTGTTTCCACGATGCGACAGTTCAATTTAAATTTGTCCTTTATCCAGATCTATCCCTCGAAGTTGTTTCATATTTTACCACATTACTATTTACTCTGTACTTGATCGATAAACGCGGAACTACGCGACGAACCGATCGATCAACTTTATTAATTACTATTCTAATCACTACAATTATTCGATTAAAATTACTCGAAGAAACACGTGTTTACGTTACGATCACACAACACGTGTTCACTCGACGATATCAAGCAGTCGACTGGATATTATTGGTTATGTTGTTATAAGAGTGTCGAACGATTGGTTAAAGCCATAAGTCAAAACGCGGCAATTTAAAATGCAAATATTGGTTAATACAATTTACATCAATACAATTTATTAGAAAAATGTTGCAAATGCATATTTATCATTATTTGTTAAAAATTGTATGATAGTGACTTTATCAAGATAATTAAATATTATTCATTCTAAATATTCAAAAAATAATTTTATCAAAATCAATTTTTTCTAAATACCTTTTTATTTCTTATTTTTGAATATTTGTGAAAACTGTGAAAATATTCCTCAAAATAAAATATTTGATTGCCCTGAAAAGGACAAATTATCCGTTGCTGCAAGGAGATTTCAAGAATTATATCCTTAAAGTTCTTTTATAATAAATATTCTAAATAATTATCTTGATAAAGTCACTTACAATTTTTAACAAGCAATAATAAACATGCATTTGCCACATTTTTCTAATAAATTGTATCGATGTAAATCGTATTAATCAATATTTTCATTTTGAATTACCGCGTTTTGACTTATGGCTTTAATTAATCGTTCGACACTCTTATAACGACATAACCAATAACATTCAGTCGACTGCTTTATATCGTCGAGTGAACACGTGTTGTGTTAATCGTAACGTAAATACGTGTTTCTTCGAGTAATTTTAACGCATTGAATGATTGTAGTGATTACAGTAGTGATTAATAGTAATTAATAAAGTCGATCGATCCGTTCGTCGCGTAGTTCCGCGTTTATCAATCAAATGAAGAGTAAATAGTGTAAATGTGGTGAAATATGAAACAACTTCGAGGGATAGATCTGGATAAAGCACAAATTTAAATTAAATTGTCGCATCGTGGAAACAATAAGCTGATCGCCATGTGCGTAAGTAAACGTGCTTAAACTTGTTCAAAGCCCCCCCCCCGTCTCTCTCTCCTTTCTATCCCTTTTGTGCGTTTTAAAAGTTCTACTTTTAACTTGCAAGTGCACATTTAAGTAATCTAATTTGCATTAAATTTTATTATTTGCGGGCGTACATTTATTATAATAATGTAAACTTACTTGAAGATTTCACGGTCATCCCGATATTTGACGGCCGGATGACAGATCGAAATTTGGCAAGTTAAATGTAGCATAATTAAAGTGACAGAGAGAGAGAGAGAGAGAGAGAGAGAGAAAGTTGAAATAGGAATGTGCTGTCCATGTACTTTTGTCAGTCATTTGAGCGCAGGAGGTGCCCCACGGAAACACCCGCGTGTAACAGTGAGTCGCGCCGCCCCTGTCTTCCACTTGTACCTGACCCGTAATACGCTAACTAATTCTTATTGTAACTTGAAAACTAAGCTTCGGACAAATTTTTGCAAAAGGAAAAATCGTTTCAGAATTCGATTACGAATATGCCAGCTTCGGGACCAATAGGTTATTTTGAATCACCCTGTATATTGTTGGGGCATACTATGGCGAAGCAAAACCTGCAAATAATAATCTCTTCTTGCAACAATTTGTCGATGAAGCAATTTTAGTAATAAATAATCCATTAATTAATGATGACGGACAAAGAGTTGAAATTAAGATGGGGTTAATATGTGACGCCCCAGCTAAGTCTTTTATTTTAAATATTAAAAACCATAATGGATATAATAGTTGTACGAAGTGCACTATTCAAGGAAAGTACATTAACGGACGAGTATGTTTTCCTACAGAAAATTTTGCTTTAAGAACTGACGAAGATTTTAGAAATTATAAGTATGATCATCAGATAGGAGAAACAATATTAAACAGTATTCCTAATTTTAAACCTGTAACAGACATACCGCTGGATTATATGCATTTAGTGTGTTTAGGAGTTGTCAAAAAACTAATTTTACTTTGGCATATTGGACCAAATTCAGTGAAACTTTCGAATTATATGAAACAAATGATATCAGACGCATTAATTAATTTACGAAACACAGTGCCTTCTGAGTATCATCGAAGACCGAGATCTTTGAAAGATTTTAGACTATGGAAGGCAACTGAATTTCGCCAATTCCTTTTATATACTGGTCCGGTCATACTAAAAAATATTTTAAGAAAAGAAATTTATTTAAATTTTTTAAGTTTACATATTGCAATGACTATTCTTACAAGCCCAATTCTTTCAAAACATATTGTTAATGTAGACTATGCGCAAAGTTTATTAGAATATTTTGTTAATTCATTTACTCAAATTTATGGTGAGCAATACGTTTCTCATAATATTCACAATTTGTTACATATTTGTACAGACGTTAAAAAGTATGGTTCTGTAGATGAGTTTAGTGCATTTCCGTTTGAAAATCACATGACATATATTAAAACACTGATTCGTAAACCAGATAAACCTCTTCAGCAGTTAGTAAAACGGTACGCCGAAATAGAAATGTTGGGTTTTAAGACCTTAAATTCCATTAACTGTTATAATAACATGAGTTTCAAAAAATCTCACAAAGCCGGACCTCTCATAGACGGATATAATGTTGTTTCTCAATTCAAAATACTTCAGACTAATTCATACTCAATTCACTGCGCTAATCAACAAAATAATTGTATATTTTTAGAAAATGGAAATGTAATTTTAGTTTTAAATTTTGTAAAATCTGAAGATTCTAAGAAATTAATTATTGGTAAAAAATTAAAACGTATTAAAAATCTGTACTTGGTACCTTGCGAATCAAGTACATTTAATATACAAATTGTGACTGAAGAGAATCGCATACGTGTATGGTCATGCGAAAAAATTCAAGCTAAAATGTGGAAAATGCCTTATAAAAATAATTTAAGTATTGTGTTTCCTATCATACACACGTAAAATTTATTTTATTAATTTTTAAAAAATCTGACTTTACATTTCTTTAATATAAAATATGCTCACAGTAAATTGTTAAATAATGTAGCTAGGATAACATCTAATATAATAATGTAGCTAGGATAACATCTAATATAATATTTAAAATATAATGGATTTCAATTAATTCTACAAATACTTGATAATTAATAATATATACGAAAATTACGATAACATTATAGTTTCATTACATACATTAAAAAACGACAATTCTAAAGCTTCTTTTTTATTTTATTTCCTTTTTTTATTTACTTATTTACTTTCATTAACTTTATTTATCTTTTCCTTTTATTTACTACTATTATTATACAAGATAATTTAAATTAATGTTAAATTAATTTTTTTTAGTTGCTCATATTAAATTGCTGTAGCAAAATTCCGCCAAGAAAATCCGAAATCAATTACGTAATACGTTTTGTATAAAAGAATGTATTCATTTATTTTAATTAGTTTTTAGGATATTTATAGGATATTTATCAAAAATGTCGGAATTTACAATTGCACTTTTTGATGACGGACTCCAATTGGTGCCTTCATCGTGGATTTTTAATGATAATACAATGTGTCACTGGCCGCCTTATATGAGCGAACAGAAAATTCGGAAAACAATTATCGCAAAAACCAGTCCTGATTGCACCTGGACTACTCATAAAATTCTGCGCATTTTTGGAACGTCAAGTGAGTAAATTTATTTTGCGACAACTTTAATTTACGTCAATAAATAACTTATTAATATAATAAAATGTTGCGATTTTATACATTGTATTCTCAATTAATTTTTGCAGGTACATATGAGTCAGGAATTGAAAAAGTAAAACTTGCCCAAGAATATTCCGACTTGGATACTTCCGACATCGACATTTCACGTCACAACCGTACAGCACGCAAAAAAAAGACATTTAAAAATGATAATTTTGTATATCCTTCGTCAGGTTCTGACGACAGCGATCAAAACAATAACACTGTTCCTGAAAAAGAAGTGACTGAGGAAATAAGAACATTTGCAACACCACCGCCGCCGTTGCCGAAATCATTTATTGTTAATGAACCAACAAACACAAAAGTAACACAAAACAAAGATCTGCAAAGTGAAGAACTTTTTTCTAAAAAAAATATCAACAAAGAGTCCTCATCTACTTTGTTAGCCACTCGAGACACTACAAACATAAAAGTAATACAAAACGAAGATCTACGAGGTGAAGAACTCTTTTGTAAAAAAAATATGAACAAAGAGTCCTCATCCACTTTAGTAGACACTCCAGGCAAAAGTTAATACTATACAAAATTATATATTTCATATATTATATTAACACTAACAAAATTACTTATTTTTTATAGTACGATAGCAATTATTATGTATGTATTCAAAAATATTTCTACTTTTTCTAGATATTCAGCCTGAAATATTGAGACGATTAAACCAAATATTGGCAAAATTAAATTCAATAGATGATCGTCTCTACAAAGTAGAAGAAAATCAAAATATTACCCAAAAGAATAAAGAAATATCAATTTTGCAAGAACTTGTAACTCTACCCTTAAAAACTAACGAGGAATTACAAAACATGGAGAAGGACCTCGAAAATCAAGATTTTTTCGAACAAATGGTAAATATTTTTCCAACATATTTCTTTAAATATACACCCAGCATCATTGATTCTGGTAAAATTTTTCAAACTGAGAAGTAATAAATTATAATTTTTCTAGGCAATTTCATTTAATAGAATCGGAGGACGTGACAGTCACGAATTGATTATAAACATTTTAAAAAGATCAATCGCAAATGAGTTAGCAATACAATACAGCTGGGCCGGAAAATTAAAGAAAATGGGATTTAAGGATCTGCTGCTTTCGAAATGTATTATGCGTAAGTTTCGAGATATTAAATTATTTTTAGAGAGAGAGAGTTTATTAATACAATAATAAAAATATAAATATGATTAATAAATATGTTAATAGGAGCTATGCGTATTACGGACGATAAAGTAACTGACAAAGACATGATACAAAACATATCTAAATGGCTCGTACAAGCCACATTAAGATATGAACGCAGCCTCGAACCAAAGAAAACGTAAGTTTTTAGAAATTGGATTAAATTAATAAATTTTTGAAAGATATTGAACAATATAATGTTAATTTTCTACAAATTTGCTGTATAATTGGATTTATTAATAACTTAATATAAAAACGGAGTTTATACACAAAAAATCGGCCTTTAAAAAATATATATATATATATATATATATATATATATATACAGGGTGTCCGTCCATAAATGTCCGAGCAAATATCTCGTAACTGGTTGAAGTTAGAAGAAAGTTTAATAAGGAAAATTTACATGGTTTTTAGTCGGTTACAAAATGCACGTAAAGAAATTTTTTTTACTCGTCACCTTTTTGAGTTATGAAGGTCAATGTAGGTTTTTTAAATGGGTACCTATAATTTTTTTTGCATATTTACATAGTAAAGGTAATTTTCAATCAAAATTATATTAGGAAAAAAATTGCTACGACGCATCGTTTACGAGATAATCGGCATGCAAAGTATTAAAGTAATAATTTGGATCGAGTATTGTTGAACAAATTTGGAATATCAAATAGGTTGAGAAAGTAAACATTGTTTTTTCATGAAATATTTATTAAGAAATTAATTAAGAAATGGTTCGAAATTGTTACCATCATGATCGATACAGCATTCAACGCGTTTTATAATGTTTCTTATTGTTAACTGCAGCATTTCTGTTGTAATACTTTCAACAGCTCTAGTGATTTTATGTCGTAAATCTTCTTCATTTTCAGGAATAGTTGCATAAACAATATCCTTAATATACCCCCAAAAGAAAAAATCGCAAGGTGTCAAGTCCGGAGATCTCGGTGGCCATCGTACAGGACCATTAGAACCCATCCAACAATTAGGAAATCTATTATTTAAAAAGTTAATTACAGCACGTGTATTGTGTGCTGGAGCACCATCTTGTTGAAAAATAATATTTCGAAAAACTGATAATGGAAGATCGCGTAAATAATCTGAGAAAGTTGTTTGCAAGAATTCCAAGTATTTGTCACCATTAAGATGACCATGGAAAAAGAAAAGTCCAATAATTTTTGTTCCGATGATTCCGCACCATACGTTCACCGAAAATCTGCGTTGGAAACCTTTATCTCTTTTCGCATGTGGATTCACATCGGACCAAGTATGCACGTTATGTCGATTTTCCATACCACAATTGGAAAAACAAGATTCATCAGACCATAATATTTTATTAAGAAAACCAAAGTCAGTGCGATAATTAACTCGAAGCCAGTGGCAGAACATTAATCGGCGATCTGCATCTCCTTCATGTAAAGCTTGTACTAAATTATCACGAAACGGTTTGAATTTGAATTTTTTTAGTACAGCGTGTACGTAACTTTTCGATAATTCTAAATTACGTGCTACTGTTCTTATGGATGTACGTCTGTTTTCAATAAAACTTAATAGCACACTTGTCTCTTTTTCTTCATCTGTTTTGATTGTACGTTGTCTTGTTAGCGATCCTGTTTGACGCAATTGATCTTCAATTCGTCGAAATGTACGATTATTTGGTATTCTTCGTTCTGGATATTTTTGTTGATAAAGTAATCGTGCTTCATTTTCATTACGCATACTTAAATACCAGATCTCGAGCATATCACACTTTTCCGTAATTGTAAACATTGTTCTCACGCGCTCGTATGTAGACGATTGACTAACAGACTCATACTACCCTGTAATTCATATTACGTGCTATACAAATACTTTATTTACAAATCAAACAGTCGTGTATTTTGAAAAGTTGAAGGTCAGCGATCCTGTTCGATATAACAGACTTCATACGAGCGCGTGAGAACAATGTTTACAATTACGGAAAAGTGTGATATGCTCGAGATGTGGTATTACAACAGAAGTTGGGGGTATATTAAGGATATTGTTTATGCAACTATTCCTGAAAATGAAGAAGATTTACGACATAAAATCACTAGAGCTGTTGAAAGTATTACAACAGAAATGCTGCAGTTAACAATAAGAAACATTATAAAACGCGTTGAATGCTGTATCGATCATGATGGTAACAATTTCGAACCATTTCTTAATTAATTTGTTAATAAATATTTCATGAAAAAACAATGTTAACTTTCTCAACCTATTTGATATTCCAAATTTGTTCAACAATACTCGATCCAAATTATTACTTTAATACTTTGCATGCCGATTATCTCGTAAACGATGCGTCGTAGCAATTTTTTTCCTAATATAATTTTGATTGAAAATTACCTTTACTATGTAAATATGCAAAAAAAATTATAGGTACCCATTTAAAAAACCTACATTGACCTTCATAACTCAAAAAGGTGACGAGTAAAAAAAATTTCTTTACGTGCATTTTGTAACCGACTAAAAACCATGTAAATTTTCCTTATTAAACTTTCTTCTAACTTCAACCAGTTACGAGATATTTGCTCGGACATTTATGGACGGACACCCTGTATATACAGGGTGTCCCAAAAAGCTCGCATCCCATTTTAAGAGCGGATTCTTTGGAAAATTCTAAGAAGAAAATCCTAATACAAAAATGTCGAGGGTATAATGGTTTTCAAATTATTCGCGATTAAAATTTACGAATCACTGAGCTGACATTTCGCGCGCTCAGGCATAGTGACATGACAAAGGTACCACAAGGGTACCTCTTGACATTAAGGTTGTCATATAAATACGCAATGACATTTATATTAAGAAATTACTACTACAAGAAACATATTTGTACATTACATATGCACAATTAATGTTTTCAACAAAATATCAATTTAATAACAAGATGTTACGATAGCCGTTGGGTCAGCTGTCAAAATAAGTTCATGTTCATATGATAAGAACTTTTATGGTAACATATCGATAATGGTAACATATCGATAATTTATTTACATTTTTAACTATTAAAAATGTAAATCGGTAATTTAATTGATATAAACGCGATAATGTCGAATAGACATAATTTGATATGTCTGAATTCTACTTTATCAACATATTCAATCTTTTTCATATTATCACATAAATTATCGATATTATCGATATGTTACCATAAAAGTTCTTATCACATGAACATGGTAATGAACTTATTTTGACAGCTGACCCAACGGCTATCGTAACATCTTGTTATTAAATTGATATTTTGTTGAAAACATTAATTGTGCATATGTAATGTACAAATAAGTTTTCTAAGTAGTAATTTCTTAATATAAATGTCATTGCGTATTTATATGACAACCTCAATGTCAAGAGGTACCCTTGTAGTACTTTTGTCATGTCACCATGCCTGAGCGCGCGAAATTTCAGCTCAGTGATTCGTAAATTTTAATCGCAAATAATTTGAAAACCATTATACCCTCGACATTTTTGTAGTAGAATTTTCTTCTTAGAATTTTCCAGAGAATCCGCTCTTAAAATGGGATGCGAGCTTTCTGGGACACCCTGTATATATATATATATATATATATATATATATATATATATATATATATACGAGGTGTGTTCAAAAAGTATCGCGAATTTTGTGTTTTTTCAAAAATTATTTATTTATTCATGAATATCTATTTTGTCCCCTTCAAAGTAATCCCCATGAGATATTATACCCTTGTGCCAACGGTTTTTCCAATCTTCGAAGCACTTCAAAAAATCATTTTTTTTTATCTTGTTCAGCTCCTCCTTCGATGCCGTCTTTATCTCGTCAAGCGTAGCGTAACGTCGTCCTTTCATGGGCCTCTTCAGTTTAGGGAACAAGAAAAAGTCACAGGGGGCCAGATCTGGGGAATACGGTGGCTGCGGCATCATTAGTGTGTTGTTTTTGGCCAAAAAGTCGCGCACAAGCAACGATGTGTGAGCAGGGGCGTTTGGTACGAATTTCGCGGCGACCCGTCTCATGCCCAAATCATTGATAAAAATCGAATGGCACGAGCCAATCGATATGTTTAGGTCCTCAGCAACTTCTCTAACGGTGATTCGACGATTGGCCAATACCATTTTCTCCACTTCATTAATTTTTTCGTCTGTTGTTGAAGTGCTCGGGCGTCCGGCACGCTCTTCGTCGTTCACATCTTCTCGGCCTTCTGAGAACATTTTGTACCACCGATAAACGTTGCTTCGGTCCAAGGTAGCTTCTCCGTATGCCACAGTCAACATTCGGAATGCATCCGCGCACTTAATTTCGTTTTTCACACAAAATTTGATACAGGTTCTTTGATCCATTTTTTTGAATAGGTAAAAATCGAAGACGATCCAAAACACGTGCAAGCAAAGCAGCTGTCAACAATTAAGTGAACATTCAAAATGGCCGAGCTTGTCGGCATAAGTGAGAGACATGAGTACCAACATAACGCCACAAAAAGATCGAAATTCGAATATACGTAACCCGCGAAAATTCAAAATTCGCGATACTTTTTGAACACATCTCGTATATATATATATGTATGTATATATTTATATGCTATCAATAATTCTAATATATTTTATTATTTCATTTTTAGTAAATATCAGAATAAGACGGCAAATGACGACAAATAATATATTTAACTTATATATATATTTTATATATATTTCTTTTTAATTATAAATGAGGTAAGCAATATGCGACCATTCTGCAATAGCGTAGTTGTAAAATATTGCAAGGCACAGTTACAAGTCCATTTTTATTAACGAAAATAGAATAGTATCGTAACTTCCTTATATATTATCAATTATTTGTAGAATTAATTCTACAAATAATTGAGTAATCAAACGAACTTGTGAAGTTCGATTTCAATTATGCTGTCTCGTCCGGATGGATAATTGTAGTAGCGTCCCGTTGCGTTATCTTCAACAGATTTTTAAAGAACAAACTTTTTGTTCTGAGGTGCGGCTCCTGTGCACCTCCGTGCGCTCTTGCGCCTCTTCATTAGTTTAAAGCACACAAATCTGACCTGAGGTTGTGGGTGGGAGGGAAAATCCATCCGGGCGAGACAGCATAATTGAAATCGAACTTCACAAGTTCGTTTGATTACTCAATTATGCAACGTCTCGTCCGGATGGATAATTGTAGATTTTTAAAGCTCAGATTTGTGTATAGACAGGGAAAAATAAAAATAATTTATTAAATTTTTTGTTTTTCCCTGAGACCATGCGAGTCGACTTGTAGCTGTATTGTGTATAAGTACATAAAGGTTACATATAGTTGCACATAGGTAACTGTATTACATATAACGATATTGATATAAACTAAACTTAAGCCGGGTTTCAACGAAATAAGGCGAACTAAATTAAACATTATTTTATCTGTCCCGTAGGAGAAGGGTTACTTAATTTAATATAAAGCATCATATTTTGAAACTTAAGATCTATTCAGAATCGCTGACTGGAAAGAGGGGTCCTCAACTATAGGACGGTTATAAAAGCGTGCAAATATGTCAGATGAATTGCTCCAACCAGCCGTGCGTCTAATTTCTTCCAAACTAATACCCTTGCTAGCCGCAAGAGATGTCGAGGCATGGCGGGTGGAGTGGGCCGAAAAAATATCTATATTTATTCCCGCTGCACCCAGTTCCGATTTTACCCATCTGCCTAGCGTTTGAGAAGAAACCGCATTGTATGGGGCACGAAAGGAAATAAAGAGTGAATCCTCGTTTCCCTGACGGAGATTCTCTGTGTATCTGAGATAAAATTTAACTAGGGATACTACACAAAGTTCTGGTTTATCCCAAAAGGGCTTAAACGAAAGTAACGGCTGAGATTTCCCAATTCCTGAGGTTTTAAGTCTGGCTGGAATTTTTATTATAAGAGAATCCGAAATAGAGATATTTTGGAGCTGAATGGCTGCCAGGGTCTGCATTCTCTGGGCAGTTGTGAGGGCAAGAAGCGTTGCCAACTTCCCTGATAGTCTTTCTAGCGTCAAATCTTCATGCGGATATAACGTGGCTAAATAATCAATTACTGGGGATGGGTCCCAAATATAATCATAACGGGGACGTTGAGGTTTTAAGGCTGCGACACCCCTGAAATATCTCTTTACCAAGGGATGTGAGCCCAAATCATTCATTGAGATAAGAGATATCGCTGAGCGATATGAGTTCAAGGTGGCGTACGAACCCACCTCCTCGAAGGATTTTGACAAGAACTCTAGAAAGAATGAGACAGAAGGATTGAAGCAACAGCTTCCCTTCTGTTTGCAGAAATGCCACCATAATCTAATAGGTTTTGTATATTGAGCTAGTGTAGAACTAGAGATTGATGCTAAAGTTGCTGTTAATGCGGATGGCGGGATCCCTTTGTGCAAGAAGGCTTGCCGGATAATTTGGCGACTGCCAGGGAAATCCTTGTCCAGGCTGGATGAACTACCCTGAAAGGAGAAGATAACATCTCGGGATCTGGTATGAACAGGATTGGATGACCGACCATGAGTTGATTAAGTAATGGGAACCATGGCTGGGCAGGCCACCACGGCACAACAACCACTCCCACGGCTTTATCCGTGATAATCTTGCGTAACATTCTTAATATTGGAATGAAAGGTGGGAATGCATAAAAGAATACGTCCGACCATTTTAGAGAAAAGGCATCCACTGCCTCAGCTAAAGGGTCTGGAAGCCAAGACACAAATCGATGGCATTTGCAATTAATTGATGTAGCAAACAGGTCAATATCGAAGGGTCCAAAGTGCTCCAAGATTATGTCAAAATATTTCTGCGCTAAAGTCCATTCTGTTTCTTGCGCTACCACTCTCGATTCCGCGTCTGCCTCCACGTTTTGTGCCGAGGGAATGTATGAGGCATAAATAAACAAATCTCGTTCCGCACACCAATCCCATATTTCTCGTGTAAGGTTTGATAGTATAGGGAACTTAATCGAACCCATGCGATTAATGTATGCCAAGGCCGTGGAGTTGTCCACTCTTAAAAGCACACTGGCACCAAGTAAGTGTGATGCGAAGCATCTTAAAGCGTGGAAAATCGCTAGGAGTTCCAAATGATTGATATGCCGTTTCTTTTGCTCCGGTGACCAAAAACCATGAGTGCGTTCCTCCTTGCAAGCAGCTCCCCATCCCGTCAGGGAAGCATCTGAGAAGATTTCCAGCTCGAAAATACCCGACCTAATATAATTTCGCTGCGATGTATCCGCGAAGATATCCTTCCACCATGATAGATCCTTCCTAAGAAAGGTCGGAAGGGACATCTGGGCCTCAAAATTACCCTCTGACGCTGTCAAAGCTAAGAACTTCTCTCTCTCTAAAGATTTAGTATGTAGAATGCCGTATTGGACAGCTGGACAGACTGCTACCAGGGAACCTATAAAGCTGGCCAAATCTCGAATACTACAGCGAGTTCTGCTTAGCATATCTAGGGTCCTTCGAAGAAGACTAGCTCTTTTGTCCGAGGGGATTGCTATTGCGAATAAATCCGTATCGAAATTAAGGCCTAGAAATCTGCAGATTTTCACTGGTGTGAGAACACTCTTCTTCTTATTAATTATAAAGCCTAATGATGTTAAGAGATCCATTGTTGTAGAGACGTTCTGGATACACTGGTGGTAAGAAGGTGCGATAAGCAGGAAATCATCTAGATAAACCACGGAGAGAAACCCTTTCTCTCTAAGAATATGTAGCACAGGTTTTAATATTTTGGTAAATATATAAGGCGCTGAGGCTAGGCCAAAGGGTAGAACTCTAAATTGATAGCGTTGTCCCTGAAACGTAAAAATCTCCTATCTTCTTGGTGAATAGAAACGAGGAAATAGGCGTCCTCTAGATCAATAGATGCAAGGAAATCGCCCTGGGATAAAAGGCGAATAACTGTTTTCCAATTTTCTAACTTAAAGTGCGGAGCTATAACGTATCGGTTGAGATTTTTTAGATTGAGAATAAATCTCCATCCTCCCGAGGATTTTCTAATGACAAAGAATGGCGATAGGTAATCACCTTCGCACGGCTCTACCATCTCGATCGCTCCCTTATCAAGAAGACTAGCAACTTCTTGAGAGCAGATCTGTTTTTCTAGTTTAGAGAGATGAACAGAAGGTTTTTTACTCTGAGGGAAGTGGCTGTTGTGCAAATGGGAGTCTGTACCCTGCGACGGCTTGTAAAATTAACTGGTCTGAGGTGATTTCCTTCCACCGGGGAAGGTAGGCTGACAACCTGCCCGCTCTATTTACCTCCACACAGTTTAACGCCTCCTCGAATGGGACCTCGAGCGGTATGTTGATCGGCGGCGATCGCTTGTTACCCCTGTTCTCCTCCAAACCGATCTCGAGCTTCTGACAGGGGCCCGGGAGTTTCCCGGTCTCGCTGAGGCTACCTGCGCTGGCTGTTTTAGCGGTTGTTGCACTCGTTTTGAGATTGTTAGCGGCGCCTTAATAATGTCCCTCGAAGACTTTTCCATGGAGGCAACCTTTTTAATTTCCTCTCCAAAGGAGGCACCAAACAGGAAATCGTCCACCGGAATGGTGTCAATTGTAGCCTTGGCTGTTAGATTCAGAGTGGGTGCAATCTGAGCTCTCCTAGCGAGGGATAACCTGTAATGTAAATCTGCCAAGATTTGAGCTCCCTCGTTGACTTTAGCCACCGCTAACCGGGCCTCAGGACACAAGGATCTTTGCGTATCTGGTCTGAGGAAGTCAGAGATCGCTTCGCCCAATGCACATAAGGCCGCGCCCACCTGATTTTGATTCATGTTGTTGTAATTGTCTCTCTTCACTATCGAGTTATTCTTAAGAGCCACCTTGCACTCTTGATTTAGCATGGGGGCTTTAAGAAAAGCCACTGCTTCGCCAGGGGCATATTTCTTTAGTAGAGGATCGCGCTGCTCTGCCGGGAGGCCCTTGCGCGCCAGGTCGCGCCAACGATGAGTCACTAGCTCATTCCACGGCGCTAACTCCTCTTGAACGAGGTCGGATCCAAATAACTCTTTAGTTAGAGGCTCTGCTGCTTCCTCTTCCACGTTAGTGGACGGTCCTTCCTCTAACCTAACTCGTTTGTGTGGTGTAGGGGATGAGGATCTGACAGATAAGTTACTTACTCCTGAAAGAGAGAAGGAAAATTCTATCTGGTGAGTAGAACTTGTTCTATCTTCCGATTGTCTGTATTTCTCGAAAACAGATCGGGAGAAAGAGGATGAGCAGAACTTTTATTCTATCTTCCCATTGCCTGTACTTCTCGAATACAGATCGGGAGAAATAGGGTGAGCAGAACTTTCGTTCTATCTTCCCATTGCCTGTACTTCACGAATACAGATCGGGAGAAAGTGGATGTGTCGACCTGCCGTCTGTATTTTCCAAATACAGATCTAGCGTTTTGTACACACCTGAATTCATCTGGTCCGCCGGTAATACTTGGCCTTCCGAGGAAGCCTGGGAGGCACCGGCTGAGACGGATCTTATAGATTCCGAGTCGCTGCATGACCCTAGATTATCCTGGATCTCAGTGGTCAGAATCGATGTCGAAGATCGAGGGCGGCCGGGCGATTTAACCTCTCTTTGAGACAATAGGCCAAGCACGCGTTCTACTTTATTCTCCAGGACTGTGAGACGATCGCGAGAGGAATTTCTCCTCCTCTTTTTCTCCTTGCGACTCGATTTTCCCATCCTTGCAGGTTCCGACGATCCAAAACTGCAAGCAATTCTTAACTTCTGCCTGTCAAAGACACGCAACAGAAAACAATGAAGAGGCGCAAGAGCGCACGAAGGTGCACAGGAGCCGCACCTCAGAACAAAAAGTTTGTTCTTTAAAAATCTGTTGAAGATAACGCAGCGGGACGCTACTACAATTATCCATCCGGACGAGACGTTTCATAATTAATAATATATAAGGAAGTTACGATAATATTACATTTTGATAACGTACATAACGTACATAAAAAAAAACACAATTCTAAAGCTTCTTTTTTATTTTATTTACTTTATTTAATTATTTTTTTTTACTAACTTCATTTATCTTTCCTTTTTATTTACTACTGTCAATATTATTTACTATCACATTAATTTCATAGAATAATTATTCATATGTTAATGATATTTACGTGAGAAAAAAGTATTTATATATTGTACTATTTTATTATTATATATATTATATTATAAATATTTTATAATTTCATTATTAATATATATATCAATAAAAAAATAAAATCATTATTATTTAATATCTATTTTCTTAATTTATTTTTTCCGTACCTGTAATATTAGAAATGAAACCAAAGACATTGCAGCAACCTTACCGAGACATTCCATAACCAATTTGTAACATTGCAGAAATCTTGCAAGAAACATTATGTAATATTTCAGAAATGTTTCTTGTAACATTTCTGCAATGTTGCAAATGTAACCGAAGCGGACATTTTGACATTTCTGCAATCTTGCAGAGACGTCTCAGAGACATTACGCAATGTTACTGAAATAGTTTCAAGATTTCAATGTAGGGTTCCTGCAACGTTGCAGAAATCTTTTTGTGCTATCAGGGTAAACTCGACGATTTCCTCTTTCAACCCGTTTTGCAAGATGGAAAGGAACGGTGAAATCCGGCAGTTCTAATACCGGTGATTCTACCAGGGAAGAGAGGACGTCAAGCCAATATGCCGAGGAATCGAAGTCCTTGATCGCGTTTAGCTCTTTGCAAAGAGCGCGTAGAAAGCGTCTGCGGCCTCCGGCTTTTCCGCGATGGGTCTTCTTACCCATGTTGCTTTATAAAAGATGTCATTATGCTGATTAATATAAATTTTTATAAAGAAAAATAAAATAAAATAAAATAATTTTTTACCGATTTCTGTGCGACTAAATTAACTTATAGAGAGAGAGAATTGCTTAAATGGAAGCGTATGTGCAGGAATACGGCGTGAGGAACAGCAGGAGTGAACTTGAAAATTATATGTTTAAATTATAAATTATTTAGTTACTGAATTTAAAGATTGGAGGTTGAATTTAATTCCGATTTAAAATTAAACGTTTTTAGTTTAATTTTAAATTTGAATACTGGAGCATCAAAGAATAACTCAGGATGCCGGTGGGGTTTTAAAAAAGGAAGTAAGGTTAGGAAATATGTCATAGAAGGAAAAAAGGTGACGAAGAAGACGCAACGAAAGTGTGAAGCTCGGTCGCGCGCAGCTCGAAAAACCTCTCTTAGGGTAACAGGAAAAATTAGAAAGAAGAGGGGGAGTAGATGTCGGGAAGTAGTGCAAGCAAGTTACGCCGCGACTAACCCCTGGATCGGGGGAAAGGAGAAAAGAACGAGAAAAGAAAGAAGGAGCGTAGATTAGGCCGAGGCTGCACTCAAGCATATGCTCGGTGTGGTTCAACTGCTATGTCCTACTAGGGAGAGGAAGTGAAAGAAGAAGACATCCCGATAGTATTCCTCGGCTGCCTCGTTCACGAAAATAACCCTCCCGTCGTTGTGATACCTTTGGCAATCTTACCGTTGACTGTCGCCTGGGAAGCGCACACTCCGACTGTTCAGAGCGATCGGTTAAAAAAATGCTCCGCGCGCGCTCCTTTTATACGCACGAGGGTGGTTATGGGTTCGAAAATGACACTGCAACGCGTCCTCGCGACTAGCGCCGACTTCCACGCTTGTAGACGCTCGCGCGGGGGCGAGCCACAGAGGTGGGGGGGGGGTGGACTGCGTTCCGCCGGGCAGCCGTATTCTGCCGCGCGACCACGCGTCGTCGAACGTTCAAGAACGCTGGACGGCCGCGCGCGCTCGCGGGCGTATTCTTTTAAATTCTATCGTTTTAAAATCATAATTTTTCAACATATTTAAGCCGAATGAGTCTGATATATTAATTAATTATTTAAATACGCGATTCAACAAATTTCAGTTTAACATTAAAGTAAATTTTATAAATTCATAAATAAATTTATGGATTAACACGGTTGTTTTTAAAATGCTTTAATTTAAAAAAATATTATCGGATGGCGTGAGAAAAAAAGGGAAAAAAAATTTTTAACGACAGACGTAACATTATTATAGTGCTTTTGTCTTTAATTTAGGTGTAATAATTATCTGACGAGAAAGAAATAATATTAATGTTTTAACTCAAACGTTAAAAATATTTATTACAAAAAAACTTTCCTTTTACTAACAAAGTTTATTACATTTGTTGTAGCAACGCGAAAGTTAGGTTTTTAAATGTTTTTGATTTCTGGATTAAAGCACAAAATTCTATAACTGTATTAAAACAGAATCATTATTCAATAAGAATTCAAGAATATGTAATGCTCAAACTGAATTAAATAAAGGTTAAGGTAATATAATATAAGTGTAATATAATAGTACCCATTTCTGTTTTATGGAATAACTCTTTTAATAATCAATATTTTATATTGAAACTATTTTTAATTATATTCGAGCCTCGTCTTCGAGATTAACTTGTAGTAGCCTGCTTTGCCAGCGACTTGAACCACACTTTAGAGAAAAGGGTGAAGAGGCAGAGGGCGCGCCGCGGGCCCCACCCCGCGAGTGTCGCCCGTGATAGTTTCATTGTCTTCTTTGTGCGCGAGTTAATCACACACACAGAGGTTAGTTTCGTATAAGTTTTTGCTCTCTTATTCCTATAATGGGTAAACATAGAAAGAGGAGTCACGAAGATCATGACAAAAAGAACGAAATATTGCGAAAAATTCAGAAGTTAAATGAGAAGGTCGTACGTCTTCTCGGAACCGATTCAGAGGTTAGGTTGTCACCTAACCGCCCCGACGACAATTTCGTCAGATCAACCAGGTTCATAGGTGATCAAGGGCACGAAGGGGGTATTAATAAATCTCATAAGTCGCATGTCGCAACCGCGCTAGACGCAATCGCGCTCGACGCAACCGCGCAAGACGCACCTGTGCTAGACACAATTTTTCCAGCCATGCCACAAGTTCGCAGCGGAGACGTAGACGAGATTTCGCTTGTCTCACGCGAAGTGGAAGATCCCGAAGGGGAAGGTCTCGAACCCGAAGTACTGGAAATTCTTGGCGCCGATCCTTCCAAGCCGAAGAGCACAGGAATCGTCCTCCAGGAGGAACTGGAAACACGTTGGAGCTATTGGCTTTCAACCTTGCTGGACAAGGAGGAAATAGACAACCTCCTAGCCCAATACCCACGTGAGTCTAATAAATGTTTCTTCGAAGCGCCAAAATTAAATCCCGAAATTGCAGCCATGTCTACGGAAGCCCTCATACAAAGGGACCAGAGATTTATAGCAGCACAGAATAAAGCGGGCTCTGCGCTGGTGGCTCTAGGCTCGACTATTTCTGCTCTCTTAGCAGACGACGAAATAGATAGGCTCGAGCTTCTCCGTAGGTTACGAGGTGTGTTCAAAAAGTATCGCGAATTTTGTGTTTTTTCAAAAATTATTTATTTATTCATGAATATCTATTTTGTCCCCTTCAAAGTAATCCCCATGAGATATTATACACTTGTGCCAACGGTTTTTCCAATCTTCGAAGCACTTCAAAAAATCATTTTTTTTTATCTTGTTCAGCTCCTCCTTCGATGCCGTCTTTATCTCGTCAAGCGTAGCGTAACGTCGTCCTTTCATGGGCCTCTTCAGTTTAGGGAACAAGAAAAAGTCACAGGGGGCCAGATCTGGGGAATACGGTGGCTGCGGCATCATTAGTGTGTTGTTTTTGGCCAAAAAGTCGCGCACAAGCAACGATGTGTGAGCAGGGGCGTTATCGTGGTGCAAAAGCCAATTTTTGTTCTTCCACAAATCCGGGCGTTTCTGGCGGATTGCTTCGCGCAAATTGCGCATAACTTGCAGGTAATATTCCTTATTGACCGTTCTACCCTGTGGCAAGAACTCATGATGCACCACGCCCCTGCAATCGAAGAAAACTGTCAGCAAAACTTTCACATTCGACCGAACTTGGCGCGCTTTTTTCGGTCTTGGTTCGTGCGGCAGCTTCCATTGAGATGATTGAGCTTTGGTTTCCACGTCATAACCATAAACCCACGATTCGTCACCAGTTATGACCCTCTGGAGCAAATTTGGGTCGTCGCGGACAGAGTCCAACATCTCATTAGCAATGTTCATGCGATGCTGTTTTTGGTCGCAATTGAGCAATTTTGGTACGAATTTCGCGGCGAACCGTCTCATGCCCAAATCATTGATAAAAATCGAATGGCACGAGCCAATCGATATGTTTAGGTCCTCAGCAACTTCTCTAACGGTGATTCGACGATTGGCCAATACCATTTTCTCCACTTCATTAATTTTTTCGTCTGTTGTTGAAGTGCTCGGGCGTCCGGCACGCTCTTCGTCGTTCACATCTTCTCGGCCTTCTGAGAACATTTTGTACCACCGATAAACGTTGCTTCGGTCCAAGGTAGCTTCTCCGTATGCCACAATCAACATTCGGAATGCATCCGCGCACTTAATTTCGTTTTTCACACAAAATTTGATACAGGTTCTTTGATCCATTTTTTTGAATAGGTAAAAATCGAAGACGATCCAAAACACGTGCAAGCAAAGCAGCTGTCAACAATTAAGTGAACATTCAAAATGGCCGAGCTTGTCGGCATAAGTGAGAGACATGAGTACCAACATAACGCCACAAAAAGATCGAAATTCGAATATACGTAACCCGCGAAAATTCAAAATTCGCGATACTTTTTGAACACACCTCGTATGTGACGCGGGAAAGTTAATGACTCAAATCCATCGAGGCTTTTCAGCCACTAGAAGAGCCTTTGTATCCCCCAGTCTGAATTAGCAGGTACGTGACGTTCTGGAAGGTACTAATCCAGACAGATTCTTGTATGGGTCTAACCTTTCGGAGAAAGTGAAAGAGGTTAAAACCATGACAAAAATCGGACAAGATCTCAAGACCCCCTCAATTAATAGGCAGTCAAAGTCGGGTTCTTTAAACTCCAAGAGCCCGTTTGTCAGATTCAAGAAATCACAAACGGGCACAAAGTCTCGGGGTCAATACAAGAAAACCAGCTCAGGGAGATACAAACAAGGTCAACAACAGTCGAACTCTCGGAAGGACAAGAACACGTCTCATACGGCATCGACGCCGCAAACGGCCGCCGAAGAGACGAAGAAATAAAGGTAAGAAACCTTGCAGGAAATCTAAGACATTTCCAGCATGAATGGAAGGCGATTGATTCGGACTCATTTGTCTTGCAATGCATTAAGGGATATAGGATACCCTTCACCTTCCCACCCTCCCAGCAATCAGTCCCACCGGAACCCACGTTCTCGGAAGCCGACTTTTCTGAGCTGAGATGTGCGTTGAACCGCTTGCAGGACCTTGCCGCTATCGAACCTTGCACCCCTTGCGAAGGTCAGTTCGTCTCTACATATTTTCTGGTAGACAAGTCGAATGGAGAAAAGAGATTCATTCTCAATCTCAAAAAACTAAACAAATTTATAAAGGCCCCTCATTTCAAGCTAGAGGACATTAGAACTGCAGTTAAACTAATATCTCCAGGTTGTTTCATGGGAAAGATAGATTTTAAGGATGCTTACTTCCTAGTGCCTGTACGCCAACAGGACCGAAAATTTCTTAGATTCCTCTTCCAGGGTAAATGTTATCAATTTACATGTATGCCCTTCGGGCTATCCACCAGTCCATTTGCTTTCACCAAACTCATGAAGCCGGTGGTACATCACTTTCGCTCCAAGGGCCTGATCTCCTCAATCTACCTGGACGATCTCTTATGCATAGGCCCATCCCAGGAGAAATGCCAGACCAATATACGGACAACGATTGCTCTACTTTCAAGGTTAGGATTCATCATTAACTGGGAAAAAAGTCAGCTTACCCCTGCCACTCGCTGCGAATATTTAGGTCTCATATTAGATTCTAGAACATTCACTTTAGAATTGCCAGCCAAAAAACAACTGGCAACCAAGGACATGATCAAGCGCTTCCAACCAAGAACGCGTTGCTCTATTAGAAGTTTTGCCAGCTTCATAAGAACGCTAATATCCTGCTGTCCCGCGGTGGCATATGGTTTCCTCTACACCAGAAACCTTGAGAAAGAAAAGCAGCTAAGATTAATCCTTAATGATGGAGATTTTGAAGCCTGGATGACAGTTCCTCGGTCAATTCAACAAGATATTGAATGGTGGGAAAAACATATTATGTCTACACATAGCCCGATTAGAACAAAGAACTTTAACACCACGATTTTTACCGATGCGTCATTAACGGGCTGGGGAGCCGCCTGTGGTGATAAATCAACAGGGGGGCTCTGGTCAGAGATAGAAAGATCCAATCACATTAACTATCTCGAGTTGTTGGCAATCTATTTAGCTCTTATGTGCTTTGCTAAAAAATTATCAAATTGCGAAATCCTTCTCAGAGTGGATAATACAACGGCTATATCCTACATAAATAGAATGGGAGGCACAAGAGTCTCCCACCTAAATAGACTGACTCGACAAATCTGGCAATGGTGTGAATCCAGAAATCTCTGGTTATTCGCTTCTTATATTCCCTCCTTAGAAAACACGGTAGCAGATCACGAATCCCGATATAACAACATTGATACTGAATGGGAGCTTGCTGACTATGCCTTTGATCGTTTAGTCGCTCGCTTTGGAACTCCAGAGGTGGATCTCTTTGCTTCACGTATAAATGCTAAATGCAAGGAGTACTATTCTTGGCGTAGAGACCCTTCGGCCTCAGCAATAGACGCTTTTACAATTAACTGGAGCAAGAAATTCTTTTATGCCTTTCCACCCTTCTCCATGATTCTCCCAACTCTCCGAAAAATCATCAATGAGCAGGCATCTGGTATTGTAATTGTACCTAGGTGGACTGCTCAACCCTGGACGATCCACCACCCACTAGCCAACAGGCTTACCCTGGTGGCAGGGAAGTTGTCAGGCAAGCATACCTGAGAAAGGGATTCTCGATGGCAACCACGGAGGTCCTACTTGAATCTATTACAAATGCCACACACAAGCAGTACAACTCCAGTCTACAGAAATGGTGGAACTTCTGTCAGCAAAGACAGATAAATGTCCACGGAGCATCTACGCTAGAAATCCTCGAGTTTCTAACTTTACTGTTCAACGAGGGAGCCTCCTACGGGGTAATAAACTCCACGCGATCAGCAATCGCCCTGATCTCACAGGAAGAATTTGCGAAGAGTTTGGCAGTACAACGATTCTTTAAAGGAATTTTCAAACTGCGTCCTCCCAGACCCAGATACGCTCACACTTGGAATCCGGAAATAGTCTTGGCATTCCTGGAAAACTTACCTCCAAACGAGGCCCTAAAACTACAGCAACTCAGCGAGAAAACTGTCACCCTCCTCGCCTTGAGCACAGCGCACAGACTACAAACCTTTTCTTTAATTAAAATAGACCAGATTAGCCATAGTTCATCTATGGTAGAGATAACAATTCCGGATAGGATCAAAACTTCTCGCCTGAATGGTTTTCAACCTCTCCTGTCGTTACCCTTCATCGGAGACAGGCCTAAAGTTTGCGTAGCCAGCGCTGTTCTAGCATACATCTCAAGAACCAAGAAAATCAGATCCAACGTAAATAATTTATTCATAACTGCCAAGAAACCCCACGGTCCAGCTTCGCCTCAAACGCTGGCTCGTTGGATTAAATCATGCCTATCACAGGCAGGCATTGATACCAGCCTTTTCTCAGCATACAGTACAAAGCACGCAACAACTTCGGCGGCTGCATCAAAGGGAGTAGACATAAGCATCATCCGCCGAACGGCGGGATGGTCGGAGAAGTCGGACGTCTTCGCACAGTTCTACAACCGTCCCATTCTCCCGGACCGTACGACATTTGCAACATCTGTGCTGGGATCCAAAAAGTAAAAATAACACTTCACTTCAGTGTAAGATTCGTGACTCTCTCTTTCTCTCTCTCTCTCTCTCTCCCTCTCCTTTTCTGCAAAATAAAGGAGACTTATCGAAGAGAGAAGTGAAAATTAGTGCTCTTCTCTAAACATCTACAAGTGAATCTCGAAGACGAGGCTCGAATATAATTAAGCGATCAAACGAACTTACCTGTAAGTGACGTTCGATCGTGATTATATGAAGAGCCTCGTCGAGAGATTGAGTCCCACCCTGAGTACTTCCCGGCCCATTTCCACAATTTTCACACTCCTTACTCGTCTTCTCTGAATGAAATGAAACTATCATGGGCGACACTCGCGGGGTGGGGCCCGCGGCGCGCCCTCTGCCTCTTCACCCTTTTCTCTAAAGTGTGGTTCAAGTCGCCGGCAAAGCAGGCTACTACAAGTTAATCTCTCGACGAGGCTCTTCATATAATCACGATCGAACGTCACTTACAGGTAAGTTCGTTTGATCGCTTAATTTTTGATCGTTTAGAATTTTACCGATTTAAAATTTACTTGCGTTCAGAAACATTCGAGATATCATTTTATTTGTTTAAATTGGGAGTGCATGGAAGAATTATAAATCGCATAGGCAAAACGTCCGTTCACTGAAAGTCGCGAGCAAAAGCGAACTGCCCTCAATAACGCTGCGATTTAGAATCTGAAAGTTGTGCTGACTTATGCTACATTAGAACTCAGATATATAATTTTATGGCATAAAAATAATTAATATCAATGTAATCGTTAGTTTTACGCAAAATTCTTTAAAATCGTTTCTTTACTATACCTTCTTTTGTTATACATATATGAATGTAATACTATGGCATGATAGCACAATTTAGCACAATCTAGCGCAGCTTTAAAAATTGAGAAATTCAAAAAGTGAAGGGTTAGCAAAAAAATCATTTTATTTTTATTTTTGAACGTATTTTTCGTATTGCTGTTTTAATATTTGGGTACAATATGGTACAAACCTAGTACAATTCATTGTCAACACAACTGTCAAAATTCATTAATGATAAAAGTGGGGTAACTTTTCTTTCAAGTAACTTTTCAATTAAGGTTTAATAATTTACTCGCTTAGAAAATATTACAAGTGTATGTTTAAAATACATTCACTTACCCGCGTCAAATGACACGCTGAATACAAAACTTTCCGGCTCAATAGAGTGTTGATCCACTGCGCGTTTATACCACGATGAATCCATAGCTCTCGCGTACTTTTCAGCAAACAGTCTGCATGTAAATTATTAGAATTGACCAGCCATGCCTTATAAATAATTTTAAAAGAATCGCCACTACCTCGTATTAAGGAGGTTCTTCAGCTTAAAAAACTGGAGGAGAGAATTTTTTCTCATATATATCTTTCAACCAGAATTGTGTAAATTAATATTCAAATTTATTAAGTTAAAATTAATGGCTTATAAAACTAATTATGTTAAAAGTAACGTTAACAAAAATCTAATTAAAAATTGCGTTAAGGTTATATTGAGTTAAATTAAAAGTTTTCAAAAGTTTTATTTATAATAAATTAAAATGTAATTTTTTTTAATTTGATTAGTTTATAATAAAATAATTAAAATATGGTTACATACACATATGGCGCACATGTACATTTACGCACGCACACACACGTTATATAAATTCATTATTTTAGTTAGAAATTAAATTTATATAAAATAACAATAATATGTTTTTTATATGAAATACATTTTTCTTTTTTATTAAATTTTTAACTTAGGGAAAAAAGTAATAACCTGATAAAAAATTTTTCATATATAATTATATACAGTTATATATAATTATATATTAAATACGTATATTTAAAAAAAACGTGTATATTAAATGTATATTAAAATATATGTAATAATATATAAATATATGATTATATATAATTATGCACGATTTTTATATATAATTATATACAACTATGTATAATCGCACATAAATATTAGAGAAGAGGGTATTATGGCATTGTCGACAATATGGCTACCCTTATTATTTCTGTTATATATCATGATGTATTCTAACAATTGCTTATGGAGTTATTCGTTTAGTAGCCCGCCGTTTTTTAGTGATGCTAATATGCCAATACATAACGACTGACAATTGTTATAAGACAATTTTACTTTTGAGCACTTCTAAACTTTTTCAAGGTATACCTTTAACCTTTAATTACTTATACTTCCTCATTATTCTTAAACTGGAGTGTATTATCACACGAATGTACATACACTTGAGTGTTTTTTTGTTATTTACCTTTTTATTCGGCAATACATATTTTGAGTTATACAAAGTTAAAACAATAACATGGAATTTCATTAATATGACTTTTTTAAGCGAAATTTTTATATCGAAATATTTCTTCAATAAATCGATTGTCATTCTAGAGAGCGGTGTCTAGAAACATTAAAAACTTCATTTTATGCTTACTGTTTCATATTAAATAGATAAAATAATATTTCTAACAAAATTTCTAATGGTATTTCTAAAGTTTCTAAACACAGGAAAATTCTAAATCAAGAAAATTTTAAACAATAAAAAACTAAAAATATATAATTTTTTAACAAAGTATTGTGTTTCTTTTAAACTAAATTAATTTTTTAAAGTTATTTTTATGGATAGCCATATTACAACCACATTTTCTTCCACCGATTATGCAGTGCATTAGATTATTATAAATCACATCCTGAATAATAAATATTTCATTACTTTGAGTCTAGAATCTGTCAAACAACAATCTGACAAATGTAATCGTTTAAGTTTCAATAGAAAATAATAATTGTAAACAAAGTAATTCAATAAAAATAAAAATAAGTGCCATATTACCCTTTTCTCTTCTATATATAATGACTACATAAAATTATATGCAATCATTATAATTATAATTTTAAATAATTTTATATAAAAATCATGCATAATTATATATTTTTTTAATATATGATTATATGCGATGTATAAATATATGTACGTATCTATATATAATTATGTGCAACTGTATAAAATTATATAGAAAAAATTTTTTACCGGAAAGTTAAAATGTTTTAAAAACATTAAAATTAAAAGTTATTAAAAACTAATTCAAGTTAAAAATTAAAACTTAAAATAAACTAAAAAGTAATTAACCAAGTTAAAGTTATTAATGTTTTAACTAGACCAAACTCTGCTTTTAACACAGAAGCTTTTGGCATCTTTAAAGCAATTAATAATGAAACTTTGAGTAATAAAAACAATAATTTTATATTTAAAAATATTTTAATATCGATGTGTTAATATTGATGTGAAAATGGTAGAACTATTTATAATGATTTAAATATAATAAAAAATGATGTTACCACATTTTCACTAGTATAACATCATATTTAAAGAGAAATACATAATAAATATTTCATACTTTTACATGAAAAATAATATGGCGAAGTTTTATTTTTTTAATTCCAAAGTGTCTTTTAAATTCCATTCTTTATTACGAATATAATTTTTCAAATTTAACACTCATGTTAAACTCACATTTTAATTGTAATTAAATTATTTAAAACTCTTCTTCCTATAAAACGCAATACTATTTTAAAAAATTATTTGAAGAAAAATAATTTGAAAATATTCAGAAATACCTATATACATTAATTATTATTCAAACTTACTTTTAAAATTTGATCAATTTCTTATATTATGTGAAAAGTTCCTTAAATGTCTGTTGTTTTTCAAAATATTTAACTCGACAATAGACAAATACTATTTTATGTACGCATTAAGCTTTTAACAATACTTAAGCATCTGATATTTTTATCGTTAGAAAAGAGCTCACGGTTCCTCGGCGTTTCCATCACTCTGCTGATGCTCATGCCAGCGTAGAAGTCCGCTTCTGGTTGCGATGAAACTCCTGGTCACGCCAAATCTACCCCTGCCCTGACTGCAATTGCAAAACGTGCCATGTAAATCATATTCCCTGTGAGAAAAACAAATACGCCACCAATGCGGTACGCAATTATTTGCTTATTCAGCAACCGAATTGCAAATCAAATTAATTGCTTTAATCGTGGCACATGGAGCGATTTCCGATCGACAGCTTGCGGCTTCTCCTCCGTTGATTAAAAATACGAAGAAACAAGTGCGGGATGAAATAGAAGTCGCAAAAATACCACGATTTGACATACCCTCTGACATTCGAAGTTTCTACGTAAAAATATCTATCGATCTCAGTGATTGTGAATTTGGCAGTTTAAATTAATCGGAAACAATGATATATTCAAATACAAAAATACGCAAAGATATATATTTTTACTTACATTCCTAATATTATTTGCATCGTTTAATGCGACATTAGAATCATGAAAGAAAGTGATTCCTTAATAAAATTTGAACATATGGAGCCGACAATAAATATTTTTTTTATCATATTTTTTTAATATATCATGTCATTACAAGCGTTTTTTCTCTTTCTCTTAAAAAATTTTTCTCTTAAAATTCTTCACATAAAATTTTCAGAATTTTTTTATAAATTTTAGAATTTTTCAAAATTTCTGTACAATTTTATAAATTTTTAGAAAATATCATGGATTTTTCAATACAAATTGCAACTTTTCAGGAATGTTTCAGGAAAGTCTACATCTTTTCTAGAATCTTTTATATACCTATGTAAATTCTAAAATAACGTAACTGTATCCAATGTGGTCTAATAGCCAATATGGTCTACATGCTGTTTGTAAGTATAATAGTTACATGATGAATTAAACAAATAACACAATATGTTGTACTGGCTATCAACGTGACCTATTTACAATATATTGACTGTTTAGTTTATGTATTCCGTTGTTAATAGCAAGGTCAAAAGTAGAATTTTCGTGATTGTGTTTCTCATAATTTATTAATCATTAAGCATGAAAAGTCTAATTTCCTTAAACACTGTGTTTGAGATTTGATATCTTTCACTTTGACAGTTCTTGGCTTTTTTATTGTTAAGATATATTATCATTCTTTCAAATACAGGTTTTGATTTGTGATTATCTTTCAAATTTTATTTTTTTTTAGATCAATTTTTGCAAAATCATGGATAAGTAAAAAATTCGTGTTATTTTCGAATATGACTTCTATAGTGAAACCAATGCCGCGCAGACAACTCGAAATATTAACGACAGTGATTAATGCATGGTACGTCGATTGAGAAGTTCTATTTTGGAGATTTTAATCTTGAAAATGACCACGTGGGCAATAAAGATAGATAATGATGAACTAAAAATCGTAATAAAAACGAAATATATCTCAAAATACGCGTGAATTAGCAGCAAGGTTTAAAAGTTACTATTCCAACAAGATTGAATTATTTGGAACAAATCAAAAAGATAAGCTGGATATATTAGGTTCCGAATTAAACGAACGTCAGAAATCGCCTCGAAGCTTGTTTTTCTTTACTCACAGCACAAAAGGCAAACCATTTTTATATCGTTTTGCTATGTGAAAAATGGCACAATGATTATATAACGATGAAGTGTCAAAACACAATCCAAAACGGATTCAACAAAGAAAAGCTAATGTCTGTTTGGTGATCCAGCGCGGATATAACACTACCGTTTCATGAAATCTGGTCAATCGATTGCAGCGAATGTCTTATACTGCAACAAATTGGATGAAATGATGAGGGAGCTTGCAATTAAACACCCAAAATTGATTAATAGAGACAGATCAATCCCATTGTAAAACAAAACGCTCGACCACATGTCGTAAACAACACTGTTCAAACTACAGAAGCTGGACTTGAACTCTTTGTCACCCATCGTATTTACCAGATTTTTCACCAACAGATTATCATTTTTTCCAGGTATTAGACCGCTTCTTGCAAGAAAAAATATTCAATTTTCAACAAGCTGTGGAAAACGCCTTTCGCAATTTTATTGCCTCTCGCTCTGCAGGCTTCTTCGCTGTCAGCATAAACAAGCTACTATCAAAACTGCATCGACAGTTAAAATGCCATCAAAACTGTCGATAGCTTAGGCGCATATTTTGATTAATTGTACTGCTTCTCGTTTGAGATATTATGAATCGAACTTTTAATTTAAAATTAAACATTTCATACTTAATGGCCTAATAATATTGAGTAGGTAAATTACTACTTTCTATAACTACCAGATAATGGTTATTAATTTCCAATAATATGTTTATATTATTGTATTGTTATGCTCTATATTTATATTTTATAATGCTGCATTTAGTTTATGATAATAGATAAACTTTTATTAATAAAACTATACATTATTTCTTCATATAAATAAATAATGTATGTTTAACACTTTAACTCATTTAATATTTATAACTCATATTTATATTTTAAAAGTAAGTATTCTCAACAAAAAAATATTCTTTTTTCTATGCAGCATACATATATTATTTTCTTACCCTTCTACACCAGGAATCACTGTCTTTCCGATTACACCATTGATTTTGATACTGTTAATTAGTTGTTGATTTACATATATTATCAAAATGTATGCATACAGTATATTGTAATTGCGAATTAAATAACTTTCAATCGCGATTTTTAAATTAATTCTTTATCAAACCAGAAGTAACGAACATATTTTAGCGTACGGTTGTTACAAAGTGAGAGTTTTACCGTGCATTATCGACAAAACATGTTTAACGTGTTAGACAAATAATTGTGCATAATGGATTACCTGTGCAGTAGAGCCATCAGTATGGCAATAGGGCTAGCGGTGGAGACACACAATAATAAAATGTAATAAAAATATGCAATAAAAGATAATATTGTGAAATGAAATGTTGGACGGTTGCTCATGGTTGCGCTTGGCACATTACAAAGTGATTATTTTAGTTGCACCGCAATTTTTCTTTGTATAGTATATTCTTATGTTACATAAAGGCGCGAGTAATCTCTCTCCGTCACATTTGATACCATACGCACATATATAAGTATAATATATAGAGCTTCTTTTTTTATATACACGTACAGACTTGATCGAGTTCTGAACAATACTTGGTGATTGTCAGAAATTTTACTCCGTCTATAAACATTATAAAAAAAGATATTGTATTTTTAATATGAGAGAATTTTCTATTAGAATATACTTCTAAAATCAAAATAATCGTAAAGCAACATGAACATTGAAGAATTTTACTATTATTTTAAGAAAATTTAACAAAATTTTAGTAAAAATATTTATTATATAATCCTTTCTGAAAAAATGTATTGCATCAATTCTTGAATTATCAAATTTATTGTTGTCGCTTTTCCGAAGTGTTGATTGGTTCTATCGCTGTGCTAACTTTGTGATCAGCTGTCATAGCGGAGATCGTGTTGACAGTAAGAGACATAATAACTGTTACATGGATGAAAAGATTAATAGTGTAATATTATTATATTATTAAATTAATTATTACAAATTTATTTATTGTGTTGGTTCTGTTTTCTGCATCTTTTTCCTTTTCGTTGGAGGATTTCATGATTGTTTCAGATAAGTTTTATTAAACGTCTTTATTTATGGTTGTAAAAATTATCTTTAGAAAGAATTGATACTTTGTATTGTACTTTATTTTCACATAGCGATTTAACATTTATTACATTATTGTTGTTAAAATATTCTTTTGTGTATAAACATTATTATTGTGACGTTGGATTAGAAAAAGTATAACAATGAATTAATGATAGAAGGAAGAAGAGTTTTGAAGTGGCGCTAATACATAAAGGAGAAGGAAATTTAACAAGGTGGAGAAGGTAATATTTTAAAGATTTTTAAATAAAGGAACAATGGGTAAATGTCATGTGATATTTGATATTTTGTGTTAAAAAAATAAAAAATTCTTTAATAGAATATTATCAATTTTAGTAGATATTTATAAATTTTTTAAATTTTTCTCTAATAAAATTTTATCTATTTTAGTAAATATTTTTAAAAACATAAAACAATTATAAAGAAGAGAAGAGGAAAGGAATAGAATAGTATTCCATAATATGAAAAGGAAGGAAGGAAGGAGGAAGGATCAAAAAAGTTTAGAATAAAAATAAAATTGAAAAGAAAAATGAATTGAAGGTATTAGAGAAGGTAAAAATTTTTAAATAAAGGTTGAATAAAATAAGGACATCAATTAAACATCAGATTAAGAGTTTTTTTAATAATGGGCGAATATTACATAGTATATTGATATTTTATGTCATAAAAATGAAAATTTCTGTAATAGAATATTAAGTATTTTAGTAAAATTTTTTACAAATGTGAAATAAAGATATAGAAAGAAGGGGAATAGAATAATATAAAAAGGAAGAATCGAAGGAGTGTAGAATGAAAATAAAATTAAATAGATATAAGAATTGAAGGTGTTGGAGAAGATAAAGGTTTCTGAATAGAATAATACGAAAAGAAAGGAAAAAAGGAGGAAGAGTCAAAGAAGTTTAAAATGGAAATAAAATTGAAATGAAAAATGAATTGAAGGTGTTTGACAAGGTAAAAATTTTTAAATAAAGAATGAATAAAGTAAAGACATCAATTAAACATCAAATTAAAGTTTTTTTTTTTAATAATGAGCGAATTTTGATGTATAAAAATAACAAAACGTATACATGATGTTTTGTTTTTTGTCATAAAAATGAAAATTTTTTTAATAGATTATTAGGTATTTTAGTAAAGTTTTTCAAAAATGCGAAAAAAAACATAAGAAAAAAAGAAAAATAGAATAATATAAAAGGAAGAAGTGTAGAATGGAAATAAAATTGAATAGAGATAGGAATTGAAGGTTTTGAAGAAGGTAAAAGTTTTTGAATAGAATTATACAAAAATGAAGGAAGGAAAAAGGAAGGATCAAAGAAGTTTGAAATAAAAATAAAATTGAAAGGAGAAATGAATTAAAAATGTTGGAGAAGGTAAGAGTTGCTAAATACAGAATGAATAAAGTAAAGACATTAATTAAACATCAGACTAAATGTTTTTTTTTTAATATTGGGCAAATATTACATGATATTTTGTGTCATAAAAATGAAAATTTCTGTAATAAAATATTATGTATTTTAGTAAAGTTTTTTAAAAATGTGAATGAAATTATAGAAAAGAAGAGGAATAAAATAATAAGAAAGGGTAGAAAAGAAAGAGGAAGGATCGAAAGAGTGTAGAATGGTAATAAAATTGAAAGGAGTAAGGAATTAAAGGTATTTTGAAAAGGTAAAGATTTTTGAATTAAGTTATATAAAAATGAAGAAAGGAAGAAGAAAGGATTGGTTGAGTTTTGAATGGAAATAAAATTGAAAGGAGAAAAGAAATGAAAGTATTGGAGAATGTGAAGATTTTCAAATAAAGGATGAATAAAATTAAGAATGCTATTGAATACTGGTTTGAAGATTTTTTTAATAATGGGTGAATATCGTGTGATATTTTTATTATTTTTGTCATAAACAATAAAAATTTCTGTATTGAAATATTACCTATTTTGCAAAAGTTTTTTAAAAATGTCTATTGAAGATAAAGGAAAGAAGAAGAAAAGAAAAATATAAATTAGAAAAAAGAAAAAAGAAAAATTCGAAGGAGTTCAGAATAAAAATAAAATTGAAGAAGAAAAGAATTTATGATGGAAAAGGTAAAAATTTTTTAATAAAGTAACATAAAAAGGAAGGAAAAAAGAAAGAAGAATAGAAGAAGTGTAGAATGGAAATAAAATTAAAAAGAAAAAGGAATTAAAGGTTTTGAAGAAAGTAGAGATTTTTGATTAAAATAATACGAAATGTAAGAAAGAAGTAAGGATGGATCAAAAGAGTTTAGAAAAGAAATAAAATTAAAAGAAGAAAGGAGTTGAAAGTGTTGGAAAAAATAAAGATTATTGAGTAAAATAATATAAAAAGGAAGGAAAGAAAGAAGCAGGAAAGATCGAAAGAGTTTAGAATGGAAATAAAATTGAAAGGTGAAAGAAATTGAAGGTGTTTGAGAATTTTAAGATTTTTAATTAAAGGATGAATAAAATTAAGACACAAATTAAACATCAGTTTAAAGCTTTTTTTAATAATGTGCAAATATTATGCGATAATATTTTGTACCATAAAAATAAAAATTTTTTTAATGCAATATTACATATTTTATTAAAATTTTTTAAAAATGTGAAATAAAAAAAAAGAAAAAAAAAGGTATAGAATAATATAAAATCGAAGGAAAAGAGGAGGAGGGATCTAAAGATTTCAGAATGGAAATGAAATTAAAAGAAGAATAGAATTGAAGGTATTGAAAAATAAAGATCTTGAACAATAATATAAAAAAAAAGGAAAGAAGGAGGAACGATCAAAGTAGTTTTGAATGGAAATAAGATTAAAAAGAGAAAGGAATTAAAGGTGTTTGAGAATATTAAGATTTTTAAATAAAGGATGAATAAAATTAAGACATTAATTAATTACCAGTTTAAAGGTCTTTTCTTAATAATGGACAAACATTACATATTTGGATATTTTCTGTCATAAAAATAAAGTTCACTAATAAAATGTATATTTAAGTATTTTTTTAAAATGTTAAATGAAGATAAAGAAAAGAAGAAATATAAAATAATAATAAAAAAAAGGAGAAAGGATCTAAGGAGTGTAGAATGGAAATAAAATTGAAAGATAAAGGAATTAAAGGTGTGTTGGAGAAAATTGAGATTTTTAAATAAGGGATGAATAAAATTGAGACATCAATTAAACATCAGTTTGAAGCTTTTTTTAATAATAGGCCTATATTACATAATATTTTGATATTTTAAAAATAAAAGTTTTACTAATAAAATATTATCTATTTTAGTAAAAATTTTAAACATGTAAAATAAAAAAAAAGAGTAATAAAATAACGTAAAAGGGACGGAAGGAAGAAAGGAGGAACGGTCAAAGGACTGTAGGAGTTTAGAATAAAAATAAAATTAAAAGGAGAAAGTAATTGAAGATACTTAAGAATGTTAAGATTTTTAAATCAAAGATGAATAAAATTAAGAATGCTATTGAATACTGGTTTAAAGGTATTTTTTAATAACGAGTATATGTAATGTGATATTTTTATAATTTTTGTCATAAAAATAAGAATTTTGCTAATATAATATTATCCATTTTAGTAAAATTTTTTAAAAATGTGTATTGAAGAAAAAGGAAAACAGGGGAAAACAAAGAAATAAAACAATATGAAAAAGAAGGAAAAAAGAAGAAAGAATCGAAAAAGTTCAAAATGAAAATAAAATTGAAGGTGGAAGGAATTTATGGTGTTTGAGAACGTAAAAATTTATTATTAGAATAATATCTAAATCAAGGAAGTAAGGAAGAAGAATCGAAGTAGTTTAGAAAAAAAAAAAAAATTGAAAGGAGAAAGAAGTTGGAGGTGTTTGAGAAGATTAAGGTTTTTAAATCAAAGGTGAATAAAATTTGGAATGCTATTGAATACTGGTTTGAAAGTTTTTTTTTAAATAATAGGTGAATATCATGTGATATTTTGATAATTGTCATAAAAATAAAAATTTCTTTAATAGAATATTATCCATTTTAGTAAAGTTTTTTTAAAAATGAGTATTGAAGATAAAGGAAAGTAAAGAAATACAATAAAATAATATAAAAAAAGGAAGGAAGGAAGTGTTATACTCTAGCAATAACGCAAGGTATGGCAACCAAATGAGGTTACCATGCCACAAAAATGTTATAATTAAAAAATACGCGAGGCATGACAATCAAATGAGGTTATCATGCCATGAATATAAAGCATTTTCGCAACACGGAGTCCAAAATCCCGAAAACCCGTGGACTACTTGGACTAACCGTGTCACGAAAATTCTAACGAACGATTGCGCCAAGCAACGGCTTAGCATAATCACCCCTGTACAAAAGGAACGCCCAAACAATGAAACAACGGAGAATAATCAGTGAAGTCGTGTGAGCAACCGTGTGTCGTGTCGCACCTGCAGCTACATTAGGTGTAACTACGTTGTAATCGTAAGTGCAATTATATTCATTATCTGAAACCAAGTGGACTCCTTCATTCTAAACCTTCTTCGCCAAATCTTGAAATCCCTGGTGTCCGCGAGCTTAGGCTCGCCTTGTGTGTTAGCCGCACAATAGAAGGAGGAAGGAATGAAGGAATTTGGTATAAAAATACAATTGAAAAGAGAAAGGAATTGAAGGTGTTGAAGAAGGTAAAGATTTTTGAGTAGAATAATATAAAGAAAAGGAAAGAAGTCGGAAGGATCGAAGGAGTGCATAATGGAAATATAATCGAAAGAAGAAAGTAATTGAAGGTGTTTAAAAGGTAAAGATTTTTGAATAGAATAATAGAAAAAGGAAGGAAAGAAGGAGGAAGTATCGAAGAAATGTAGAATGGAAATAAAATTGAAAAAAGAAAGTAATTGTACGTGTTTGAAAAGGTTAAGATTTTTAAATAAAGTATAAATAAGAAAAAAATAAGACGTTAAGTGAACACCAGTTTAAAGGTTCTTTTCTAATAATGTACTACTATTATATAATATTTTGATATTTTGTGTCATTAAAATAAAAATGTCTCTAATATAATTTTATCTATGTTATCTGTTTTTTTTTTATTTTGACAGATTGTTTAATTTATTTCGTGTATCACGGATCCTGCAATATAGAATCTAATTCAACATGTTTTACATGGATCGTATTTCCAGTTATTATTCTCATATAATATTCTCAAGTTAGTCATTTATTTTAAATCATTTATGCCTGTTTATATAAAAAACACAAAAATCTCTTAAAAATTTCTGTAGTAATTATCTTCTTAAATAATTATTGATACAATTAATATTTAATATTTTAAAATACTAAAATTATTTTAAAAAATATATAAATAATAAGATGCAAGCACACAAATGTATTAATAAAATTCTAGCTCAATGTGTTTCGAAAATACAAGGATACAAATGGCGAATTTATAAAATCCAATTGAAGAGAAATTCAACCTTTTTAAAGACAACAAATATTTTTATCTGTATCTTAGAAAAAATTAATATGCTATTTTAACTTGCTTAAGTTAATTAAAATTTTATAAATTTGTAATTTTTGTACAACACTCAATATATGTAAAATAAAATAAATCTTTGAATACCTATATTATATAAAGATAAAGGATTGTAAATAAAGAACAAAAGAAATTAAAAATACAATTAAACGCGAGTTTAAGGATTTTTTAATGATTGAATATTATATCGTGTTATGAAGTTTTGTGTTATAGAAATGAAAATTTCTTTAATCAAACATTATCTCTTTTAGTAAAAATTTCAAATATATGCAACGAAGGTAGAGAAACTGACAGACATAAAATAATATAAGAAAAAAGAAGGAAGAATTGTGAGTATAAAATAAATAAAAAATAAAATGCATAAAGTAATTAAAGAAAGTGGAGAAGGTTCAGTTTTAAATAAAATACGAAAGAAATTAGGAATGTAATTGTACACGAATTTGAAGGTTTTTTTAATAAAAGATGCATATCATGATATATTGACATTTTGTTTTAAAAATTACTATTTTATTAACCGGACATTTTTTTGTAGTAAAAGTTTTAAAAAATATGAAATAATGTAAGGAAGAAGGAAAAAAAATTGTGAGAGTATAAAATAGGAAAAAAGTAGAAAGTAGAAAGGATTTAAAAATGGCTAGAAAATGTGAAAATTTTTAAATGAAGGACAAAAGAAATTAAGAATGCAATTGAACACGAGTTTAAAGATTTTTATAATAACCACATATATCTCAGAAAATAAAATTTCAAAGGTGAACTTTTCATAGTGATATCTCCGTCCATAGAACACGGATAGAAAAAATAAAAACATTTTCATTATAGAACTTTACCTATCGTTTGAGAGTATTTAGAACTTGCTTGATTCAAAAGTTATTAAAATACGATAATCTCGTGTGCTTGGAAGTTGATGACTCGTGTATAATATTTGTTTTTAATACAAAAATGCAATCGTATCACGTGCTAAGTATAAACGTTATTGTATATTAAATAATTATAAACTAAATAATTATATCATGTTTAAATTTGAAGTTTTGTGTAGATTTTGGTTATATAAAAAACATAAAAGAGTTGTACATATGGGTATCAATTACAAGAATGTAATATTAACATATACTATTATTAATAATTTTAGAGACATTTACCTTATCAGGAAACAATATTTTTTAAACGTTTTTAAATTTAAAAGACATTATAATAAAGAATATATGTATATATGTATATGTATATATATATACGAGTATATATATATATATATATGTATACATATAAATATATATATATATGTATACATATAAATATATATATATATATATATATATATACAGGGTGTTCAAAAAGTCCCGGACCAGCGAAATATCTCGAAAACGAAGCATTTTAGAAAAAAATGTTCCAGATAAAAGTTGTAGGGTTTCAAAAGATCTATTTACTGATCTTATCAGTTTGACCTTGGATGGCGTCGCCAAGGTCAGATTAAAATCACATTAACTTTTTTGAATGGAACTGCCTACTTTTTATTGCATATTCTTGTAGCTTATCTCAAGACCTTTCCAAAACACTATAAACAAATGTATTTTCGTTAAGTATTTTTCGAGTTGTGAAGCTTGAAAGTTACAGTACATTACAGCTTTCAAGCCTCACACCTCGGAAAATACTCAACGAAAATAAACTTTCTTGTATTGTTTTGGAAAGGTCTCGAAATCGATTACAAGAAAATGCAATAAAAAATATGCAAGGTGTTCAAAAAGTCCACGACCGATTGAATGTCGCGGACTTTTTGAACACCCTGCATATTTTTTGGTGAAAAATCATCGTAAATGAAAAATAAAAAACGCATTTTGAAGCTTGAAGATCGAGCTTTAACGCTCTATCAGCAGATTTTCAAAATTCTTTTAACTTCCTTGTCTTATGCAGTAAAAAAGCACACCTTCTTTTGTTCGTTAAAATTTCGTATTTTTGACACTTTGCAGATCGACCAACAAATTTTTTTCGAATAATTCAAGTAAAACTTTATAAACTACAACATTTTACCTACAAAATGCTTTTTTTAAAATTTCTCTACGATTTTTTTTGACCGAGTTACGCAACTTTGAAGCTAAACCTGCATTTTTTACAAATGATATCCGTACTCCGTGAAAAATCATTGTAGACAAAAAATCAAAAAATCATTTTAAAGCTCGAAGTTTCAGCTTTAACATGCTATTAACGGTTTTCAAAAATTTTTTCAATTTCTTAGTACTATGCCCCAAAAAAGATACACTGTTTCTTCCTTAAAATTACGTACTTTTAACAGCCTGTAGCTCAATAAAAAATTTTTTCTCGACAAATCCAATGCAAGTGCCATAAAGTATGACATTTTCTCTACAAAATGCTTTTTTTAAAATTTTTTCTACGATTTTTTTTTACCAAGTTACAAGACTTCGAAGACATACATTTTTTACGGTACATTTTTCCGAAAAATGACGTTTACCGTCGACATTAGCATTACCCAATGTGCACCATGTGGAGGTTGCCGGTCGGATTTTTGCACATTGTATGTGTGTGTGTGTGTGTGTGTGTGTGTGTGTGTGTGTGTGTGTGTGCGTGCGTGCGTGTGTGTGTGTGTGTGTGTGTGTGTGTGTGTGTGTGTGTGTGCGTGCGCGTGCGTGCCTATGCGTGCATGTGCGCGCGCGCGCGTGTGTGTGAATGTGTGTGCGCGCGTCACAGCAGAGATAAGGAGCCCACAGTTCGTCACTTCTGAAGTATTTAACAACTTCAAACCCTCTTTACTGTGTATGTGTGTGTGCGTGTGTGTGTGTGTGTGTGTGTGTGTGTGTGTGTGTGTGTGTGTGTGTGTGTGTGTGTGTGTGTGTGTGTGTGTCACAGCAGAGATAAGGACCCCACAGTTTATCACTTCTGCAGTATTTAATGACTTCAAACCTTCTCTACTGTGTATATGTGTGTGTGTGTGTGTGTGTGTGTGTGTGTATCACAGCAGAGATAAGAACCCCGCAGTTTGTCATTTCTGCAGTATTTAATGACTCAAAACCCTCTCTGCTGTGTGTGTATGCGCTCGCGCGCAGGAGTGTTCAATTGTGTGTATTTCCTCCTCTCTGATCAATTACTGTTTGCAAGCGTTCTCGCTTATTTATACATCTCGCAATACAATCTTGCGGAACGTTGTGCCAAATTTCCGTTAAAATTTCTCCCAAATCTTCTAAATTTCGCGGCTGTTCCTCGCGACGCCTTAATCGTCGTTCCGTTTCATCCCAAATGTGTTCGATTGGATTTAAGTCCGGGGTATTGGTGGGATGATTTAACAGTCTAAATGCGTGTCGTTGAAAAAAAACGTCGCGTTATATTCGCCGTATGAGGTCCAGCGTTGTCCTGCATAAAAATAAAGTTCCGACAGGTTCGATTTAATAGCAAAACGTGTGGTCGTAGAATATCGTTGATATAACGAACACACACGAAATACCCACCATTGAACACTCATGCGCGCACGCGCATACACACACACAGCAGAAAGGGTTTGGAGTCATTAAATAATGCAAAAGTGATGAACTGCGGGGTCCTTATCTCTGCTGTGATACAGACACACACACACACACACACACACACACACACACACACACACACACACACACGCACGCACGCACGCACGCACATACACAGTAAAGAGGGTTTGGAGTCGTTAAATAGTGCAGAAGTGACGAACTGTGGACTCCTTATCTCTGCTGTGACACACACACGCACGCACACGCACGCACGCACGCACGCACGCGCACACACACACACACACACACACACACACACACACACACACGATGTGCAAAAAGCCGACCGACAACCTCCACGTGGTGCATATTGGGTAATGCTAATGTAGACGTCGGTAGACGTCATTTTTCGGAAAAATGTACTGTAAATAATGTATTTCTTCAAAGTCTTGTAACTCGGTCAAAAAAAATCGTAGAAAAAATTTTAAAGAAAGTAGTTTGTAGAGAAAATGTCGTACTTTATGGCACTTGCATTGGATTTGTCAAGAAAAAATTTTTTATTGAGCTACAGGCTGTTAAAAATTCGTAATTTTAAGGAAAAAACAGTGTATCTTTTTTGGGGCATAGTACTAAGAAACTGAAAAAATTTTTGAAAACCGTTAATAGCATGTTAAAGCTAAAACTTCGAGCTTTAAAATGGTTTTTTGATTTTTTGTCTACGATGATTTTTCACGGAGTACGGATATCATTTGTAAAAAATGCAGGTTTAGCTTCAAAGTTGCGTAACTCGGTCAAAAAAAATCGTAGAAAAATTTTAAAAAAAGCATTTTGTAGATAAAATGTTGTAGTTTATGAAGTTTTACTTGAGTTATTCGAAAAAAATTTGTTGGTCGATCTGCAAAGTGTCAAAGATACGAAATTTTAACGAACAAAACAAGATGTGCTTTTTTACTGCATAAGACAAGGAAGTTAAAAGAATTTTGAAAATCTGCTGGTAGAACGTTAAAGCTCGATCTTCATGCTTCAAAACGCTTTTTTTATTTTTTATCTACGATGATTTTTCACCGAGTTACAGTCATTTGAAGATAGCCTAATTTTTGGTGTCTGGAAAGTGTTCCCTATTTTTTTTGAGTAGTGTATATATATATATATATATATATATATATATATATATATACTACTGTGTTCAAAAAGTAAAGTGAATTTTGTTATAAAATGAAAAATCTTTATTTATTCATCCAAATCAATTTCATCCCCTTCGAAGTATTCCCCCTTCTATACAATGCACTTATGCCAACGTTTTTTCCATTCCTCGAAGCTTGCCAAAAAGTCGTTTCCCGGTATAGCCTTCAAAGCGCGCAGCGATTCACGTTGAATCTTTTCAATAGATTCAAAGCGGTTTCCCTGGAGCGGTCTTTTGAGTTTGGGAAATAGCCAAAAGTCACACGGAGCTAAGTCAGGTGAATAAGGCGGTTGCGGAACGATATGAGTGGAATTTTTGGCGAAAAACTCACGAAGAATCAATGCCGTGTGAGACGGCGCATTATCGTGATGCAAAAACCAGGAGTTGTCTTTCCATAAATCCGGCTTCTTCTTGCGAATAGCTTCACGCAAACGACGCATAACACTCAAATAATATTCCTTGTTGACAGTTTGGCCCGGCGAAAGAAACTCATAATGCACAACACTACGATAGTCGAAGAAAACTGTCAACATAACCTTGATTTTTGAGCGATTTTGGCGCGATTTTTTGGTCTTGCCTCGCCTTTAGTACGATATTCACTCGATTGGTCGGTTGTTTCCGGATCATAAGCATAGATCCAAGTCTCATCTCCCGTAATAATGCGCTCGTAGACGTCCTGATAGTCAGAAATCATCTCTTCACAAACTTTAACGCGACGCTCTTTTTCGAGGAAATTGAGTGTTTTTGGCACCAAACGAGATTTGACTTTTCTAAGGCCCAAATAATCCTTCAAAACTGTTTGAACTGATCCAATTGAAATGCCAACCATATCGGCAAGGTCTCTAATTGTCAATCGACAATTTTCGAGCACCAATTCCTTGATTATCTTTACGTGTTGCTCATCAGTTGACGTTGATGGTCGTCCGGAGCTTTCCAAGTCATCGGCACGTTCTCTGCCTTCTTTGAAGTCTTTATACCACTTATAAACATTTTTCTGCAACATAGTCGATTCACCGAAAGCCCTCTGCAACATTCTGCACGTTTCCGCAGCCGAAATTTCATTCCACAAATAAAATTTAATGGCACTTCTTTGCTCAGCAAAATCAAACATTGTAAAAATCGCCAAAATCACTTTTAGTCGTTTAGAAAACACAAGCGTAACTATATGATGGCATTCACATGAAATTTGGCACAGATGTCACTAACAGTAGTACCAACATAAAAATAAAACAGTTTACTCGAATCGATTAGCGCGGGAAGTTTCAATTAAAAATTCACTTTACTTTTTGAACACAGTATATATACAGGGTGTCAGGTAACTACCGCCCGTGGTTTCGTGGATTGATAGATCAAGTAAAACTGAGCAGAAAAGTCCTGTACCATTTTTTAATATTTGCCATAGTTAACGAAAAAAAAATTAATAAAGTCTGCGAATAAGCGCGTATCACCGCGCGCAAGGACCGCCCGCCGGTCGCCGAGACGTAGGCAGCCGCGGCTGTAGGCGCGACGCTGTTTGGTGAGGAGGGAAAAACAGCTACTACTTTTCCCTCCTCACCGCACGGCGCCAAGCCCCGTATATATATATATATACAGGGTGTCCCATTTTAATACATCCACGCAAATATTTGCGTGGATGGATTAAAATGGCCCACTAACTTTCAAGCGTCACAACTCGCAAAATACTTAACGAAAAGACATTTGTTTATAGTGTTTTGGAAACGTCTCGAGATAAGCTACAAGAATATGCAATAAAAAATAGGCAGTTCTATTTAAAAAATTGAAGGTGACCTTCATGTGACCTTTAAGCAACTATTCGAGGTCAAATTAATGACACCACCTTATGTCCCCCTCGAAACCATACAACTTTTGTCTGAAACATTTTATTGTAAAATGCAAGGGAACGGAAATATTTGTGTGGATGGATTAAAATGGGACACCCTGTATATATATACAGGGTGATTCAGAACGACCCATGTGTCCCTGTAAAGACGTGTTCTTAAATAAATTCTGAGAAGATTTTTCCTGTACGAAAATTTTGTCCGACGCTTACTTTTTGAATAATAAGAGGATAAAGTTAGCGAATCACGGGCCGTACATACGTGGTAGACAAAGGCGGCGCAACTCAACGTCCGACGCGGGCGCTTACCTGTGTCGAACGGTGAGTTGCGCCGCCTTTGTCTACCATGTGTACACGGCCCGTGATTCGCTAACTTTATCCTTTTATTATTCAAAAAGTAAGCGTCGGACAAAATTTTCGTACAGGAAAAATCGTCTCAGAATTTATTCAAGAACACGTCTTTACAGGGACACATGGATCGTTCTGAATCACCCTGTATGTGTGTGTATATACAGGGTGATTCAGAACGACCCATGTGTCCCTGTAAAGACGTGTTCTTGAATAAATTCTGAGACGATTTTTCCTGTACGAAAATTTTGTCCGACGCTTACTTTTTGAATAATAAGAGGATAAAGTTAGCGAATCACGGGCCGTGTAGACATGGTAGACAAAGGCGGCGCAACTCACCGTCCCACGCAGACGCTTACCCATATCGGACGGTGAGTTGCGCCGTCTTTGTCTACCATGTGTACACGGCCCGTGATTTGCTAACTTTATCCTCTTATTATTTTCTTAAATTTTCGTACAGGAAAAATTGTCTCAGAATTTATCCAAGAACACATCTTTACAGGGACACATGGGTCGTTCTGAATCATCGTGTGTATATATATACACACACACACACACACACACACACACACACACATAACATTTAAAAAATATTGTCTACTGAACATTGTCTCATTAAACAATTTACACATTGTTTACGCAGTTACGCGGATTCAAATCTTAAAATCTTAAAATTTTTTACAAACTTTGCAAAGCTCTATAACGCGAAATAAAAATTGCACACAAATGCGGTTTACAGGCCATTTTTACTTCAGTGTTGCCTAACTCAGTAAAAAAAAATCGGACAAAGCTCAACAAAAACGCAAATTAAAGCTAAAGATCCACGCTTTCAAACGCTACAAACTGTATTTGTGTGCGATTTTTAATTCACGTCAAATAAACTCGCAAAATTCGTAATAAATTTTGCCGCATTTTTATTTTTATCCGTAAAAAATCAGTATATGTTTTCAAAGTCAATATTGAAAGTGAATGTAGAAACATTAAGCTGTAAAATGCGTTTTGAAACATTTAATTTATCATTTTTGTTGATTTATCATGTTACACTCTCTTTTGGAGAGTAACTGTTGGTGATCCTTTAATTTTGCTGTTATACGCTTACTTAATCTTTGCTGAAGTCAATATTTGAACTTCGTAAAAAAAAAATTATAAAACCATCTTCCAGGGCTCATTTTAAGGACAAAACCTTTAAAATGATTTAAAGGTTTCTTTTATCTTTTGTAAGTTAATTTTTTTCGAAGATTCTTTTACACTAGGAAATAAAGGAAGAAGTTCAAGAAAATTTTAAAAAATCAAAAATTTGCAAAATGAAAAATTTTTTATAATGCAATAAAACATTAAAAATATCGTAGATTATTTTTTAATTACTAAATCTTTTTAAGTGGTATTTCAACTTTCGACTTCATGCTAATTTAAATGGTACAAAATTAGCAACTTCCTAAATTTGTTTAAATTTGGAAAATTTTTGATTTCTAAAACTCTTTCTTGAAATTCGTACTTTATTTCCGAGTGTAAAAAAATCTTCGAGAAAAATCAACTAAAATAATCAAAAAGTTTCGCCTTTTAAAATGAACCTTGAAGATTGTTTTATATTTTGTTTTTCACGAAGTTTAAATATTGACTCCAACAAAGATTAAGTGAGCGATCAATAGCAAAATTAAAAGATCACCAACAGTTACTCTCCAAAAAAGGGTATAACATAATAAATCAACAAAATGATAAATCAAATGTTTCAAAACGCATTTTACAGCTTAATGTTTCTACATTCACTTTTAATATCGATTTTCAAAACATATACTGAATTTTTACGAATAAAAATAAAAATGCGGCAAAATTTATTACACATTTTGCGAATTTATTTGACGTGAATTAAAAATCGCACACAAATGCAGTTTGCAGCGTTTGAAAGTGTGAATCTTGGTCTTTAATTGGCGTATTTGTTGAGTGTTGTACGATTTTCATTCACCGATTTATTCAACATTGAAGAAAAGAACCATTTCTATTTCAGTGTTGCCTAACTCAGTAAAAAAAAATCGTACAAAGCTCAAAAACGCAAATTAAAGGTGAAGATTCACGCTTTCGAATGCTGTAAACTGCATTTGTGTGCAATTTTTATTTTACACTGTACAGCTTGGCAAAATTTTTATAATATTTTGACATTTGTCGAATATTTTTTACAAACTTTACAAAGCTATACGGTATGAAATAAAAATTCCACAAAAATGCGGTTTAGAGCATTAAAGCGTAAATCTTTACCTTTAATTTGCGTTTTTGTTGAGCGTTGTACAACTATTATTTACTGAATTATTCAACATTGAAGCAAAAGAGGCCATTTTTGCTTTAGTGTCACCTAACTCAGTGAAAAAAAATTGTACGAAGCTCAACAAAAACGCAAATTAAAGCTAAAGATCCACGCTTTCGAATGCTGTAAACCGCATTTGTGTGCAATTTTTATTTTGCGTCATGAAGCTTTGGAAAGTTTGTAAAAAATTATAAGATTTGACACATCCCCATTTGAATCCGCGTAACTTCGTAAACAATGTGTAAATCGTTTAATAATTTCTCAATCTTAAAACTAAAGATTTCAAGCTTTAAGTTGTTTTTTTTTAATATTTTTACGATCATTTTTGATAAAGTTACACTGTCTTAAATTACGCCTATTTTTCGGAGTCAAAATAGGTGATCCCTTAATTTTGCTGTCGAGTGTATATTAGGTGGTAAACTTAGTTTCCGCGGCTCCCATTCAGATGATGCTAGTTATAGGTATAATTTACTTTGACATCTGAAACTGGCTGCAACTAGACATTTGTTAATAAAATTCAGTGTAAAAAGATTCATTTAAGCAAACTGTGCCACTTTCTTCTTTTGATTAAAGATGGAACGTGATAAGTTGTTATTCTCACATGTGCTGCTTCATTACTTTAATTTGAAAAAAATTGCAGCTGCAGCTCACAAATTGCTTGTCAAAGCTTATGGCAATTATGTTCCATCAGAAAGAACATGCCAAGAATGGTTTCAGCGATTTAGGAGTGGTGATTATGATGTAAACGATAAACGACTTTCAGGTTAACCCAAAAAATTTTAAGACACCGAATTGCAAGAATTACTGGACAAAAACTCAAGTCAAACGCTCAAAGAATTGTATGAAGCATTAAATGTTACTCCGATGACTGTTTCCAATCGTCTACATGTAATGAGGAAAATTCAGAAAGAAGAAAAATGGATACCACACGAATTATCCAAAAATGCCATTGCGAATCGCTTAAACATCTCTGTTTCTCTGCTCAGCAAGCAGAAAAAGTTTTTTGTGGCGCATTGTAACTGGCGGTGAAAAATGGATCTACTTTAATAATTCAAAACGCAAAAAGTCATGGGTGGATCTCAGCCAACTATCAACATCCACACCAAAGCAAAATATCCATGGCCAGAAAGCAATGCTTTGCATTTGGTGGGATATGCAAGGCGTCGTTTACTACGAGCTACTCAGACCGAACGAAAGCCTCACTGGGGATCAATATCAATTTACAATTGAACCGTCTGAATGAAGCACTGTTGAAAAAAAGGCCCGCAGTAGCCAGCAATCAACGCAAAGTTAGGCTCTTGCACGACAACGCTCGACCACACGTTGCAAAAGCCGTCAAAAAAACATTGATGCAGCTTGAGTGGGAAAGTTCTCCCGCACCTAGCGTATTCACCAGACTTAGCTCTTTCGGATTATTACTTGTCGATGCAGCATGGTTTGGCGAATACACACTTTAAAAATTACGAGTATGTGCGAAAATGGATTGATGAATGGATTGCTTCAAAAGATCAATCGTTCTATCGTCGCGAAATCTCCTTATTGCCCGAAAAATGGGGAAAATGTATAACCAGCGAGGGAAAATATTTTGACGTATTTTTTGCTTTTGGTATTGAAATAAATGAATTTTTTAAGTAAAAAAACCGCGGAAACTCATTGTAAGTTTACCACCTTATATACATACACACACACACACACACACACACACGCGCACGCACACGCGCACGCGCACGCGCACGCGCACGCACGCACACACACACACACACACACACACACACACACACACACATATATATATATATATATATATATTACTATAATAACTTTAATAAAATTTTTATAAAAATTTGGAAAATATAATTAAAATTCTTTGATGTCCATATTATCTCATTACTGTGGTTTTAAATTCTAAAAGAAAAGTCTCTCTCTAAAGATTCATAATTTGCTACACCTCACGTAATATTTATGCAAACCAAGACGCATCACGGGCAGGGTGTGGCATTAGAATAATTTGCAAAAGTGACCGACAATTATGCGGTGCATGAATGGTAAAAACCGCGTTTGTGCTTGTGCATTGCTGTGCTCGATTGCAATTTGCAATTAATGTGTGCGTGAAATGGGTGAGAATGAAGAAGACAGACGTGCACTCTTTCTTTACTGCTTAACTTACTTTTCGTTCTCTTTATGCATCCTTTGTGTCTCTTTTTTATCAAATCCATCCGTTACCAAAGCGTCCAAGACCAATGACTGCACTAATTTCTTGTCACCTAAAATGCAACAGTTGCGTTGAATCAGCATTATTACCTAAGCATTGATTGACCGTTCAAGAAATATGGATGCTTTTTAAGCAGTTTGTTCAGTTTAAATGGGGGAGCGGAAAGTCACGTAAGTTTTTATTCTTATATAAATAAATAAATATATATATATAATATATCTTTAAATTTAAATTAGAAAATTTTTCATATACATATGTACGATACTAATTTCTTTTCACTCGTCTCACACATTATTTTTCATCAACCTTTAACTTTTAATAAACATTAAATTAAAATATGCACTTACAATAATAAGAATCTTTATCTGCCTTGCTCGCTTGTTTATGATGCGAGCTAGGACTCCTTGGTCTCAAGGACATCCACTTCCATCCCGGTCTACGCGTCCGTGCCAAGAAGTGCAGGACGCGTTCTTCCGGGGAGGAGAAGTATTTATCGGAAGCCGAATTATATTCGCAATAAACCCAATCGGGATGCACTTTCCAGTTGCTCCCCTTAAAATACTCCGTTACTGTAACATAACATATATAACATATAACATAACACATAACATATATTATTTAATATATATAATTTTTTAAATACACAAACATACAAATACTTTTTAAAGATATTAAAATTTATAAATGTTACCTAATAATTTTCACATATTGATGTGATGAAAATTAATAACAAACACAAACGACCCGTGATGTGAAAGGGTCCAAAAAAAATAGAAGAGAAGAGACTAATATGGTTCCCATTTTCATTCTATTGAATAACTTTGTTTATAATCAATATTTTATATTAAAACTGAAACAATTATATTTGTAAAAGTATTGTTTAACAGATTATAAACTCAAAGTAATGAAATATTTATTACTTAGAATGTGATCTATAAACATGTGACGCACTGCATAATCAATAGAAGAAAAAAGTGATAATAATATGACTAATCCAAAAATAATTTTTAAAAAATCAGTTTAGTTTAAAAAAACAGTATTATTAAAAAATTATATTTTTAAAATTTTTCATTGTTTAGAAATTTCCTGATTTGAAATTTTCCTGCGTTCAAAGGCTTTAAAGAAATCACGAGAAATATCATTTTATCTCTGTTTAACATTAAACAACAAACATAAAATGTCTCTAATGTTTCTTAACATCAGCCCTTTAGAGTAACAATCAATTTATCAAAAAAATATTTTGATATGAAAATTTCGAAAACCATATTAATAAAATCCATATTAATAAAATAGATGTTATTGTTTAACTTTCATAACTCGAAGTGTATACAGCTAAATAAAAAGTTAAGTAACAAAAAAACATTTGGGTGTACATATATTCGTGTGATAATACGCTCAAATTTAAAAACAATGAGAAAATATGTGTAATTAAATGCTAAAGTATACCTTAAAGAAGTTTAGAAGTGCTCATATGTAAAAATGCCTTATAATAATTATTAGCTATTGTGTATTGGCATATTAGCGTTACTAAAAAACAGGCTACTAAATGAATAACTTTATAAAAAATTGTTAAAATTCGTCACCTAATAACAGAGATAATGGGGATGGCCATAATGTCCACAGTAGTCATAATACCTTCTTCTTCTCTACTATATACTAAGTGTTAAAGTAGCATATAACTGTAATGAAAAATTTACCATTTACAATAGCGAGCTTGATCTCTTGCTCGGCTCGTAATTCAAACATGCCATAACCCTCTGGTAAAGCTAAGCCTAAGGAGAACGGAGTACCCTCGATCGGCTTGTAAAAATAATTATGCCGCCTAATTGTGACTCTTTTCTGAAAATCATCAAAATGTCGCATTATAAAACAGAAATTATATTATCCTTACACAAGGAAAAGTATCAATTTTATCATTAAGAGAAGCGATTACTCAATTTATTTTTTTTCTTTAATAATAATTACCTTTAATAAAGAACATTTTCTTGATAATAATCTTGAAATAAATTTATCATAAATTTTAGAAAAGCTTATTCTAATATGTTTAAAAAAAAACAAAATTTGCATTTTTTTGAAGAATGTTATTAAAAATAATCTTCAAGAAAATAATAAAAGTTTATCCAAGAAAAGTCAGAATAATAAACATAAAATGAAAATGATATTTCTACATACAGAAAAATATCATTTATGCTGAAATATTACACAAGTTACTGTTTTTTTTTTTTTTAATCTTTTAATGCATGATGCCACATATATGTATAGATAACACTTTAAAAATTTTTAAAAATTTGATAATTATTTAGCTTAGAAGACACCGGGCTGATAATTTTGATAATATTTTATTCTATGTTATCGAAGTCATGATCTTGAGTAACCTTTAAAAAGTTGTAGGTGGTAGTGTGCTCAATTTCTGCTGACAGCTACTGCATAGAAATATGAACAGGTTCTTTTAGTTAGAAAGTAAGTAGAATCTCAGAGGTCAGTCTGTTAACATTTTCTGATCAAATTTATTGCCAGTCTGACAATATTCTGCTAATATTTTGTTAATTGGATGTAAGGTTTGACATGGCCTTGAAATAATTCCTATAGTCAACATCTTTTCAAACACATATCACATATACTAGCACTCAAAAGATTTTTGATAACAATATTTTGTAAAGTTACTTTATAATACTCGTGCAACATCAAAATTTTTCAGAAATATCTTAAAAATATTCTAATTAAAAAAAAATAAAACATTTCAGAAAAGTTTTAAAATTGTGCAAAGTTTTAGACATATTTCTAAAATAACAAAATGTCTGCAATTCTTGTACTTGACACTTTGCAAAAATATTGCTGATTATTGAAAATTTAAAAATTTTTTTGAAATATTACCAAAAAGTTACTAAAAACTGTTTAAAATATTACTGTGTGCGTAATGTGCTCCAAATATAATAAATTTTAACATTACTTCTGAATTTACTTTAAATTTAAAATACTTCACCAACAATATTTAAACTTATTATATTCAGAGGATTACAAGTATTAGAAAATTAAATCATGTTTTAAATATCGAATTTGTAGAGCCAAACGTTATCGAGTCTCCAGCACGCTTTGTTTGTAAAAATGGTGTAATATGGAATCAAATAGAACGATTGTCTCACTATGTGAAGTGCATACAGTAAATATTTTAATAATGAATTTAATAAAATTGAAGGTACTTTTTTAATATTTTTTTCTTTATTTGTTGAAACAATTTTTGGAACATGATTTTCAAAAAAACTAACTTGCATTAATGAAATAAATAATTTGTTATAAAATATCTTGCAAAAAATCATTTTTATCTACTATTTACATTTTTTTTGTAATAATATTTCGTACAAAAAACTTGACATTGTGCGATTATCACTTCATAAAACAAAACGCACCAGAGATTCGTTAATTTTATTTTAAAGTACAGGGTTTAAGCTTTAATTTGAGACCTAAAAGTCTTTAGCATATCAAGTTCACCAGTTACAAATTTTTAAAAATAGTAAAAAACGTGTTTCTTGGAGGTTTTCTTGGAGATCTCAATTTTCTCAAAAACCTGAAGTGATAAAACCTTTTCACTTGCATATTCAAATTCAACGCATCAAAACCTACGAGAAATTATTCTTTTCAAAACAGTAAAATCATGCAAACCTGTGTTATATACAATTGATGTTTTTATTCTACATTTATATTTATTTGCAATCTCATTAATATAATAAATGTAAATATAATTTTTAAAATATTTAACTAAAAAAATGCATAATATATATAAGACAACATTTTATTTACGTAACATTCTTACTCTTACTACACTTACTGAAACTTAGCACACGCCGTGAGTGGACATAGAAAATTTGGGAGGGTCCCAGATGCGCACAGACCCGATCGGACACCACCAATCACGTAATCTAATCTAACCCAACCAACGGAAATACTCTAGGCATCGGCCGCTATAATTGGTGGTGTCCAATTGGGTCTGGGCGCATCTGGGACCCTCCTGAACATTTTTGCTCGCCCAGTCGGCGAAAGTAAAACGTTGCGAGAATTGAAAATTTTCGCTCAGCCAGTCAACGAAAATAACAAAGCAAATTTTAAAAAGCTTAATTTGATAATTTATCACATGTGATAGATTTTAAAGACATTTCTATTGCAACATTTCATATTACAAGATCTTAGAAGAATTTGTTGCAAAATTTTATTTTGCAAATTCTTTCAGAAATGTTATACATGAAATGTAAAAAATTGAAATAAAACTTTTTTAAAGCTCCTTGGTGCACGGGCAGCAACACAATTTGTTATTTTTTAAGTAATGGTAGTTAACAATAAAAGTTATTTTTATAAAGTGACTTTATCAACTCTCTAGATTTATGGATACATGAATTTATAAAATACTTGAAGTAAGTAATATTTCCTTAATTCAGATAATTTACAGTATATATTTTTCTGCGTGGTATATGATGGCATCATGACACATTATTATGCTTGCTTCTTTTTAAAAGTACTTTCTTACCATATCGTCATAATGTATTTTGATTGTGAAGTCCGTTTCTCCTTCCTTTTGATCGATCATGTCGCGTCTCAGCTAAAAAAAACAATATTATCAACTGGTATCGCTATTTTATAAAGTTATAATAAAATATGATAAAATAACAGAAGTATTGCACTTACATCAAACAGGAACGAATTGTTCGGGGGGGCCGAAGGGCCGTCATATTCTGCGAGTTCAACTTCCGATAAATCTACACTTATATACGAAGGTTTCAACGTTTCATCATACTGAAAAAAACGTAAATATGTTTCTAATTCCTTTAAATAAAACAACATAATTTTTTGTGCGTGTATGTTTATCAGAGTTGTTATATTTAACTTATGTTAAATATTTATAGTTAAAACGTATTTTATTTTAAGGGATTTTTTGCCTTTACTGGTTTTAAAAAAATCGATTTTTTTGCTGATTTTTATTTCTACATGTGTGTAGAATATTTATAAAATTTTTGTAAGAAAAATTTTTAATTCGCAGTATTAATAGAGTTACGACCTCAAATACGAAACTTTTATTATAATATGGATAAAATAAAATTAAAATTTTTAACGTGTTTTTCTCAAAACAATATTTTTCAATTTGATAGAAGTGATAACTAAAACTAATTAAGATAGCATCTGTCTTTTTTTTCTTTTTAATCCTAACATCTTTGCGCATGATATAAATTACAATTAAGTTTTTATAACAAATATTTGATTTTTTCTGAACAAAAAAGTAAATTTTTTTCATTAAAACTAAATTTCTTTTTAAATGGCATTATTTTTATAAATTTCATGCAATTAACTTGGTTTTAGTTTCTGCCATAACAATGTAACACTCATAATTAATAAAAATCCAAAAAATTTTGGTTTTAGATAATTTGAAGAAGCTAAATCATTTCTACAGTAAAAGCGTGTTTTTTCTCGATAGTTTCTAATTTGATTACCATTTTAAAAAATTATAATGCGTGTTTTTATAAATAAAATATAATGTGCTGTTTAAATAATAAATAATCTCATGCAAAACTCCGCATTTTTTCTATACATATATAACAAATTTTCTTTGAAAAATTCATAAAAATAAGGTAATTTTATACCAAAGGTAAAAAGTCCTTTAAAGAAAAGATTTAACGTAAATTTTAGAAGAATAATATTTATAAGCTTATTTTTATTTGTATGAAATGCTTATCTCTTTTAGTTGTATGTAATCTTGTAAATGTTATAACAAAATATTTTATTTTTTATTTTTTACCTTACAAAATATAAATCTTATAATGATATTTAAAACATATACAAAAATATAAACAAAATTATATCTTTGGTTCTTTTATATTTAGATATTAATATTTATATTATTAGAACTTCTATTCAATTGAGATATAGATTCTTTCATAATCAGATAACGTGTTAAGTTTATATCAAAATATAAAAAATATTACATATATAGTCACATAATAACATTAAATTTATTTTGTAATGTTTATTTTTAAACAATTGAATTAAAAAAAAAGGCTAATGGGAGTCAACGCGTGTAACAAGTGCGCAAATACACGTATTGATATACAATCATTTATTCATTACTCTTACAACGAACGTTTCGACTCACTTTGAAGTCATCCTCAGCGTATCAATATTAATAATAAAAAGTAGAAAAAAATAGCCGTCATCAATCACCGCAACCGGGAAGCGGTCAAGTCACCAACGGATTTACCAAATCCGTCGTGGCATCTTAATCCGTGGCGATATATGTCGCAGGCAATAACACTTATCTATATAACTATCATATGTTGTGTTTTTAGCGTATAATAATTATTTTTCTGACTCACCTATTTGGACTGATGAAGACTAATAAAGCTTTGGATAAATTTCAGTCGTGGAAATAAATTTCTCTTGTCAAAATATATACTCAAGCGTTCAAAAACAAAGCGTGCTCACTGTGTCAAGTATAAATGTATACTGATTAAATCAAGTTGCTCGAAATTATAACGTCTTTCTTAAACACCAACACGGAAAGAATAATAAATAGATACATATATACGAACGGAGAAATAAGTCGCAAATAAATAGAAATAAAATTAACAATCTCCTAATATAATTTAAATGTCAAATAAATAAATAGAAATAAAAACAATTAGCGACAAGTCAACTATTACAATTTAAAAAATCACAGATCGTCATGTTAATTAAAAATATAAGTATGTAACGATGCCCCCCCCCCCTCCCCCGAAAAAGAATATGCATCGTCCCTAGTTGTCAACAATCGGAAAAGAGCCGCGGGCTATAACCGGGGGTGCCTCGGGCACCCAATTGTAAAAACACCACAGGCTACGCGTGGCAAAACCGTACCGAGCCATCGCACGCGCCAACTCGGCGCGCACGCGCACACGAGAGAACACACGCTCGTCCCACTCCGGCAACTCTGCCGTCAACGCCGAAAATGACGAAGGCAAACGGAGTCGCCGGGTATAAATAGGGCCGCGTGCTCCGATAGAGGCACCTTTTTCCTTTTTTCAGCCAGCATCACCACCTGATCCGCTGCGCCTGACATATCGGAAAATAAAGTGGTCGAAGGTTCTTGGCCATGGCGAAAGTACTAGCCTTTCCGTCCCGTTACTTTCTCTCCCGCATCCTCGCGAGCTCCCGAGCGAGGGCATCTCCGCTCCCCCGTATTCCTTCCGAAGAAGAACGGAATCGCCGTTTTGGGGTTTTGGTCGAGGTACTCGACGCGTTCCGCGGTCTCCCGACCGCCATCGCTTCCAGCACGCACGCGGCCGTCCTGCCGATTCGCGGACCGCCAAACATCGCAACACGAGCTCCACCAACCGCGTCACGAAAAACCGCGCCCGCGTGAGAACGTCATCCGCGTCCCGTTACCTAACGACGTCTCGCGGACACCTGTACAAAGAACCGTGTATATAGTCGCGTTTTGAATTTGTCCGTCCGCGCGCACATCATAATTGTAATTTTCTCTGTTCCGCACCTAAAATAAATGCACCTTTGTCATTTAGCATACACCGCCGCGGAATTATTTCCAAGTCCACGATTTCTTTCCTCTCTTCCCGTTCGAGCCTTTTCTCTTGCACCGCTCCGGCGAACTGATCCGCGCAAAGAAAAACGGCATATTACAAGGAAATAAATAGAAGTAATAATAAATTAAGCAATATATAAACGGCAAATACGAGTCAGGCGCGGTAAACAGTGCACGTAAGAAAATCTCAAATAATTGAGTAATCACATGTATAAGTTTAATATAGAACGTTTCGGCTCTTGTTTTGAGCCATCTTCAGCTTACAGAATTCTTGACAAATATACACAACAGCGCCAAAGATGAAACATTAATGGTCACCGATAATGAAGTAGAGGGCTTCCTCGTAGTGACAAAAATGCGATTGTTTGGCTCGAATAATATGTACACTCATACTGAAATAAAAAGAGCCCCAATTTAATAAAACTAATAGCACTTTAAAGTTAAAAAAGATGAAGAAACTCACCTCAAAAACGACGGTAGTCAAAATTTCAAATAATTGATGCACCAAAGAAAGTCGATGCATCAAAAAGCGCTCACAATTTACTTATTACAATAAGACGTCGCTGTAACAATTCTTATTCGTACTGTCATAAGACGGCGGTCGATGAGACACTAAGTAAGCAAGAACACAGATGTCGTAGATCAAATCGAATATGACAATGTAAATATACACGAAAACAGAACAAATAAAGCAGATCATAGATTATTGACTATAAATAGATACGCGTGGTGCAAGCATTCTATGTCAGATTGTAAATTAAGGCCTTCTCGTTGTCAATTAATACATAACATTTCAGAAATAAGTCGCTTGTGATAAAATTTCTCATGGTCAAGAATTTGAACACCATCCCGGTAGAAATTATGACCTGATTGTAATCTGTGATCTGTGATGACAGTGAGAGAAAGTGCCTCTGCGAATGAGATTCTGATGTTCGGAAATGTTTTTAATTGTCTACTGGTCTGTCCGACATATAATACATTGCAGTCCGCACAAAAGATTTTGTAGACTACATTTTTACAATAAGAACTCAGAAGGGAATCCTTTTGAACTTTAATGAATTTGTAAAGTTTGTTCAAACTATAGAAGGTTATCTTTATGTTAGAGTTTCTAAAAATGCTTTTGAATCTGTCAGAGATTGGCGGGTAATAAGGAACAGTGAACCACGTGATTTTTTCTCCCTCCTCAGCCGTGTTATCAGAGATTTGCTTTTTAGATTCCTTCGAAAAAATACATCTAAGTCGTTTTCGAATAGTGTTAAATATAAAATTTAAAGGATAGTCATTGTTTAAAAAAATTAATTATGAGCTCCAAGTTCTTTTTATGAAATTTTGAATGTGATAAGAGGAACGATCGAAAAAGCCCATAACAACTGCATGTTTCTGTGAGACAGGGTGCCAAGAATAAAAGTTCAGAAACCGCCCTGAGAATGTTGGTTTATAATACCAATCGAACTCGATGCAATCATTGTTAAGAATTATGGTGGTATCTAGAAAGTTAAGTTTTTTGTTGCCTATTTCGATGGTGAATTAACCGAGAATGATATGAGTTAAAAGATTCTAAAATAAAATTTACCTTGTCAGAAGGAATCGCCAAGGCAATATCATCTACGTATCTAAAGAAAAAAGGTACGTGAAAATCAAAATTTTTAAGAATCCTTGTCTCCAGATCCTGCAGTACCCAAATCGGCAATAACAGGGGACAACGGAGAGCCCATAGGAGTACCGAAATTTTGCTTATATATGGTGTTGTTAAATTTGAAAAAAATAGACTCTAAAATAAAGTCAACAGCGTTAATAAAATCATCTCTGAGGATATTGCATTTTTGAGATATATGTTCCCATCTATTGGAAATGCTGTTGAGGGCTAAATCAATGGGTATGTTGGTAAATAAAGACACCACGTCCAGAGAAACAAAAATGTAATTATCATCTAAATGTGTGTCTCTGAATTTTTCAACTAGCTGGAAACTATCCTTTATGTTACTGTTAGAGATTGGTATGCTACTTGAAATAATTGTGTGCAGAAAACCAGCCAGTGAATGTAAGGAGCTGTCAATAGAGGATACTATAATTTGGAGAGGATGACCCTTTTTATGTAATTTTTTTTGGTAAACCGTAAGCCCTTAGCAGAACCCGTCATTGTAATAGAAAGATCTGTTTACGCCATGAGAGATATAAGAGTTTTTCCATCTTGCAAGTAGAACTCTGGCTTTATTTGTAATTTGTCGGGTAGGATCCCTACTAATTATAGTATAAGTATCCTTATCCGAAAGCATTGAAATCATCTTGCTCTTATAATCTCGGCGGTTCATGCCTACTGTGATATTGCCTTTGTCTGTTCTGATAAAAATTAAATCAGAATTGTTATTAAAAAAAGTTTATGTTTTCCTGATGAGTTTAGAAATTAATGTTTTCGGACTGGGCTTAGAGTAAGGAAAAACAAATTGCAAATCGTTAATGATAAGAATGATCTGGTTTCTAATGTTCAAGTGTGAAGAAGCAGGTAATTTTTGTATATTACTATCGATGTTTTTTATAAATTCGAACGTAATTTTTTCCCGGTTGTGGCAGGGAAGAGAAAAATTGCCATCTAATTGTAGGAAGCAATAAACATCCGTAGGAATTTTGGTAGAAGAAATATTCGAGAGCCATTTTTCTCTTACGGAGGTAAGAGAAAGAGATGATAAATTCTTGATGAAGAGCTGTGGATCCAAACTAACTGTATGTAGTGGAGAGCTCTGAGAACAAGAGTTGAAAGAATTAAAAGAAAAGAAAAACATGTTGTCAGTATTGGGAAAAGACATGAAGATCGTGTTGGAGTGTTTGTCTGAGTATTTGTAATAATATTGTATAGGAAAAATATTTTTGAATCTGTTCCTGTTCTATTTCTCCAGCAACCAAGACATTTTTTTATTGATGGAACGTCTTCTAGAATTATAAAAGCATTGTAGTGATACATGTTGTATGTGGAAAAAAAATCGCATATTTGATGAGGCAGATAATTGGCGATACTGCGCGCAAGATGGAAAATCCGTGTACGGAAAGAGTTAATCAATCTGCATGTGTCATTAAATTCTAAACGTAACGTTCTGTTAATAAATAAATTAATGTTATGATTAAATTTTGCCCTAATTTTCGGATGTTGAAACATTAATTTCGATTTGTAGATACAGTTAAGGTGTGTTGGTACAATGTTTTTCGTTATGCAAAATTTTAGAAATCTTTCTCTTAGAGTGCTCCTAATATACGTCTTGTTGAGTTTGATTCATTCTTTGAGTAAAGATTTTGCATGTGGACCAAATACGGAATGAATAAAATTGAAAAAATTATTTTGATAATATATTTTGATATAATAATGCATTGTTACAGCCTGCATAAATTAAATGTAAGACGTGAGACTTGTGAAAATATAAATTAAGCAATGTATAAGCGGCAAATCGAGTCAGGCGCGATAAACACCGCGTAAGAAAATCTTAAATAATTGAGTAATCACATGTATAAGTACAGAACGTTTTGGCTGTTGTTTTGAGCCATTTTCAGCTTACAGAATTCTTGATAAATATACACAATAGCGTTAAAGATGAGACATTAATGGCCGCCGGTAATGAAGTAAGGCTTCCTCGTAGGAAAGTGACAAAAATGCGAGTTGTTTGGCTCGAATAATATGTACATGGCTTATACTGAAATAAAGAGAGGCCCAATTTAAAGTAATAATAATTAGAGGCGAGTCAACTATTACAATCAAGAGTCAGAATGAATATAAATAAATGAGTAAAGATGAGAATACAAGTAAATTTGTGGCGAATCAACTATTACAATTAAACTACTGAGCATATATAATTCTATTACAATTTATGTAATAACGAGACACGCATGACGCAGGCATTCAGTATTTGTTTGTAAATTCGGACTATTATTTTGTAATTGAATATGTAACATTTTAGATATCAACCGCCTGCCTAAAAAACATTCGTTATCTATAATTTTAATGTTCTTCCAGTCAAAATCATGGTTACGTTAAGTCTGTGTTCAATGATAACAGAGTGGCTGTTCGTATTCCATTATTATATTTGCGATGTTCCGTGATTCTGGTTTTCAATTTCCTAGTGATTTGCCCTACATATGACGCATCGCAGTCTTTACAACAAATTTTGTAAACAACGTTTTTTATTAAGTACCTAGGGAGGACGTCTACAACATCTTTCTATACTTTAATAACCCTGCTGACCTTATTGAGACTGTAAAAAGTCAATTATACATTCAGATCATTTGTAGTAGTCTTAAACTTTTTCAAGATCATGGGAATATACGGTAACAATAACCACCAGATTTTTTTTATTTTTTGTGTTATTGTCGGTCACTGTTTGTTTAAGAGTATTTTTGTGAATTAGAGATTTTAAGCGGCTATTAATTGTCTCAAAAATAAATTCAGCAAGGTAGTCATTAATTAACAAAAAGTGTCTACAGTAAGCTCAATATTCTTTTGGTGGAATTTGGCGTTCGATAACAATCAATACCAATGAAATGGTAATTTGATACCAATCAAAAATTAACCTGTTGTTATCCTTAATAATAGTGATGTCTAAAAAAATCTATCTTGTCATCCTTCCCCTCTCTCCAACGCGAATTGCATTCTCGAGTGCGTAAACGTCGTCAGTATGAGGTCAGTTGTTTGGAACTACCTTACTATATCACCCACGTATCTATAGTAAAACGGTAAATGAAAGGAAATTCTATCAAGGGCCTTTTCCTTCAAATCATGCATAACAAGGTCCGTAATTATGGCTGAGAGTAGAGAACCCATGGAAGTGCCTAATTTTTGTTTGTAGAATCTATTCTCAAAAGCAAAATAAGTGAAATCAATCACAAGCCAACTTGCAAAAACACCTCTTGAGGGATGCTGTAAGCATGTGTTTTCACCTATCGGAAATGCTTTCTAAAGCTAACTCTGTTGGAATGTTAGTAAACAAAGATATTACATCTATGAAATAAGAATATGGTCAGATTCCAAATATCTATCCTTGAGTTTTTACAAGTTAATAACTATTGTCCACTTTGCTTGGAACATCCGGGATGTTTTATGAGATAAGCTCATGTAAAAAAAATAGTCAGATCATAAAGGGGGCTATCGATCGATGATATGATTATTCTAAAAGACATTCCCGATTTGTGGACCTTGGAAAGCCATACACCCTCGGGAGATTGCCCTTACTACAGTATATCTTCTTGAATTTGGCCTCCGTGATGTAATTGTGTTTTTTCCAACTCGTCAGCAAATCTTGCACGTTCTTGGTCAAGATTGGTCGGGTCCTTTTTAATATGCACATATGTGTCTTGATCCTCAAGCATCAGCGATATTTTTTGTTTATATGTATTACTGTTTAAGGCTACAGTGACGTTACCTTTGTCCGCCTTTATAAAAATTATTTCTCATAGTTGATTTTGCAAACATATTAATTAGAATACAAACAACCACTCTGTTATCACTAAACACAAACTTTATTGTAACCATGATTTTGATTGGAAGAACATCAAAATTTTAGATAACAAACGTTTTTTAGGCAGGCTGTTGACATACGAAATTTTACATATTTAATTACAAAATAATCTCAATTTACAAACAGATACTGAATGCCTACATCACGCGTCCCTTATAAAAAAAAACTATTGCCAATTACACACAAATATTACTAATAATTACATAAGAATATTACTGGATATTACAGGAAATATTATTGAATATTACAAAAAATATTACTAGATATCTTAGGAAATATTACAGAATATCACAGAAAATATTATTGGCAATTACACAGAATGTTAATAATTATTTCGTACCACTGCCGAAATATATTACTGCCAAAATATATTACTGCCAAAATATTACTGCCTAAATAAAAGAAGTTTTTTGGAATAATTTCAGTAGTTACTGATAAGATACAATAATATTTTAATAATGATTTCCAGTAAATTTTAAAAGAAAAATAGTAAACACAATGATCAAAATATATTATTGCTTTTTCCACTACTGAAATAGTAATAAATGTATTGGTGATTGGGCCCAATAATTTTCGTTTCAAAATTAACTGAAAATTATATTACTAAGATATTGTTACCTTATAAGTAACTATTGAAACTATCCCAAAAGGCCTCTTCCAAAGGATGTCTTATATAATGTTACTTATACACAGTCACAAATAATAAATGAATATATATACAATAATAGCAATTTATACATATATTGCATACAATTTTACAAATATATATATTATATTTTTTATATAATATACTCATAATATAAATAAAAGATATATACGTTAGAAGAAAACTGTATATACAGTATAAATTTACGTATATAATATTTTATAATACTGAACCAATAATTTATATTAAATAGAGGAGAGTGGGGTAAATCGGACCTAGCTGCAGTTTTTGCTCTCTATAAGACGCAAATAAAATCTGATTGTAAAACTGAAGGTGCCAATGGAAAGATAATTTAATTTCCTTCATTTTTGCTTCAGACCATTTTGACGTATCTCTCATCTGTGTTGAACTATAACGGAAAATGTAAAAACGCTTTCTTCGGTCCAATTTGGAACTACTGGTTTCAAATCGGACCACTCCCTGGTCCAAATCGAACACTTCCATTTTTATCAGCTTTTAAATATTAGGAGTACAAATTGAAAACCGCCGTTTTCCAGTAGATGGCGCCAGCGGTAAATGCTGGCGCCAAACGTTAGATCAAAAATTTTAAATGTAAGGTTGGGCATCTGGCAACAATTCCTTATCATTGGAGTTGTGAATTTTTATCGGCGTTATATATTTTTTTGTGATCGAAAATGTCGAAATTTGTGCCCAATAAGCGTCATTTGCGGGAAGTTTTGCTTTTTGCCTTCAATTCGAAAAAATCTGCGGCTGAGGCGCGTCGAATGATTGTAAAAACTTATGGTGAGGCTTCCATTAGTGAAAGAACGTGTCGAGAATGGTTCCAACGCTTCAAAAGTGGTGATTTTGGCGTAGAAGACGAGGAGCGTCCCGGACAGGTGAAAAAGTTTGAAGACGCACAATTGGAAACATTACTGAATGAAGATTCATCTCAAACGCAACAGGAGCTTGCAGATTCATTGGGCGTGACTCAACAAGCTATTTCACATCGTTTGAAAACCATGGGAATGATCCAAAAGCATGGACACTGGGTGCCATACGAATTAAAGCCGAGAGACGTCGAACGGCGTTTTTTCGCGTGCGAACAGCTGCTCCAACGGCAAAAACGGAAGGGTTTTCTGCATCGTATTGTAACCGGCGATGAAAAGTGGATCCATTATGATAATCCAAAGCGAAAAAAATCATGGGGCTACCGCGGCCATGCATCAACATCGACGGCCAAGCCAAACATCCATGGCTCGAAGCTCATGCTGTGTATTTGGTGGGACCAGTTCGGCGTGATTTATTATGAGCTGTTGCAACCGGGTGAAACCATCACAGGAGCTCGCTACCGAACACAACTAATGCGTTTGAGCCGAGCATTGCAGGAAAAACGGCCACAATACGAGCAAAGACACGAAAAAGTGATGTTGCTGCACGACAACGCTCGGCCACGTGTTGCTCAGATCGTTAAAACCTATCTGGAAACATTGAAATGGGACGTCTTACCTCATCCGCCGTATTCTCCTGACATCGCCCCTTCAGATTACCACTTGTTCCGATCAATGGCGCATGGCCTGGCTGAGCAGCACTTCCATTATTACGAAGAGGCCAAAAACTGAGTCGATTCGTGGATCGCCGCAAAAGACGAGCAGTTTTTTCGACGCGGGATTCGTATGCTGCCCGAAAGGTGGGAGAAAGTAGTGGCCAGCGATGGACAATACTTTCAAGAATAAGTATGTAACCATTTTTCAACAATCAATCCTCAAATTTTGACAAAAAACGGCGGTTTTCAATTTGTACTCCTAATAAAATTTCAAAAGATTATAATGTATTTTTTTAGTATTGAATAAAAACGAACAATTTGACAGTAAAAAATAAAAATTTTATTAAAAAAAAAACAAATTAGTGACAGTTTATATAGTTAGACTTTTCTCGGTCATGTTATGATATTGTTAATATATAATTAAAGTTGAAATCGATAAAATTCAATTATTCTGAGTCTGATGACTCATAATATTTTACTAATTTAACATTTCTAAGACCAAATTTGGTCGGCCGATTACCAGTGCTACGATCAGGTTGCAATCCGACGTAAAAGTCCGATTTAGACAAAAGTCTTTTCAAACTTTGGAACAATTTTTGCAATAAACCGCAAAAGAGATCACAAAATAATTTATATTTTTTAATTCTACACTTTTTAATTATCTTAAATCAATTATCTTTCAAATTTTTAACATCTTTTAAATAATGATTTACAAGGATTTTCTTTTTTTTTTAAATTTTCGCACGATAGCTGAAAATATATATTTGCGTCTATTCTGTGAATGAAATAACAGAGAACTATCAAACTGCTGTCACATGTTCGGTGTCCTATAAAGACTTTACATTATAAATGACAAGCAAATCGGCTTAACCGTATTCATTTAAATTAAAAAGGTCCGATTTGGAACACGGTCCGATTTACCGCACTCTCCCCTATATAAATAATTATATTGAAACTATAAAAATAAATATAAATATAGCAATACGCTATTTCTCTTTCATGGAGACCAGCGAGATCGAGGAGTGATTGTCTCGCAATTCGTTACTATTTTCATATTTTTGCATCTGCGGCTTTACTGTAATAAATGAATACCACCACACTCATTAAATTAAGATTTTAATAAAATCGGCAATTAGATATTGCCGGAATCTCTTTGTTAGTGTTAATATTTCTTGTGTGATTTTATATAGCTTTTTAAGTTCATTAAACTGTGCACCAAATAGATTTTTCCCTGGCTGAGGTATTATTTTTTACAATAATTTCTTTACAAGTTTTTTAGTGGAAAGGAAGAGTTTTCACATTTTGATGCAACTTAGCATCATTAATTAGTAAATTAATTTTTAATAAAATGATATTACTATTAATTCAACTTGGAGCTGTGTTATGTTGAAAATTATATAATTTGGCGTGCAGTTTAGTGAAAAAGTATATAAAATCACACAATAAATATTATAGTACGTAGCTGTGACCTTTACGGCACTTTGTTCATATTGTGTTTTAAATTAATCATTCAAAAATTAAAAGATCGTGTACCGTGGCTGCTTTGCTCGAAATTTTCCGGCGCCTTGTCTTTCACTATTATATATATTAATTACTTCAGAACGTTTCGATCGGCTAACAGAATATAAGCACCGCCTCTGTTTTGCACAAGCTGAAAGAAAAATACTGTTACTAACAGATACACGGAAACTCAATAGAGGAGAAGAAAGAGGATGATTCTAACCTTACTTGTACATAATTGTATATATCACGAATTATTACACATAAAATTCACATATGTATAATATCTCCAATATTCTTTAATATTTTTATGCTGTATTAATTAAGAAAAAAGGACATTATCTTGATAAATATTGCACACTTGAAACAAAAAGCTGGCACGCGGGAAGCACACTGCACACAGAGACGATCGATGAAATCGCGGCAATCGCATGACGTCGCGCGCGCAATACGCGTCAACTTTAGACTTTCAACTCTAGACAATCAACTCTAAATCAACAATTTAAAGTCGACAAAAATCATCCTAAAAATAGAAACTAAATGTCGACTTTAACAGCTAATTTTAAGCTGTTGGCTGAAAAAAGTCAACTATTAGTTGACAAACAGTCATTTGTGCGATGTGGGATTTATACTGTATATTTATGAGACATTTATTTAATCAAATTTATATTATTCTTGCATTTTTTATGCAAAAATATTTTGCTCCCTTATTTAAAAAAAATATTTAAAACTTCTAAATAATATTAAAAAAAATGTTTAAGTTTTTATATTTACAATAATATTTTCAATATCTCTGCTCATATTTTATACATATATATATATATATATATATATATATATATATATATATATATATATATATATGAATAATTCCATTGGCTATTCTGCCACTTTCATATACGAAAATTATTTGCATGTTTTCAAGAATAGAGCCCCAGTAATCTGCGTGTAATTCGTACCCTCGGTAGTTATAACATATGCAGTGGCCTTTCTAGTGATACCCAACAGGCGAGTAATATCCGTCTGTATTCCGTTGCTAGTAATTATTATAAAGGTAGTAATATTCGCCTTGATAATTACAAAACCACTAATAATAATTACACAGCCGCGTGTAAATAATCGCACGGCCGGCAATAGTTCTTTTTTATAAAAAGTGTCTCTCGTGATTGCATAAATTGTAAAGAATTATATATGTTCAGTAGTTTAATTGTAATAGTTGACTCGCCACAAATTTACTTGTATTCTCATCTTTACTTATTTATTTATATTCATTCTGACTTTTGATTGTAATAGTTGACTCGCCGCTAATTATTTTTACTTCTATTTATTTACTTATATTTTTAATTAACATGATCTGTGATTCTTTTTAATTGTAATAGTTGATTCACCGTTAATTGTTTTTGTTGTAAATATAAAGCGCCAGAAACAGGATGCGATACGCTGAGATAAATGAGACACAAATACTGCAAAACTCTACTCAAATCACTAGATCACTCCTCTTAAGGGGATGCTAAAGTTGTCCTTTTTTACCGACCAAACGTTAATTTTCGGGCACGCCGTTCTTCTAATTGCATTTACAGATTTAAAAATCCTTTTCCACAATTAAAGTATAGACAGTAATGTATAATGGACGCTATATAAGGATAATGAAAACGAAAAAAATTGGAAAATTATTCTCAATTTCTTTGTTTTCCTTATCCTTATATAGCGTCCATTATACATTACTGTCTATACTTTAATTGTGGAAAAGGATTTTTAAATCTGTAAATGCAATTAGAAGAACGGCTTGCCCGAAAATTAACGGTCGGTAAAAAAGGACGACTTTAGCATCACCTTAACTCGATCACGCTTGAGACTTTCTTAGGAAAAACACACAGCAGATCGCACACCCACACAGCCGCAGAGACACGGACATGAGAGGCGCTCGGCATGAGTAGAGTTGGTATAAAGAGAGTTGCGACAATTACCCGGAAATCGCCATTAAGGGGGAAAATATATAGCTACATAGCGCCAATTTCAAAATATGAGCAAGCAATACTGTGTAACACAATGTATATACAATTCAATGCTTTCTAATTTTGACACAATCATACAGAGCCGTTTTTTCGTATAGAGCGAACATTCTTAACCTTAATTTCTGCACAATTTTGAAAACCATGTCAAATGATTGATATTATTTATTCATGAGAGATCGAATACATCTAGTTTTGATAGAAGCAGTGTTTTACGAGTTGATATTGTGTAATACTGTGTATGACTATATTTTGTTGCTGGAAAGCTCTCAATAGCAATGAAATAAAATTTTAACTTTAAATAATTATTACTTTTTTTACATATATATAAGTTTTTTACATTTTGAGTTCTACGACTTACAATTAGAATTATATAATTTAAAAAGATTATTTTAAGGCGATTTTTATTTTATGTAGCAGAAAGATTATGCTAAGAAAAAATTAGTTTTATAAATATACCAGGATCAAATACTTAACTCAATCATCTTAAATTTCTCGTAAATTGTTATATAAAAAAAAATGTTTAAAAGAAAAATTATATGTTAATAAAAAAATAATTATTACATTAAAGTGTTTTGATGTAATAATCCTTCTGCTGCACAATGTACCATCTCACTAAACAATGTGTACAGAAAGACTATTTAACATATTTTTTTTAATATTATTCATTAGTCTACATATAAAATGACAATAATATTGGAATAATAAATAGAATGTTAACAATAAGAAATAAAAAAATAGATAAATTTTTTAAACAATTTGAGATTATATTTGTATATCATTATTTTTATTATTTATTAAGAAATAGTTAACTTCTTGGCTTTAAAAAAATATTGACAAAAATTACACTTGTGTAATTAATATTCTTTTCAGAATTAATATTCTTTCTAGAGTTTGCAAAAAGGTTGCAAAAGAGTTTGTATCAACTGACACACGTAAACACACTCTTCAACCAAAGATGATTAGGCTGCGTTCGGGAATACACACCAAGTTCTTCCGAGTATCATTTTATCCTTGTTTAGCATTCAGTGAACAATAAAGATAAAACGACAGTCCAAGGCACTCGGTGTGTACAGCTCTATTTAATCTACCTAACCTAACTGATAGCTAACCGGAAATTTCCCCCTTAATGGCGGAGCCAATCAACATTAGGCACATACATTGTCGCAACTCTCTTTATACCAACTCTAACATGAGCCACCGCAGCTGCCATCTCTAAGGGCGGGAGCGCATCGCTCGTTCAAAGCCTGGCTTTCGCAATAGTTTTTATTTTTATTTATTTATTTATTTAACATTTAAATTGTATTAGAAAACTCGCCGTTAATTCTATTTTTATTTATTCACAACTTATTTCTCCGTCCGTATGTATGTATCTACTTTGTATATTTACTATTCTTTCCGTATTGGCGTTTAAAAAAGACGTTATAATTTCGAGCAACTCGATCTAATCAATGTAATACATTCGTACTTGAGACAGTAAGCACGCTTTTTTTTGAACACCTGAGTGTATACTTTGGCAAAAGAAATTTATTTCCACGACTAAAATTTATCTAAACTTCATTAGTCTTTATCAGTCCAAATGGGTAAATCAAGAAAATAATTTAATTATACGCTATCTAAAAGCACAACATATGATAGTTACATAGACAAGTGTCATTGCCTGCGACATGGTCACGGGTTAAGATGCCATCACGGATTTGGCAAACCGTTGGTGACTGTTGGTTGGTGCAACCATTCTCTTTTCTCACAAGAAGTAGGCAAGAACTGTAAAATGCCAAATAAGATGAGTCATAGCTCATTCGAAAGAGGGGAACAAGTATATTAACAGTATAAAAGGGTTAGCATGAATGGGCCTTACTTTTTAAGAAAATTGCAATTAAAGTTTAACATTGGGACGTTTATACGTTAAGTACTAGAATCTTAAACCACTATCCAAGAGAGCGTCGTGGGTTAGGAGGCTAGGTGCTAGCGTTACTATTTTTCCTCCGCGGCGGACAGAATTCGAATTTCCAAAACACCTTTTTTTTTAAAGTCTTGTTATTATATTTTACAATTACATTATTTTTATTATTTTTTAACTTAATTAATAATGTAATTACATATAATAATAAAATTTGTATTAATTAAAAATTAATAACAATATTTTATAAATTATTTATTAAATTATTTATAATAAAATTATTTACAAGAAGCTTTAACAAACAAATCTATTTCGAAAAATAATACACTTCAAGAGTTTCTACAATATTATAAGTTATAAGATCACAATAAATTAGTTATGAGTAAAAGATACACTTTGAAAAACATTTAATTTGTCGAATATGTTTCATGGTACACAGAGCTTTCATCACTGAACTTATTAAAAACTAGTACATTTCAATAAATTATTAAATAACTATATTAATGTTTAACATTTTTCGTGTTGATATCCCGAGTATCACCGCGAATTACAAAAATCCTAATTGACAAGTTTTTAATCCAAATTTTGAGATAAACACGCAAATAAACGTATAAAAGTAAATAAGTAAATAAATAAATAAGATATAAATAATAAATAAATAAGAAAAATAAATAATTAATAAATAATATAATATCCATGTGCGTAAGTTCAAACAATTAAAATAATAAATTAACAAGTTAAAATTACTATGACTGTGGTTTTGTGATTAAAATTATTTATACATTAATAAAATTATTTGTTATAAAACTCGCACATCGCTGTACAATATTGTGGGTGAAAATCGATGTAAAAACATTTAAAACATAAATACGGCTAACAGATCATAATTCCTTTATACGGTATAAATTGTAAACACCTCGAATTATTTTTGTCATCTCGGAAAATTTCATTGTACATATAAACATCTTTGACCGCGTCAAGATTTAACAATAAACAGAATCTTCCTAACGGCTGATTAGTCTTCTTATTACTATTCATGGATACAAGTCTATAATTTTATTATAAATAATTTAATAATTTATAAAATATTTTTATTAATTGTTAATTAATACAAATTTTATTATTATATATAATTATATTATTAATTAAATTAAACAATAATAAAAATAATGTAATTGTAAAATATAATAGCAAAACTTAAAAAAAAAAAAGATGTCTCGGAGATTCGAACCCGGTCCGCCGCGGAGGAAAAATAGTAACACTAGCACCTAGCCTCCTGAGCCACGACGATCTCTTGGATAGTGGTTTAAGAATCTAGTACTTAACATACAAACGTCCCAATGTTAAATTTTAATTGCAATTTTTTTAAAAAGTAAGGCCCATTCACGCTAACCCTTTTACACTGTTAATATACTTGTTCCCCCCTTTCGAATGAGCTATGACTCATCTCATTTGGCATTTTACAGTTCTTGCCTACTCCTTGTCAGTACAACTATCATATATTTTATCTAGCAAGTATTTTATGTACATAATACGGTAAAAACCAATCTTAATTTTTTAAAATTGATCGATAATTTTCAGGTTGCAATTAGTGCATTAATCACAAAATACACATCATTACAACGTCGCTGTGCAGAAATTTAGATGTTACCCTTATAACCATTTCTGCAACTGCAAAGATTGATAATAGATTTTGGTCCGCATATGGTCCGCATACATTGGTATTTCCGATACTGTTAGCAGATTTGTATCAAATATACTACAACCTTGTTGGCAGAGTATATGACAAATTGGCGTTAAAAAGCAAGCAAATCTGTTAAAAGTTTTGACGACTTTATAACAAATATTAAACAAGTTTGCTATTGCAAAAATGTTAGCAATTTTCACACAAGAATGCAATATTATCCCTTTGTCAAAATACACGACAGATTGGAAGTAGACAGATCTGTTGTATGTATGATTGACAAATTTATGGCAGATAGTAAGCAAACTTACTATTACGAAAATGTCAACATTTATCACACAAGAATGCAACATTAATTGAGTTCCGTAAAGCGCCTAATGCGCATGACATAATCCTTGTTGATCACCAAAAATTAAACAAAGATAAAATGTTACATTACACACATCATGCTTTTTTTAAAAAATTCGGCCATTATCTTTTTGTCAAAACAATTATGCAACTAATTTGTTTATAATAATTATAACAACTATAATAATTAAGAAAGCGTCATATATGTTTCTTTAGTAATTTTTCCTGGTAAATCGATTGGTGCAATCAGTTTTCCTCTATATTCATTTTTAACAATTTGTTTATAACAATTAATTGCAAAATTGACTTTTGCAACGTGCTCTTTACGTCAATAATGTTTTATTATGCTTCGATACTATTTCTAATTGTTATTTTTTGACTGATCTGGCCATGGGCTGGAAAAGATTTGAATTATTTATATAGTTTATATTAAAAATATCTAAGGCTAAATATTCATAGGATTAGTGATAGTGTTCGCGCGTATTCAAAACGCAAGTTTCTTTTGGTTCAATTCAGATTTACTTCAAATATAACTTTTTATTAACGACATCACATGTGTACAATTAGCTCAGTGTTAGCGTGTTAGGTTGTTATTCCGAAATCCTAGGTTCGAATCCCGGCGCCGACATGCGTTTTCAAAAATTTATAAAATAATGCGTCATTGTAATAAGTGAATTAAAATGTGAAACAGTGGATACAGATTAAGCTATAAGAATAATAAAATCTGTTTAAAAAAAAATTAAATATTTTTGTTGGTCTCGGAAACATCAGATTTGATCTGTATTTGGTGTCATTTTGTCAGCACGTCTAAAAACAAATTTGGTTTGTATTTGGCATTATTTTGTCAACGCATTTGATAACAGAGTTTGTTTGTGTTTGATGCCATTTTGTCATCACATTATTATTATCAAATTTAGATGTTTGTCAGATTTACATTGAGCATCCTAATGCGGAAACAGTAGGATACGGTTTTGTTACGAAATTCCGCTGGAATTTGGTGCCAATTTGATATCCTTTTGCGTACAAAATGTTTGCTGGGTAGTTACGTATCAGCAATCACGTTTCAAACACCAGTTGAGACGTTACTAAGACGTAACATGCGACGAGTTAGCACGTCACAGAGGCATGCTTGTTTTGTTTGATGCAGGCAAGGACAGGCATTAGAATTATTTTTATATGTTCATTCAATCACTTGTTTCAAACGTCAATTTATTCAAAATATACATTTACATTGACGCTAGAGTTAAAAAATTATGATTCTAGACAGATCTGAGGAAGCACATTTTCCATAAGAAAAGTGAGGTACCCATTGGAGGAAGGTAGGAAGGCAAAAACAGATTAAATAATGCGCATTCGATCTAATTAGTTTTGTTTCGTTACTATATTCATGTGCACTTTGTCAATCATACATTATAACACTTGGAAAATTTGATGCACAGCGCTCGTAAGAACATAATACATGACTTTGTCTATACATAAAACATACTATATATTATTTACTGTGGATGAAGCTGAAGGATTTGATTATAAGGACTTCCATCCTTTTCATTTTACACTGGTGAGGAATTGATTTTTGATTTAATTATATTCAAGTAGGCAGTTTTTGAATTTTAAGATTCACTTAAGCAGTTTTTAAAATTTTGAACTCCTTGCTTCTATTATATATATATATATATATATATAACATATATATATATAAACGTGGAGACAACCATTAATGAACACCCTCTATATATATACATACATACATATACAAGATGTTCCGTAACGCTTCATAAATATTTCAAGGAGCGAAAGAGGATATTTTGAACTAAAAGTTCCTTTGCCAATTTTGGCTCAAATCATTATTTACCCAGTTATTAACAGTTAAAGTTGATCAATCAGATTGCACGCAGCCGAAGCGCCCAGAAGTGTAGCGTGCCGTGGGACTCTTCACGCTTACTGTAAACATTTTTCCGATTAAAATGTCATTCTAATTCTTCATATTAATAAATCAATCAATTAATCAATAAATGGGTAGATAAAAAAACAAATAAATAGGTAAATGAGTAAGAATAAATTACAATTAGAAATTTATCCAACTTTTGATTATTTTTGATTGAAATTTATTATTTATTTATTTATTTGTTTAATTCAATTATTTAATCCATTTGCTCATTCAGTTACTTAATGTCCATGGCTAACCTCGTAGCGACCGCTAATTTTTCTCCATCAATGGGGAAAAATTAACTACGAGAAGTTTGGCATGGGTATAAAAGAAGATTATTAGAACAAAACATTATCAAAATAAATTGTATAGTAAATAATTTGGTAAACATCTTCAAAAAATGTTTTGACATGTATCACGCATGATTATTTCGCTTTATTGTCGTTAAAACCAATAAAGCTATACGTTTTTATTTAAAATCAATTTTTTAAAAAACTGTTTAATTTGTTTGAAGAGAAACTGTTTAACAAATTGTTTCAATTATTGTTTAACAATTAATTTCGATTATTTCTTGTTAGCATTCTAATATTGGTATATAACGTACAATTCTATTTTTTTTCTTACAATTCTATCATGTTATTAACGTACAATTCTGTCTTTTTTCCTCACAATTACGTTATTATTTTAAATCAAAAATTAAAATTTACAAATATGTAATTAATTAAATTCTCAATTGTCACTTTCATCTTTTCGTTACACAATAAACAATGTTTTGTTAAATTTAACATACATATTTTATTATGTACCAAACAGTTCAAATTTTTTTGTTAATTGAATTCAAAATAAATACATATGTTAAAAAGCTACACAAATATTATGTAAAAAATTAACACAAAGAAAATATAACAATGACATAATTTGGAAACAAATTATGGAAACACATTTCTTCAGTAAAATTGAAAAAATGGATGGAATAATTGAATTAAACAAAGAAATAAATAATTAAGTAATAAATAAAAATCAAAAATAATCAAAAATTAAATAAATTTTTAATTATAATTTATTCTTATTCATTTACCTATTTATTCGATTATTTATCTACTCATTGATTGATTGATTGATTGATTGATTGATGGATTGATTTATTAATATGAAGAATTAGAATAACATTTTAATCGGAAGAATGTTACAGTAAGCGTGAGAAGTCCCACGGCACGCTACGCTTCTGAGTGCTCCGGCTGCGTGCAATCTGATCGATCAACTTTAACCATTAATAACGTGGTAAATAACGATTTGAGCCAAAATTGGCAAAGGAATTTTTAGTTCAAAATTTCATCCTCTATTGCTTCCTAAAATATTTATGAAGCGTTACGGGACATCCTATGTGCGTGTGCTTGTGCGTGTACGTGTGCGTGTGCGTGTGCGTGTGCGTGTGCGTGTGCGTGTGCGTGTGCGTGTGCGTGTGCGTGTGCGTGTGTATATATATATATATATATATATATACAGGGTGATTCAGAACGACCCATGTGTCCCTGTAAAGACGTGTTCTTGAATAAATTCTGAGACGATTTTTCCTGTACGAAAAATTTGTCCGACACTTACTTTTTGAATAATAAGAGGATAAAGTTAGCGAATCACGAGCCGTGTACACATGGTAGACAAAGGCGGTGCAACTCACCGTCCGACGCGGGCGCTTATCTGTGTCGGACGGTGAGTTGCGCCGCCTTTGTCTACCATGTGTACACGGCCCGTGATTCGCTAACTTTATCCTCTTATTATTCAAAAAGTAAGTGTCGGACAAATTTTTTGTACAGGAAAAATCGTCTCAGAATTTATTCAAGAACACGTCTTTACAGGGACACATGGGTCGTTCTGAATCACCCTGTATATATAACCCATCCAAAAATTTCTGGGATGGCAAAATATCTTAAAAACTAAGCATTTTAGGAAAAAATGTTTCAAAGAGAAATTGTAATGTTTCAAAAGATTTATTTATTGATCTTATCAGTTTGACCTTGGTGTTACCAAGGTCAGATCAAAATCACATTAACTTTTTAAATGGAACACCCTATTTTTGATTCCAGAATCTAATAGCTTGGGTCAAAAGCTTTATAAAACCATACAAGAAAGTTTATTTTTGTTTATTACTTTCCGAATTGTGAGACTTGAAAACTACAGTGTACTGTAACTTTCAAGCGACACAACTCGGAAAATACTTCACAAAAATAAATTTATTTATAGTATTTTGGAGTACTCTCAAAATCGACTACAAGAAAATGCAATAAAAGATATAATATTAGAGTATCGGTAAGTATCGGTTCCCTAATTAAAGGGTATCGGTACTTCCCTAACATTCTATATTTTTTATTGCATTTTCTTGTAGTCGATTTTGAGAGCTTTCAAAAACACTATAAATAAATTTATGTTCGTTAAAAACGAGTTATGACGCTTGAAAGTTAGAATACTGTAGCTTTCAAGCCTCACAACTCAAAAAGTTTACTCAACTAAAATAAACCTTTTTGCAGTGTTTTGGAAAGCTCTTGACACCAGCTATTAGATTCTGGAATTAAAAATAGTGTTTTATTTAAAAAAGTTAAGGTGACTTCGATCTAACCTTGGCGACACCATTCAAGATCAAACTGATAAGATCAGTAAATAAATCTTTTAAAACCCTACAACTTTTATATGAAACATTTTTTCCTAAAATGCTTAGTTTTCGAGATATTTTGCCGTCCCGGAACTTTTTGGACACCCTGTGTGTGTGCGTGTGTGCGTGCGTGTGTGTGTGTGTATGCGTGCGTGTGTGTGTGCGTATGTGTGTGCGTGTGTGTGTGCGTGCGTGCGTGCGTGTGTGTGTGTGTGTGTGTGTGTGTGTGTGTGTGTGTGTGTGTGTGTGTGTGTGTGTGTGTGTGTGTGTGTTCATTAATCCCTTATAATCTTACTTGTAAGTTAAAATCATAAATTTTATCACTATATATATATATATATATATATATATATAACCAAAATAAATTGTTTATAAGCAATTTGTTAAACAGTTTCTCTTCAAACAAATTAAACAGTTTTTTTATAAATCTAATTTTAAATAAAAACGGATAGCTTTATTATCGGTTTCTATAACAATAAAACAAAATAATCATGCGTGATACATGTCAAAACATTTTTTGAAGAATATGTTTAACAAACTATTTATTATACAATTTATTTTGTTAATGTTTTTTTCCAATAATCTTCTTTTATACTCATGACAAATATCTCGTAGTTAATTTTTCCCCATCGCTACGAGGTTAGCCATGGAAATTAAGTAACTTAATGAACAAATGGATTAAATAATTGAATTAAACAAACGAATAAATAAATAAATAATAAAAAGAATCAAAAATATTCAAAAATTAGATAAATTTTCAATTGCAATTTATTTTTACTTATTTACCTATTTATTTAATTATTCACCTACCTATTTATTGATTTATTGATTTATTTATTTATTAATATGAAGAATTAGAATAACATTTTAATCGGGAGAATGTTTACAGTAAGCGCGAGGAGCCTCACAGCACGCTACGCTTCTGAGCGCTTCGGCTAAGCGCAATCTGATTGATCAACTTTAACCGTTAATAAGTCGGTAAATAATGATCTGAGCCAAAATGGGCAAAGGAACTTTTAGTTCAAAATTTCATCCTCTTTCAATCCCTGAAATTTTTATGAAGCATTACGGAACACCTTGTATATATATATATATATATATATATATATATATATATATATATATGTATATGTATATATATATATATATATATATATATATATATATTGCTTAACACTACAAAACACGTGATATCAGTACAAAATTATTTTTTCAAAAAAAAAAGTAAAAAAAGGCGCTAAGTGTGTGTATGTATCCCTTAAATCTTTAGCCAATCTAAACGTATTTTTAAAAAGTGTATAAAATTTTTAAATTGCGCCAATTATAAAAAGAATATATTGATGTACTGTTTGAAATAACTGCTGTACTACTTTTAACAAATAAAATCCAAGTGATAGTATCTTCATTTTTTAATAAAATTCTAGTCGTGGTGACTAAAAATTAAAAATAAAAAATATATAAAATTTTATTAAAATAAAAAATTTTTAAACTACAAAAACTTGGCGCTGCTAGATATCTAAACATAATCTAAATAATACAATGTTGTAAAATATAATAGTTATAGTAATTTAGAAAATTATAATGATTTACAATGTTACTTAAAAGTTAAAGAAACCTAATCTGTAACTTACTTTGCGTAATTACTTTTCTAACGCATATTTTAGAAATGTTACATTTATTGCATTTATATTAATACGTGTATTCGCGCACTTGTTACCTGCGCTGACTCTTATTAGCTTTTTTTTAGCCTTTTTTAATTCAATTGTTGTTTAAATTTTGAGAGTCTTTAACCAATCAACGTTTATTTTTATTAAAAATCAAAATTTTAAATTACAGACGCAAAGCTGTTTTTATGTTAAACACAGTCATTGATTAAATGTATACAATCTTTTAATATATTATACTATGTATTTAAAATGTTTTAAAAAATTTTTAACATTTTAAACACTTTTTGATACTTTATTAGAAAAATTTGTTATTGTTTAATTCTTTTATGTTTATATAATTTTTTAAATTAGAAATATTTCTTTGTTTAAATCATGTTAAAAATAACTAACTCCTACTTACTTCTGTGTTTCCAGGCTGCATGAAATATATAGTATACTATGAAATTATTCATTCCCTTTCTACAACAAATGAAATAGAACAAAATAAAATTAAAACAAGAAAGGAAAGACTAGTACATAGAAAAAATATTAGTATAAAGTTAAAGTTAATATATTCTACTTAACAATCATTGTTTCATTAATAAGAAGTTATTCTTGTTTATATATAAAATGATAACACGAGTTTACAATTAAATTTATTTTGAATCAGACAATGCGTTTCTTATATAATAAATTTTTTTAATATTAAAAACAATGCCACAAATCAAATTTTACCAGAACATTAGATTTCCAAAAAAAAAAATTAAATTAAATTAAATGAGTATAAAATGGCTTTTAAGATATTTCAAATTTTTTTATAAAAAGTTAATATTATATTGAAATTCTTAGACGCTAAGAAGGTATTGTACATCATCCATACAAAATGCATTTTTTTATTTCAATATTTTACGTTTTAGTCATGTCAAGAAAAATTCAAATACAGAATTTTATCAATACAGAGCAAATTTTCCGTCTATGACCCCAAACAGCATATAATATTACACTCGTCAACAAAAAATAGGGAACACTTTCCAGACACCAAAAATTATGCTATATTCAAATGGCTGTAGCTCGGCAAAAAATCATCGCAGATAAAAAATGAAAAAAGCATTTTGATGTTTAAAATTTCAATTTTAACGCTGAATTGACAAATTTTTAAAGTTCTTTTAACTTTCTTGTCTTATGCAGTAAAAGAGCACACCTTGTTTTGTTTCTTAAAATTTCGTATCTTTGACACTTTGTAGCTCGACAAAAGAAATTTTTTGGACAATTTAAACAAAGCTTCATAAACTACAACATTTTGCCTATAAAATGCTTTTTTCTTTTAATTTTATCTACGATTTTTTTTTACCGAATTACGCAAATTTGAAGCTAAATCTGCATTTTTTACAAATGATATTCGTACTCTGTGAAAAATCATCGTAGACAAAAAATAGAAAAAGCATTTTAAAGCTCAAATTTTTAGCTTTAACATGCTATCATTGGTTTTCAAAAATTTTCTCAATTTCTCAATGCTATGCCCCAAAAACACTGTTTTTTCCTTAAAATTACGTATTTTTGATAGCCTGTAGCTCAATAAAAAAATTTTTTCTTGACAAATGCAATAAAAGTGCCATAAAGTATAACATTTTCTCTACAAAATGTTTTTTTTTAATTTTTCTACAATATTTTTTGATCGAGTTACAAGACTTTAAAGAACACATTTTTTACAGTACATTTTTCCGAAAACTGACATTTATCGCCGTCATCAAGAAGCTCGTCGAGCATCGCGCCAAAGTAGACGCGTCAGTGAGAGACCGACCTCTTTTACGCGAGTCAGCGAGTTCCACACATACGAGGTTATCAGATCTCAGTAACGGCTGGAATAATCAAGTTCTGAGTAGTCTTAATCGATAGCTTAGGGGCAAATTGTATAATAAATGTTTTTATTTTTTCTCTCCGTGTCCTACGAGCGAAGACATCGCGACGCAAAGTCTAAATTTCGACGTTTTATGTAAGATACGTCGTCATTGTCGTTGTCGCCTTTCAGGAATTCTCCCTTTCATATTTTCGACACGAGTGGCGTTGGCATACATCAGTCAGCCGTAGGCGACTTGTGATGTATGTACTTGTGGTGTATGTGGTGTAGTACTTCCTTGATCATCATCATAGCCGCCGTGACAGGTTCTTTAACCTGATATTTATTCATCAATCGTTAACAATAATCTTGGTTTACGGGGCAGTCTGACACTTTTTCAATCAAATTCATCTGTTTTGTGTAAAAACGTGTCGAATTAATCAAGTCTATTCATCAATATAGAAGGTCGCAGGTAAGTTATACGTCATATAAGTTATTTGCCAATCAATTTCTTGTAAATATAAAAAAAAAACCAGAATATTATTAGAATGATTGTTTCATGTAGTTTAATATCTTGTATATTAGTTTATATTTGTTGAAATAAATCTGTATGTATTGTAAAAATTGAAAATAAGATATCGTATATTATTATGTCAATCATATGTTGTATTATAACACTTGGAGTTGCGCATCAAAATTTCCAAGTATTATAACACATGATTGACGAAGTGTACATGAATATTGTAACAAAACAAAGCTAATTAGATGAAATGCGCGTTATTAATTCTGTCTTTGTGCGAATCTCAGAAGTTTGCAGGCTTGGGAGGCGTATCGCGTCGTGCGTACTAATCAATCACCAATATATATAATTGCTGGTGTTGCTGTCAACGAATGTGTTCCAGATAAATTTCAACTTAAACACATTTCTATTTCTCATATAGGGAACCAAGTACGTGAATACTTTATGTTTATTATCAGATTTCATTTACAGGAAATGGTCAGAAGAATAGAAGGTGAAAGAAAGATTTTAATATACGAATAGAAAAAAAGAAAGAAGAACGAGAACAAAGAAAGAGTCCAAAGTCAAAAATTAGAGAGAAAGAGAGAGAGAGAGAAATTGAAAGACCATAAAATAAGAATAAAATAAAAAAGAAAAAAGGAAATAAAGAAGACGGAGAAGGTAAGCATTTCTAAATAAAGTATAAAAGAAATTACAAGTGCAATTGAACATGGGTTTGAAGGTTATTTTTAATAATTGGTAAATATCATATCATATATGTTTTCAGATTTTGTGTAATAGAAATAAAAATTTATTTAATCGAAAATTATCTCTTTTAGTAAAAATTTTAAAAAATATGTAATGAGGATAAAGAAAAGAAGAGAAATAAAATAATGCAAAAAGGAAGGAGGAAGAATTGTGAGAGAGTAAAAAAAAAAAAAAGAGAAAAGAGAAAGGAATTAAAGAATGCGGAGAAGATAAAAATTTTTAAATAAAGAACGAAAAAAATTAAGAATGCAATTAAACTCGAATTTGATGGTCTTTTTTTAATAAGAGGGAAAATCTTACATGATATTTTAATATTTTATATTATAAAAATAAAAGTTTCTTTAATCAAACATTATCTTTTTTAGTACAGATTTTAAAAATGTGCAATAAAGGTAGAGAAACGAAGAGGAATGATATAATGTAAGAAGGAAGGAGGAATAATCGTGAGTGTAAAATAAGAATAAAATAAAAAGGAGAAAGGAATTAAAGAAGGCGAAGATGTACAGATTTTTAAATAAAAGACGAAAGAAATTAAGTGTGCAATCTTACACGAGTTTGAAGGTTCTTTTTTAATAATTGGTAAATATCATATTATATTTTGAGATTTTTTATTATAGAAATGAAAATTTTTTTAATCGAACATAATCTCCTTTAGTAAAGATTTTAAAAAATGTGCAGTGAAGATAGAGAAACGAAGAATATTGAAATAATGTAAAAAAGAAGGAGGAAGAATTGTGAGAGTGTAAAATAGAAAGAAAGTAGAACGGAGAAAGAAAGCGGAAAAGGTAAAGATTTTTAAATAAAAGACGAAAGAAATTAAGAATGCAATTGAACACGAGTTTAAAGATTCTTTTAATAATAGGTGAATAACACATAGTATTTTGACATTTTAATGTAAAAAGGAGAATTGAGGGAGAATTGAAGAACCGTAAAATAGGAATAACATATAAGGGAAAAAAGAAATAAAAGAGGCGGAAAAGGTAAAGATTTTTAAATGATGTATAAAAAAAATTATGAGTGCAATCGAACATGGGTTTGAAGATTATTTTTAATAACGGGTAAATATTATATCATATATATTTTTAGATTTTGTGTAATAAAAATGCAAATTTATTTAATCAAAAATTATCTCTTTTAGTAAAAATTTTAAAAAATGTGCAATAAAAGTAGAGAAACGAAGAGGAATAAAATAATGTAAGAAGGAAAGAGGAAAAACTGTGAGAGTAAAAAGTAGGTAAAAAATAGAAAGGAGAAAGTAATTAAAGAAGGTGGAGAAGGTAAAGATTTTTAATAAAAAACGAAAAAAATTAAAAATTCAGTTGAACACTAATATGAAAATTTTTTTAATAATGGGTAAATATCACATGGTATTTTGATATTTTGTGATTTAAAAAAAAATGTGCAATGAAGAGAAACGAAGAAGAATGAAATAATGTAAGAAAGAAAGAGGGAGAATCGTGAGAGTGTAAAATAGAAATATAATAGACAGGAGAAAGGAATTAAAGAAAGCGGAGAAGGTATAGATTTTTAAGTAAAAGACGGAAAAAATTAAAAGTACAATCAAACGAGTTTGAAGGTTTTTTTCTAATAAAAGGTAAATATTATATCATATTTTGAGATTTTGTGATATAAAAATGAAAATTTCTTTAATCAAACATTATCTTCTTTAATAAAGATTTTAAAAATGAGCAATGAAGGTAAAGAAAAGAAAACGAATAGAATAATGTAAAAAGGAATAAAAAAGAATTGTGACAGTGTAAAAGAAAAAAAAAGTAGAAAGGCGAAAGGAAAGAAGATAATTAAAGAAGGTAAAGGTTTTTGAATAAAAGCCGACAGAAATTGAGATTGCAATTGATCGCAAGTTTGAAAAAATTCTTAATAATGAGTGAATTTCACGTGGTATTTTAACATTTTGTGTTTAAAGAATAAAAATTTCTTTAACAGAACATTAACAGAACTCTTTTAGCAAAGATTTTAAAAAGTGTGCAATGAAGGAAGAGAAACAAAGAGAAATGAAATAATGAAAGAAAGGAGGAAGCATTGTGAGAGTAAAAATAGAAAAAAAATAGAAAGTAGAAAGGAATTAAAGAAGGTGGAGAAGGTACCGATTGATAAATAAAAAACGAAAGATATTAGAAATAAAATTAAACGCGAATTTAAAAATTTTTTTTAATAATGGGTAAATTTCACACGGTATTTTTACATTTTGTGTTTTAAGAATAAAAGTTTCCTTAACTGAACATTATCTCTTTTAGTACAGATTTTCAAAAATGTGCAATGAAGGTAGAGAAACAAAGAAGAATGATATAATGTAAGAAGGAAGGAGGAAGAATTGTGAGTATAAAATATAAAACAAATAAAAGGGAGAAAGTAATTAAAGAAGGCGGAGAAGGTACAGATTTTTTTAATAAGAAACGGAAAAAATTAAAAGTGCAATCGAACACGAGTTTGAAGATTTTTTTTAATAATGAGTAAATATTATATCATATTTTGAGATTTTGTCATAGAAATAAAAATTTCTTTAATCGAACATTATCTCTTTTAGTAAAAATTTTTAAAAATGTGCATAGAAAGTAGAGAAACGAAGAGGAATGAAATAATGTAAGAAAAAAGAAGGAAAAATCATGAGAGTGTAAAATAGAAATACAATAGAAAGGAGAAAGGAATTAAAGATGGCAAAGAAAATTTTTAAATAAAAGTCGCGAAGGAAATTAAAAGTGCAATCAAACACAAATTTGAAGATTTTTTAAATAACTAGTAAATTTCATATCATATTTCGAGATTATGTGTTATAAAAATGAAAATTTCTTTAATCGAACATAATCTCTTTTAGTAAAGATTTTACAAAATGTGAAGGTAGAGAAACGAATAAGAATGAAATAATGTAAGAAGAAAGTAGGAAAAATTTTGACATTGTAAAATATGTAAACAATAGATAAGAGAGCGAAATTAAAGAAAGCGAAGAAAGTAAAAATTGTTAAATAGAGGATGAAAAAGGTTAAGAATGCAATTGAACACGAGTTTGAAGATTTTTTAAATAATGAATGAATCACGTGGCATTTTGACATTTTGTGTTTTAAGAATAAAAATTCTTTTAATTGAACATTACTTCTTTTAGTAAAAATTTTAAAAAACGTGCAATAAAGATAAAGAAAAGAAGAGAAATGAAATAATGTAAAAGAGAAGAAGGAAGAATTATGAGAGTTTAAAATAGGTAAAAAATAGAAAGGATAAAAGAAAGGAAGGTAGATAATGTAGAAATTTGAAAAATAATATTACAAAAACGTCTGTTAATATTTTTTGTGCAAAATATTAACTACCGTTGTAATTTATTAATGCAAGGCGTGCTCATGGAACAAACTGCATGTCTCACATTTTATAAAGGTAATAGTAGTTTTGTACAAGAGCAAGATGAACAATGTTATATTGATTGGTCATTCTATGGTAAAAAATATAACAGATATTCTATTATTATAGAGAATAGTTGAAATTAACTGGCATTTTTTTCAGGGTGGCATTATGGCGAAAGGAGCTTTATTGCTAGCACCAAATATGAATGTTTCAACTGCAAGTATAATAATAAACCTGGTTACTCTTCATATTCCCTCTTTAGTCCTCAATAGTATCTTCGCTAATTATTGTTTAACACTACAAAACGTATGAGATCAGTATAAAATTACCTTTTCAAAAAAAAGGTAAAAAAAGGCGCCAAAGTATGTGTGTACGCGCAGCTTATCTTTAATTTTTCTTCAAAACTCAAGTGGTACTGTTTTTGTATTTTAACAGAAAAAACTTTTTCTATGCTGACCCATGTGGTAATTACGTTTAACTTTAAATTTACAAAATTAAATCTGCTAATTCTACAAAATCGAAGTATTACAATGTACTTTGTATTTTCATTGAAAAGTTCCTATTCTAATCTAAGTGGTATGTATTCAAACAAATGTGTGAAATCTTTAAAGTACGCCAATTATAAAGAGCATATATTATTTTGAAATAACTGTTGTATAATAAACGCACCTCAAATCTTTATTTTTCTTTCTTTAAAACCCAAGTGGTAATATTTTTGTATTTTAACAGAAAAATTTTTCTATGCTAACCCGTTGGGTAATGTTAATGTCAGCGGTAAATGTCAGTTTTCGGAAAAATGTGAAAAATGTGATTCTTTGAAGTCTTGTAACTCGGTCAAAAAAAATTACAGGAAAATTAAAAAAAAAAGCATTTTGTAGAAAATGTCATACTTTATGGCACTTTTATTGTATTTATCAAGAAAAAAATTTTTTATTGAGGTACAGGCTATCAAAAATACGTAATTTAAAAAAAAACAGTGTATCTTTTTTGGGGCATAGCATTGAGAAATTAAGAAAATATTTGAAAACCAATGATAGCATGTAAAAGCTAAAACTCCGAGCTTTAAAATCCTTTTTTCACTTTTTGTCTACGATAATTTTTTACAGAGTACAAATATCATTTATAAAAAATGCAGATTTAGCTTCAAAGTTGCGTAACTCGGTAAAAAAAATTGTAGAAAAATTTTAAAAAGAGTGTTTTGTAGACAAAATGTTGTAATTTATGAAGCTTTATTTGAATTGTTAAAAAAAAAATTTTTTTTTTGTCAAGCTGCAAAGTGTCAAAAATACAAAATTTTAAGGAACAAAACAAGGTGTGCATAAGACAATAAAGTTAAAAAAATTTTGAAAATGTGTTGATTTAGCGTTAAAGTTGAAACTTCAAGCTTCAAACTGCTTTTTTCATTTTTTATCTGCGATGATTTTTTGCCGAACTGGAACTATTTGAAAATAGCTTAATTTTTGGTGCCTGGAAAGTGTTCCCTATTTTTTCTTGACGAGTGTTGTATATTGCACTAACATCACAAAATTTGATATACAATAGTATAATATCAGTAATATCGATATATCAGTAAACTTGCATAAATACTACTACGTAACGTATCTTGTGAAATTTGTACGATATTGTAGTAATGTCACACTAGAACGTAATACAAATATTACAGAAATATTACGTTATTGTAATATTACAATGATTTATCTGTAATAAGTAAAAATTAATGTAAAGGTATTTTATAAATATACGAGGGTTGTCCAAAAAGTAACGCCCCACATTTTTTTTCTCAAAAACTATATATTCTACAAAAATGAAGTTTATACATATGAAAGAATGATGTTTTATCTACTCATTCTATTTTTTGACATAATTTCCTTTAAGTTCTACTGTCTTTCTTCAACGATTCACTAGGGCGTGTATGCCCTGTCGGTACCAATCCACGCTCCGCACCGGAGCTCGTTGTTCACTGCGCTAATCACCTAGTGTTTTCAGCGACTTTGGCGCCATAACAACCCAGAGGACGTTTCGATTTAGCATGATAATGCTAGTCCTCACACAAGTTTCAGGACTTCTGAACACATCACAAAACTGGGTTAGACAGTGTTAGTCTATCCACCGTACAGCCCTAATCTGGCTCCTTCAGACTTGTTCGGGCCACTAAAGATAGTGTTCATACAACATATTTTTAAGATGATAAAAAGGTGATTAGCGCAGTGAAAACCTGGCTCCGTAACCAGAGCGAACTGGTACCGACAGGGCATACACGCCCTAGTAAGTCGCTGGAGGAAGGCAATAAAACTTAAAAAAAATTATGTGGAAAAATAAAATGAGTAGATAAAACGTCATTCTTCCATATGTGTAAATTTCATTTTTCTAAAATAGTTTTTGAAAAAAAATGTGGGGCATTACTTTTCTGGTAACCCAAAAAGTAACTAATAAAAGATATAGAGTATCGGTAGTTCTCTAATTAAAGGGTATTGGTATTTTTCTAACATTCTATTTTTTTATTGCATCTTTTTGTAGTCGATTTCGAGAGCTTTTTAAAACACTGTAAATAAGTTTATTTTTGTTAAGTACTTTCCGTGTTATGACGCTTGAAAGTTACAGTACACTGTAGCTTCCAAGCATTACAACTCGAAAAGTAATTAACAAAAATAAACTTATTTTTAGTCTAGTGTTTTGGAAAACTCTTGACATCAGCTATTAAAATCTAGAATCAAAAATAGGATGTTTCATTTAAAAACGTTAATGTGTTTTCGATCTGACCTTGGTGACGCTATTCAAGGTCAAACAGATAAGATCACTAAATAGATCGGTAAAACTTTTAAAAAAAGGAGCAGCCTCCAATGACCTTGACCTTCACATATGTTGTTAATGGACAAGTACTGAGTGACGTACAAAAAATTTTAAGTAATGCTCACTTCTTATTAAAAAAATATTATTAAGGAATAAAAAGTTTTTCTTAATTACTTCAGAAAATATTTGTTTTACAAAAAAATGTTTCAAACAAAAAATGAAGTCCCTAATAAGCTCTATAAAAAAGGTCATATAGATATTTTACCTAACTTCAATACTTTAGTAGTTATAGTAAAAAAACAGTTTTAAAATAAGTTTTTTTTTAATTTTCAATAGTTTTGCGTGAAAAATAGTGGGGTGGAGCCCCTTCCCGTATTTTTTCTAAACTAACTCACCCTCACTCAGTCTTTTCTAACCCAACCCAATTCACCCTCCCCCCTGCCTCGGGAGCGAAACTAGTGCACACACACATACACGTGCGCGCGCGCGCACACGCACACACATATGATGGTCCACCCCTCTCGCACATCATTAGTGGACCGACTGAGACGGAGTAGGTTAGATTAGAAAAAATACGGTGAGGGGGTACAGGGGAGGAGCGAAGCCTCTCTCTCACTCTCGCCCAAACATCTACTTTTCACGCAAAATTATGAAAAATTAAAAAAAACTTATTTTTTTTATTTTTCCGTTATAGTAAAAAAACTTTTAAAATTAACTTTTTTTATTTTTAGTAGTTTGCTTGAAATGTAGATGCTCGGGTTGAGCCCCTCTCCCGCCTGAGTATTTACACGCAAAATTACTAAAAATAAAAAAAAATTATTTTAAAACAGTTTTTCTACTATAACAATTAAAATATTGAAATTAGATAAAATATGTATATGACCTACTTATTACGGGCTTTATTTTTTATTTGACACTTTTTTTGTAAAATAAATATTTTTTGAAATAATTAAGAAAAACTGTTGTGTTTTTCTTTAATATCTTTTTAATAAGAAGTGAACATTACTCAAAATCTTTTGTACAAGTATATCACTCACAACTTTGTCAGTACCTTTCCATTGATAACATATATCAAGATCAAAGTTGTCAGAGGCTGCTTTCCTTTTGTAAAATTTTACCAATAGATCTTTTAAAACCCTACAACTTTTATTTGAAACATTTTCTTATAAAATGCAAGGAAACAGAAATATTTAGGGGTTTTCATACTTTTCATACACACTGTTGTGTCCTTTGGGTGCCAAATAACAGCTTAAGTATCTATACGTACTGAAGGAAGAATGGTTTATTGAGTAAGTAACTCTGAGTAGATACAAAAATGAATATAGTTCGTACAAGGCGTGGAAGTCGTCTACATCCCGCTTTGCGTGTCTCAAACCCACACACACTCTGTCTGTCCGCGAGGCGCGTACACACACACATTTTTGACGCCCTTCACGATAACGTCACCTCTCTCGGCGTCTGTACGGGCGGCACGCTGCATGAGATCCCAAGGGTCCCAACACTCCTCCCTTGTTAAGAAGGACGTTTCCCGTAGCGGCGTACTCCTCCTAGTTTCTTGTAATCTGGGCGATCTTTGTCTGCGAGTCGGCTAGAGCGCCGTATAGTTGGTTCCTGGGCAAAAACATCCCTATTGTAGGTGATGTTGACCCTTTTGAATGGTAGGGGAGACAATGAGAGATCTGTCACCGAATTTTTTTACTGCCGGTAACAACTCCTCGTTTACCGTTTTGCTCCTCTCATCCGAGGAAACGGCGCGCTTCCAGATTTGGTTGAAATGCCGTTTGATGATATCCTTACCTATTCAGACTCGTGTTATTGTCGATCCTATGCAGTCGATTATCTTTTCAGGGACTCGACGGCCGTTTGCCAGCTGTACCGTCACCAATTGTCCCGGACTAAATTTTCGAGTTCTTGCCCCATGATGGGTGTCAAACTGGTTCTTCATTCTCTTCTGCTGATAAGATAGTTTCCCTTCCGATTTGCTTTTCGGGTTGAAAATCTCCAAGGGCGTACGGAATTTTTGTCCAAAAAATACTTCTGCTGGAGATTTGTGATCCGGAGCTACCTCACACGGTGTATAGTTATACGTATACAGGAACTGATTTAATTTAATTTCTCTCTGCGACGGAACTTGTAAATCTAAAGAGCGTTTCAGCGTATTTACCATACGTTCTGCTAACCCATTCGACTGAGGATATCTTGGAGGGCTGCGTAAGTGAATAATATTGAAGTCCTTACAGAGTTGCGCAAATTCTTCTGCTATAAACTGCGTTCCATTGTCAGAAACTATAGCCTTTGGTGGGCCATATCTCGAAAATAGACGACGCAAATATTTGTACGTAGCTGTTGCTGTAATGGTTGGAAACCATTCAGCATCTGTAAATCTTGAGTGGCTATCGACTGTGATAAGCACCCATTGTCCATGAATTGGACCTGCAAAGTCCATGTGAACACATTCCCGGTGACTTTGAGTCCGGCCATGGATGAAATGGTTCCTTTGTAGGATTTGGAGCGGTTTCCACACAATGTTTGCATTTCTTGATAAAATCCTCGATGTCAGCGTGCATCGCAGGCCAATAAAAATAACGTCGAGCCAACTGTACCATTCGACGAATATCTGGATGTGCAATGTGCAGTTGTCGTAGAACAGCTTGCCGAAAACTGTGCAGAATAACAATTTTATTGTCAGACACAAGAGTTTTTTCTACGACGGTTAAGTATTGACGATAATAAGGAAGCAGATCCTTGTCTTTCGTATCGGATTTTTGCCATCCGACTTGTAAACGATCGATAACTTTGGCTAGAATTCCGTCTTTGTATGTTTCTCGTTGCAACTCTTCCCGAGTTGTTTTAGGTAGACTATGGGCTGATTCTTGCACTATTTGTTGAATTTCTGTTTCCAGTTGTTGCAAGGAAGCTACTACTTCCTTCAATTCTGGATCAGAAGATTCTGCTCTAGCCTCTTGAATGAGTCTCGATAAGGCGTCTGCTTGTCCAAAGTGTTCTGTTCTGACATATTCGATGTCGAAATTATAACCAATAAGGCGGAGAGCCCATCGCTTCAAACGATTTGCAGTACGGGTATCTAAATCCTTCGTTTTTGAAGTACGGAATAGCGTTAATAAGGGTCGGAGATCCGTTTGAAGAATAAATTTTCGACCAAATATAAACTTTCTGAATCGTTCGACCGCAGTTACAAGCGCCAAAACTTCTTTTTCAATTTGGCTGTAACCTTGTTAAGTCTTCGTCAAAGCCTTAGACATGTGAAAGACAGTTTTTACTTGGCCATCTGGGAGCGTTGTAATAAAACACCACCGATACCTGTCGGACTTGCATCCGCAGCGACTATTAGTGTTTGTGCAGGGTTATAATGTGCAAGTAAAAGAGGATTCAATAAAACTTCTTTTACCTTGTGAAAAGCTTGATTGCAAGTTGAAGTTCATCTAAACGGAGTATCTTTTTTCAATAATGTTTTCAACGGAGCCTTTAAGCGATGTAGATTTGGTACAAATTTTCCATAATAATTGACTAGTCCAAGGAATGATCTAACTTCCTTTGAATTATTTGGAACTCGCATTTCACGTATTGGCTGAATACGCGCTGCATCAGACTCGATTCCTCTGGAAGAAATAATAAATCCTAGACACTTCACTGATGACGTATGAAATTTACATTTTCCCAAGCTCAACCTGAAACCCCAGTGTTGAAGTCTATTCAAAACAGCGTTTAGACGTGTGTCATGCTCCAGACGATCGCGTCCACCGATGAGAATATCATCCAAATAAATCAGAACACCTATATCTGCGAGAACTTGTTCCAGAGTGCGTTGGAATATTGCCGGTGCTGGTTTTAGACCAAAAACCAGCCGATTGAAATACAAACAGTCCTTGATGCGTGTTGATTGTAGTTAAAGGTTTGCTTTCGTCATCCAATTTCATTTGGAAATACGCGTCTGAGAGATCCAACTGAGTAAACCTTGTATTCCCTCGATGTTTTGCCATGATATCCTCAATATTTGGAATGGGATAATCATCAGATTCTAGTGCTTCGTTCAATCCTGTGGAATAATCAGCACAAATGCGTAGTTTTCCATTTGGTTTTTTTGCGACGACAATCGAAGCTGCCCACTCTGATGTGTCAGTTGGAGTTAGAATTTCATTACTAATAAGCCGATTGATCTCGGCGTTGAGCTGTTCTTCCAGTGCGAGTGGAACTGGACGGCGCTGTGCGTGAATTGGATAAGCGTCTTTTTTAAGGCGTAGCTTGACTTTAACCTTTGTACATTCCCCAATTTCATCACTAAAAAGTTCTGGGAATTTATTCGACAAGGAAGTATCTTTGACCGTGTTGATAGCCAATTGATTTCCTGTAACACCTTGGTCATATTCTACCAATTTGAGTTCATCGATTACCTGTGCACTTATAAGTGCAGTATTTAGGCGATTTAACACAATAACAGGCCTTTTCGTAATCTTTCCTTTGTAATTTAAGGTTGCGTTGAAATATCCTTTTGTATTCAGAGACGTTTACGCAAGTAGATTTGTAAGGTTGCAAAGGTGGACATCCTATATTTGTCCATATTTTAGATCCAATCGCTGTTACATCTGCGCCTGTGTCTAGTTGCATCTTAGTTTGCTTGTCGTTTAGCAAGATTTCCACATATTTTCTATGTTGTTGACCGGTTCTTGAAACACCTTTAAATAATACTTTCGATCTTCTTTTTACCTTTTGACCAACAAACTTTTGCTATGTGACCAATCTTCTTGCAGATCCTACAGTCTAAATTTTTAAAAGGGCAGTCATCTCTTTTGTGAGTTGAGAGATCGCATCCACGACATTGTGAAAATGACGATTTACTTGTAGAAGACTTTACGTTTCGATTCCTTCTCCTTTTCCTTTGGTTTGGATTTAGAATATTTTTGTACAGCGTTGATTTCCGGAGAATGTTGAACCTCAACTCGTCTCACATCGGCAGTACGTTCCACATGAGCATAGCAAATTTCTTTGATGTCATTGAATGTACAGTTTTCCTTTTTGGCTGTAATCTTAAACAGAAGAGTACGTTCTGTCTGATAAGCATGATCACTTAACGCTAGTGCTGCAAGCAAAATTTTGAGTTGATCTATATTGAAATTATTAATTTCAAAAGCATCCCCCATCATGCTAATTCGATCAAGAATGTCGATTATAGCCACGGACGGTGTTGCTCGATAATTCAAAGCTTCAAACCGACGTTGAAAAAGTGACTTATTGTCATAAAATTGCTTTTTTAAATGTTTGACAAGATCTGCGAAACTTAAATCGTGTGGCTTGGAAGGTAATAAACGACTCAATAATCGTTGATACTCATCATCGCCGAGGGCATTTAGAAGTAACTGCTTTCTATCTTCCTTTGTTAAGCCTCTCGCACCATCAATAAAGGTGCTTTTGAGCCGCTCGTACCACAGCGTAAAAGTTTTGCCCTTAGTCGGCTCGTGGATAAACTTACCCAATCGTTCAGCCAGATTTGAAAACTGGGATGATTTGGCAAAGGGGGCGGACAAGTTGCTATCCGTTCCCAACTGCGACGATGTAGAAGCAGAATTACCTTGTACTTTATTTGTTAGCAAACTCATCATCTGTTTTTGTGACTCAACCATTTGTTGCATAAACAATTGCTGTCCTTCTGCTAGCTTTTGCTGGCTTTCTGTTAACACACTTAAGTACTAATCTATCGTGAATTTTATACGTGGTTCGTATAACCTCAAAATTGAGTTATAACCGCAGCGCCAATTGTTGTGTCCTTTGGGTGCCAAATAACAGCTTAAGTATCTATACGTACTGAAGGAAGAATGGTTTATTGAGTAAGTAACTCTGAGTAGATACAAGAATGAATATAGTTTGTGGACGACTTCCACGCCTTTACAAGGCGTGGAAGTCGTCCACATCCCGCTTCGCGTGCCTCAAACCAACACACACTCTGTCTGTCCGCGAGGCGCGCACACACACGTTTTCGGCGCCTTTCACGATAGTGTCACTTCTCTCGGCGTCTGTTCGGGCGGTACGCTGCATGAGACCCCAAGGGTCCCAACACACACTGTATATAAATTATATAGTGTAACGTCCAGCACAATCATTTCTCCCCTTTTTTTTTATTTTTTGCATTCCGTTGCTCTCGCATTTATACTACGCGGTAGTTCATAAGTTTCGCTAACTAATAATTGTGTTTAACGTATCAGAAAGCAAACAGCGAGTTTAATTATCGGATATCTTCACTTAAACCTTTTGTAGAGTATTTTTAACAATAAAACTTTATTTTAAAACGTAACAAAGAAGAGAAGGCGCAGCTACTATATTCCGAAAGTCGCAACAATGTTCGTGAGAAACTCTGATCTAGCTTATCGTTTGCTTTCGCATGCATATTAGTTACTTAAAAAAATATGTATTAGATTTAAGAAATAATTTCTAAATTTTTCTCTTAATTTAAAAGTTAAAGGAAATGAGAAAAAGATAAAAAGGAAAAAAAGAAACTTTTTAGAAACTCGGCGCAAGTTTATTTAACAATTTTAGATATCAACTTTTTACTTTAGAAATAAACTGTAAAATTAACTTCTTTGATTGCGTCTTTTTGTTACTTTCTATTTAGGTTTAAACGTTGAGAAAATTTACCCTTATATTATAATTGACTCTATAATTCGTACTACTCTTATCATATCAATATCATTTTATTTTCAGATCTTACTTTTTGGAAACCCATTATTACCTTGTATTAAGGTTAATTGTTATACTGATTTCCTTTTTCTGACTCTGTTAATTGCGACTTTTAATCAACACATTTTATTTCTCTCTCAAAAAGTTATCAAAGCTATCAGATAATCACTCAAAGAAAGTCAAGTTTGAAAATAATCATGCACTGGTAATTGAGCAAGAAAATGCATACACGAAGATTGGCTTGGTGACAGTGCAGTATCGAAGCATATAACTTATCGTTTTGACTGTTGTACTACATATCACAAGAATAATGAAGGAAAGCCATCATTACGAATAAGGGACAATTCAATGATGGAAGTAGAAGAATACGATGACATTAAAGTATTAGTCAACGGACAGTGAGAGCCAAAGACGCTGAAAGATATGTTGTACATTCCAAAGTTAAAGATCCTTTACTCAATAGGATCAACAAATAAGAATGTAAAGGTGATCTTTACGAAAAATAAGCTGGAGATCTACGGTAACAAGCTGTAGAACTTAAACAAGCAAATTGTTGTTATAAAATGCTGTATGAAACAGTCAAAAATTCTCAAACATATCAACAACTAATTCTATCATGTTATAGCATGAGAAATTAGGGCATGTTAACCTCCAGACATTCAAGAGGATCCTAGAAGATAAACAACTATCAGGTGTAATAAAAGTGGCTCAACCGATGAATTATTTTGTGAGGCATGTTAGCATGGCAAGTTAACTCGGCTACCATTTAAGACTGTAAAAAAACGGATCTCGAAGCCAGGAGAAGTCATTCACATGAATGTCTGCGGAAAGATAACACATTCCTTGATCGGCGGCGCTCACTATTTTGTATTACTCAAAGATGATTGCACATCATACAGAGTTGGCTATTTTATAAAACATAAAAACGATGTATTTTCAAAGTTTTTACAATTCATAAATATGAGTGAAAGACAAACCGGAAATAAGATACTCAGTATAAAAAATAAAAGACTTGAATTCAACAATGACCAATTCCAACAATACTGCAATAAGGAAGGAATCATTCAAGACTTTAGTTCTCCCTATACTCCTGAACAAAATGGGAGAATAGAATAAAAAAACAGATCTATAGTAGAAGCAGCACGCACTATGCTTTTTGCAGCAGGATTGTAGCTAAGTTTATGGGCGGAAGCTGTAAATACTAGCATCTACTTACTAAATCGTTGTCTTCAAGAGTTGGATAAACAAATTCCATACAAATTATGGACTAAGAAAGCAGTCAATCTCAAACATTTAAGGAAGTTTGAATCCAAAGTTCACACACCAAAGCAATTCAGATCCAAATTTGAAAGCAAAGCCAAAAAGATGATTTTTGTAAGATACAACAAAGATAGTACCAACTACAGGATTATGGATCTTCAAACTTTTAAAATAACTATAACAAGAGATGCAGCTGTAAATGAAAGAAACAAAGTTGATAGTTTTACAGAAAAATCAAAATTTGTAACCGTCTCGATTAAAAATACGCAGGAAGCAAAAGAAACTTAAATATCAAATGAAAACAAACAATAGGAATATATATCAGCTGGTGAAAAAAATCTGGATTCAGATCTAGGTTTGAATTCTAAAGAGCAACAGAAAAATAATACTGAATAATTGAAAAATCTACGAGACAGAAGCAAACTGAAGAAACCAACACGTTATACAGACTGTTATCTTGCATGTAAAGTAATAATTGCAGAGAAGCACAAACGTATGAAGAGGTCGTGATAATGCAGTAAATTAACAGCAAACCATGGAGGAGGAGATCAACTCTTTCACAAGCAACAATACTTGGTCTCTGGTGAAAGCTCTGAAGAATGCGAAGATACTCAATTGCAAATGGGTCTACAGATTGAAATATAAGTCTGATGGATCAATAGACATTATAGACAGGTACAAAGCCAGACTATGCGCAAAAAGATATCTACAGAAAGAAGGTATTGATTTTAATAAAACATTCTCACCAGTTGTAAGGTATGATTCTATTAGAGTGTTAATAGCCTTAGCAACGGAATAATATGCATATTCAGCAATTTGATGTAAAAACATTTCTACATGGAGATCTGACGGAGGATTTTTTATAAAGTAGCCTATAGGTTTTATATCTGATCCATCACTTGTCTGTAAATTACACAAAAGTTTATATGGGCTCAAACAGTCGCCAAGGTGCTGGAACATTAAATTTGTCACGTTTTTAAAGTCAGTTGGTTTCAAGCAATGCAAAGCAGATAGATGTATTTTAGAGGCACATGATGGAAATCTTGTCTTTCCCGCAATTGACATAGATGACAGATTCATTATTTGCTAAAGATCAAAAGATATAATTAACAAAATATTAACAAATTTAAATAAACAATTTAAAATATCCGTAAGTAATCCAAACTGTTTTGTAGGTCTCGAAATACATACAAACTGAGCGAGCAAAGAAACCTGTATAAATCAATCTCATTATATTGCTAGAATGTTAGAAAAGTTCAATATGCAAAATTGCAATTATATACAAACACCAGCCGATTTAACTGTAGTTTTAAATACTAAAGATTGTCCTAAGAATAATCAAAAAAGATTGAACATGAGAAGTGTTTCATACAAAGAAGCTGTACATAGTCTTATATTTTTAGCAATAGTATCGCGTCCGCATATTATATATGCGGTGAGTTAAGTAAGCCGTTTTTTAAATAATTTTGAAAAGAAACATTAAATAGCTCTAAAGAGTATTCTGTGCTATGTACAAAGCACAGAATACTATGGATGTTAGAATAATACACAGTAGAAGTCATTGCGAATTTAAAGTCTATACATATACAAACTTTGCAAATGATGAAGACAATAACGTAAGTCCATTTCTGAATATGTTAGTGTACTGGCAAATGCACCGGTTACATGGTCATCAAAACAGCTAAATTGTGTAACCCGATTTACAGCAAAAGTAGAATAAGTTTCAGCCTTCAATGCAACACAAGAAATCGTATAGTTGCATTTATTATTATTCAAATTATTAGGAAAATAACAGCCTATATAAAGTTACAAATAGATAACCAAAGTGCTATGAAATTAATGAAAAATACAGAGCACCATAAGCTAACTAAACATATTGATGTCAAATACCATTACATTCGTAATTGTATTGAAAACAATGTCCTTGTGTCAGAATATGTTCCTTCTAAGAGAACTAGCAAATTTCTTAACTAAAGCATTATTGAAGCAAAAGTTTTCATTAAATTGCGCAGCATTAAACATAAGTTTCTTTGTAAAGAACAAGATCAATAAAAAGTGGGAGTGTTACATGTTAACATTGTTTTATTGATCTCACTTATTATCGCGTTTATCTCTATATATTTATATTATAGCTTAAGTATATTATATATTCTATGCTCAATACGCTGCGACCACTTTTCTTTTACTGCATCAAATCTCTAGTGTGTAAGTGACATTTCTATGTTCATCTTCCAGTTCGCGCGCTTTTATTCTTGTACGCTCTAATCGAGCTCACGCCGAGCTTCCCATTGCGAAGCGGTAAGACATAAGTATTGTAATTCTCATTAAATAAATATATTCTTAAACGAGTTATAAAAACAACAAATTCGTTGTTTGTAATTCATTCAATTCGGTTGTCTGTAACATCTTAAACGCGTTTTATTCATTTCTTTAATTTGAGTTCAGTTTGTTGTGCGCAGTTCATTGAGTTCAGTTATCTGTTATTAAGATATTTCTTAAATTCGAGATCACTCTGACGATGCCGATCAGCAGAGGTCGCTCTATCCTACAACAAGTTTTCCTTCCTTCTACTCAACAATTTAAATTAGCTGGACGTAACACCATTCTAGTAATAGCGGTGGGATTACCTCATATGATATAATTGTTTTCTGTACACGTACATGTGTAATATATCATTTTGTGTAATCGCAATCGATACTTTGCTGACTAATACGTCGAATATAAGTGATTAAGTGCGCGAAACTTTTTCTCTTTTTCTTCGGTGCAAAATAACGGTTGTTTACTTTCTACCGTATTGAATTCTAAAGCAAAATTGCACTTAACAAAATAAATAAATAAATAAATAAAAATATGGAATGTAGTGTTTCGCCTAATCCCAACCAGTTTACGGACTCGTCAGAGGGAGATTGCTGCGTTGGGACGGCACTGCAGAAAGCAAGCAAGTTTGCAAGTGTATCGATTTTGCCTCTCTCGCGTTGTCAGTGCGTTCTTTAGTTTTTTAGTGGATGTGCACGTCGTACATGGATAAAACCGTGAATGGAATTACCTGCTAGACACACCGCTTCGTACACCGCCCACTAACTCGCAACTTCTCGTCACCCTTTACCATGACCAAGGATAGATTAGCAGCTTTCATCGCGACCCCGTCGGACGACGACAATATGACGGACGATGTGTCCGTAAACGTCGAGACACCGAATGACTTTATGACAGAATTTTTCACGGAGGTGGAAGAGATCCGCAAAATAATAGATAGGATCCAGACGAATGTGGAAGATGTGAAGAAAAAGCATAGCGCCATTCTCTCTGCGCCACATACCGACAAAAAAGTGAAACTGGAATTCAAAGACCTCATATCTGATATCAAGAAAACCGCTAACAAAGTGAGGATTAAATTAAAAGTAATAGAGCAGAAGAATGTAACAAACCACCTTCCGACGACCTCCCCCCACCCCCACCCCCACCCCTCGAACCGCCTAATCGTCTGAACCGTCCGGCCGAACAACCGCCGGACGGCAATTATCGGCGCATAGCGCCTAATTAAAGAAGCAAAGACCGAGCGAGCGAGCAAACGTTTCCGCGCGCTTCGCATCTCCGTGCGCACGCACTTTCGTTCCGTCGCCGTCCGCAGAACGGGCAGTTTTTGATTTTGAACTTCTTGCTTCTATTATATACACACACGCACACGCACGCACGTACGCACGCACACACGCACACACTCACGCACGCACGCGCACGCACACGCACACACGCGCGCACGCGCGGATTTAAACCAACAACATGTCGTGGACAGAATTGTAGTGATTTGCATTGATAACGGCAACATTGCAATTCATAATTCATTATTATCTCGTAAAAAACAACTTTTCTTCAAATTGGTATAATCTTCCGCGCGATCTTCCGATGTCGTGCTTCTCATTAATCGATAACAGCCACAATATCGGGCTAACAGAAATCACGGGCGCAACAATATTAAAAATTTTGATAAGCCCTTGGAATCAGTTATTAAATCGTTACATCAAAAACAGTTTATAAAAATCAACATGACCTTGTTCTGACTTTGGCGACGATACTTATGGTCAAGCTAATAATATCAGTAAATAAATCTTGTTAAATACAAACTTTTGTCTAAAACATTTTTTTTTAATCGTTTACTTTTAAAATAGTTGATTATTCTGGAACTTCTAAAACATCCTGTATATAAATCAATTTAATTTTTAATAAATTTTTAATATAGAATATTTACTGTATATGTATACATATAGTGTGTATCAAAAGTTTGGAAATGGTCACATATCTCAAAAACAAACCATTTTTTAGTAAAGTTTCACATAAAAGTTGTAAGGTTTTAAAAGACGCATTATGGTATAAACTTGAATACCGTTGTCAAGTAAAAATCACTTTGAAGTTTTTAAATGGAAACTCCCATCTTTTGTTATTTTTGTAGCTTAGCTTGACAACTTTTTAAAACTACAATAAAATATATTTTTAATAAGTACTTTTTGCATTATAATTACGTATTTTTAACGCTAAACATGTAATCTTATTTCAATATTTATATTTTGAAAATAATAATATTTTTAAAATAGGAATATTCTTTTCTCCTTTATAAACTTTTTTATATTAAATTTATAATTTTAAACTTAGAAATCGTTTTGAAAATTTCTTTGTCTTATACGTATTATGTGTTAGGGTAAAAGTACTAATGATAAAATTACATGTTTGCAAAGCTTAAAGAATTATTATTGATCGCAATGATACTTACGAGAAGCCGTAGGTCAGGATGATACAGAACTCTGCCATTATTGTCAACAATAAACGAATATCCATTAACTCCTAACTGCAATACAAGAAATATTGTTAATATTGACGCTAACAACGAGCAAAATGTGTAAATAAGGGTTGGTTGCAGCTACTTTTAGCTAATTCTTATTTTAAAAAGCAAAGATTGATAAAAGTCAGAACTCTTCCTTTCAGTTCTTTTTTCTTATAAATAATTGCTCTTTAAAATTAAGATTTCTAAAATTTAGAATTGTCCTCATTTAATCTTTATTAAATACATTTTTTTTTTAGATAAATCATTTTTATTGTATTTCATTCATTCTTTTTTCATTTAAATTCAAGATAAAATTTTATATTATATAAGAAGTTATATTTTTAGAAGATGTCAAGTCTTTTTGTTTTTAGTACAATCATATGCTAAACAATAATAAAGAAAACATCAGTTTGTACCTTGTAAGGCGGCACGAGTTTCTGAATCTCCTCGACAGGTACGTCAGTACCAACAATACCCAATAAATTAGCCGTTTTCACCTTGAAAAGTACAATTTATTTGCATTTATTACTTCACGCACATTTGACATTAAAACAATGCTCATGCAATTATTAGAACGCATTCTACTCTACTATTGATTTTAATTCTACTTTACTATTGTTTTTAAAACATAATTACCGTGTAATTCCGGCGATCTAAAATCGGAGCTGTTACAGACGTCATCAGCTGGCCCCGATTTTCTCTACCGTATCTACTACTCTGAAGTTTAATTATTATTAATGTAAAATTATATGGAATATTTTTATATACACATGTGACAAAGGAAAATTATTGATACTTGTAAAAATATTCCGCAGAACACGAATTAAGGAAGTTCTCCAGTGTAAAAAAAGTGAAGAAAAGCCTCTTACTTAGTCCAGAAGATAATACTTTTTTGGTCTTTATTTATTACTTCAAAAAAATCACTACTTTTTTATTTAGGTCAAACTGACCAAAAAATAAAAGTATCATATCGTTTTTATAAACTGAAAGGGCTGTCATACTAAGCTAAAGTGATAATTTTTTTAGCAAAAAAAAAAAAGATTTGTTACCGGCTGATTTTTTGTATACTACATATTTATTTTCACTACAAACCATGTGAAAATCTATATGCTATATACTATTGTGTCATATATAATTTATAAAATCGTAAAAAATTTTCCTTTTTACATAATTTTTATAAATAAAATTTTCTGTTATTTACATATATATTTTTTGCAAAAATATAAATGACAATAATGTACGATAATTAGAATTATGTACGATAATTAGATAAGTTTTTATGATAAATTTCTCGAATGGTACGCTACATGCGTATTTTTTACTCAGGAACGCTCCTGATGCAGAGCGCCTGCCGCGTAATCGCCGGCTCGACAGTGTGGCGAGCGGTAGTGGGGGGGGGAAGGGGGGGGATAGTGGGCGTCGCTTCGAGAATCGGCTCGAAATGAACAACTAACTCCGAGCACTGCTATATAGTTTAATCAAACCTAAAAGATGCTTAACATGTCGAATTTTTAATAAAATAGTAATGATTTGTTACTGAAAAATAAAGTTTTATTATAATAACAAATCATAAAATAACGTGTTTCACAGTAAAAATAGGTAGTGTACAAAAAATCAGCCGGTAACAAATCATTTGTCTTTCGCTAAAAGAATTTACCATTTTAGCTTAGTATGGCGACTCCTTCGATCAATAGAAATGATATGGTACCTACTTCCCGATCGATTTTTTTGCTTCAACAATCACTAAAAGCAAACGTTAAGCAATAATATATTAAAAAAAACTTTTTTGCAACTTTAATTACGCGTCATCAATTGTAAAACTGTAAGGGATCTGCCATACTTGTGTTTCCTTCTCCTTACAACCTAAAAACCTAAATAATAAAATAATAATGTTTACAAACGGTAACAAATAAAGACTAAAAATGTGTCATCTCCCGAACTATCTTGATTTTTTATTCATTTCTTTTGCAAAAGCTTTTTGGAATTACTATCACCAAAATACAAAACAATAATAAAATTTAATTAAGGGGTAATATCCCTGAAGATTAAAAAAATCGATTTTTTTTGTTTAAATCAATAGTTTATACTTATAAAAATATGATGCAAGTAGTTCTAGAATGAAATTCGAACAGTATTATAGTGTTTGAGCTGATTAGATGAATCGTCTCTATGCGCCTATCGAGCAACTGTAGGCGATTCGGAGCTTCTCCATGCTCCGTAGGTATATAGACCTATTTATGCATCAAAAATAAACCTTTGACTAACATAATATAGATGTTATTACTTGTATTAAATCAGTAAATAGTTTTTGAAGCGTCGGTTTCTGTGTTTATGCAACGCCATTAGTTTTTCTATGTTTATGCAACAAACTTGGTTATTTGCTATTATAATGATGGTTATAACGGTCTAATGAAAATTTATGCAAGTCTTAAACCTTATGGTGGGCACTATTTGTCATTATTATTGACAAAAACCGGATGCGCGGCGCGTTGCACTTGCCAAGCGCAGTCTCACCTAAGAAGCAAAAGAGACCAGAATATTATTATTAGCAACAAGAAAAGAATATAATGAAGCTGCTGAACTCGTGGAAGGACAGCTTTATGGGGCAAGCAGATTAGAGGTAAATTAAAAATTTTTAACTTTATACACAAAAAATCAGTTACCAAAACTTTAAACGCGTTTTTCTCAAAACATAGTTTTTCAAATTTGTGTGCAACGTCACCCTTACAATTTTTACCCGATTGATTTGAAATTTTAACACAATCTTCTTGTAACTATTCTACAGGGAAGTACGAAGGCTTTTTGCAAAATGTTAAAAACTCTTTTTGTAATTAGCATTTTTTAGGTGAAAAATGCACTTTTTTCTATAAATAGCTGCCATTTTGATAAAAATTAATATTTTTCAAAATCCCTACGTACTTCCTTAGTTTTAAATATGTAGATAATGTAGATTTTGTTTGTTTGGTTCCAGCATAAACCATGTCGCAGAAAACTTGTACACAAAAATTCATTTAAAAAAAAAATGATTTCATAAATAGGTCAGTATGCCGCCATTTTGTGCATAAAAAAAATTAAAAAATATTTTTTACTCGTCAACATATGTACAATAAAGCCCTCTAAGCTTTTTATATAAAATTATTCATTTACCCACAATAAATTCCCAAACTTAAATATCATTTTAAGGCTTCAGGGGTGGTGTTACCCCTTAAACGATAAAAACAACAATTTCATATTTAAAAACATTTTCTTTATAATTAATATTCTTTCTAATAAATATCAATGTAAAAAAAATTTTTTTTTAATTATTTATATTGATTAAAATGTAGTAATAATCAACGTTGTCACATTTTCATTAGTCACATTTAAAGAGAATTATATAATTCACAAATTATTTTTATTTTTGTATAAAAATGATAAGGAAAACTCCATTTTTAAATTTTAAAATGTTCTTTAAACTTTATTTCTTTTTTAAATATAGTTTACCAAATTTCTCATATTTTATTTATATGAAAAACAAAGATGTTAAACGGAGACCATTTTTAGCCTAAAACTGACACCTATGTTATAATACTTATTACAAACTATTTATGAGACCACCTAAAAGCAGAAAAAAATAATTATTTGTCCACCAGGTCTAGGAAAAATTATAAAAAATCAGAATTTATTATTGATTGCCGAAGTAGTCATATGAGTGTTTTTTAAGCTTCATACTACTGAAATAAAATTAATTGGGCATTTCTGTGCAAAAAGGTGAGTAGTAAATGTAGAAAGTATAAGATTTTGGTTCGCATAATGGTATCAAGCAGAACATTATAATTGTTCTTGTTCTACTTGATACCATTACTTTTGTGATATAATAACCAAATTCTATTAATGTTTTCATATTTAATGTTCACAAATATACGTCTGAAATAACTATTCGTACTCATTGGACTACACCCACGTTCATCAATTCTATTGCTCAAAAAATTTTCTAAACTGAGAAGTCACTACCTTTCTACATACTCGCAGTTTATGATTATCGTAACGTCATAGCTTACGGCAGAGAGGAACCTGAAAGCGGCCACACCAGCCTTTTTCTTATAACGCCAAAATTCCCGGCGCCCTAACGACGCACATCCATTCTGGTCGGAATATGAACTAAAATTACATCTATTTTGTGACTCTGTCGATAAAAATGGTTCAAGTCTGTGCTAAAATTATGTAGTGGGGGTATCCCCACCATATGATTTTAGCACAGACTTGAACCATTTTTATCGACAGAGTCACAAAATGGATGTAATTTTAGTTCACATTCCGACCAGAATGGATGTGCGTCGTTAGTGCGCCGGGAATTTTAGCGTTATAAGAAAAAGGCCGGCGTGGCCGCCAGGGCCGGATTAAGACTTTGCGAAGCCCAGGGCTATAGGGAGGAACGAGGCCCTTTACGGACTAAAAAAAGGGGGGGATAATTATTGCAAAAAAAGTTAGGAACAGATATAAAGAGCAGTGACATGTAACATTTAGTAAGAGTATTCATTATATTATATTATAATACGTTACGATATAATATTGTAATATATTATGTTATATTCGTTTACAATTTTGATTACAATTGAATTACAATTTCTTCCTCGCTTTTGCTTTCGCAAAATCTTGTATTAAATCATAAAAATTAAGTGATCTAAGTAATTCAGTTTCAATAGCTAACTTTGTCAAAGATGATAATCGATCATTTAACATTGTTGATCTATACATATTTTTTATTCTTTTCAATACTGAAAATGACTTTTTCGCCTCACAATTTGCTATAGGAACGGTTACAATTAATCTATAAGCTATATAAATATTTGGAAAAACAATGATCATTTTACGATCAACTATCCAATTTAAGACTTTAAGTGGACATAATGTATTGTCATTCTCTTTTCTCTCTTTAATTTCGTAATTAGAAAAAAAACCTGCAGGCTGTAACTTTAGGTGCGGTATAAACTGTTCCAATTCAAAAACTAAATCATCTTGCAAATCATCTGAGTATACCTGTATAAGTTTTTTTGCATTAGATTCTATTTCATGAGCATCAATATCTAATAATTTAAAAAGAAAGCCAAATAATTGTGTCGTACTATCGTAAGCTTCACTTCGTTTTTGTAACTCTGCTACAAGTTTGTCGATGATTACGTAAAATGTTTGAATTCTAAATTTATCAAAACCATGTAAATTATCGACTTCTGTTTCATTATTGCTCAATTTTTTTGTAATTCTTTTTCCTAAATCGGCACAGTCTTACATAATAAATGAGTTTAGCATTTTAGCTTTGTCTTCTATTTTTGAAAATTCATTTCGTAAATTTTTAATAAAATCGACTAATGAAAGCAACATATTATTAGCTGAAATTAAGTCTATATCAATTTTTTGCAGATACTTACTAGTAACATTAAATTGATTTAGAATATGATGCCAAAACACTGCCATAAAAACGTTTTCAAGTTTTATAATGTTATTTAGCAAAGCTGTAGCTTCATGTCGAGTATCCGATTTCTAATCTTGATCTTAGGCTATAAGTTCCAAAGTTTTATAAACACCATCAAAATTTTTTATTAAAGCTTTTGTTGCATCTGCTCTGCACGACCATTTAGTAACTGATAAGCTTGTTAATTTAAAATTTTGTTGATCTGTTAACACGTTCCATCTATGTGTGGAAACAGTAAAAAAAACATACAAGCGTTGTAAAAGACAAAAAAAATTTGTAACATTAATGCATTCGTCAATACTACATTCTCCAAATTCAAAGAATGGCCAACACATGGAACATAAAAAGTCAACTTATTTTTTTCTTTTAGACATGCTTGTAGTCCAGAATATTTACCAGACATATTACTGGCGTTATCATAGGTTTGCGCTCGACAGTTGGCTATGTTAATGTCATGTTCTTTGAGCAACTCTAAGATTTCGGTACTTAGCAATCGACCTTTATGACTTTTAATTTGTAAGAAACAGAAAAAACGTTCATAAACGTGACCATTTAAATAATATCTAAAAATAACAGATAATTGATCGACATGGGAAACGTCGGGAGTAGAATCTACAATAAGTCCCCAATATTTTGCTTCATTTATTTCATCTTTGATATGCTTCATAACTTTTTTTGCCATCAAATCTATGAATTCCTCACAAATAGTTTTGGATAAATACGATACTCTTCCGCGACCTATATGTGCGTATGAATCAATATGTTCTTTCAAAAAAGGATCAAACTCAGCAATCAATTCTAGTATACCAAGATAATTTCCATTATTTGATGATCTAATTATTTCATTAGTGCCGCGAAATGAAAGTCCTCGTTCGGCTAAAAATCGAATAACTGCAACTATCCTTTCTAAAATTTTAGTCCAGTATTTTACTTCATTTTTCATCGTATTTATCATATTTTTATCTACATGCGCATTTTCTTGGATGTAATCAATCCATTCCATCATGCATCGATTGTGTTCTTTATTATTATCGTGAGAACACATTATTTCATGTATTTTTTTCTAATTTGAAAATCCGCCTTTTACAAATACATTTTCATGGTCTTTTGAAAATAATTTACAAGCATAACAAAAAACTGTCCCAGTAGATTCGGAAAACATTAGCTATTTTCTCTCACATTTTTCGCCATTTTGTAGCTTTTGTTGGAAATAATTAGGAGAAAAATATCTATTTTGTTTTGCATATTGTTGTTTAGAAGATTTAAATAAAGAATTTTTATTTTAAAAAAATGCATATCCTTTATCTAAATATTTCTTACGTTCACTTCCATTTTCATTTAATTTTAATGGCCATAGAGCAGGATCTTGATACAAAAAATCTAGAAAGAGCAAAGAGCCGATCAACTTGACATGTGATGTAAAATATAAAAGTATTTTTCTTTTAAAAAATAAATAAAATAAAAAAAATAATTTAATTTGAAAAAAGTTGAGTACATTCATTAGCAAGTTAACAATCTTGGAATATATTGCAAGCGCAAAACACTATATACTATATACTATAATAAGAATATTCATTAAAAAATACCAAATACCTGTATTATTATTAATTGCTGACATTGTACAATTGCCATTGCCATCAGTAGTATACATATTACTTTCAGAAATTTCACTTGAAATCTCGTTACCACAGTGTCCACAGTCAGTGTTTTCAATATCTGACAATGAGTGTTCATCATGTCTTTGTACATTTGATTCGATCCGTGAAAAGTATTCTGTTACTTTAGGAAGCTTATTTCTTGATTCCTCTCTTTCTTTTTTAATTTTCTTTTCTCAGCTCCACTAGCAAATCTCTTCGACATCTTTTTAATTTTACATATAAAAATGACACCGCAAAGTTGAGAAAGAACTTTCCTCTTTCCAGTCTACACGTCAACTGTCGAATGTTATAAGCTCTATCTTGCTCACACATGGAGTTCGCGACTCGCGATTCCTTTGTTTTTCCGTGAACTGAAGCATGCGTCTCGCGGCAAGACATAAGACGAACGTTAACACGCACTGCCGCGTCCGCTGTCCGCTGCTATCTGTTATTGCTGCGCTTTTCATTTATCGGCGTAATATCTTTTTTCTTTTAAGACTGTTCAAGTTTATGCTTATAGTTTAGAATTTAAAACATTATTTTATTTTTATTTCTCGATCTTTTTCGCGGTTCTTTTAGTTAAATTTCGGGTAGTTGTCATAACAGTTTCATTTTTTTAATTCAAAATTTTCTTAATAAATTAGAAAAAAAAACTTTTATAAGGCAAGACCTATGACCTATGATACCAATTTAAGAGCCTAAGACAAGAAATCTATTAAATGACATGATTTGACTCCTCAATTAATATCAAAAACAACAATTTCACAAGATCTAAATCGAGATGTCAGATAACCATTTGTCATGAATTCTTCCTTAAAAAAATTCTGATTCCTCCTTTATTCTAATTTCTAATCCATTTCTATATTCTGTATCTGAAAGTTTATTCTAATAATTCAAAACTTTTTTCTTGATCTTTGAAGCGAGACCGCTACACTGGGCTATTTAAATTTATCCCTAATGAATTAGCCCTCTTTAAATCCATTTCTTTTTGAAAAAATTTATTTTAGTACTTAAAAATTTTTTTTATGCCTTGGACGGCGAGGCCTCTTGTAAAGGCGAGGCCTGGGGCTATAGCCCCCCGTAGCCCCCCATATGATCCGGCTCTGGTGGCCGCTCTCAGGTTCCTCTCTACTTACGACCACGGGGATGACACTAGGTTCATAAACGTGGAAACATTATGGCTGACAATTGCCACCCAAGTGTGGGGATAAAAGTATGCACGCGCATGTCGAAATTGAGTGACGAAATCCGATTGAACACAAGCAATTTATGAATGTTACGTGTTCCATGTTGTTTTGTCGAACATGGCTGTCCATTGCAACAATTTAAATATTTAAATCTTTGAAATCCACTTTACTAAACCTTTGAAGTCGAGAAAACACTTTGTACACCTTGAAGTTATAGCCCTTCGTATCAAAGACGTAAATCTTTTCCCCAAATCCGTGACATCGCTTAATTAAATAGGTAGTATTTATATATTTATTATTTATGTATTTATTATTTATTATTATTATTATTTATTATTTATTTATTTTTATTATTTATTTATTATTTATGTTTTTATGTATTTATTTACGCAGACGCGTAGTCTGCAAACAATTAGTCTTTGTAAAAAGAATAGGTACACTAGCAGTTGCAGCATAATGTGACTTGGGAAAGCGGCTCATGTTTTATTGAATATCGACTGCGCCAATGACGGTCATTACCAGAGCGACATTGAAAAATCAAATTATTGCAACGCTCACTGCACCGCATTGTAAGAGTTTGTTGCTTTACATGTACTTAAATACAATAATACTTTTTTGTTTGATGCTCAAACGACAGATGACACTATAATTGTTTTTACAGCGTTACTATCACAGTGTAGTACGGCAATTTGCTAAAAATATAGCGTACACAATACCTACGAGCGGCGAGGGTAGTTTGACTACTGAAATTGAAAAATTGTAAGTACAAATTTTGTTTAACAATTATAATAAATTATTATTCTATCGTTTCTATCATAGTTGAGTAGTAATTAGTTAAAAAGTTAAATAATAAAAACTAAATTTTATAAATCATTAACTTTTACTTGATTTAATTGAAAAATATATAAACTTACTCTGATTTTTATTGTATATATAATTATTAGATAGTTGTACCAAATCTTTTTATATTATCCAAATATCATATATTTTTATATTGTATAGAATTTTATAGATCACCAGAGGAGCTTTACACTTAGTACGATCCTGCAGGTGTAGCATTTAAGCCTGCTGTACCTATTCCAAAAAAGATTCATTAAAAAAGTACGAGTTAATTATAATTTGAGCGATGAGGACCAATTTACATGCAGACAATAAGAAGATGGAAAACCTTACCAAAAAAAGCGATGTGTAAGAGTACTGAAGCTATAATATAAAATTAATGTAAGTTAGTTTAATTATGATTTTTACTGATTGCTTGGATACTATCGTGAGTAGGAAATTTTACAAGAAAAATTTCAAGATTTAATTTCTTATTCACTCTCTTTTCACTACACAATTATAAGATAGTTCCTCAAAAGAAATATTCTTGTAAATTTCCTGAATGTGATAATATTTACTACGCGAATGTCGACAGAGGCGTTAACAAGCATTTTTTTAATTTTCCGAAAAATCATGATTTTTGTATGAAATGGAAATCAATTTGTGGCATTGGCATTTTCGTAAACTCTGAGAACATGCGTATTTGTGAAGATCATTTCCGAACAGTAAATTTTGTCAACTTTAGTAAGCATTTATTAAATCCAAACGTGATACCGAAAAAAAGTGAAAAACCGGATAATTTAATTCCTGTTCAAATTTTGCCTTCTTCAACAACCGATGAAAACTTGGATGACTGTCGTCCGTTACGTGATGCTAATGTATTTGCCGTTTATACAGATTCGTTTAACAGCGATGTAAATACTGATACTGTTCATGAAGAAACTCCTGTTCATCCATCCTATTCATATGGTACTAATACATTTAATAATATTGCTCAGTCATGTCTTGTCAGTAATAACAGTAAAAATATTAATTCTATAGAAGATTTAAATGGTGAGGAAAAACGTGAAAAAGTGACAATATGCATATGTGATCAGGGAAGTTACAGAAATGAAAATTTATGTTCTGTTAACATAGAGAATAATTATCCAGATAACACTTGTCCAAATAATACTGTTGAAAATTGTGCACAAAAAAAAACAAAAATTTACAATTAAAGACAGGAGTTTCTTCAGAGACAAAGTCAGAACGATACAAACGTATATACGAAATTAAACGTCGTATTACAGTAAAATTATCTAAAATGAAAAAAAGTATGTCAAATACAAAAAACGCATTAGCAACTTTGAAAAAAAAACGATAATAATGTTTTTGATTGCATTAATACAAAATTAAATGTTAGCAAAGCATTTATTAATTCACAAATAGTGAATGCTTCACGTAAAAATACCGGAAAAAGATGGACAGAACAGGATAAAGCGTTTGCTTTACAATGTATAAACGTGGTCCTCGTCTTTATAAATTTATGCGTGAATTTTTGAGCTGCCATCTCCGTGTAGACTGCAACGCATTTTATCTCAAATTCCATTTGAAACAGGAATAAACAAAGTCCTTTTGGATTAGTTAAAAATTAAGATAGACAAAATGCACGAAGGAAATAGATATGCTTCACTAATTTTTGACGAAATGTCTTTGAGCAAAGGTTTTCATTATAAAGCTCACAAACAAATTATTAGTGGTTACGAGGATTTAGGTGAATTAGGACAAACTGTAAATGCAGCTAATCATGCATTTGTTTTTTATGATTCGTGGTATACGCAACTCATGGAAACAGGTGGTAGCTTATTATTTTACTGCAAATAACATATCCTGCAATAATCTCAAATTTTTGATAAAACAGCTGCAGGATATTGGCATTAAAATCAAAGCTACAATTTGTGATCAAGGCTCAACTCAACAAAGAGCCTTATTAGAATTAAGTCAAGAAAATAACGTTGGACAAACATCGCACACGTTCATGGTTCGATCAGAAGAAACACCCAGTAAACCAACACATAACTGTTACATAACTGAGGGAGCACATGAAAAGAACAATGTTATATATCACTGTTATGTGGATGAGATATAAATATTATATAAATTTGAGAGCACTTTGAAAGAACAAAATTATATCTCTTTGTTACATAACTGAGAGAGCACATAAAAAGAACAATGTTATATATCAATGTTATGTGGATAAGACGTAAATGTTATATAAATTTGAGAGCACTCTAAAAGAACAAAATTACATTTCTTTGTTACATAACTGAGAAAGCACATGAAAAGAACAATGTTATGTATAACTGTTATGCGGATGAGACGTAAACAATACATAAAGTTGAGAGCACTTTAAAAGAAAAAAACTATATTTCTTTGTTACGTATACAACTCATAACATAATGTAAGAATGTAATCTTGAAAAATGTATATGGAAACAATGAAAAACTTTTTGCTCACTTTTTTGCTAAAAGATATGCTTGAGTTAAGAGAATTAAACATGGATTAAAAAGATTTCTTTGATATTATTTAATAAAACTGAAATGTTTACATCATACATGTATACATAATATATTATACGTATAAATTTTTTTTATCACAAAAAGTTAATGTTTACATAAAAAAATTTAATTAAATCTAAGAAAACATTGCACGCTTAGAACGCTTATAATACAAATATTATATTATACCAAAAAATTAATACACTAAAATTTAAGTTTAATTAATAAAACATTTGTTTCTTTAATAATTACTTTATATAAACAAATACTGTAAGATAATACTACAAGATACAAATACTGTAAGAAAATACTGTAAAAATAAAAATACTGTAAAAATAAAAATAATATTTGATTTATTTTAATTTTTTTTTTTTTTTTTTTTTGAAGGATTATCTGCGTTGACTTGTGTATGCTCTCTTGAAAGACGCAATTTGCTAAGACGAAACCACTCGCTCACGGCTTTGCAAAAATGTAATTCTTGAAACTCGTTGTCTCCTGATAATATTACATCTGAAACAGTTTACATAAACAAAAATGTAAGTAATAACAATTTAGTCATAACAATATATTAATAGTACACATACATTTAAAATTGACTACAGCAAAAGTAAAAACATACCTTTAATTATTGCTATTACTGAGAGATCACAAATTTTTAAATTGCTTTTTTGGTCCAACAAGCTACATTGCGTACCAAGTTTGTTGGTAAATATCCTTTTCAATATTGCTTTAACGTTCTGTGCTGCGTTAGTGTCACCAATACGTTCAAAAAACGTTACCTGAAAACAATAAGCTCTGATGCCATCTTTTAATCCAAAATGTACATATTTTCCGTCTGGAGAAAGAGGCACAATATTTAATTGTACATTTCGTGGTGTTTTTATTAAAGATCTCACATCTTTTGGCAAACTTTTGTGATTATGTTTCTTTAAAATTTCTAAAAGATCGTTTGCTGCTGCATGACTTATATTATGTTTTACAATCCAGGAACATAAATTATGTGTGATATCTGATATTTTATCGTTTTGTATATCAAAAGCAAAATTTTCATTTTTGATAGATGTGTCACTGTTACTGGACATTTCGGAAATATTATTGTAATCATTTTCGTGTGTCACAAATTGATTACTCTCATCGTCAGTTTCAATATCATCGTGATTGTTGTTAACATTATTACAATTTATCGATACATTATTTATGTTTGAATCTTCAATTAAAATCTTATTTGTTAGGTTAAGTACACGTCGACGTTGTTGCCGGGTTAATAAAGTCACAAAAATCTTTCTTTTTGACATTATAAGCTTTAAAATTAATATTTAATCAACACTAACTGACACATAAAAATGTAAATTAATGTAAAATAATAAATTACCTTCGATTATATATACCCATGCAAAAGACGTCCTTCCCGAGTGGTGGCAACAAGCAGAAAGAATGGGAAAGAATGGAAGCGGAGAATTCATGTATGTCTATAATTAATGACCATAGAAATATATGAACTCTCCGCTTCCATTCTTTCCCATTCTTTCTGCTTCTTGCCACCACTCGGAAAGGACGTCTTTCGCATGAGTAAATATAATCGAAGGTAATTTATTATTTTACATTAATATTTACATTTTTATGTGTCAGTTAGTATTGATTAAATATTAATTTTAAAGCTTATAATGTCAAAAAAAAAGATTTTTGTGACTTATCAACCCGGCAACAACGTCGACGTGTACTTAACCTAACAAATAAGATTTTAATTGAAGATTCAAACATAAATAATGTATCGATAAATTGTAATAATGTTAACAACAATCACGATGATATTGAAACTGACAATGAGAGTAATCAATTTGTGACACACGAAAATGATTACAATAATATTTCCGAAATGTCCAGTAACAGTGACACATCTATCAAAAATGAAAATTTTGCTTTTGATATACAAAACGATAAAATATCAGATATCACACATAATTCATGTTCCTGGATTGTAAAACATAATATAAGTCATGCAGCAGCAAACGATCTTTTAGAAATTTTAAAGAAACATAATCACAAAAGTTTGCCAAAAGTTGTGAGATCTTTAATGAAAACACCACAAAATGTACAATTAAATATTGTGCCTCTTTCTCCAGACGGAAAATATGTACATTTTGGATTAAAAGATGGCATCAGAGCTTATTGTTTTCAGGTAACGTTTCTCGAACGTATTGGTGGCACTAACGCAGCAGAGAACGTTAAAGCAATATTGAAAAGGATATTTACCAACAAACTTGGTACGCAATGTAGCTGGTTGGACCAAAGAAGCAATTTTAAAATTTGTGATCTCTCAGTAATAGCAATAATTAAAGGTATGTTTTTACTTTTGCTGTAGTCAATCTTAAATGTATGTGTACTATTAATATATTGTTATGACTAAATTGTTATTACTTACATTTTTGTTTATGTAAACTGTTTCAGATGTAATATTATCAGGACACAATGAATTTCAAGAACTACATTTTTGCAAAGCCGTGAGCGAGTGGTTTCGTCTTAGCACATTGTGTCTTTCAAGAGAGCATACACAAGTCAACGCAGATAATCCTTCCAAAAAAAATTAAAATAAATCAAATATTATCATTTTTATTTTTACAGTATTTTCTTACAGTATTTGTATGTTGCAGTATCATCTTACAGTATTTATTTATATGAAGTAATTATTAAAGAAACAAATGTTTTATTAATTAAACTTAAATTTTAATTTTTCGTATTAATTTTTTATGTAATATAATATCCGTATTATAAACGTTCTAAGCGTGCAATGTTTTTTTAGATTTAATTAAATTTTTTTATGTAAACATTAACTTTTCCTGATAAAAAAATTTATACGTATAATATATTATGTATACATGTATGATGTAAATATTTCAGTTTTATTAAATTCCACTTTAAAGAATTTAGAGAGTACATATTTGATTCGAATGTTACTTTTAAGATTATGTAACTTACAGAGTATTATTCTGTACACGGTTTTTGTTCTTAACGATAATTGTCGATTTCCTTGCGCAAATATTTTATGTGGTAAAAAAGCTATGCAACAACATCAACAGCTATCGTTAGGAACAAAAAGCGTGTAGAGAATAATAAATACCCAGTTTTATAACATGTCAACAACAAAATTACGTCTCTGATCCATTTCAGATATGTAGCAGCACACTTTAAATGTTATATCTATAATACATAACCGTGCCAATACTGCGATGTGATATTTGTCTTTAAAACATGTATATTACATTGCAGTATTGGCACGGTTATATATTATAGATATAACATTTAAAGTGTTCTGCTACATATTTGAAATAAATCAGAGATGTAATTTTGTTGCTGACATTTCATAGTACATGTAACGTACATGTATGTTACTTGCTACATAACTCGTTACCTAGTGATACCTGTATATAAGATGTATATGTTATATTACTGTGTTTGCTGGGTAGTAATCATCTTCGATGTTCTCCATTTATTGAAGAACACACGCAATGCCTTACTCCAATCGGTTAAAATTTGATACACATGAAACTGTTAAATTTGAGTATATTTATAATGCTTTTAAAATTAATCAACAATTTCCATTTAAATTACTATACAAGGTGTAACAAAATAAAGGGACCTGGAGTATACCATGAGTTAAAGGACACGAATCCAAGTCGAAAAGTCCTGAGTCATATTTTGATCTGAACCTTCTGTTCCATGCTATATGATGTTAAAGTTAGCGAATGAGCGCCCGTCTCCTGCTCTGACATATCCAAGTAATAAAGTAATTATAGTACAAAATCTTCACGATAAACTGTACAAATTTTGTGATATAAATGGTCATAAAAACAAACTTGAATACATTTTTAAAGAGGCATTTTTCAAAAATTACGTGAGTACTTTTTGCTCAATTCACCGATGTGATAACATAATAGTTGATAAAAGTTTATCATTTTCAATATTTAAATATGTTAAAGATAAACTTAAAAAAAAATCACAGCAATTAAGTTCTGGTCATTTTGGTAAAGTTCAACATTTTATGGTAGCATAGTGTTATTTGGTGAAATAATTTGCAATTATTTCACCAAAAAAGTCATACGAATAGTGATATTATTTACATTAAGCAATTAATTAGTAAAACAAAAATAACAAATGTGACAAGGACAATAAAAATGAAACAGTCTTTATTAATAAAGACTGTTTCATTTTTATTGTCCTTGTCACATTTGTTATTTTCGTTTTGTAACAAGAAACTTTAATAATTTTGTTTCTTTTATTATACATTATAAGTACAATTTCAAATTAATATAGATTAATGTCAGTATTATTCTATGCGCTTAGCATGTAATGTTCTTATGATGTTCATTTAATAGTGATATTATTGTTTATATTAGGCAACTAATCAAGACTGTTTTATTTTTATTGTCCTTGTCACATTTGTTATTTTTGTTCTGTGACAAAAAACTTTGTAATAATTTATAATCGTTTCTTTTATTAAATATTATAAGTACATTGCAGTTTCAAAAGACATATATGATCAATGTTAGTATTTCATGCGCTTAGCAGTCAATGTTCATATGATGTTCTTTTAATATTTTTAACAAAATTTATTAATAACGTTTAGATGTAAGTTATGTATGTTAGAATTTTAAGAATTTAATGTTGTTACTGTATTTACATGTACGTCAATCATTATTGAATGGTTATATATGTATTTATATACATAACGAAAATAATAGTGTCTTTTATTTCTCTTGTTTTATTTTATTTATTGACCTAATATTGACTTAAAAGCTTTGCAAAAGAATATTTATACAGCTATAATAGATGAGTTTTTAAATTCATCGGTTGATCAATCGCATTAGGTGCAAATACAACTTCAATAAAAGCTCCATTTGCGTATAATGCGATTGATCAATCGATGAATTATAAAACTCGCCTAATATCCCACTAATAAATAACAAGATTACTTGTATAGGCGTTGTAAGAATAAAGTTGTAAATATCTTCTGTCAATAAGTGACAGAGTTCGTGTTGTTGTTGTTGTTTTGTCTTACTTTTGGTTGTAAAACTTTCTGAGATTAAAAGCAAACATTTTTATAAAGTTTGTCTTGTTATTTCGTGCGCAAGTGTAAAAGTGGTTCCGCGAGTGTTCGAAGAAACCGACAGTTACGTGAACGTAACAGTATAGTAAGTCAAAGTATTGATAAAACTCCTGTAGAATTGTTCACTGAAGAACAACCGGATCTTAGACATATTCGAATATTCGGTTCAAAAGTTTATTCCCTCGTTCCTAAATAAAAACCCAAGAAATGGAATGACAAGGCCGAAGAAGGTGTACTAGTTGGCAATGATGGAAACGCTAAAGGTTATCAAATTCCTAACCCAAGAACAAATCGGATTTAGATCAACCGTTCTGTAAGAATAATAGAGCATGATACCGAGAAAACAAATGTACGACACAATTCGAATAAAAAAAAAGTAAAGCATAATAAAACAAGACAGCACAGGACCTTTGACTACAAAATGTTACCAACAGAAAATGAAAAAAATAGTGAAACCAATTCAGAAGAAGAATTTGAGAACTGCTCATTAAATAAAGAAGAATGTGAGATACCAGTTGCTAAGCCGGAAGAACCACAAAGACAGGAATCACAACGAACGAATAAAAGAGTGCCTTCCCTGAGATTGGCATATAGAGCACAAATGAATTTGATCACAGAGCCAAGCTTATGGACTAAAATGATGGAATTGCGCAAACAAAAGCGATAGATAGCAGCCAAAGAAGAAATAAAATCTTTAAATGAACACAAAGCATAGGAACTTACTGAACTTCCACCAAGTAAGAAAACAATTACATGTAAATGAGTATTCAAGGCCAAATCAGGTGATGAATGTGTCCATACTTATAAAGCCCGATTAGTGGCTATAGGTTTCTCTCAAATTTACGGGGAGAATTATGACCAAACGTTCTTGCCTGTGATCAAGCATAAAACTATCTTCACCTTACTCCTTATTGCAGTTAAAAAAAAAAAAAATTACATGTATGTCATCTGAATGTGAAGAACGCTTATCTAAACGGCAAACTTGAAAAGGAGATTTTTATGAAGCAACGGCAAGGTTTCCAGAAACAGACAAGAATACAAGGTTTTAAGATTAAAGAAGAGTCTCTACTGCCTGAAGCAATCAGTTTGAGTTTAGAATAAACGAGCAACGAAGTCTTCTTCGTCTTCAGGTACTTGTCCAGATGGGTTTTCTGCCAGGAAAAACTGACCAATGTTTATATACAAGAAAGAAAAAGAATGGAAGGGGGGCTCCGGAAGTTTGGGGGGCTCCGGAAGTCGGGGGGCTCCGGAAGTATGGGGGGCTCCGGAAGTATGCTGCACGCGTTCCCGGAGCCCCCCAGTCACGAACCAGGGCAGGACACCCGGAGTGGTTTTAGTGGGTATGTCCCCACCGACACGTCGTCGGCGGGGAAGAGCCCCACATAACCACCAGGCCTCCCCCGGGCCTGGGGTATGCGGTAACGCATTTCCTCTCCGTTATAAAAAAAAAAAAAAAAAAGGGAAAAGAATGGAACTGTAACTTACATACTACTGTATGTAGACGATTTTTTAGTGATTGGCACAACTGAGAAGATGATTGAAAAGATAAACAGAAGTATTCAAAAATATTTCCATATCAAAAATTTGAGAAATGTCAATCATTATTTAGAAATCCATATAAAACGTAAAGAAGACGGATCGTTTTTGCACACCCAGAAGAGGAAAATTATCAAACTGATAGAAGAGTATGGTTTATTGAAATCAAAACCAGTGGCCACACCAATGGAAACAAGTTTTTTGAATTCAGGATTGGACGATAGTGCAAGACTAGCAAATAATTCAAAATTCAGACAAGCCATGGGATCATTATTATGCATCGCTACGGTAACAAGTCCGAACATTACCTTGGCGGTAGGGATTTTATGTCACCGCGTCGAGAAATCAACAGTACAAGACTGGAACGCAGTCAAGAGAATAATACATTACTTGGCATCTACAATAAACAAGAAATTGGAGTTGTCTTCTGCAAGTAAAATGGAGCTAAAATGTTTCGTGGATGCAGACTGGGCTGGAGACAAAATAGACAGGAAATCCACCAGTGGATATGTCTTCCGTCTGGGAGATGGAACTGTGGCATGGTCAATCTGCAAACAGACTTTAGTGGCCATGTCATCGACAGGAGCTGAATGTGTTGCAATATCATATGCAAGTAAAGAACTACTCTGGCTCAGACAACTGCTTAAGGATATGTATATTCCAGAAAAAGACCCAACTATTATCTACAAGGACAACCAAGGATGCATATGTTTAATCGGATCGGATCGGTGCGGTGCACGCACTAAACACATAGATGTCTGCCATCATCACATTCGAGACTTGCAAGTAAAGGTAATCGAAGTAAAGTACTGTCCAACTAAGACCATGTTGGCTGATATCTTGACAAAGCCGCTACCAAAAGAACGTTTTCTGGAATTGACCAGACCTAGGAATCTATTGATTCAAACTTGCCAACGCGAGAAGGGGTGTTGAAGCGGATGACGCTTATGCCAAGTTTTCATAGTTATTTTGATTAAGACGAGATTATCTATGCCCACCTCAGTTTTCGCTCTATTGCGCGCTTACGCGCACACTCTCTTGTATCCTTATGCTTCGGCCCTTGCCGCCAGAAATATATATGCGTGTGTGTGCATGTTTTGTACATTGCCGTGCGTTTAATGGAAACGCACGCCGTAATCTCACGTGTTTTCCGCGGAAAAAATGCATCGAGGAATACGTGGTCGAGAAACACTAGATTTCTCTATATTTTCTTATCTTATTTTATTTGGCAGTCACTGTGTTACAATCTTGCCGGGTTGAACGGTGTACGGAACGTGGAATGTCTTGTCCGCAAGTCGATCGAGGTCTGGTAGCGTGAGGCGCGATGATGCAAGGCAAAAAGACGTAATGCCGCAGCGAGCGCGCCCTGTCGGGCGCCGCAAATGCGTTAGTTTCCTTTTCTTTGGGAACAAGATGGCAAAACCCTAGCGCAACTTTCAAGTGGTTAATGTGCGCAGTGAAAATATAATATTGAACAGTGCATCTCTTTGTTAATACTCATTATCACTCCTGTCCACTGCGTGCAATCATTAAGACATTTCCGAGGGCAATTTTTCTCATCAGTCTTATTACGCAATAAAATTGTCTATTTTTACAGTAATATTATTTAAGGAATCTGGGAATTTTTGGACACTCTGTATATTATACAAAATGTCATACTCTCTACATTTATTACTCAACGTTTTAAGCACATAATTGCAGAATTAATTTTATTTTAATAATATGTAGCTTAAAAAACACTCATATGTCTACTTCAGCAATTAATAATAAATCCCGACTTTCTTCTAAATCTAATAGACAAATAATTATTTTTTTCTGATTTTAACGAGTCCTATAAACAGATTCTAATAAATAATTTAGGTGTCGATTTTAGGCCAAAAATAGCCTCCGTTTAACATCTTTTGCGATTAAAAAAAATTTCTTTAAAAGTTTAGAAAGAGTGATACTAAAAAGACTTGTTTTTTGATCCATTTTTTGGACATCGAATTTCAAACTTTATTTTGTGCCAAATAGTACTATAATGGAACATTAATCCAAAAGAAATTTTAAGATGAGCATAAGCGCGGTTTCGGAGATATAAAGGGTTGAATGTGATGGTTTCTCATAACACAGGGCGACATTTTTAGACTTTTTTTCTGTAGTTTGAATAAAAATTACCATTTCTTATGTATTTTTACGCGTTAAACACGAATTTGGTAAACAAATTGTTCTATTACGTCAGATTTCTTAGAAAAGTGTCATAAATGATTTTCACCTCACTATGGCGTTAAAAAAAATTTATTTCTATCTATCTAATAATCTATCTAAAAAGATATACATATATATATATATATATATTTTTTTTTTATGTGAGTTTCCTTATCTCTTACAGATTGAGGTGCTTTTGTAATGTGAGTCCTCTTGCCTTTCACAGATTGAGGTGCTTTTTTAATATGAGTCCCCTTGTCTCTCACAGATTGGAGTGCTTTTTCAGTGTAATAGATTTTTAGATAGATAGAAATAAATTTTTTTTAACGCCATGGTGAGGTAAAAATGATTATTTTTAACACTTTTCTAAGAAATCTGACGTGATAAAGAAATTTGCTTACTAGATTCGTGTTCAGCGCGCAAAAATACGGGAAATAATAATTTTTATTCAAACAACATAAAAAAGTCTAACAAAACCATTACTTTCAATCCTTTATATCTCCAAAACCGCGCTTATGCTTATCTTAAAATTTTTCTGGGTAATGTTCTATTATATAGTACTATTTGGCATAAAAGAAAATTTGAAGTTCGAGGTCCAAAAAATAGACCAAATTTGGGGTTACTCTTTGGTGTTACTTTTTTTTTTTTAATTATATAGTCAAAAATATTTCAAAATTTAGGAATGCCTATTAATTATATTATAACATAAATATATTATATTAATTATAAACTCATATTCAAAATTTGAATAAGTTCTTATATTAGGGAAATATTCGACCGATAATGTGACAACATAAATTAAACAAGAACGCATTCAACATTCATAGTTAGATCGTAGTACTTATATTTATTTGTGTTCTTATATTATGTGAAAACTGGAGAACCTTTTTAATCCTTGGAAATCTATGGAAATAAATAAACTAATATTTATTAGTTTATTATTGGCTTTAGCCTCTTACATAATTTTAGATAATCAAAAAGTCATTTTACGTATAAATATAGAATATAAAACAGCAATAAAATGCAACAGTTTCTAACGTTAATTTTTATATTCTTGCAATGTAATGGGAATGTACCAATAATTTTCAAAATCTAATAAATAATGTCTCGAATAACCCAGTCATCACCAATCAAAAATTAATCGTGTAATTAATATAATAATTAATATAATATTATTTATATTAATGTATAATTATATTACTTATAATAATTGTTGGTAAAGACTTCAGGGCGAGAAGTAACCGTACACTAGGATTGAATTAAAGATCCCAGCAAACACAGCTAATATAGTAATGTTAATGCAATAAACTTAAAGGTAATACGCAATAGCGTGTTCGTTACATGTAACGTCCATGTTAGTTATAATTTCGCACTCATAGAACACCATGGTTACATTATATCAACGTAACATGTAACTGAGAGAAAACATTGCTGTTATGTAACAACAAAATTGCAATTATATACCAATAACCTAGTTTGTCACTTTGTTACATTGATGTAATGTAACTATTATGTAAAGCTTTAGTGTTGTTATATTGCTGCAATGATGCTATTTTATTAATCTCACTTAACATAATTTGCTTCTTGCACATCTTAATCCCAGAAAAGTTTTCGAATTAATTCTAAGTAAAAGCAAACCAAACAACTCATTTGCTTTTACAGAGAATTAATCCAAAGATTTTTTCTGGGATAAGAATATGCAAGACATATTTCTAGGAAATTATGTTTTAACAAGGAAAGAAAAAAAATTATAAATCTTTTATAATTTATTGCTTCATTAATTCTTCATGGAAGCACATAATAATAAATATGATTGCAAAAGTGAGTTGTTTCTAGATAGAGAGACTAGTTTTATGATGGTTTTCATTAAGGATCTCTAATGAGGAGATCAAGCCATAAAGATTATAGTATTTTCATAAGTATATATTTCAAACAGTATATACAAAATATAAATAAGTTTTTTTAGTAATTCTAGTATTAAATAAACCTCTATGCACATTAAAAATTCCTCAATTTGTTTAACTTTCTTAATTATAGCATTAACAGCTTTATTTAAACTTCACATTTGTGTAACACTTTACGCTTTAGCCTATGTGAGTCAAAATCTTAATAAAAAGCATATTTAACAAAAGAAAGGTATTCAACTCATTGTCTTATGATTATAAACTTGGTTATCTATAAAATCTTACACACAGACAATCACCCAGTCAGCAAAATGTTAGCACTGTGTCGGCAGGCTGGCCGCAGATTCGATCACGACGTGTTGACAGACTGAACTCAACTGATCTCAAATTCTGCTTACGTTCTGTTAACAGAACCTGTTGATATTTTATGTCAGCAGAATGACAGCACCAGACGAGCACGCCGTGCTGCCAGCACGTGACGCCAGATAGGCGGCAGAATTCAAACATGACATGCGCAACACAATTTGACGGCAGACTGCTAGCACAAATCGAACACGCCGTGCTGACAAGTTCTGACGTCACGCTGGCAGCAAAAATTAAGCATTTTGTATTTAAAATTTTCAAAAATTTTTATTATAAAAAAGTTTTTTTTAGTTTTCTTGCAGATATTATTCTTATTTTTATTATAGGTTAATCTAATTTGCATATATTTTATTTTACTAATTAGAATTACGCATTATTTTACAATTTTTAAAAACGCATTAGCGCCGGCGGGATTCGAACCTAAAATTTCGGGACAATAACCTAATACGCTAACACTGAGCTAATCGTACACTTGTGATATCATTAATAAAAAGTTATATTTAAAGTAAAGCTGATTTGAACAGGAAGAAACTTACAGTTACGTGTTGAGTATCGCGCAAACATTCTCACTAATCCTTTGATTTAGTCTTAAATATTTTTAAAATTAACTATATAAACTATATAATTAAATAATTAAAACCCATTTCAGACTAATATAGTCAAGAAAACAACAATTGAAAATAGTACGGTAGTACGGAAAATAGTAGTAGTACATAAAAAAACATTATTGACGTAAAAAGCACGCTGACAAAAATCAATTTTGCAACTAATTGTTATAAACAAATTACTAAAAATTGACTGTAGAGAAAAACTGATTACTCCAATCGATTTTTTGGGAAAACTGACTCAAGAAACATATATAACACTTTCTTAATTGTTATAAACAAATTAATTGCAAAATTTATTTTTGCAACGTTCCTTTAGTAATTTTTCCCGTAGAATCGATTGGAGTAATCAGTTTTTCTCTACAGTCAATTTTTAGTAATTTGTTTATACCAATTAGTTACCATTGAGTTTTGAAAAGTTTTTTTTACATCATGTAATGTTTTTTCATGCTTTAGTCCTATTTCCGTAATGTTTTTTCATGCTTTAGTCCTATTTCCAATTCCAATTTTTTTGAATATTTTTGTTAGTCAGACTATGGCCAGGAACGGGTTTTAATTATTTATATATGCGGGCAGATGCAGATAGAAATCTGGACAAATACATGCGGATAGATACGAATAGGATTTCTATACGCAATCACGGACAGGTGCAGATAGAAATTGCGGCGTATAGAATGCAAACAGAAACAGACAGAACATATGCATAAAGAAATTGATTTGTCCAATAATTAAGCAAATGCATAAGAAAATGGATCAATCACTTTCTTTGTGCATATGTTATTTATGCGTGCAATTATGCAAGTTTGTCTGAAAAGGCCCTTAATAAATTCATGAAGAGTTACGTCACAATTTAAAAATTAATATGCAAAACAGCACGGGGTGCTCGATTTGTGATGTCAGTTTGCCGTCAGATTATGTTACGCAGGTTATGCTTGAATTGTGTTGTCAATCTGATGTCACGTTCTCTTAGCACGGGGTGCTTGATTGGTGCTAACAATCTGCCGTCAGATTGTGTTGTGCAGGTCTTGCTCTAATTCTGTCGCATATCTGACATAAGCTGCTGGCAGCACGGCGTGTTCGCGTGGTGCTGCCAGTCTACTGTTAGATTGTTGCGTAGATCTGGCTCGTTTTTTGCCGCCAATCTGACGTCAGATCTTGTCAGCACGCGGTGCTCGATTTCTGCTGCCAGTCTGCCGTTAGATTGTGTTGCGCAGGTTATGCTTGATTTCTGCCGCCAATCTGACAACAGTCCTGTCCACACTATGTGCTCGATTTCTGCTGAAATTAAATGCCAACAGTTTCTGTCCAATTTCTGACAGCAGTTTGCTGACACCGCAGATATTGCAGAGTCTGTGTGAAATCTGTTGCCTTTCTGGTAACAGAAGGTGATAGCAGACTCTCCGAATAATCTGTTTGTTCACGTTTGGCTGACGGGGTAGTTATAGTCACGACAAAAGTTGTAAAGACTCACATTTGCAAAAGCAAAATTTGCTCTTACCTAAAAGGTGATATCTTAAACTTAAGAAAGGCAGGAAGGTAAAAACAAATTTATTTACAAGTATTTGGTTTTATAAACATCTTGCAATTTGTGTTCTTGTGCAAAACATATTATTTTATTGTAAAAACACTTTGAAATCTGTTACATTACAAGAGAGTGAATTAATTTCACAACGTACTAAAATATATTTCTAAGCACATGAAAACCGATAGTACATGTATTATACATCAGTTACAGCATAAATAATAATCATAAAAATGGCTGAAGGGCATTCGGCCATGGAATCCGAATGCATTCAAAGCTCTGCTGCTTATTTTGTAAAAATAGTTTGTTGCATCTTAATGCAGCTAACGCGTTTGGTCGTGTTTTGTATAAAGTTTTTGAAAATTGTTGACACATGTTTTTACACTAATTCTATCTAACAAAAAATACGACCTTTATATATTATAAATATAGCTGCGTTAGCACGCAAAAAACAAAATTTACAAAATAATATATACCATAACCTCTACGAGCAGAGCTTTGAGTACATTTAATTTGATTCCATAGCCGAATGCTTTCCAGCAATCGTTCTCTCTAATATTTCATAGTCTCTCGATCTTCTAGATTAACTAAACCCACCTTAGCAATCATATTCAATCACACTATTCAAATGGGAAATCCGAACGTATCACGAAATTTTGGATCGTCGTACATCGAATAAGTAAAATATCAAACGTGAATCGCATGTCGCAAAATGAAGTTACAGAAAGCTATTCAAAATTTAAATATAATTTTAATGTAATAGTTATATCTGATGCAATATAAATATTATTTAACATTTTATATAACAACAATGTAGATAAAATATAAAATCTGTTATATAAGTTTTGTTGTGTTGCTGTTATTTTAATATTACAAGAAAATAACAAAAAATGAAACAGTTGCATAAAATAGTTATATTGTACCCCAATAAAGGCAATTTTAAATTGCCTTTACATGATTGTGAAATAACATCTGTTACCTCACGTGTTACTCTAATGCAATGTTGCAGCTATATTCTGTGTTTGCTGGGATTTAAATACTTTACTATGTAGTAAAACAGATTGAGTGAACAAAACCGTGTCTTAGAATCAGTGAGTAGAGAGAGTGATGCGTGTGTGTTGTAAGAGTGTCACAGGTTGCAGTTAGATGGCATCATTGTAACATTTTGGCTCCTAATTTGAACAATAATAATATAATTATCTATGTGTAATAACGTGAAATAAATTGCTTACCTTTCCACCTACGTAAGCGGGACTCCAGTGAAGAGGATGGTCGTGCTGATAGAGCACCATAGGCCGCGCTAAAACCTTCACGTACTCAAAAACTTTATTATGGATCTCGTCTGTGTTCGTTATTCTTGCATAAAATCCTACGACATAAATATCATCAATATCACAAAAATGCAAAAAAAAATTCTATTTCTTAATCCCTTAAGTGTCAACTGTATTTGTAGACGCATAAACTATTAATCATAAACATCATAATCATAAACATTTTCATAATCAATTTTAATAATATTTATAAAAGCAAACGACGATTAATTTATGCATCTACAAACGCCATCAACACTCTGCTCTAACGTACAAGGGTTGCTCGAAAAGTAATGTCCCACATTTCTTTTCTCGAACTATTTATTCTACAAAATAACGTTTACACATATGAAAGAATGATGTTTTATCTAATTACTCTATTTTTCTACATAGGAGAAACCGGAGCAATTCGGCAGACGGGGTAATTCAAAAAATGGAAATATCTTTTTATGAATACATATTATTATATAATTTACTTTAAATACTGTAAACACATCCTAATATAACGATGTAACTAACAGAGTTTTGTTGGCAACGGCGTCATATTGAAGTCGTGATAGTGAAAAATGTGTTTTGCGACAGTCAAAGTAATTTCTGATAGCCAGCATTTCTTTGAAATTTAAGTAAGATAAATAAGATTTTTTTTTAAAACTTTAAATGTATCGTGTCCAGTTGAATGTATTTGAAACATTTCATGTTTACATTTTGTTGTGTGATGTCTATTTTTGTAAATTATACTTAATAATACGAGTTGACGCCGAGACTATTCAAAAAACCAAACGTTGAATCGTCGTTCGGACGATTTTTTTCATATTCGCGTTCAATGTACCAAAATACACAATTTAATACTTAATGGATGTAATTACAAAATACGAATAGTCTCTGACTTGTTTCGAAAACGTTAAAGGCGTAAAAAAAAGCAATAAATTTCTCTATTGTATGTTTGTATTTTTTTTTATTATATATAACATTTCTTTATAACACTGTATATCCTTTTCTTGACAAATGAAAGTCTTCACAACAGTTTTTTTACATTTTTTTATTTTAAAACACAAATTTCGGAATATTCCCGGACTATTTTCAAGTTACCCCGGACTTGGGGCTATTTGAAATATTTGGCATTGGTCGACATTTTTATATGTACTTTAAAGCAAGTACATTTCCATGTTCTATCTATACCGGCATTGTGAAAGGAAAGATTCAACTTTTCAAACCGTCTCATGTTTTTTTTAATGAATATAGGATTCAGAAGACGCAAAAAAAACAAGGTCTTACGAATAGTCCCGGTCTCTCTTGATATCCTTCAAGTTCTACTCCTCCAAGCTTTCCTCCAACGATTTACTGTATAGGGCGTGTATGCTGATCCTTTAATTTAGTGGTCCGAACAAATGGAAGTTTGAGGAAGCCACTAATGTGGCTTCCTCAAACTTCCACGACAAAGAGGTGATTAGCGCAGTGAAAACCTGGCTTCATAACAGAGCAAAAACTGGTACCAACGGGGCATGCACGCCTTTAATGAATCGCTGAAAGAAGGCAGTAGAATTTGAAGGAGATTATGTAGAAAAATAGAGTCAGTAGATAAAACATCATTCTTTGATATGTATAAACATCATTTTTGTAAAACAAATAGTTTATGAGAAAAAAAATGTGGGGCATTACTTGTCAAATAACCCCCGTATATAAACTGTTACTAATTTAATAAAGTTAACAGGACTCACAAATATTAAACTCAAAATAAAGATAAGCAATGAGAGTCTACGCAGTTATTTGTGCGTATATATAGAATTAATTTATTCTAACATTAATATCTAGTACAGAAAATAACAAACATTTCGACCCGATTTTGAATCATCTTCAGCAAATATACAAAATTAACGGAGAAAGCTCAACCTTATCACATAGCGAATGCAATAACTCTATCCTATTCAGGTGTTAATTCGAGTGATTACACCATGTTAAATTGTGACAACAAGCATCAATAAGAAGATTGATTCTGTGTAAGTTACAACGACTCGCCATGCGGAAAGGAAGAGATGCAAAGAATACAATAGTTGACGCTGGCATATGGTTGAAATTCAATGTTTAAAAACCGAAAGCTACAGCGTTGCCCCAAGCGTTAATAGTTTTTCATTAGCACGGTCCGATCAATACTGATCAAGGTTTATAAACCTTTGGTGTATAAAAATCAATTTCACAACCTCCCTCCGGACTTTGAACGCTCCGTCCAATGACCCTGTCAAATCGGTACTGTTCAAAGTTTTCTTCTATTGACAGTCCACTGTATTCTTTGGCTTCGTTTTTACATAAGCTGATCTCTAGTATACCAAATAGCTTTAGTCACATTGAGAATAGTTTTGAACTTATTAACAAGTTGAGGAACACTGCTATTGATGCAGATCATGTTCTAATTTCACTTGACGTTGTCTCTTTATTCATTAACATCCCTATTGACGTGGCTTCAATAATGTATTGAAACGTTGGAATAACATCTCTGAAAAATGCAACATACCTAAGGAAAAATTTATAGAGGCTTCAAAAATGGTTTCAGATTCCACTTACTTTTCATTTAACAATGTTTTCTATAAACAGAATTTTGGGACACCCATGGGCTCACCTCTCTCACCGATTATTGCGGTCCTTGTCATGCGAGACTTAGAGAAGTGAGCATTAGAGAAAGTGGGCTTTGTTCTTTCTTTTTACTTAAGATACGTAGACGACATAGCCATGGCAATACCACGCCTCTCAGAAGAGTTTGTTTTAAATAATTTTAACGCCTTCCATCCAAAACTACAATTCACTTTAGAAAGGAGTTGGGACAGTCTTAATTTCCTTGATGTAACGTTGATAAAAAGATACACAAAGTTAATTTTCAATTGGTATTACAAACCCACTTTCTCTGGAAGATATCTCAATAATCTATCACAGCACCCACTTTCTCAAAAGAGAGGTACAATCATAGGCATGGTGGATAGGGCCTTTTTATTATCACACCTTGAATTTCAACAAGATAATTTAAGATTGATCATTAAGGTTTTGTTTGACAACGATTATCTCAGTAGTTTCATTTTTAATACCATTAATTCTAGACTTGAGTACCTTTTCAAAAAACACAAACAGAAAAAATTAACTCCGATTGATAATAACGGAAATGTCATTGAAAAGAATATTAGCTGGTTTACTGTACCATATATATATTTGGTATCACCTAAGTTTAAGAGCATTACGAAGGATCTTGATACGGAATTGTCGTACTTCAGTCTCAATAAACTAGGGACAATTATCAAAAGACATAAAAAGACAGCCTTCCTAAATTGTATAATAGAAACGTCGTTTACAAGATTTTATGTAAGGATTGCAAGACATCGTATGTAGGACAAACGGGCAGACAAGTAAAAACGAGAATTTTTGAACACAAAAATTACGTCAAAAGGAGCACTAACACACATTACAGAACATAGGATAACCAAAGGCCATGAATTTGACTGGAACAACATTTCAATTCTTGACAAAAAACAATACTTGAGAAAAAGCTTAATTCCGGAAATATTGCATATTAAACGCCAAGAGAATAACCTCAATAGACAAGCAGACACAGAATTTTTGCACCATGCCTATACTTGTATCCTAGACAGATTATAATTTTAATCATATATCTAGACATATACTTATTCGTTTCATCCGCTTAAACAATTACCGTTACTTCTCACAACCAAAAAAACTTTAAATAGTACCGATCAGGGTCATTGGACGGAGCGGTCAAAGCTCGGAGGGAGGTTGTGAAATTAATTTTTATACACCGAAAGCCTTGATCAGTATTAATCGGACTGTGTCAGTGAGCGGAACTATTGACGCTTGGGGCAACGCTGTGGATTTGGATTTTTATACATTGAATTTCAACCATATGCCAGCGTCAACTACTGTATTCTTGGCATCTCCTCTTTTTGCATGGCAAATCGTTGTTGTTGAGATCACGGGCGCCGACTACGTAGGTGCATCGAAACGCGTGCACCCGTTGAAACTTTTCAATGGGTGCGGAGCACCCATTGAAATTATGCATAATATTACTAGGCAGATGCAAACTCGAGCCGGCCAATACCCGAGCATAATGGCTCGGAGCATCACGGTAGGGGAAGCATGCACACAAGTAAGAACCGAGACGCCCCGCTATAATATACTACGTTTATATGCCCCGATTTACGCTGAAGTTATAACATCGGTGTTATCCCAAGCAGAACAACAAGTCAAAATGACTGAGTCAAAGTGATTCACAATTGTGTCAAAATGACATCAAAATGAATCGTAATTGATTGAAAAGTGACTTTTAATGATTATTTTGCAGCCACTTTGATATCAATTTGACGTCGTGATGACTCCCTGTTTTACTCGGGATGTTACTACCCAATCATAAGTATTCCTCTAAAGAATGGAAAGATTGTGATTGGTCAGTTTCATAACGTTGATGTTATAACTTCAGCGTAAATCGAACCGTTTAGTCATAGTCATGGTAATATCTTTTCACTTCTATAGAACATAGACATAGTCATGGAGTAGGAGAATAGGAGACCGAACTCGATAGCGCGCGCGAAGCAAAAGTGTTCCTGATTTATGTACCTTATTGGGAGGAAGTACGCTAAACGGAATAACTTCTTATCGATGGTCGCCATCTTTAAAAGCCTCTCACACATGTAAAATGTCATGAACTCACGATACATCACGCATACATCGCATACACGAGATGCCAGTTGTTACTCCGATTTTGAAAGAAAATGTTGGAAAATATCATTTGTATTGCAACATTTTTAACAACAAAGTAATATTAATTGAGAACTAATCGTAAATTGTGTACATCGTGTTACAAGCTGAGTCCAATAATCGGAAATGGAAAATAGAAGTTGCGTCAAACAAGCGACAGAGGTATAAATATTATAAAAAAGTACATAATAATTATGAAATAGTATATTTGATTAGTAATTAATACGAAAACTTACATTTTAGGGATATAATGGAAAGAAATTTCACGGAAATATATCATGCATCAGATGAAATTAAATTTAAATATTTGCAACAGAACTTGAATTTAGTGGAGCTGCCTTCTTCGGATTGGGGATTTTTGACTGGAAACGACAAATTCTTTGATTTTGAAAGTGATTTAAAGTTGAAAGTGATTTTAGCATAAGAAAAAGAATTGCTGTCTTTCCAAATTTACATATTAATATTTATATCAATAATGAGATTATGCCTTTTTCAAGATATATTAAAGTATCAAGTATTAATAATTTAAATGAAATTTTGAAAACATTAGATACTGTTTAATTTATACTCTTTTTAACTGTACATATATTTATGGTATATATATTTATACTCCTTGTAATTGTATATACTCTAGTAGCACAGTACATTGGCTTTACATTGGTTAACATTGGTGAAACATTGGTTATATTGGAAGTACATTGGCCAATATTTCCCAATAAAGAGCCAATATTGGTCATAGAATCAATTGCACATGTACTTGTAATATTGCTCGCCAATTAATAAACAATATTGCATTTACATTGGAGATGCATTGGCCAAGATTTGCCAATGTAAAGCGAATATTGTTTATTAAAGAAATGACAATGTTTTGCCAATATTACGAGTCAACAATTTTACAATATTGCTCTTACATTGGAGGTGCATTGGCCAAGATTTGCCAATGTAAAGCGAATATTGTTTATTAAAGAAATAGTAATGTACTGCCAATATTACAAGTCAACAATTTTATAATATTGCTCTTACATTGGAGGTGCATTGGCCAAGATTTGCCAATGTAAAGAGAATATTGTTTATTGAAGAAACGGTAATGTACTGCCAATATTACGAGTCAACAATTGTATAATATTGCACTTACATTGGAGGTGCATTGGCCAAGATTTGCCAATGTAAAGCGAATATTGTTTATTGAAGAAACGGTAATGTACTGCCAATATTACGAGTCAACAATTGTACAATATTGCACTTACATTAGAAGTGCATTGGCCAATATTTGCCAATCAAAAGCGAATATTGTTTTTTAAAGAAACGGTAATGTGCTGCCAATGTTACGAGTTAACAATGGTACAATATTGCACTTATATTGGAAGCGCATTATTGGTCAAGATTTCCAAATCTAAAGCGAATATTGGTTATAAAAGAAATATTAATGTGCTGCCAATGTTACGAGTCAATAATTGTATTGTAAATATTATCAATAAACGAAATAGGTCCATAAATGAAGAAACCTCAATCTACATTCCAATAAACAAACAATATTTTTCAATTGTTTAAAAAAATTTTTTTTTATAAAAATTTTTTATAAAAATTTTTTATATTTAATTTGTATTATATTGACATATATTTTCTAATTGCATTCTTACTCAAACAAATAACAGAAAAGTTATTCCAGATACTATTCCGCATTTGTGAAATTAGTAAAAAAAACTATAATTTTATATTTGTTTATGTAAATAATGTCCTTTAATTATATATATTCCATTTTTTTGATAACGTATATTGACCTGATCTACCAGTTATATACAAGTATCAGCACAAAGCTTTCACAGGTCATCACGAAGGATGTTCGCAGCGATCACACAGGTCAAACAACGTTCACCGGAGTCGCGACTTGGATGGGTGACCGCTTGGGTTAAAAAAAAAATTGGACTAATATTGGTTAAAGTGTCAACCTTCTAATATTGGACCAATGTTGAAAACCCAATGCACAACCAATATATAATATTGTATTTATTTTTTTTTTTAATATTGGTTAAATAAGGGTCGATATCATACTTTGCAATATTGGACCAATATTGAAAATCAATTCACATAGATAATATTGGGTTGACATGATTTCCCAATATTGAACCAATATTTTATGCTACTAGGGTATATTTTAAGGATGAAATAAGTGTGCATCCAAGGAAATTAAGGAAATTAAGGATTTTACATCGATAATTAAATTTGACAAATGAAATGGAATCGACCGAGTTATTAAAGAAAACCAATAATTAATTTCGATTTTTGAAGACTATTTGTTTATTTACTCTGATATCAAATAGTTTAATATAAAGTCTGAGATTTATATTTCAATTTGTATCAAAGTAACTTTAAGTCTTTATAATTACTTAATGCTGTACGATAAAAGTTTATTTGATATATCTATTCAACTTTTTTTAAATAATTGTACATTTTCATTATAAGAGAATATAAACTTAGTGGTTCATTAAATATCCGTTTCTATGTTTATTTCCTTTTTATTTATCACCATCATATACATTAACAGATGCATAAATTAACATAAACTTATGTAACAACATAAACTTGAGTAACAACATAAACTTAAAAAACATAGAACATTTTCACAAATTATTATTCCATGTTACTTACAGTAAAAGCTGTAAAAAGACTTTTTTTTGCCGAAATACCACTTTTTCCACCTTTCGTGGTACATCCTCAAATCCAACACGCCATTTCTATGTTTGGTTTACAAATAAATAAATATTTCAATATCTCTTTCAAATATTCGGGTAAAAACACTGAACTCTATGAAAATACATGAAAAGTCAAGTTAGACTAATTATTACAAATGGCGCTCATCCGTAAGAAGTTATTCTTTTCAGCGACCATCCTCCCAATAGGGAACACGAAACGAGAACGTAATTGGAGTGCTGAGTTTAGCCTCCTATTCTCCTACTCCATGGACATAGTATATCTAGACTGAACCATCAAGGAGTAGGGGTATGCTCGGATAGGAAAGGATGGTCTGTGACTGTGCGTTCTTTCTCGTTTGCGCATGCGTACAAAGCATGTGTAGACTGTGTAGACTGTGTAGAAACAGACATGTGCAGTCTAAAGATCCTATGTCTATGGTTTCCTCTGCCGTAATGCTTGGGTACTAGCTGGCTCGAGTTTGCATCACTATTACTAGGTTAGGTTTCTATTAGAGTTTTAAATAAACGTACGCCTAAGTACCCAACCGGCTTGATTAAACCGGATATTATTTGATCTCTATTAAAACTGAATAGTGAATGCCTTATATCTCTAATGTAAAATTTCTTTAAGGAGTTGAATGCTGGAGAAAGTGTGTTATTTTCGGATCATCGGTAGCCGTCATGAATCGTTGTGACTAAAGGTGTAAGAAAGGGACACAAAAGTCGGGCCAACGCGATGTGTAAGAGACCATCTTTCACGCACTGTGTTTCCGCAGCTCTCTGAATTTCGTGGTCTTTTCTTACCTCACTTTTCTTACGACGATTCATAACCCGTTATTAGATGACATTAAGAATACCTAGAAACCTACATTAATGTTTCAGATAAATGCTACAGCTATGTAATATCAAGAGAATTATAGATAAGTATATAATTAAAATAACTAAAAAACCTAGTGAGGCTGTTTGATCAACATTAATTTATGCTGTGACAACAGCAACACCCAAAATAGTGAATTTTTCTAGGAGACGTTTTCGAAGTCAGTGGATGAAAAAAATTCCTTGGATTATATACGAGAATAAAAAAATCTTCTGTAAGATATGCGTCAAAGCTGTCAAGGAAATAAAATCACCGTTGTCTAAGTTATCTGGTTCAGAACAAAAATCGCATTGTGAATGATGGATTCAATAGTTGGTTAAAGGCTCTTAAACGATTTCGCGTACATGAGAAAAGTTCGGTACATCGGGCTTGCTCTTTAGCTGTTCAATCCATAAAAACAGGTGCAAATGTCGCACAATGCTTAAGTGACGCCAAATTAATAGAAATAAAAACGGCTAGAAATGCATTGCTCGGGATTACAACTTCACTGCGTTTCTTGGTACAAGGGCTCGCGATTAGAGGGTACACTAATGAAAGGTCAAATATCCGACAATTGCTTCTTTTGAAAACAGAAGACAATTCTGCTCTGAAGTCTTGGTTGAGTAGAACCAAGTATAAGTGGCTATCGCACAATATTTTAAATGAAATTATATCAAAACCATCATGTCAAAAAATGTTCAAAAATCCCTTCTAAACAACATCAAATCGTCTGAATTTTATTCCATCATGATAGATGAAACCGCTGACATATCTGTGAAAGAACAGGTATCCATTTGTTTCAAAACAGTTGATGAAAATTTGTCTGTAAATGAATATTTTATGAGATTTTACGAAACCGCGGAAACCAATGCCGAAACATTACATATAATTATCAAAAATATTTTATCAAGATTTTCATTGAACATTCATAAATGCAGAGAACGATGTTACGATGGCGCAAGTGCTGTAAGCGGAAACGTATCTGGGCTACAAACTAGAATTAAAAGCGACAAGCCACGAGCACTATTTGTTCAGCTCCTATACTTAACTTAGTTGTACGGGATTCAATGCAGGGTATTCCCATTATCCGAGATTTTCTAACACTAATGAAAGAGTTGATAGCGTTCGTCGGAAATTTGCCTAAACAAGTTGCATGTTTCAACAAGCTGCAAAAAGATGAAGCAGAGTCACTTAATAACCTGACAGATATAAATCAACTGCGTCCATTTTGCCCAACGAGATGGTGCCTACGAATTATTTCCTTGCAAATAATTGAATCCAACTATAAAGTTTTATTGACATTTCTTAACAAATTAAGTAAAGAACGAGGAGAACCTGGTGCCAAAGCAAGTGGTTTTTTCAAACAAATGTTAAAGTTTGAGAACGTTTTTCTCCTCCAATTGATGATTAGCGTGTTTCTGCTAGGATAGAAATATTAAATTCTCAACTTCAAGAAAAGGGTCTTTACTTACAGGATGTTATTAATAGTGTCGACATTTAAAAAAAAGCATTACAACAACAACGAGAAAATAATTTTGAATTCCTGTGGGACGGCACTTTGAAGAGATGCACAGAATTAGAAATCGAGCAGCCAGTCCTGCTTCGCAAAAGAAAACTTTCCCGTCATTTTGATGACTTATCATCAACTACTCACTATTTTAAGACTCCCAAAGATAAATACCGACAGACATTTTTCGAAGTAGTTGATCAAACATTGAGTAGTCTTAATGCTAAATTTCAGTCTGACACAGTGAACCATTTAACAAAAATAGAACGGTTTGCGACGGGTTCAGAAGATGTGAAGACTGTCACCAACTTTTATGGATACGATTTTGATGAAGAACGCCTGAAATTACATGGTGGTATGTTTCTTGACATTGTTAAGCAAGAAGGTTCCAAAGTTGAAAATTTGAATGAAAATGTACTGATTTTTTTCCGAAATCACAAAAATGACCATATAACCGGTGAAATGCTAAGTGAATTCAAACGGTTTATAACTTGTTTGGTGACAATTCCTACATCAACATGTACAACAGAGCGATCATTCTCCCTGTCTACGAAAACTTAAAACTTATATTCGTCAAACTATGAAGCAACAAAGATTGAATGATTTAGCAATTTTACATGTTCACCAAGAAGAAACATGCGCTATAAATATAGAAAATATAGCAAATGAGTTTATAGACTTTTCGGCTGTGAGATGGAATACGTTCCATCGCGTCGCTAACCGTTAAAACTAAAAACTCGTACTCTATACCTATGCTTATTTTAATTAAGCTCATAGTTTGTTTTTAAATTTTTTAATTTAAAGTTTTATTTTTATTAAAGGTTATCTGTATCCGGATTTTAAAACATACCAGTTTCAAATTTTATTTTTATTAAAGGTTACGTATATACAAATTTTAATAAAGATGTATTTTAAAAAATTAAAAATGATAATTTTGGATTTCTGCCACAGTACCTATATAATCAAATTTTTGTTCGTGCACCCGTTGAAATTTTGGAAAATCGGCGCCCATGGTTGAGATATAAGTGTACAATTATATTAGGCAATGAATAGCAAAACGCCATCTAGAGGATTAAGAGAGAGTGAGCGTAGCGTGTCATCTCTTATATCATTGCGTTCAGACTTGCAAAGACCGTCGTTAGATCTGTATGTAGCTGGTACAGCATTTTGTACTGTCTTATTGGAAATAGAAAAGTTATTGAGAAAACCCGTGTATTTCTCTGTATTGAGATGAAAACCTATCAAACGACCTAGCAGTAATTTCAACATGGTAGCAACACGTGGTTGAAGAAAAGCAAGTGGTTAAGAAATAGAAGGAAAAGCACGTGACTCAGAAAAGAAAGAAAAAGAAGCACGTGGTTAAGAAATAAAAGAAAAGGAGAATAAAGTTTCGCAAAATGATGAAAGTGCACAAGACACATAGAATACCAGTATTTAACGCTGAAGATTATGGTAGTTGGAAAAAAAGAATCACAATGTACTTGAGAATGAAAAAATGTGACATGGTAATAACAAGAGAAAAGTTAAGTACAGACAATGATGATGATTGAGAACAAAATAATTTAAAAGCTCTAAATTACATCTACATTGCAATTTCAAATAAGCAGTTGGAATTTGTGTGCGATAAAAAATCAGCATACGTTATAATTAAAAAGTTCGACGAGACGTATCTGAAGGAGTCAACAGCTTTACAAATAGTATTAAGAAACAAGTTAGAAAAAATAAAGCTAAAGGACTATAGTGATTCTGCAACATTTTTTTATGATTTTGAAAAATCTGTAAATGAACTCAAGGCAGCAGGTGCAAGAGTTAAAGAAAAAAAAAACTGAACTATATGTTAAGGACTTTGCCGGAATCTTACAGCTACATCGGAGATTTGATAGATACACTCAAGGCAGAAGATCAAACCGTTGAATATGTGAAGAACAAAATAAAAATGCTTGAACTGAAAATTAAAGAAAGTGATAGTACAAATTCCAAATCAAATGCATTTGTTGCGGAATCAAAACAAAATCGAGAATGGAGAGATCCGAAGGATCAAGGATGTTTTACTTGCGGAAAATTTGGACATTATAAGAACTATATCGAGAGTAACAAGGGTTCATGGTGCGGATCACGACGTGGCAACATGCATAGAAGAAAACAGCAGCGAGGCACGTGGAGAGGTGGCGGTTACCACAGGCGCGGCAACGACGGCATGGGCGGCAGCGAAGGAAATTATAATCTACGTAGTGGAAGTCAGCATTGACAGCGAAACCAGAGCAGACAAAAAACAGCAGGGGGAGGAGTGTTCCACACTATAGTTGAAGTAAACTTATTGAATAGAGAGGTTAAGGATAGTAATCAAATACATTGGCTTTTAGACAGTGGATGTACTGACCATATTATAAATAACGAAAAATATTTTAGCGAATGTACAACATTGAATAAATTAACGTTACAGTTGGGGATGGTTGAATATTGAAAGCAACGAAAGTTGGAACAGTAAATATTTTATTCACAGTTTATGATAAAAAAGTAAAGGTAACATTATTGAATGTATTTTATGTAAAAAAAATGAAACAAAATTTAATTAGTTATTCTCAGGTAACAGAAAGAAATACAATTGTGTTAGCGGGTAATAGTTTAAAGATTTATAATAAATTTAATAAACTTCTTGCAATAGCGTGGAAAGAAAATAGACTATATAATGACAAGTTTTATGTATGACGAATTAAAGGTTAATGTAATGAGCAAGTATAATAAATTTAGTAACATGAGTTTGAAAGAAAAATGGCATCGTATATTAAGTCATGTAAAATTTAATTATTTACACATTTTGTGCAAAAATCAGTTATTAGATGGTATACCTAGTGAGATTGACTCTGAATATATGAAATGTAAAGTATGTGTAGTAAATAAGATGCACAATTTACCTTTTGAGAATAATAGAAGTAGAACCAAAAAAATTTTTGAAATTGTTCACACTGATGTAAATGGACCACATAGAAATCCGGATATAAACCGCGAAAAATATTTTATTAGTGACAACTATAGCAAAGCTGCCAAAGTTTTTGTAATAAAGTCCAAAGAGGAAGTTTATAAATGTTTAGTAGAATACATGAATGAGGTAGAAAATAAAACCGGTAAAACTATTAAAAAACTTAGATGTGACAACGGGAAAAAATATTTAAATAAAAATATTTATCAGTTAATCAGAGAAAAAGGAATTGTTATGGATCCGTGTCCACCGTACGCACATGAATTAAATGGAACGGCTGAAAGATATAACAGATCAATTATGAACACAGCTAGGTGTTTGTTAGCAGATGCAAAAGTACATGTTAGATTTTGGCCAGAGGCAGTTCTTGCAGCAGCGTATCTTAAAAATAGAACACTAGATAATACTATTGAAAAAAAACACTTTATGAAATATTGTTCAATAAAAAACCTAATGCAAAACACTTACGTATGTATGGTAGTAGGGTATTTGTACGTGTACCGGAACAAAATAGATCTTCAAAATGGGATAGAAAAGCTGATTTAGAAATTCTGCTAGGTTATAGCGAAGTTGATTATAGAGTGTTGATTAATAATAGAATTATGATTGCAAGATATGTCGATATAGTAGAAAATGATATAAGATGTATAGGTTTTGATGAATGTGAAAATTTAAATGATTCTGTAAAAGATGATGAAAATTTAGATGATTGTTCAGAGACGGATGTTGAGCAGGAATTAGAGTGGACAAAAATGGAACTGAGTCGGGTACAGAACAAAAACAAGATGATGAACAGGTTCAAGAATTAAAAAGGTCAAGTACAGTAAAGAAAAGGCCCTCTAGGTACGATGAAAACTATAATAACTGTATTTATATAAATTATTATAGTGCAAATAGCCCGAATAATTTTGAGGATGCGATAAATTGTGATGAATCAGAATTTTGAAAACAAGCAATGAATAAAGAGTTTAATTGTTTAAGTAGAAATAAAACTTGGAGATTAGTTGATCAGCCTAAGAATAAAAAAATCTTAGATGTAAAATGGGTTTTTACAAAGAAATCTGAAAATAATTTTAAAGCTAAATTGATTGTAAGAGGTTATCAACAAAAAGAAGTAGTGGATGATATATATTTACCAGTGGCGAAGATGCAAACACTAAAAATTCTATTGTCATTTTGTTGCCAAAAGAGCTTAATTATAGAACAAATGAATGTAGAAACAGCATTTTTAAACAGTAAGGTTTTATCAGAAATTTATGTTAAACAACCAAGAGGTTATGAAAACGGTTCAAGTAAAGTTCGTAAATTGGAAAAGGCCTTGTATGGTTTGCGAGAAAGCCCTAGAGTCTGGTATGAGTGTTTTAACAAATTTTTGAAGAAGTTAGGATTTAAGCAAAGTAAATATGACTATTGTTTATATGTTTTAGCTAGTGAAGATATATTTGATAATATTTGTTAACGATTTATTGATTTGTTGCAAAAAGAAAATAGTTAAAATTAAGAAATTACTGTCAAACAGATTTAAAATGAAAAATATGGGTTAAATATTACCTAGGAATTAATATTGAATATGATTATGAAAGAAATGTTATGAGTTTAAATCAGAAATCTTATATTGAATCACTAGGTAAAAAATAACGAATTGAAAATTCAAAACTATATAACACACCGATGGAAATTAGTTTAAAATTGGAACAAGCAAACGATGTATCTAGTGATATTCAATATAGAAGTATAATTGGAGCACTTTTATATATAAGTTCAGGAACTAAGCCTGACATAAGTTTTAGTGTTAATTATTTAAGTGTTAATTATTTAAGTAGATTTCAGAATTGTTATAATGCGACCCATTATCAATATGCTTTAAGAGTGCTGAAATATTTATATTTAACAAGAAATCTGAAGTTAACATACAAAAGAAATGAAAATACTGATATTCTTGATTGTTTTGTAGACGTAGATTGGGCAGGTGATACGGTAGATAGGAAATCGATATCAGGCTATATTGTAAAATTCTTTAATAATGTAATATTTTGGAAATCTAGAAAACAGAGTAGTGTAACAAAGTCTTCCACTTCTGCTAAATATGTAGCGTTATCCAAGGCTGTAAGCGAGATAAAATTTATGAAAGATATTTTGGAAAATTTTGATGTTTATATTGATAAACCTATTAAAATATTTGAGGAATTCAGGTACTTTAAGTATTGCTAAGTATGGAAATTTTACAAAGAATTCAAAATTTATAGAAGTTCATTATCACTTTGTGAATGAGAATTATATGAAAGGCGTTATTGATGTGGTAAAAGTTGACACTAAACAAAATATAGCTGATATATTTACAAAGTCGTTGAGTAAAGACAAATTTAAAAAGTTTAGAAGTATGTTAAATATAAAGTAATTTAATGTGATAGAAAGATGCTAATATAAATGTAAGGAGGCGTGTTGAGATATAAGTGTACATTTATATTAGGCAGTGAATAGCAAAACTCCATCTAGAGGATTAAGAGAGAGTGAGCGTAGCGTGTGTCTCGTCTCTTGTATCACTGCGTTCAGACTTGCGGAAACCGTCGTTAGATCTGTATGTAGCTGGTACAGCATTTTGTACTGTCTTATTGGAAATAGAAAAGTTATTGAGAAAACCCATGTATTCCTCTGTATTGAGATGAAAACCTACCAAACGGCCTAGTAGTAATTTCAACAGTTGTAACTTATACAAAATCAATCTTCTTACTGATGCTTGTTGTCACAATTTAATATGGTGTAATCACTCGAATTAACACCTGAATAGGATAGAGTTATTGCATTCGCCATATGATAAGGTTGAGCTTTCTCCGTTAATTTTGTATATTTGCTGAAGATAATCAAAAATCGGGCCAAAACGTTTGTTATTTTCTGTACTAGATATTAATGTTAGAATAAATTAGTTCTACATATACGCACAAACAACCGCGTAGACTCTCATTGCCTATCTTTATTTCAAGTTGTTACTAATTTTTTTTTTTTTTATAAAATGTTTATTTTTTACTATCAAATTGCTCGTTTTTATTAAATATTAAAAAAAATACATTGTATTCTTTTGAACTTTTATTTAAAAATTGATAAAAATGGAGGTGTCCGATTTCGATCAGGGGGTGGTCCGATTTGGAACTAATAGTTTAGGAAAAAGCATTTTTACATTTTCCGTTATAGTTTAACACAGATAAGAGATACGCCAAAATGCAAAAATCGGTCTAAAGCAAAAATGAAGGAAATTAAATTATCTTTCCGTTAGCAACTTCAGTTTTACGATCGGACTTTACTTGCGCCTTATAGAGAACAAAAACTGCAGCTAGGTCCAATTTGCCCTACTCTCTCCTATCCATTAAAAATTTTTTAAATAGTTTTTATAAATTCAATATGGAGGACATATACATACATATTAAGGTAAAGTCAAAATTTCCGTTACCTTTATTAGTGCAAGCCGTATTCTGGAGATCAGGACTCTTATCGCCACCGATGAGATAGGTAAAGAGCCGCACGGGCATGTGCGGCCAATTATACCGCTTGATCACCTCCGTAGGCGGGCCATCAGTATCGGCGGTAATCAGCATAATAGCCTGATTGCACTGGCTACCCTGGCTAGTGCGGTTATACTTGTGGAGGATCTCAAAAGCGGTGCTGAGCGCGGCCGAGATGTTAGTCGCGGTGTCTTCGTGCTTCACAGTGCTTAGGGCTGCCTTTATTTCGTGGATGTTTTCAGGCGACGCCTGCACTAGGCTGTCTTTGAAGCATTGCACGATCTCTTCGGCGGTCTCACCGTAACGATACACATTTACGTAGTCGTTCGGGCCTAGAGTATCTAGAATGACCTTTGTCGTGGCTACCGTCAGTCGTCGATTTCGATCAGAAGTGTAGGTTGCGCTATCGATAAGTATCGCTAGATCCTTCGGACTATTCGCCGCCCCAACAAACCAATTGGACATCCTGAAATCGTACACGTCACGAACGGCCCGATGACGCGAAGATTTGGACATGCCAGGTGTACCTTCCATTGGCGGCCACGATATCGCTGTAATATACAATATATGATGCTTCACGGTTTCTTGCTCACACTTAAAAGAAGATAGATCTAAACATAACAACTTTTGTTAAATTACTTCTTTGATGAAACTTTTTCTTAAAACTTTTCATATAATTTGATCCGAATTTCACTTATTATATTCACATAATTTTTCAAAATTTTTGTTTAATCTTGTAATACTTCAGAAAATTTCTGAGATTTTTTATATGCATTAAAATACTTTTTAGAAATTGAAAAAAATTTACATTTTTTCTAAAATTTTTTATACATACATATATTTAAATTCTAAAGTATTCTCAAATTTCTAAGATTCCTTATTCTATAAATTCCGAAAAAATTTGTAAAATCTAAAGAGATTTAAAATATATTTTTTTCAAAAATCTTCATAAATTTAAAATAAGGTAACTGTACTATCTATATAGCTTATTGTTAGTACCCAATACAGCTTACAGCTTACTTGCTGTTTCTAACAAGAGGAGCCCTCAACTAACAGGTCACCGTTTTAATAAAATTTTATGCGTGTGTAGTATTCAGTCATACATTTACTACAGTAAAACTGTAAGTTGAAATATTTTAAGCAATCTTGAGAAAATGACAATTAAATATTTCCAGCATCTATAGTACTGTTACAGCTTTTAGTTTTTTTACAAGGTTTAGACAAAAAAAGAACTATTAATACTATTAGTACCGTTATAAAAGAACGATTGTTGAGTCAGCGGCATAGCGTCCAGCGTTAGGAAAATCGTCATATTATACCTACAACGGTCCCCGAGTAAAACGGTTTTGTTATTGATTTTCTTTCTTAATCTAAATCTTGGAAAAAAACTAAAAGCTGTAACGGTACTATAGGTACTGAAAATATTTAATCGTTATTTTCTCGAAAATGCCTAAAATATCGTAACTTACGGTTTTACTGTAGTAAATGTGTGAATACACTATACAGAAAAAAAATTATATCAAATCAACAATCATTTTTTCATATATAAGCAAGAATATAAATCTTCTTCAAAAAATTTATAATCTTAAACAGATACAATTTGCTTACACGAAGAGAAAAATTTCCTTGATGTAAGCAAAATCTGTTTAAGATCATAAATTCTTCCAAGAAGATTTTATATTCTGGCTTATATATGAAACAAAAATTGATGATTTGATACTAAATTTTTTTCTGTGTACACACCCATAAAATTTTATTAAAATTGGTGACTCGTTAGTCGAGAGCTCCTTTTGTAAGTAATAGTTACATGATGAATAAAATTGAACAAATAAGGCTATAGTTATGATCTCAGTTAAATAACTGCAGGTTGGCGGCACCTTGTCACAAATATTCTCATTCTATTTTCAGCAAAGCCACAGAAACAAGTATCTTCTTGTCACTGGTAAGAATACATTCTTACCAGTTTCCAGAATATAAGTTCCTAACAACTCATCACAACTATTATATTTATCACATCTTAAATGGAAATTGTTGCTCACAGATTGCTATAAACAGTTTTCAAAATATAATAATGACAAGTTTCCAACAACTTATCGACAATATACTTATCGCAGATTAACTGCAATAATTGTTCCATATTTGCTCAATGATAAAACTCAGCATATGATACTGAATTGACTAAACGATTTTTGTCGCATTAAATAAAAATCAATAGCAAAAATGACAAGCAATTTAATCTGTGCAATGATTTGCTTTAGATTAAGTTTTCACGTTTGGCTATCTAGGTAGTATGTCGTCAGAGCTATTAACGTGACTTGTTTACAATGGTTGATTGTTCAATTTGTGTATTCTGTTATCAATGACCCAATACGATTTAAATGGTACTTTTTATAAAAATCTTCACTGCATCTACAAAATATTTAAAATTGTCCCAAATTAATGTTTAGAAATATTTTCTACTTTAAATCTGGTCAATTTTTAATTTTTTACTATCAATCAACAAAAACTTAAAAAAACAATGCTTAGATAAGGCACAGTTAGTATAGTATTACCATATAAAAAATTCTTTTACCAAAACATTGAATTACCAATTGCCATATAGAGCAATTACCTTATAAAAAATTCTTAAAAACATAAATTTTTAGTATAGCTCTTATAAAAAAATAAACTACAGAATTATATTGTGTTTGCGATCGTATCATTACTTAAATCGCATTTGATCAAATGTTATTTGAATGTGTTCTAAACAAAACTTTTCATAAAAAATTTTTTTATACATATATAAAATTATTTATTAGGAGATTAAAATGTGTAAAAATATATTAAAAATACACACGCACACATACGCGCGCACTTTAGGACCAATGTACTACATACGTATAGTAACTTGAATATCATGAGAACAAATTAATACTTTTTAATGAATAAAATTTACTGAATAAAACCAATCGGGATTTTAGGCACTACATTTTGATGTATGTCACCCATTTCCATTATACTTATAATTTTTAATTTTTTAGTGTCACGTTCGTTTACTCATTTAACTCTTTCAGTGGTAGACAGGGGCCGAACTGAGTGGTCCAAAACGGCAGTCAAAAAATTTTTGAATTTTCTATATTGTAGTATATCGTTTGAAAGGGTATAAACAAAGAAATTATTTGCCATAAATCCCTGGTCGATACGTTCACCTGTTCAGAAGTTATTTAGGGTCAAAGTTCGAAAAAAGTTAAACTTTGTATTTATCGGTAGGTAACGCAACGTATGATTCCAATACTGTATATTCCAATATTCATTCTTTCTTCGTCGAATACTCACGTGAGTACTTGACAAAAAAAAGAATGAGTATACAGTGTCGAAATCATACGTTGCATTACCTACCGATAAATACAAAGTTATATAAATACGGCCAAACGTTGTTGCTCATCGCTCGGCCGTACTCGCATGCTTAGTGTAAACAAACATTAGGCACATTTGCGCGGATGTATTCTGTAAAGCAGAAGCATCATATATGCTATTTATACAGCTTTTGAATCATTTCTTTACTCTTGTTTTCATAATTTTCGTACTTTTTTCCTCTTTATAGTTTCTTTCTTCTTGCAAAAAATACTTACATTTGTCAACATTCTTTCAGGAGTTGTAGTTTGTTTTGCTTTTTCTTGTTAATTAAGTTAGTTTTATTTGTATTTTGCAAAAATGACAAAATCAAAATTAAAAGTTACAAAATCAAAAAGTGATTCTTTAGATCAATCTTTTGATAATATTTCCGTCATTACTAATAATTCGTTGATGAATGTAGGAAATAATATCGAAATGATTTCTTACAATGAAGAGTCTGCTGAAGAATCTGAAAAGCCCCTGCTTACACGGCTAAAAAAATTTAAAGCTGATTTCACGTAGACTAAAAATAAAATTTTTGACCCGAAAATTCGTCCATTCTCTGACCGTAATGCAGGGATTCAATTAAACAGTTTGAATAGTCGTAGCACTCCTGTTGAAATATTTACATTTTTTTTCGATGAAGAAATGATAGATATGATTACATCGCAAACCAATATCTATCAAGCGCAGAAAAGAAATAAACTTTATGAATTTTCAAAAATATATTCAAGAATATTATCTTGGTCTGAGTTGACTGTTGATGAACTTTATACATTCTTCGCATTAGTTATTACCATGGGCATAGTAAAAAAGCCAGGTTACAAAATGTACTGGTCGACAAATGCTATTATTGAAACTCCTTTCTTTGGCAAATTCATGAAATTAGGAAGATTCCAGTCAATTTATAAGTTACTTCATTGTGGTGAAATTTTTGATGCATCTACAGACAAGTTACACAAGACTCGACCTGTTCTCGAGTATCTCGTAGAACGCTTTCAAGCTGCATATAGACCAGAAGAATGCATTTGCATTGATGAGTCACTTCTTCTATTCAAAGGTTGACTCGGCTGGAAACAGTATAATCGGACTAAAAGAGCCCGCCTTGGTATAAAAATATATAAATGTTGCGACTCCAAAACTGGATACGTCTATAACTTGGAGATTTATACAGGCAAAGAGAAGAATATGTCTTCAATCAGTAAAGGATTAGGTGTATCTGGAACTGTCGTACAAAAATTACTTGGAGATCTTCGCGGTCAAGGTAAAAAATTATACATAGATAACTGGTATACTTCCCTGTTCCTTTTGATAAAACTCCATAACGAAAAGACAAATGTTTGCGGAACTGTAAATTTAAATCGAAAATATATGCCCATAATAGAAAAAAACACAATAAAAGATGGAGAAATACGAACGATGCATACACCGAAAATTTACCGGGGCCGGAGATTCCGAAGGTGCCCGGTTTCGAACCCTGGGTGGGGTGTTATTTTTTGCAATAAATTTTTTACAGTTTTTTTAGGGGGGAATAGGTATATAGATGCAAATCAGCATTAAGTATTATATTAAATTAATTAATATAATATAAATAGTGATATTACTAATTCTTATTCATGCTGTGTTATGACCGAAAATTAATTCGACGCACATTCTGGTTGAATTCGGAGAAGTATATAAAATCACATAAATAAATATAAGCACTAAGACCTAGCTACGACCGAAGAAGGCTTTCTTATTATCATTGTGTTGTTACACTATCGGTCCAATAACATATTTGTAACACCGAAAATTTGTTTTGTTGCTTGGAAAGACAAGAAAGTTGTAACTATGCTTACTACTTTTCATTCCCCAATTATGATCACTACGAACAAAAAAAACTATCTTACAAATACGAATGTACAAAAACCAAATGTCGTGGTAGATTACAACCAAAATATGGGCGGAGTTGATTTGTTCGATCAGATGATTCAACCTTATCAGTTAATTCGTAAATCGAAAAAATGGTATCAAAAAGTTTTATATAATCTTATGGATGTCTCAATTTTCAACGCCCATGTGATTTACAATTTGCTCCATCCAAATAAAAAACTAACTTTCTTGAATTTTCGACTTACTCTTGTTCAAGAACTTCTTGAGAAACATGGTGCAATCAACGTCAAATAGACCAAACAGACATCCGATTCCGAGAAGATTGTCCGGACAGCATTTTCTAAGCGTAATCCCAAAACTACCGAAAAATACTCGAGTAAACCGGAGACAATGTGTTGTGTGCAAATCACATGGTCGGAGAAAAGATACATCGGTTATTTGCATAGAGTATGATGTACCCTTGTGTATTCCATTGTGTTTTGGAATATTCCATACGAAAAAAATCTATTGAAAATATAACTACTGAACATAATTATTTTATTATATTTCTTTTCATTTTTCTGTACCTATAAATCTACTGAATATATGTCCATAATTATTTTATGGCATCTTTTTATTTTTCTATACTTTTAAATGTAATTATTTATAAAAAACACGTAACATAAAATATATAATAATAAAAAAATAAAATATAAAATAAATAAATATATAAAAATAATAGAATAAAAATAAAAAAAATTAAAAAGGTAAAAACTAAAAAAATTAAAAATTAAATAAAAAAAATAACAAGTAAAAAATAAAATAAAACCAAACTAAAATACATAAAAATGAAGTGTAAAATCATCGTTGCAGTCTCTTTCCGATACACTTTGGCATCATAATAAAATTATATTAATGATGGGGATAATTTAATACTACTACAATTTTTGTAGAAATCTGCAAGTTTTTTGCTTGTTTTCATGTCAAATTTGCAATCAGCGATCAAAAAAACCCTTAGATACCACTTTAAGTGATAACAGTATGATTTTTACGTTTTTTTAATACTTTACGCCATAAGGCGGGCATACCGCTTTGGTAACGTACGTCATATGGCGAGCGCACCACCAAAAGGGTTAATAGAATTCGAAAAATCTTCTATTTTAAAGGCTTATGTTCTATTCAAAATGAGAAATTTTTTAATAAGTCCATTTTGCAATTTCAAATTACAATTAATTGAAAATGTCATTGAAAAACAAGTTTGAAGCGTAAATTTGTAATTGTAAACCTCGATTATCTAATACTTTCCATCTGAGAGCTAAATACTTTTCTTCTTATACTGAAAAAAAAGGTCAAAATCATCCATCGGAACAAAAAAGATGTATTATTTATTTATAGTACAAGAGCACAAAACTCGCAAACAAAAGATCTAGATTTGAATATAAAAAGTGTAACGTCAGGTTTTGTATACGTGATAGTTTTCAGATTTATCATACAAAAACAAATTCATAATATATTGTTATTTCCTATTCATTTCTAAGAATGAATTTTTTTTAAATATCTAAGAATAATAAATTTTTTAAATTTGGTTCTGAAAGAATTATTATATTTAAAATCCAATAGATATATCAATTCTTTCTCAGAAAATAAAATTTTTCAAATAAAATTGTATAATTTTAGAAGAAGAAAGTATAAAAATATGTATTTTTTAAACTTTTGCAGACAAGGTAAGGTAAAAAACCAACAAGGCAAACCATGTGACGTATCTCATATCTCATACTACCTATACTAACTTTAATATAATTATACTGATTTAATATAATTTCATTGTCATAACACCGATTCTTGTCCCTTAAGGAACAAAATAAAGCAAAATAATAAAAAGAAAATATACTCTTTAAATCTTTTAAAACAAGAAGAAAAATAGAAAGTTCTAGAAGGTACAATTTTGATGGGGTATGTCATACACCTAGTTCACTATAAGATAAATTAGAAATTAAACATTAAATAATATTATAAAAAAATAATCAAATTATATTGAATAGCGACTAAAGTATTATCGTTATTCACTTCGCGTTATTCAGTGAAAAAAATAACTTATTAATTAGGTTGTTACGTAATGTAAAAGTAACGTATTTGTAAAGTTATTATAAAACTATGTTAAGTTTGTAAAATACTAATAATTTGATAACGATTTTAAAATTTTCTTATAATAGTAAAGCCAGGAGTGAAATAGTCACTTTTGGTAAGTAACATTACCACTGCACATTACTTATAATTTTATTCATTACGTAACAAGTGAAAGTAAAGTATTTAAAAACACATTTAAGACACACACTTTTACATTATAACTTAACTAACGAGTTATTTTTTCCAATGAATAATGCGCAAAATTGCTTATTAAAAAATACAAATAACTATTTCAACCTTACTATTATGAAAAATTATAATGTTATTACTAAATTATTATTAAAAAAAGTAAAAATAACAATGACTTGTTACTTATATAATCTGTTACTTCCTATCCTTATAATATCGAGGATTATTTAAATGACTTCTAACTTCTTTATTTCATAATTCAAAATATCTTTAGCCATATACTGCATATAACAGTATCAAAACAGAACTATTAAAAAATCAATAATTAGCAAATATCTTATAATTTATTCTGATTTTGACTTAAAATATAAAATATCTCATAAAATATTGATATTTTGATGGTCTTGTTTCAATGTTTTTATACACAAGCATAAGTTTTTTAATGTACAAATTCCAAATGCATAAGATTATTCTGCTAAAGAAATATTTAATTGCATTTAAAAAAAGAACATTATTTGAAATTGCTAATATAATTTTATGATATAAGTGTATATACAAACACGTACGCGCACGCACCCACACACGCACACACACATTGTAAAGTTTAAAGTTAAGATAGTAATTGCATAGAAAGAATTTTCGTTTAGAATTTATTTTTAATATCACAGTAATCGTGGGATAATATACACATATCAAAAAATTCTGATAAACTTTCATGCAATAATTTTAATGAAATTATTGAAACTTAACGGTTATATTCATTAAAATATTGTTTAATAGATTCTAGACTCAAAGTTGTAAAATATTTATACTTTGGATGTGGTTTATAAAAATGTGATGACATAGCATAATGGGTTGAAGAGGAATAGAAATGATATGGGCCATAAAAATAAATTTAAAAATTAGTTTCGTTTACAGAAGATACAATTAATATTTTGTTACAAAAGTAGATATTTTTAATTTTGTTGGTTTAACATTTTCTTGAATTTAGAAACATTAGAGATATTGTTGATGTTTAATATTAAACAATAAAGATAAAATGATATATCTAATGTTTCTAACGCATCTCTGTAATTTTTTATTCATTGAAGAATTATTTTGATATGAAAATTTCTAGTGCCCGTATTATTAGCATGTTTCTATGTCTACATTAATAAAATGCTATACTATGAAATAATTTTGCTTAACTCAAAATGTACATAGTCAAATAACAAGTTAAATAAAAAAGTTAAAAAAAACAAGCATATAAGCACGCATATATCAGTCACAGTGATTTATAGTGCTAAATAATAATTAATTTTTAATTTTTACAGTCTCTAGCTTATTCGAATTGTGCGTCGCATATTCGTTGAACTTAAAATAAAGTCATAAAGCCGGAATACGTACTACTAATACTTCAGACGCATTTGTAAAGTCCTTTCTCCCCGAAGAAACTGTAAATAATTTGTGAAAAGATAACAACTCATAAGAGGCACCTCTCAAAGTGTCACACCCTGATTTTAATGAAATTTTATACACATTTAGATAAGATAATGAGATAATTTTAGAAACTATCAATTGCGGCAAATATACGGGTGAAATCAAAGGGTGAAATCATCACTTATGTGTATAGCGGTTTTCAGATTTTTCCGTTATATCTCGAAAACTATTCAAGATATCAAAACATGTTTTATACAAAAGATTTACAATAATTACCTCTATTCATTCACGTTAATAACATTTTTTTAAAATAAATATTTTTTTGTATAAATAAAAATAATTATTTAAAAATTTATTTTTAAAAAATATTATTAACGTGAATAGAGGTAATTTTATTGTGAAACTTTTGTATAAAACATTTTTTTTTATTTTGAATGGTTTTCGATATATAACAAAAAAGATAAAAATCGTTTTACACATGTGGACTGATTTTACCCTTTAAAACCGTTTCTTGGCAATAAAACTTTTAGAACTTTTTGAAAAAGTAATTATTAAGAAAATGATAAAATGCTATCATTTCCACACCACCTGTCATAGGATAGATTAACATGGCGCTTTTTTTATAGTGATTTCTTCCGTATACCTAATCCACTCTCTATTTTATTCTCTGTTTTTAATTTTATTCTCTGATATATCTTTTAAGAGAGTAGGGACAGCATTTGGAATTTGTACATTAAAAACAGAGAATGGAATAGAGAGTAGATTAGATCTACGAGGAAAATCACTATAAAAAAAGCGCGCCATGTTAATCTGCCTTATAACAGGTGTGGAAATAATAGCACTTTATCATTTTCTTAATAATTACTTTTTTAAAAAGTTCTAAAAATTTTATTGCCAAGAAATGGTTTTAAGGGGTGAAATCAGTCCTCATGTGTAAAACAATTTTTAGTTTTTCCCGCTATATCTCAAAAACCATTCGAAATATAAAAAAATGTTTTATACGAAAGTTTCACAATAAAATTATCTTTATTTAGTCACGTTAATAATATTTTTTTAGAATAATTTTTTAAATAATTATTTTTGTTAATTTTAAAAGATAATCATTTTTTAAAAATGTTATTAACGTAAATAAATAGAGGTAATTTTATTGTAAATCTTTAATATAAAACATTTTTTAATATCTCGAATAATTTTTGAGATGTAACGAAAAAAACTGAAAACCGCTATACACATAAGGGATGATTTCACTCCTTGAAACCGTATATTCGCCGCAACTGATAGTTTCTAAAATCATCTAATTATGTTACCTAAATGTGTGTAAAGTTTCATTAAAATTGGAGTGTGACTCTTCGAGAGGTTCTCTTGTCAGCCAAAATTTGAACCTGGATCTCCGGATCTCCAAATCTCCTTACAGTCCGTGCGGGGTGCCCGCCCTATCAATTGAACTACCGAGACATACAATTAAAAAGATAACACTTGAGTGTATATACATACATTTATATAATAATAACTCAACTTTAAAAGCAATGAATATGTATGTGTAAATGTTAAAATGTAGCTTAAAAAATTTTGAAATGCTCAAAAGTAAAAATGCTTTCTGACAATGCTTTCTAAACACATGGTTCCATAAGATTATTAGCAATTAGTTCTAATAACGGAAATAACACGAGTGCTCATAATATTTAAAAGGCCCCGATTTAATATCACTTTTTCCTCTATTATTAAGAATTATATTAAAATTCTTCAATGTTCATATTGTCTCACGATTATCATAATTTCAAGAGTAAGTTCTGAGAAAAAATTCTTTCCGTGTATTTTATAAATATAAATATATTAATATAGATGTATAAATATCAATATATCTATACTTTATATAAATTTGAAAAATATAGTTACATATAAAGTATACACAGTTACAACGTACCACGTTAATATCTGTTAACGAACTCTCTATGTCCATTTAATTACGCTTTAAGATCAACTCGCGAAAAAATATCGCTTTTCGCCTAAGTGACTCGCCAAAATAAGAATATTCCATACATATGTTGAGCATATCAAACACACATCTTAAAATGTACCTAATGATTTGGAAAGTTGAACTATAATTGAAGAGAATGCACTGAAGAGGACTCGAATTGTGAATCAAAATGTTTGTGTACTAATGTAAAGTTGCGACAATTAACGTCAAATGAACGCCATTTACCAACGTATCTAAGTACTAATAAATTTCTATATGCACATAAACACCTCGTGTTGACTCTCATTGATCAAACTTTGCCTTGAATTTTTGTTTATATAGAGTATAGTTATATGATTATATTGTATAATTATACATATATTGTTACATATCATTAGATATATGTTGTATTTTACTATACATGTATATAATATAAAAATTGACATATACACACACGTAAATAAATACCTGGAAAACGACGCAGAAATCCTGTCGTTGCCCCATAGTATTGCCACGATAGTGTAGGGTCGCTCTCGTAATTATTAACAAATAGTAAATCCAAGTATTCACTCCATTGAATACCCGAGGCAACGTCGCGCTCTGTAAGTAAACGGCTAATTTACGGTAAACGTAATTGATCATCTTTCCAAATGATCTTTCCTTATTTAAACTACGAAAGGGAAACAACTTTCACTCGCAGATGTTTGCACCTATTATCGACTGATATCTTGCTAAATTTGTCGAAGCTATCTATTCAGGTTTCTACTCACCGTTATCTTTGATTCCGTTCGGCAGGAGCACGGCAGACAAACTGACGTTTACCGCTAAATGATCGAAATGGCGATTTGCCACAAGAAACATCTCCTGCGCGGGGCCCTTCTCATCGCTGACGAAATTATTCAGTCGATGCGAGGCATAATACTTAGGCGATACGTTCCCTTCCCTCGGCGCTGATACAGCGGCTTGCTCAGCACTCTCCACCAATCTCTGCAGATAAAATAAACTAAGTTCATTGTCATCAATCAATAAATAAGTAAAACAAAATACAATAGAGGAGAAGAGGGTAATATGGCACCTATTTTTATTTTATTGAATAACTTTGTTTATAATTAATATTTTCTATTGAAACTTGAACGATTACATTTATCAGAGTATTATTTGACAGATTATAGATTCAAAGTAATGAAATATTTATTATTTAGAACGTGATTTATAAAAATCTAATGCATTGCATAATCAGTGGAAGGAAAAAAGTGGTTATCCATAAAAATAATTAATTGAAAAAAAAACAGTTTAGTTTAAAAAAACACAGTACCTTGTTACAAAATTATATATGTTTAATTTTCCATTTTTTAGAATTTTCCTTATTTAGAATTTTCTTGCGTTCGGAAGCTTTAGAAATACCATTAGAAATTTCATTAAAAATATCATTTTATTCCTGTTTAATATTAAACAACAAACATAAAATAACGTCTCTATTTCTAAACATTGATCTTTAGAATGATAATCGATTTATCGAAAAAATATTTCAATATAAAAATTTCGTTTAAAAAACCATATTAATAAAATTCCATGTTATTGTTTTAACTTTGTATAACTTGAAATGTATATTGCCGAATAAAAAGTTAAATAAAAAAAAAACACTTGAGTGTATGTACCTTCGTGTGATAATACACTCAAGTTTAGCCCTTAAACACATAAATGGGTCTGGAAGACCTTCCTGAAAAAAATTTTATTTTAGTTAAGCAATGAAGTTGGTTAATTGTAGCAGTTGATAGAGGAGACTTCAAACTTTTTTTCCTCTTGCCCGAATCTTTTTTTCTCATTCCGTCTTCACACAGTAAGCAATCGAAAATCTAGGGGAATTTTCAATATGTGTTTAAAAGTTAAGAATAATGAGGAAGTGTATGTAATTAAAGGTTAAAAGTGTACCTTGACAAAGTTTAGAAGTGCTCAAAAGTAAAAATGCTTTATAACAATTGCCAGTCATTATATATTGACATATTAGCATCATTAAAAACGGCGGGCTACCAAACGAATAACTCCATAAGCAATTGTTAGAATACGTCAGCTAATAATGGAAATAATAGGGGTAACCATGTTGTTGACAGTAGCCATAATACCCTCTTCTCCTCTACCAAATATTTTTGTAATTATGTTGTATAAAAATGACTGTGAAATAATCTTTAAAAGTTGCAACTTTAACTGCAAATTTCTCAAAATTGTAACATGATAAGGCAATTTAATAAATTGAAATCGTATTTGATGTTCAATGAATCAATTGTCATTCTAAAGAGCGGTGTTTAGAAACATTAAAAACATCATTTTATGTTTATTGTTTAATATTAAAAAAGATAAAATGAAAATTTTTAATGAAATTTCTAATAGTATTTCTAAAGCTTCTAAACGCAGGAAAATTCAAAATCCGGAAAATTTTAAATAATATGGAAAATTAAAAATATATAATTTTGTAACAAGGAACTGTTTCTTTTAAACCAAACTAATTTTTTTAAATTATTTTTATGAATAGTCATATTACCATCACTTTTTTTCTTCCACCGATTATGCAGTACATTAGATTTTTATAAATCACGTCCTAAATAATAAATATTTCATTACTTTGAATCTAGAATCGGTCAAACAACACTCTGACGAATGTAATCATTCACGTTTCACTAGAAAATATTAATTATAAACAAAGTTATTCAATAAAATAGAAATGGGTTCTATATCACCCTCTTTTCCTCTATAACTATGTAACATGTTGAAGAAGTTTTATCAATCAAGACTAAATATATTATTACTTTTAACACTGAAAAAGAATTTGTGTCAATTACAATTTAAAAGAATTGTAACTTATAGGGTTTATTAATCCTTAAATAATTACAGATCTTTTTTCCTTTTCTTTTCTGTTGAAAAATAAAGAAAAAAAATGAACTGTGCAAATTTATAAATTAAAAAAAAACAGATCTATAAAAACTTAACAGTTTATTTTCACAATTACCTAATTTATACCAAGCACTTAGATATGCGTATACCATGTAATTTAATACGGATACAGTATTTAGTATCAAAGTTATAGATGTAAACAAGTTATATGAATTTATAATATTTCTACATTATTAAAATCATATTACATATCTATATTTTAAAAATGTTTTTGAAACATTGCATTACAATATGCAGTATTGTAAGGTCCTATACAGTATAAGAATAAAAATATCAATTAATGAAGCGCGAGATTTTGTATTGCGAGATTTTGTAGGATCGGTTATTTAAAGATTCGTAAAAAATAGTTGTTGAAAAAAAAAACAAAATGCATTATATAATATCCATATCATAACAATTTAAAATAAAGATAAGTAACTATCATATACAAAATTACTGCGTTTGCTCTTGCAGAATCATTCCAGATAATTTATTTTTATGTTATTTGTTTATTTTAATTATTATATAAATATAAATTACACAAAGCATTTTTAAATAAAAATAAAAATAAAAATAAAGATTTATATTATGCTTAACCTTTATGTATAGCATAAAAATATTAATGCCTTCAAATACTTTTAATTATTATAATAAATGTTGAACTTTATAATAGATAAATGCGCATTTTTAAATTCGACTTTACTGCAATTTGAAAAGCTAAAAATTTTAATATAAGATTCTTAAAATTAACAAGTTTCCATCGAAAGTGTCGAAAAAGTTATTATTTATCAGAACTATTAAATTTTAATCAATTTAATATTAAACAGAAATTAAAATTAAAATTGCATTCGCATATTTGGAATAGTCCATTTCATTTTCTATTTGTATCGATGACGATATGTTTGCATGCAAAGAGAACTATTCGTAGAACATATTTATAGCTAATCGAATTAAAATCACATTATATGATCCTACAAATAAATAATACCATTTACTTCTCATCGACTTTTACATTACATAACAATGCATCTCTTTAATCTAACGAATAACTTAAAATTGCGATATTATAAGCTAAGAAAGTGAAAAAAGAAATACATATTGGCGTACCATCACGGCGTTCATTTTAAAGTCCATCATATTCTTCACCTCCATGGCCATTTCCCGAACGAGAACGAGACCATCCCTCTTTATAACGTTAGCCTCCAACTCATGATATTTCTAAGTGTAAAACAAAGAACATCGTTACATAAATAATAAAATTATAAAATTTAAAAAAAGTATATTTATAAAGAAAAAACAACTTATAAATAGATCTCATTTCCTGTTATTGTATAAATTTATGCGACGTTTGCCATATCTTCATTGAGATCTGCTTAAGAAAAAGTAAATATATCTATGGTTTTAAATAAATATACAGGTTGTCCCAAAATTTGTAAATAAAAATACATATTATAGAAAATTTTTATAAAAATTAAGTAGTTTTAAGTTTTCATTTCAAGCAATATAGTTTATGAAATATGACGTAAAGCTCAGTCAATCAGAGAATAGCTTAAAATTAGTCAATCATACAGTCAAGATTATTGGACTTTATTTTTTTTTTGTTTATTTGGAATTTTTTTATTTGCATTAATTTATCCATATTTATCTATATTATTTCATATTGATTACTGATATTATATAAGTTTCTTGACAAGATTTGTTAAACAAAAAGATAATTCACATTTTTATTTTTGTTTAAATTCTTCCAGTGAAAAATATTTTAAAAAATAGAAGATGCCTAATATTTTTGATTAAAGCTGTATATTTGTATATTACAGATATACAGAACCGAGGATAGACATTTCGGCGCCTGTGTGTGTGAGGTAAAAAATATACCCATTAATAACAAAAAACGTTTTTTTACAGCATGTAAAATATAGCAAGGAGACAATAATATTAATTAGCAATATTAAATATATTTATCCGTAAGCACTCGCATAAGGATCAAACCTAAACAAATTATAAATTTACTAATTAAATATATTGCGTAACAACACTTTAAAAAAAAATATGTATTTCTTTTAATTCCTAGCGTTTGGGAATTATTAATTTCTGCTCGGGGCAAATTTTAGCCGTTTTCATATACTCTCTTTTGCTTATTATTAGATAATATTAATTCTTGTAAAAATTTAAAATTATTATTTTTTATTTAAGGCTATATTAGTTATACAAATTATAATTCTTTTTTTTTTCTAATCAAAAACAAAAATTCTAATCAAAAATTTTAGCCCAGTAAAAAAGAACTAACTAAAAAGAAAACAAAAAATTTGGTTTATAATGGTTTTTGCAAAAATCATATTTCACTGCAATTTTAGGTAATTAACTTTTAAACGAGTAAATAAATCCAAATTAAATTTGCACAAATATTTATCAGTTTTAATTATTATACATAAAAAATTTAATTTAAATCGTAATGCTATCTTTTTATCAAATTTGCAAATAAGTACTATATAATGCGATTTTATATAGGAATTATGAGTAAACAAAAAATTGAATAATTTTTAAATCAATAAGAGAAATGAGCTTAATTTTACAGACATCCAAACATAATAATAAAATAATCTATAAAATTTAAAAATTTTTTATAATATTTGGGATATGACATAAAGTTACATCTTTTGTGCGGCATTTTTGCTAGCCGCAGAATTACCAGTTGTTTTATCAAAATGTATATTCCTACGTAATTTTCAATTAAAAAAATTCCCATAGTTGATAATCTTTTCTGTTCCATAATAACATTTTCTGTCTTAAAGACAATTTAAAATAAGTTTTTATTACTTTCAATTTACTAAAACACTCCTTTCACACATTTGTACCAGAATTACAAATATTCTTAAGATTATTTCTAAATTCAGAAGTGATTCAATTAAGTAACTCACACTTGTTATCACTATCTAAAAATATTTGTTTTAGGTACTATTTAACAAAAACATTTCTCTCAGTGTATAGGGCTCGATTATATATCACAAAACTTGATAAAAATAAGGTAAGTTTTACTGGAATATTTGTAATTGCATTGGTTAGCATCTAATAAAGAATCCTATACACTTTGTATGAAAAAAGAAACGGTTTTTCTCAAATTGACTAAATTTTTTATATGTTTGGTTTTAGAATGCTGATTAAAAATTTCAATGATCTCTCTCTCTCTCTCTCTCTCTCTCTCTCTCTCTTCCCCCCTTTTTCTCAAAAAAGCTTTTTGATTACGAAGCCCTAAATTGCTCAAAATTGAATTTACAGAATTGTGTTTTATCTACAAAACATCACTCATACTCAAACACACACGCACATTGTGTTTGCTCGTGTGTGTTGTGTGCGCGCACGCGTAAGTGAATGGTGTGTGTAGAATATACAGTGTGTTTAATATTAAATATAATAATACCGTTTATGGGTAGGTAGAGCAAATTAAACTGAATCAAACGTTCTTTATCATTTTTCAATTTTCACAATAGTTAGCAAAATATTAATTATTAAAAATTGCCGGAAATAAGCGCGTATTTTCCCGCGACCCACCACCTCGCGCAGCAAGATACAACAACTTTTTTAGAACTTTTCTGTAACAATCCAGCGTGTTTTTCGTACGCTTCTAACAAAGCAAAATTTAAAAGAATCTAGTCTACATGAGATAGAGTATTTAATGGTGCCTATTATTATATCCAAGTAATTATTGAATAAAAATAAAATAAAACAATAAAAGTAGAGCTTCCTGAGGTCATGCTTATTGAAATTTTTAATCAGCATCCTAAAAATAACGACAAAAATTAGCCAATTTGAAAGAAACCGTTTTTTCTTCATATAAATTGTGCAGGGTTCTTTGCTTACTTTTGTAATTTTCACTTGAGTTATATGATACATAATCGACCCCTAAAGATCTGTGGTTGCTATATAACAAAATTTTGCGGGGAACTACAGTTACAATCACCGTTAATACACAGCGAGCACTCAACGGCAGGTGATTATAATCGGCATTAATAGCAAATCAACTAAAATATAGAAATTTATATCGTCATTCTTGCTCTTTAAATTTTTTATGAGACAAATATTCTCGTTTGCCTCATAACAGTCCCGGCTCCAATCACATGTATCTTCTTACCCTTTGTATCTCGCTCATTTTGGTTACTTGTTTACCGAACTCCCATAGATCCACACCAAACTTTAAGGCCCAGTTTTTCACTCTGTAATAATTAATATTATTTTAAATACATATACATATATGTAGCAACAATTGAGATAATTATAAGAGAATAAACTAGTAAACAAATAATTAAAATTTCTTACTGAATTAGTTTATAATAATACATAATTATTTTGTGTTGGTTCATACAGAAATAATTGGTCCTAAGTATGCTTCTGCAAATCCATTTATTAAAATATTGACATATGAAGAAATCTTCGCATGGATCAGATTATAAATATTTATGTCATATTATAAATATTTATGTCAGATTATAAATATTTATAGTAGAAATAAAAAATAAAAAAATGTATTATAAATCAATACAATTCTCTAAGAATACTAAATTTTCTTTTTCTTTTACTTCACTAAAAGCCCTCAAACTTTTTGTAGCCTCTTGAAAAATTCTCTTGATAATAACCAAAACCCAAATTCGGGGGAAAATTATCTCCCAACTTGGGAGATCCAGCTCTACGTAAGATAATCTTGCAAAATTTATTTATTAAATTTGTTTTAAGATTTAGAAAAAAAAGAGGAAGATTAAGTACTTGTGACTTCTGCATAGTATTACAATTTTAACAAACAGTTGCATAATTTGTTTTTAATTTCAAAAAATTGTCCAGTTTGAAGAAGCTACATTCAAAAGATTAAGCTGTTACAATTTTTTTTTTCTACTATTTTGCGTCGTATTCTTCCACGATAAAATACTTTTCCACTTTCTTCCTCGTTTCTTCCGTTTATTCGTACATACACAGAAAAAAACAGTATCAAACTAATATATTAAATTATATTCATGCTTATATACAAAACAATGATAGGGTGCTATTTATAACTAGCATGATACAACAAATCATATGAAATAAAAACCTAATGATAACTCAAAACTTATAATGATCCGATTTATCGCGGTCTTATTACATATATGATTTAATCTTTTTTGATGAAGAATTTGATAATCTTACATTTCAGCTAAATGTTTTTTATATTTGTATTTCTATATTTTAATAAATTTTAATAAAATATTTTAATAAAATCTAAAAAACACAACGTAACTGTTTTATAATAACATTTACACCGAGATACTTATAATAAGTAATAAAAACCGCCGATCTTACAAAAGAGTTCGCGTGACTGTTAAACTTTAAATGACAAACTGATAATATAGTACTAATTTTATGATTTATTGTCATCCTGATGTTTCGCAGACATGTTTATATATTTATAATTCAACAATTTTCGATCTTTATTTATTCAAAACTATAACCTTAATGTTATCAGAAGTTTTATTATCCACAGAGATAATAACTGATCAAAAAGAATTAAAATTTTGAAGCAATATATGATGTTTATACATTATAAGTTTATACATTATGCATATACTTGTTTATAAAATATTTGCATAATAAAATATCAAGATTTTAATAATGTTTTACTCAAATATTTGTGTTAAAAATCATAAATTTCTATCAATAGTCGATAATGACATCGTTCTTCAATTACCTCTGGACCCACCAAGCCCACTTAGAAATCACGAAAATTTACTCACGACCGGCCATCTTTAATAGTACCTCATCAGTGGCATTAAACAAATTTTATTTTTAATTTAAAGATATTATTTTCTATCCAATATTTTTGTTCTAAACTTATGAAAATTATTATTGATTAATATGAATATATATATATATATTTTTTTTTTTTTTTTTTTTAACAAAACAACTATACAAAATTTCTTAATAGAAAAAATAATATATCTGTTTTACTCTATATAATCTTATTTCAATATTAAAAATTTCAAAAATAAAAATATTGTCAAAATAAGAATGTTCCTTCTTTCTGCGTACGTAGTCAATAACCTAAATAAAGGAAACACCAATTAATAGTATCAAAACATCAATATTATAATTTCACACTTGACACTGTAAATATAATGTATAAAATGTACGTAACAGTTACGTTATTAGTACGAGTATAAAATTATAACATTGATATTATGTTATTGTTACAAGTGTGAAAGCTGCTCATACATTCCAAATAAAAAAATAATATAAAAACAAAAAAATTTGAGGTTTAAGATTATTTATTCATATATTAAGTATTGAAACATGTTTTGATCTTATCAGCTGTTTAAGCAAATTTCAAACGTAAAAAATTATACATTAAATTATATAAACAAAGATTAATAATGTTGACATTTACAAGATATATTTTATACAAATATTATCTTATAATACAATAATTTTTAATAATAAATCATCACACTTAAAAATCATTGTATTATGAGATAATATTTGTAAGAAATATCCATGAAATATTAACCTTGTTAACTTTTGTTTATATGAAAGTTATATATATATATATATATATATATATATATATATGTGTGTGTGTGTGTGTGTGTGTGTGTGTGTGTGTGTGTGTGTGTGTGTGTAACTTGCGTTTGAAATTTGGTTAATAGATGCCTGATGAAGGCCAAATTGAAACGTTTTGTCGCGTTCTAATATTTATTACGTATAAATAATCTTAAACCTACATCATACTTTTGCTCGTTTATTTGGCTTGTTTTTATTTTACGTTTTTGTTAATTGATACTAAGGACAATTAGTGTTTCTTTATTTCCGTTTATTTTTCCGATTCCATTTCATTTTAAGACCTTTCACATAATCTTTCTATTCCCCACCCCTCTGTCCCTTTTCTTTTCTTTGGAGTTCGATACATCTTTTCTTCGAACTTTTCCGTTTATAACCCTTTACTCGCACGTTTCTTCATTTTTTCCATCATCATCTCCCGCTTTCATTCTTAACTCCGTATATTTGACCTTTTTCTCGCATCGCTCACACCCTCGACGACATCCCCCCTTTGTCTTTTTCTCACCTCCCCCCCTCTTCCCATTCTCTCACGCGTTCCTTTATTTCCCCACTCTATCACTGCACGCTCGTTCTCGCCCTCGTCCACGTCCACCTCCACCTACACCTCCACCCCCATCCCACCCCACCTCCCCCTCCCCCCTCCACCCCCACCTCCTCCTCCCCCTCCTCCTCTCCCTCCTCCTCACCGTCGCCCTCGCCCTCGCCCTCGCCCTCGCCCTCGCCCTCGCCCTCGCCCTCGCCCTCGCCCTGCCCTCGCCCTCGCCCTCGCTCTCCTTCTGCTCCCTATCGAGTTTTGCTCGTCGAGCTTTATGCACCCCATCCGTCCGATCGCTCGCACATCCACCGCACCATCACCACCACCACTACCACCCGCGCCCTCTCTCTTCCTCCCCCGCCCTTTCCTCCAACTAACTGCCTCTTTTGCTTCCCTCCCAACCCGCCCGGCCGACTTCTCTCGGTCTCCTCATCCTCATGCGTCATCGATGTCCGACGATGCATGGGCCTATGACGACATTTTTCATGCCTTCATCACTACTTTATAATCACCTATGCGGTTACGTGCACTTACTCATTGTGAGGTATGTCCTCCTCTTGTTGACGACTCGAGCCTATCCACAACAGAAACAGTAGCCCGAAGCGTAACAGCCTATCGTCGCTGATGCGCAGGAACATTATTTTAACGATTCTAGACAGTTATTTCTCAAATTATCCTCTCCCTCTTCGTCACGCGTTTCCTCGATAGCACGCGTGGTGGTCCTCCGCGGTATAAATCTCTTTCTCTCTCTCTCTTCCTCTCCCTCCCTCCCCCTCTCTCTCTCTCTCTCTCTCTCTCTCTCTCTCTCTCTCTCTCTCTCTCTCTCTCTCTCTCTCTCTTTCTTTCTCTCTTCCCGCAGTAATCTCGCGCGATTGGCGATCGATCGTCGTCGTCGTCGAGCCGGGGACCAACAGGGACGAATCGGTTCGTCGGCACCCGTCGATTTAACGATCGTCCTCGCGCATCGTCCATAGGTCATTACCGTCGCCTTCGAATCGCCTCCTCCACCCACTTTCGTTCCTCTCGCAAACCGATCTCAGGCACATCTATCCACTATTTCCACTCTTACCGACCTTTCTTGGGCCCGCGCTCTCGCGCGCGCGCTTTTTCTCTTTTTCTTCTTCACGTGCGAGTGTGATGTACAAGGTCGCGAAATCAGATCACGCACAGCGATAATGGGACCATCCCTTCTTCATCCCCGTCATCGCGTATTGCGTTTGCCACTTGGCGAGCAGCGATGGTCTGCGCTGCGAGTGTCATTGCGAATTCGCTCGCCAAATCATTTCAACGGTGGCGGAAGGAGGTAGCAGTAGTAGTAGTAGGCAGCGACGGCGGCGGCGTTCCGAAACGTGTGCTCCAAGTGTCACTGCTTTCTCCGGAGCCGAGTGCGACCGCATGATCTTACCACCGCGCGACGGAGCGATGACAGCATGATTCTTACGCATACAATTCTCGCATCTCAAGGGTGAGAAAGAGCAACGAACAAGTATGGACGATGAACAGTTGGAGGAAAAAGAAAGAAAAGAGAGAGAGAGAGAAAGAATTAAGTCCGTTGTCTCTCTCTCGTGACGACACTGCTTTCCCGAGGGTCGAAATCCGACGGCGACCACTTTAATCTCGATTTTTGTGCGCGACGCGAAAAATCGCACGGCGATAGTGGCGTGGTCGCGTGGCGTCGCGCCGCGCTGTCTCTGCCGCCGCTGTCTGGCCGCCGCACCGTCACCACCCCCGCGAGAGAAGATGGTTTAGTGCGCGCGCACGCGCACATTACCCCTTACTACGTCTACGATCAGCGAGCCAGCTCGTGGCATTTCGGTAGTACGTTATTTCGGGGTGAGAGGGAAGGAGCCACAAGCCACCCCCCGGTTTGCTTCCGGCAATACCGTAACTAGATTTTCATGTGTTGTGTGCAAAAATTTATTTTTTAGATTCCTTCATTTTTTTGTAGATTTCTGGTAAAAATTTTTCTCGTATCATGATATATAAAAAAATATATTCTAAATTTAACTATTTCTCTACAAACCTAGGTAATTCATATCCAATCGAATTCTATGGAGATTTTTCAAAAATTCTTAAAGCTTCCCACTTCTTATCCTTTTTTAAAAAAATCTTCATAGGGAGGAAAAGCTTTGTGCGATAGGGTAACCGAAATCATCATTTTTCTACAAGCAGTACTGAGTTTTGTGTCAGACACCAGAGACTCAGAATTGTAGACAATGTAAGTTTTTTATGAAAAATAAAAATTTTGTAAAAATTATTGTAAAAATTTTATTTTAATCTGAAATTAATAACTGTATTAAAAATTTATCCTTTTTCAAAAGAAAATCGCTTATAAAAAATAAATTTAAAGAACAGAATTGAGACGCAATCTTTTGAATCGCATTATGTCTCGAGTATGACAGCGTTGAATCTTTTAAGAAAGACACTTTTACATCAAAATATAAAATAATGCTAATTTTTTGCAATATTCGATTTTTATATTTGCATCTTTTTTTTAATAATTTTTATATGCTCAAATAATTATATTTTTTGAAGAGTTTGGAATTCCTGTATTGTTCTTCAAAATTGCATACTTAAACTAAAAAACCCTATTTATTTTTTTATATACATTTATCATAAAGTTAATTTTTTAAGCTATAATTTTTCAAATAACTTTTTTACTCACTTTGTGTATGTGCGTGCGTACATTAGCATGCGCGCATATGTAGAAATTAATTCTGTGTCATTTTTAAATAAATTTACCGTTTAAATAGGAAAATCATGTACTTTTCAATCTTTAAAATATTCGTTATTTTCAATAATTTTATCTTTAAAGAAACTGACAATCTCCTCTCAAAAAAAGATAGAGGTTTTGATGCAATGCATTTATCGATGCTTTTTCCCATATTTCTAATGTCTTAAAATGCGTATTAATCGTTCCAGGGCCACACATGTTTTCTACTGAAAGGATTTTTATAAAAATTTGTATACGGGGAAAGGTGGCAAAACAGGGTAACTGAGTAAAACATAGTATCCCCGGTATTGCGAATGCAGGAATCACAATCGAATATACGTTAAATTCTGGCTTCTCGGTCGTTGCCCATGTACCAGCGAAGTAGACTGCTACGTAATTAAGTTAGATCATAATTTATATATTTTTGGCGATTTTCTTATGATTTTATCTCATTTTTTCACTTGTGATATTATTATTAAATTATATAGTGGTTCTCTTGTGAATGCATGTGTTTTTTCGATAAAATTTAATAGGTTGTAATATACAACAAATGTTATTTTCTACTTTTGTAAACAGTGTTTGGAAAATTATTGATACCATTTTCATTAGACGAGACAAGATGATGGTAGAAGAAAGTAAAGTAATACTATGTGCAGTATAAGTATGCAAATTTTATCTGGCACTTGATCAGAGCCACTCATATAGCACAATTTTTCTCTTCAAATAGCTGATTAATGATGTGGATAATTGGGTGGCACTTGGACAAACCTATGTCTAATAATCTCACTTATAATAAATATCATTTCGTTGGCAAATGGGTTGAAAGGAAAGCTTGTCTGCTAAAAAAAATTAATCGTTTGTAATATACAAAACAACACAATCAAGATAAAATGTATAAATCGACAAAAAAACATTAATCCTTCGACTATATACATGAATCTGAGATATTCGATACAGTAGGTCTATTCGGATTTGTGCTTCAAACACATAGAACATGGGAAAATATTACCCCACCCATGGGCCAAGATAGGAAGAAATACCTTTTCTAAATTTTTTAAAAATAAAGTTTACAATTCTCAGATGGTTTTATTGAACGATAGTTATATTGTAAAACTTATATCTAAAGAATATTTAAGAAATAAAAATGATTCATTGATTACAAAAACCTAGCTTTTATACATCATAAAATCTTAACTACTTTGTTTTGCATCATATTTTCCTTATATGTTCTTTGGGTCGCTAATTACAAATGTAAAATCAAATATTAAAAATTCAAAATGATGGATCCAATATAATGCGGCTAAATTTTCATATCGAGAATTATTTTCAATACTTATATTTTTAACGACGGTTGGGACGGTTGATTAGTGATTACACAGTGGCATAAAAAAACCCTCGCAACAAAACTATTTGTTTCCTATAGTTTTTTGTCTGTTGAATACGAATCTGCTGTCCAAATTGCTCCATCATATCACAATTTTAAGGAATTTGCAATTAAATTTTCAAAAAGTGCTATTTTCCATATAGGAATGCCAATCTTTGCAATAGCGCCAATGCTTGGTCCGATATATGGTAACCAATGATTGGCCGATATTTAGTATTCTATTCTAAGCCATGCCTGGGGTATGACTGGGTACCATTAATTTTTATAACTTGATGTATCTTAACCTCATCGTTAATTTTTGATTGTGAATTTATTATCAAATATAATTACATAGTTGAAAAATTATGGTTAAGAGAACCATTTTTATAGTTATTATCGCTATATTGTTAGTATAAACAACCTTACATGTATAGTTGTGCCAACTATGAAAATATTTTATTATAAATTATGATAATCACAACTATTAATATAGTAAAATATCAAGATATGTATGAAAATTAAAATAACTATTTTTATATGGTTAACACAATTACAATTATAGCGAATATAATTATTTTTTTAACTCTTCAAATATAATCACAACCCAGCAAACAATAAATGATTGGATTGGATAAATTCATATGAATCAAGTTCCTGAATCCGTGAAAAAGGTATTAAATTTTATAGAAACTGAATCCGTTTCCTATATCTCTAGTTAAATATAATTCATTGCATCTTTTTTTTACATGAATCATTCAAATGGAATCTACGTGAGCAAAACAATATTTTTGTAATATTTTTAAAAACAATTTTCGTAAAAAAAGTTTTATATTTTTTAGGAACTTTTTTCGAAAATTTCCAAGCGGTCACCCATCCAAGTCGCGACTCCGGTGAACGTTGCTTGACCGTGATCGCTGCGAACTGATCCCTTATGATGACCTATAAATACTTTATGCTGATATGTGTATATAACTGATAAATCAGATCAATTTATATTATCGAAGAAACGAAATATGTATAATTAAAGCACATTATTTATATAAAAAAAAATATAAAATTATAGTTTTTTTACTAATTTTGCAAATGCAGAATAGCATCTGGAATAACTTTTCTGTTATTTGTTTAAATAAAAATGCAATTAGAGAATATATATCATCAATATAATATAATAATTAAATATAAAAAAATTTTTATTAAAAAGATAATTAAAAAATATTGTTTGCTCATTGGCACGTAGATCGAGGTTTCTTCATATATGGACCTATTTCGTCTATTGATATGAATATTTATGTTTCTCAGCAATACATGATGCAATACATGACCGGACTACAGGACCGCATGCCTTTTTCTAGACGTCTTAAAGTCAACATCTGAAAAACGTCTGCAGAGTCTATGTAAAGTCGACTTGCAGTCAACTCTGAAAGCCTGACTTAGAAAAATTAAACTAGAAAGATATTCGACCGATACATGTAACATACAATTTAAGTCTGAGAAATACAATTTGAGTCTGAGAAAGTATATAAAATCACGCGTAAAGCACTGAGATCCAGCTATGACCAAATAGGCCTTCTTATTTAAATTGTAGAAAAATCAACTTACAGTCGATATATGGAAAGTTGTGCTGTTAGAGTAGTTCAATATAATCCATTGTACATTGAATATGATACCAAAAGCAAATGGCAATCCATAATTACGGATTCAAACGAATGGACGCACGTTTATTGCATTGAATATTGAATATGTCATCAAAAGCAAATGACCATTCCACAATTACGGATTCAAATAAATTAGTCGCACGTTTTACTTTTATGTACATTGAATGAGATACAGAAAGCAAATAGCCAATCCGTAATTATTGATTCAAATGGATTTCGCATAGAAAACGGATTCAAAAAATCCAAAAACTTGATTCAACTTCATTCCATTTAATAATCCTAAATATTTTTTAATTATTTCTCGTTTGCTGGGAAATATCACATACTTTTTTCTCTGCGTATACTAGTACACAAAACCGTCACTAGATGGCTGCTGTGGTGTTCTATTTCTCGTAAAAAAGGAAACACATAAATGGTATAAAATGGCGGAGCATTATAAGATTCTTTACTAACGTTGTGTCATAGTAAAATAATTTTTTTTATGAATTTCTTTGAAAATGAAATCAAATGGAAGATGTTTTGATTAAATTTTTGATTTACTAATATGATTACAATTAACTCTTTTAAACTTCCAATATTGGAATCATATAAACATAATAGATGTAACTATATACATAAAAGGTAGAATTTTATAATTCTCTTCTCTCAGTGTAACCATACACAATAGTTGCATTAAGGCATATTATAGTTATAATGTTCATAATTTATCGTTCAAGAAGCTATAATTTGCATGGTTAAAATTAGGGAATGGAAAATTACTTTTTAAAAGTAACTCGTTATCGTTATTCGTTACCGAATCAAAAAAGTAACCAGTTACCGTTACTAATTGAACGATTACATTCGTCAGTGTTGTTTGGCAGATTCTAGACTCAATGTAATGAAATATTTATTATTTAGGGCATGATTTATAAAAATCTAATGCACTGCATAATCGATGGAAAAAAAATGGTTGTAATATGACTATTCATAAAAATAATTTAAAAAAAATAGTTTAGTTTAAAAAAAAACACAGTACCTTACAAAATTATATATATATATATATATATTATTTATAATTTCCCATTGTTTAGAATTTTCCTGATTTGAATTTTCCTGCGTTCAGAAACTTTAGAAATACCATTAGAAATATCATTTTATCCCTATTTAACATTAAACAACAAGCATAAAATGGTGTCTATAATGTTTTTAAACACTATTCTTTAGAATAACAATGGATTTATCGAAGAAATATTTCGGTATAAAAATTTCGCTTAAAAAACCATATTAACAAAAATTCCATGCTATTGTTTTAACTTTGTATAACTCAAAATGTATACGGCCAAATAAAAAATTAAATAACAAAAAAACACTGGAGTGTATGTACCTTCGTGTAATAATACACTCAAGTTTAAGAATTATGAGGAAGTGTATGTAATTAAAGGTTAAAAGTGTACCTTGACAAAGTTTAGTGTGCTCAAAAGTAAAAATGCTTTATAACAATTGCCAGTCATTATATATTGGCGTATTAGCATCATTAAAAACGGCGGGCTACTACGAATAACTCTCTAAGCAATTGTTAGAATGCGCCATCTAATAACAAAAATAATAGGGGTAGCCATATTGTTGACAGTAGCCATAACACCCTCTTCTAATAATAGAGACATTTTTTTATTTTTTGATAAAATAATAAGTATTGAATACCATAGATAAGCAGTACTGAAAATATATAATTTTGTGCGCGATTATGAAAAACAACAAGAATAGGAACAGAGCATAAAAAATCGGAACTTCCCTAAGATATACAAAGAATAATAAAGTATGCAGAAATCGTAGATTTAAGAGCAAAGCGCTACTTATATGCAATATTCGTAATTTGGATGTAATCCATAAAACTTAAATAATATATGTACGAAATTGGAATTTTTTTTTAAATATTAGAAAAGAAGAGGGTATTACGGCTACTTTCGATAATATGGCTACCCTTATTATCTTCATTATTAGGTGATGTATTCTTACAATTGCTTATGAAGTTATTTGTTTAGTAGCCCGGCGTTTTTTAGTAATGCTAATATGCCAATACATAATAACTGACAATTGTTATAAGGCATTTTTACTTTTGAGCACTTATACATTTTTTCAAGATATACTTTTAAGCTTTAATTATAGAGGAGAAGAAGGTAATGTAACATCCATTTTCATTTTATTGAATAACTTTGTTTATAATTAATATTTTCTATTGAAACTTGAACGATTACATTCGTCAAAGTGTTGTTTGACAGATTCTAGACTCAAAGTCTGGAATTCAGGGTGGGGTGTTATTTTTCGCAATAATTTCTGTACAGTTTTTTTAGGGAGGAATGGGTATATAGATGCAAATTAGCATCAATTATTGTATTAAATTAATTAATTTAATAAAAATGGTGATATTACTAATTCTTATTTGACATGCTATGTTAGGACCGGAAAAACAATTCGGCGCACATTCTGGTTGAATTCGAAGAAGTATATAAAATCACACGAATAAATATAGTCACTAAGATCTAGCTACGACCAAAGAAAGCCTTCTTATTATCATTGTTACATTATTGTCCAACACGCATCTCTAAATAAAATATTGGTTTTTATGTGAGAGCATATGTTCTTTTTATAATTTTTTTCTTTTACATAGGTAAATTTTTAACCAGTTACTTCTCAATATTAATTATTACAAAGAATGTAAGTTTAGGAATAAAAAATATATACTTAATAAGTACTAAATAAATACTTTTTGAATTCCTATATTGTATTTTATGTTTAAGTGAAAAAATAGATAAAAATTCACAATTTTTATCAACGAAACAGTATGAGCTTATTGACTATTGTATGTATAATACATATAGGTTAGAGAATTTAACTGATTTCTTAACTTAACGCTGATTTCTGATCAGACAGTTCTTGTCGCTATCGCCGTCATTGTGGATCACAGATTTCTCAACTACATTAGATCGCTAACTTAGGTAGTGAAGATATAGCAAAATTGAAGCATGGTTAGGATATGTGACACGGACAATCGCGTCAACTTCACGAAAGATGTATCGAAAGATATATGTTTCTTCTTCACGGAAGATGTATCGTCATTGTTGTTATGACAAATTGGTACAGCGTATTTTTTTAATCTCGGTTTGTAAGCACCTGGTCTTGCTTCATAATCTTTTGAGGTAAAATGATCACTACTGATTACTATGTTTTACAAGCTTAAAATTATTTCCAACTGCATTAATCCATTTCTCCAATACTTCTCTCTTAAATGGGAATCTAAACGTATCATATTAAAAATATTTACAATACAACATTTTTCATAAAATAATAAATAAGTACAAAATATTGATACTTAAATAACATAATTTAACATCAAATAACATAATTTATCTCTATTTATCTATAGTTTTGTACAGAACAGAAATTTGTGATATATATATATACTTACATAAAAAAATATAAACCTGATCGTCGCCCACATAGCAATGAATCTCCTTAGGATATCCTACTTTGATCGGATTAATTCTATTCTGATCCAAAATGTAAAATCATCCATAGAATGTCCTTAGGACATTAGTAATTGCCATTAAAGTCCTTAGTATATCTTATTCTAATCTGAGAAAAAAATTTTTTTTATTATTAATAATATACAAACCTAACAGTACAAAACGTCCTCAGGACAATCCTGAATCCGTTCTAAATGTCCAGAGACGTGAATGGAATAGATTTAGAGCGTTACAACATCTCATGGAAGTCTTTAGGACGTCCCTAGGAGATTTGCCTTCTGGATTATAAACACGTCAAACGGGTATGATTTTGATAACTCCTATGATTTTTTCATCTGCGAGATTATTCCATTTAGCTATATGTAAATACTTAAGTTTCTGAATAGCATATATTAACTATTTAAAACTTCTGTTTCTGCTCTTTTGATTTTAAAGTTTCAAATTTCTATCTTAAACACAGTATTATTGAGAAACATAAATATTATCGATAGACAAAATAAATAAATCCATGGATAAAAAAAAAACCTCGATTTAAAACATTTACCCAATGAGCAAACAATATTTCTAAATGTTTTTTTAATAACAATTTTTTCATATTTAATTTAATTATTGTATTATATTGACATATATTTCTAGTTACATTCTTATTTAAACAAATAACAGAAGTTATTTCAAATGCTATTTTGCATTTGTAAAAATCACTAAAAAAACTATAATTTTATATATATTTATATAAATAATATGCTTTAATTAAACGGTTTATCTTTTTAATAATATATATTCACCTAATCTATTAGTTATATAAACGTATTACCATAAAGTGTTCACAGAGGATCATCACAAGAGATCCAGTTCGCAGCAGTCGTAGAAGTCAAGTATCGTCCACCGCGGTCACAACTTGGATGGGTGACCGCTTGGGAAATTCCGAAAGAAAATTCCAAAAATTTTTTTTGCAAAAAATGTTTTTTATAATGTTACAAAAATATTGTTTTTTTTTTTTTATTAGAATTATGTGGTGTAATAATACTTATGTGAATATTTTGGAAAAATTTATAGAATTAGAAAGTCCTAAAAGCTATTTCAAGACATCCATTGAACATCCTCAGGATCAAATTTGATTATCCAAAGACGTCCTAAGGATATCAGAATTACGATAACCTAGAGTTCTACATAGCGGACATTCAGATATCCACAGGATATCCTTAGGACCTCTTAGGACCTTGACATACATACGCAGAATGTCTCTGGGATCAATTTTTGTTATGTGGGCGAATATTTTTACAATATTTCACACAACAAATTTGTAGCATTTTAAAAATTAACCTTCCTTTTTTTTTTAACACGTTTCTTAATGCACACAATATAACACGATGATAGAAATATACGAAACATATGAATTAAACGCGCAAACGGAAGTTCGACCATTTGCAAGGCGGATAACACTTATTGGTTACTTCACTTCCCACTACCTAAGTTAGCAATCTAGTGTAGTTTAGAAATCTGTGTTGTGAATTGACGAGAATAATTTCTTATTCCTATTTCTTATTCCCTATTCCTATTGCCTATTCCCTATTCCTATTTCCTGTGCCTTTCATCGTGCATTCAGCTTTAGAATAGGTCACCTAATAACGGAAATAATAGGGGTAGCTATATTGTCGACAGTAGCCATAATATCCTCTTCTCCTCTATATATTTCCTCATTATTCTTAAACTTGTGTGTGTTATCAGACAAATGTACATACCTTCAAGTGATTTTTTGTTATTTAACTTTTTATTCGGCTATACACATTTCGAGTTATACAAAGTTATACAAAGTTAAAATAATAACATAGAATTATATTAATATGGTTTTCTAAGCAAAATTTTTATATATCGAAATATTTCTTTGATAAATTGATTGTCATTCTAAAGGGCGGTGTCCAGAAACATTAGAGACATCATTTTATGCTTGCTGTTTAATGTTAAACTTCTAATGGTGTTTCTAAAGTTTCTGAACGCAAAAAAATTCTAAACAATGGAAAATTAAAAATATATAATTTTGTAACATGATACTGTGTTTTTTTTAAACTAAACTAATTTTTTTAAATTATTTTTATAAATAGTCATATTACAACCACTTTTTTTCTTCCATCAATTATGCAGTGCATTAGATTTTTATAAATCACATCCTAAATAATAAATATTTTATTACTTTGAGTCTAGAATCTGTCAAACAACACTTTGACAAATGTAATCGTTCAAGTTTTAATAGAAAATGTTAATTATAAATAACATTATTCAATAAATTAAATAGAAATAGGTGCCATATTACCCTCTTCTCCTCTATATTAACAAAATGACTCAACACAAGGGTCAAAACGTTTGTATTTTTAAATGTTAAAATTATAAATGAATAATATTGATAACACTAATATCATCTAGTTTAGTTTCACGCGTGGTTAATTATTTTAATTTTTGTTTTTAAATTTTGTAAGCTGCAGATATTAAATATTTAGTGAAATTTTAAAAATTAAAAATAGCAAATCCAGTACAGTAAATCAATTTTTTCTATAAAGAATTATTTTCAATTTTTCCTATGAAGAAGTAAACTTATATTTGTGAAAAATTTTCTTGTTTATTTTCTGTAAATCTAAAATCGAATTTAATAAAATGGTGTTGTTAAAAATTATGTTATTAATTAATAGAACATTTAATTAAATTGTTAAGAAATTAAAAATTTTTTATTTACTTTTTCTTTTTATAAGAATTATTGTATAATTATGAAGAATTATTATTATAAAAAAGTATTTTTTATAAAATGTGTGTTATTTATACTTAATAGATCGCTTTTTAAAAACAATTTATTTTTAGTACTTTTACTTATTTCATATTAAAAAAAACAAACATATAAAAAATTCTTAATAAATTATATAGGTATTAAGATATGCTTAATATTTATCTAAATTTATAGCCTTTTAACTTTTTTTATTTACGTGCAGCCCAATTAATTCGAAAAGCGTTCTTTATTTTTATTTGTTTAGAATTAAAAACATATTGCTTTATTGATTAAAATAACAATAAAATAAGGTAATTAGATTTTTAGAAATATGAATTGTATCAATATGTACATATTAGTAGCTAAATGTGAAATTAAATAGATTGAAGAGAAGAAAGTGGGATGTTTATGTCTTTTTAACTACACGACATAGGCGATGTGTAACACTGTGTCAGTAGCTGGTGTATGTAGCTGGAAAGCACCTTATGTGTATATGTCTCATCCGGGTAACTCTTACGAAAATACAACAAAGTTTTGGATATTAATCATCAATTTGAATGTCAGATAAGGATTTACCGTCAATTTTTATGTCATTTGCAGTATTATCCTCAAATAATTGGTGTGATCTTCTTGGGAGTCATTTGTAGCATTACCCTTAATATACATAATTGAGTGTGACTTTTTCGGATATCATTTTTAGTCATGTTAACTTTAAATAGAGTTGAATGTAATTTTTATTTTAAATATCATTTAAGTCGTTACTGCCAAATAATTGAGAGTAATAACACATGGCAAATAATACATCTTATTACTATTTTTAAAATTTTATAAATTGTATGCATTCAGCACTAAGAATGTTCAATTTTAATTATATTAAATTAGAACTATATTATTTATCCTACGTTTTCATGAACTTTATTTAAACAATATATACGCTGATATATAATATAAACAGAACATTAAATAATAATTTTTTATAGTTTTTATGTACATATATATTTACCGAAATTTCTCATTATCCTTATTTAATTTTAATTCAAGTTTATTATTAATATATGAGAAAGAGAGAGAAAGAGAGAAACAGAGAGAGAAAGAGAAAGAGAGCACTAATGCACAGAATCAAATAATCTCTTTTATTCAAAATTTATAATACAATTATATTTTTTTCAGGAGCATTTATAATTTGTTTGAGAGTATACCTTCATTTTTATACAATTCTAGTCTTTTACTCGAGATCTTGCAATACTATGTCCGCTATAATTAAAGATAATGAAAATAAGGGTACCGTAAGTTTATTTCAAAATGACGTTATTAAAACTAAAGTATGTAGATTGTAGTACGAATTTAATAGCTAAAATAAAATCTAATAAATGTTGTGCTTTTCATTCTATCAAGATCGATCTGGCATTGCCACAAACTTGTTAAAAATACAAATAAAATTCCGAAGAAATCATTGTTTTAAATAAAACAAGATTTCGAAAAAACCATTATTTAAAATAATGATTTCTTTAAAATTTTATTTTATTATTTACAAGATTTGTGATAATTTATTATGAATTATTGTAATCATAAATTATGATTCCATTAAAATTTTATTTTTATTTTTGTTTTTATTTTGATTTATTACAATTAATTAAATCATATTTTCGTATTATGTACTCATTTTATTATCTTAATAAAGAGTTTTTTATTGTTAAGGCATTTTATTGTAGAGGCATTTGATTTAAGGATGACAACATTACAAAGTAATATATGCTTTAGAGCTTGTAAAAAAAATTTTTTATCCTTAAAAATTATTCCTAGTTCAAAGTAGAAATATCTTTTGGACCGATAATGAAACAATACAATGATGATAATCCTTTTTTGGTCGTAGCTAGATCTTAGTGCCTATATTTATTTGTGTGATTTTATATACTTCTTCGAATTCAACCAGAATGTGTGACAAATTGTTTTTCCGGTCGTAACACAACATGTCAAATAAGAATTAGTAATATCACGATTTTTATTAAATTAATTAATTTAATATAATAATTGATGCTAATTTGCATCTGTATACCCATTCCACCCTGAAAAAAATCACGCGTCTCAAATGCGTTGTCACTCATATACGAGTACGAACATTGCGAGAAGTATCACTGTTCCCCAGTGGTCGAGATGGTAAAACACCGGGACCGGAGATTCCGGAGGTGCCAGGTTTAAACCCTGGGTGGAGTGTTATTTTTCGCAATAATTTTCTATAGAGTTTTTTCAGGGGGGAATGGGTGTATAGATGCAAATTAGCATCAATTATTATATTAAATTAATTAATTTAATAAAAATCGTAATATTACTAATTCTTATTCGACATGCTGTGTTACGACCGAAAAAACAATTCGGCGCACATTCTGGTTGAATTCAAAGAAGTATATCTTACTGAAAAAAATTACGTGACAAAATCACATGACAAAATCACGTAATGAGTCACGTAATTAATGACATAAATTATGTAATAAAATGTTCCAAATCAGTACGTGATTTTTGAAAATCATGTGATTTTTGAAAATTACGTAATATTAAGAAATCACACAATTTTTTTTAATTAGGTAAATTTAAATATGTTAGTTTGTCTAATTTTTTTAAAAATAATATGATTTTTTAATGATACATGATTTTTCAAACATTATAATTTTCAAAAATTACATACTGATTTGGAACATTTCATTACGTAATTTGTTACATGATTTTATCATGTGATTTTGTCACGTGATTTTTTTTCAGTAGGGTATAAAATCACACGAATGAATATAGGCACTAAGATCTAGCTACAACCAAAGAAGGCCTTCTTATCAATATTCCTAGTTCAGTTAAATGCAACTTTTGAAGATCCTGTAAGAGATTCCACAAAAATTTCAACTGGATCTTGTCCTAGATGAACAAATCTACAACTGAAGAGGGATAATAATCTTTAAACGTGCCCCATACAGCACAGAGAGATTGCAGGAACATTGCAGAATGATTTCATTGAAACATTGTAATATTGCATTTTGATTGCAAAACATTGTTGCAACATTGCTGGAAGATAGCAGCAACATTAAGATGTCCGCTTTTTGAAATATTGCATTGAAACATCCCATTTTTCTAAAATATTCACATAAATATTATTACACTACATAATTCCAATGAACAAAACAATATTTGTGTAACATTTAAAAAAACATTTTTTACAAAAAAAATCTTGGGAATCTTTTTCGGAAATTTCTAAGCGGTTACTCATCCAAATCGCGACTCTGGTGAACGTTGCTTGACCTCCGTGATCGCAGCGAATTGATCCGTTATGATAATCTGTGAACACTTTATGCTGATATGTATATATAACTAGTAGATCAGGTCAATGTATGTTATCAAAGAAATGAAATATGTATAATTAAAGCACATTATTTATATAAACAAATATAAAATTATAGTTTTTATTACTAATTTTGCAAATGCAGAATAACATCTGGAATAACTTTTATATTATTTGTTTAAGAATGCAATTAGAAAGTATATATCAATATAATACAATAATTAAATATAAAAAATTTTTTATTAAAAAACCAATTATAAAATATTGTTTGCTCATTGGAATGTAGATCGAGGTTTTTTTATATATGGACCTATTTTGTCTATTGATATGAATATTTATGTTTCTTAATAATACTATGATGCACACAGCACCACGGGACCGCATGCATTTTCTAGACGTCTTAGAGTCAACATTTGAAGGATGTCTGCAGATGTCTATGCAAAGTCGATTTGCAGTCAACTTTGAAAGCCTGACTTGAATGAATCGATTTACAGTTGATATACTATACGGACGGTTGTACTGTTAAGGAATGTACAGATTCAGCGGAAAATTTAGTAACGTCGCTCGACTTTAGTTTGCTAAATGCGGATGAATAATTATGGACGAGTTAAATTAATATATTATTATACGCGAATATTCTGCTTTGGCTCTCTATTGCCACTACTTTATTAAAAAATTATGATATTGCAATGTTTCCGAAATAGTACTGGCATATGCCATGCGATGTTGCAGGCATATTGTTAATTTATGTTTCTGCAATGTCTCCGTAATATTGCATTGCAATCTGCAACATTGCTGTAATGTTGCTGCAATTTTCTGTACTGTATGGGGTAAAACCCTGCTAAAATCGACTTTGAATTTAAAATCTTGTTATTTTTTGACGTATATCGTAAGGTTGAATAAATGATTGTATCAATTCTCAGCGAGTAAAAAACACAAAGTATATTTAAAATCCCGTGATTATGCCTCGGAAGTCATGTCCACACATGTATTAAAGAAAATCGAAAATTGATTTACAAATCGTTTACTAGCGATTTCTAAATCTTAATATCTTTTGACAAAAATTTAAAGATGTACTTTTGGTATGATGTGGAAGCTGTTGAGCCAAAAGTTGAAAAAAAATAAAAACTTTTTTGTATATATATACACATATACATAATTTTTTGTCGGACCGACAAAATTATTATTTTTATATAAATAAGATCGAGCATTGAATTGTAAATATTTTTATTTCATAAGTTTGATAATTTCCACAAAGTTTGTTCTTAATGTTAATTAATACGGTTCTATGATTGATACATGTCTTAAAACTAATCTTAAAATAATCTTAAATATAATGAACTATGAATATTAGTTGAAAAATGAAGATTGAATATACAAAAATTATATTATAAATAATCCAAAACGTAAAAAGTGTTAATACAAGTAATTCTCAACAAACGGAAATGGATTCAAAATATTTAAAATAGATAAAAATGGATTCAACAAAATCAAAAATTTGGATTCGGCAATGATCACAAGAATCCATTTCTATCCAATTAAAGTTTAGGAATTAAAGTTTACAAGTAACAATTAAAGTTTAAAATCATTTTAATCCATAAAGTGAGATTGAAATTATGGGATTTCAATTTTTCTTAATTCAAAAAAGTTATGCGGGTCATATAATCTATTTTAATCAATGAAACAAGATTGAGTGAAATAAAAAGATTTTTTTTTTTTCAATCTAAAACGAATTTTTGCAAGTTATCCATTTTAATCTATGATGTAGGATTAAAATAATTTAATTATTGTATTTTAATTCAACATGAATTAAAATAAATTACAAAGTTTTAATCCGTTTACTGGGCTGTTAAACTCGTTACCGTTACTGAAAAAAATGTAACTACGTTACATATATACACGTTGTTTTGATACAGTAAGAGTAGTATGATTTTTTTTGCTATTTATGCTTCACCATTTGTTTTCTCAAATCAACGCTCAGTGTCAAAACACCAGCGTCTACATGAGAATCCAGTCTTCCAACAAATGAAAATAAATTGAAACGTATAGAAATAAATTTATTTTAATAGTTTTAAATTCGCGCTTCAGATCTTTCAAATTCATTTGAATCCAAAAATAATATGAATTCAACATGATGAATGATTTATTTCGTATTTCGATTTATTTGAATTAAAAAATAATATAATAGAGACATGAATCCATTCGAATTCAAAATGATGAATAGCGCATTTTGTATTTCATTCTATTTGAATCCATTTGAATTCAAAAATACTCGAAGACTCTAAAGCGCAAACTCAGATAAATTAAATTGCAATTTTTCTTTGAATTTATTTTCCTGGGTTTATAGTTACAAAAAAAAGTAACACCGTTAACAGTTTGTTACAAAAAAAAGTAATTGTAATAATGACAACGTTACAAAAATAAGCGTTACTTCTATACTCTGCTAATTTTTCATATTGGCCTATATCTACCATAGGAGCATGATTTACCGACGGATATATATTTCTAACATATTATTATATTAGAAATCACAAATGCGTGCTCTTATGGTAAAACGTGAAGACAACTATTATCAAACACCCTGTATATCCTTATTTAAATATTTTAATAACATAATTAAACAAAAAAAATGTGTCTTTTGGTCGAGCCAAATCTTTGTGTCTAATAATATGAGATTAAGATTTGATTAATATTGATGTTTGTTAGCATCAAAGTATTATTAAGTATTAATAAACTTTAATTTATGATATTACGTATTACAGTTCACGTTATCGTCTCTAATTTCACTTATTCTTATGTAAAATATGTTGCTTAAGAAAAAATGTGTTTCCTTAATATGTATATTGGTTATTGCGATAAATATTATTACATATCTCGATAATCGAATTGAGAAGATTCCAACACAAAATGTAGAGAAATTTAAGCTGTTCGAATCTGAGTTGGTTGAGGTAATATTTTTCACAATAAATTTTTTATAGTATTTTAAGATACTTCAAAGTATTATTAATCCTCAGTTTACACACTGGATTAAAATTTTAAAGTTATAGCATTTAAATACGTTATGAGCAATGATGCTGGGGTGGAAGAGGATTTGTGCACTCTATCGACAATTCTCTTGGTTTGTAGTTTTAGTGCGCCACTTTTTGATGTGCTATCTATAATTAATATTACTATTATTATATTTATGGTAAATATTTACCATAGAATAATGATTTTTTTTAATTTATTTCTATCAAAATTCAAAGATTTTTAGCCATATGATTAATTTCAGTAAAACTGAAAAATCACTCATTTTTATTTTATAAAAAAATATTATTTTTGAAACGGATCGTAAAACCGTTTATGGTTTTTTAAAATTTAACTCATTAGCTATTGATTTCACTAACAAACCCTTTTTTATTTATTTTAACAAAAATACGAATTTTTTAAATACATTTTTTTCCACTTTTTTTGCAATCACTTTTTACTTATTGCAAAATATTTTTTGCGTTACGACCGTTTTAAATTTTGCACTAAAAAATTCAATTTTTAAACGATTAATTAAAAAAATTTAATTAAAATTGATGCATTACAATCCAAGATATAAACAATAGAAAAGACGCTGGGTGAAAAATACCCAGTATCTACAAATAGGGACTTTTTTGCAGTACGTACACTAAGAATTAAATTGCTTGTCAACTTAATTTGTAATATTACGTACTCAAATTTCGGTTCAAAACTATGTTTCAAAACCGATAAATAATCGGTGCATAGTTTGAGTAAATTAGAAATTATAAAAGTTCATACAAAATTGCATTTTTATTTTATTGAGTAACTTTGTTTATAATCAATATGTTATACATTAAAACGGGAATGATTATATTCGTTAAAATGTTGTTTAACAGATTCTAGACTCAAAGTAATAAAATATTTATTACTTAGGACGTCATTTATAAAAATATGAAGCACTGCATAATCGGTGGAAGAGAAAAAGTGGTGGTAATATGGCTAATCCAAAAATAATTTTTAAAAAATTGGTTTAATTTAAGAAAAACAGTATTTTGTTACAAAATATATTTTTAATTTTTCATTGCTTAGAATTTTCCTAATTTAAAATTTTTCTGTGTTTAAAGACTTTAGAGATATCTCTCTCATGAGAAATATCATTTTCAATCCCTGTTTAACATTAAACAACAAACATAAAAGTCTTTAATGCTTCTGAACACCGCCCTTTAGAATAACAATCAATTTATCAAAGAAATATTTCGATATAAAAATTTTGTTTAAAAACTACATTTACAAAATCACATGTTATTGTTTAAGTCTGCGTAACTCAAAGTGTGTACAGTTAAATAAAAAATTTAATAACAAAAAAACACTCGAGTGTACATACATTTGTGTGATAATATGCTCAAGTTTAAATACAATGAGGAAATATATGTGTAATTAAGTGCTAAAATGTACTTTAAAAAAGTTTAGAAGTGCTCAAAAGTAAAAATGCCTTATAACATATTATAAATATAGTATTATATAACAATTGTTATTAACTATTCTGTATTGACATATTAGCGCCACTAAACAACGGCTAATTGAATTCCATAAACAATTGTTAGAATTCGTAATCTAATAACGGAAATAATGGGGGGACATAATGTCCACAGTAGCCATAATTACCTTCTCCTTCTCTGTTACATCTAATCGAAATTATGTAGAGATTGGATATCGTTCTTTTCCAATAATTGATCTTAAATAATTCTTAATTAATTTTAACTTACTGAAACTTCTCGTCGCACGAAATGATAGAAACGGGAAGAATAAGAAATGCTTGGAGAACTGTGTTGATAATTAGATATGAATCGATATTTCAAAATCTTGAAAACAGCCTGTGGAGTATCAAATATAATTGATATTCTATATTACCAAATAAATACCAATTAACAACATCACACTCAATAATATAAATGTTATGTAATAAATGAACATAACAGCTACATTGATAATTTTTTATTAAACATAATATTAAGTAAAAAACCAATTAAGAATAACATAATATTAATATTATAATTTTACTTTTATTAATGTAACTACATTTGTTACATAACATTTATATTATTGAAATTATAACATTGATGTTATGTTACTGTTAATTGGTATTTACTGCAGTCTTCTTTCGTCCCTGATTTTGGACCTATGCCCCCGTCTAATTACGACACTGTTTTCCACTGCTTTTCCCAAGGAAACCGGGGAGGCTGGTGGAAGGTGGTGCGTACTCTATGGCGGTGGCGGCGGCGGCAGCGGCGCGGCGGCGGCAGTGGCAGCGGCGGCGGCGGCGGCGGCGGCGGCGGCGGCGGCAGCGGCGGCGGCGGCGGCGGCGGCAGCGGCGGCGGCGGCGACGGCGGCAGCGGCGGCGGCGGCGGCGGCATCAGCGGCGGCGGCAGCAGCAGCGACAACGCCGGCGGCGGCTAGCCGAAATCGGCCTTGCTGAAGCTCGTCGAAACTCCCTCGACCACCCCCGGTGGCTGCTCGCTCCGTGGAGCCTGGAGCCCTTGCATGGGGCGGCGGCATACGAGGGAGGATGAAAGAGGCGAAGGAGTGGGGAATACGTTGCGAGAAAGATGGGAAAGAGGGGGGAGGGAAAGCGCGCGAAGGAAAAAGGTGGGGGATAGTGGATAAAAGCGGCGGAAGATGGAGAAGGCCTGGCGCCATTTCGCGGAAGACGCGCAGAGGGGAAAGGCGAACACAGTGGTCCCGACCTTACGCCACGTTACGGGAGTGTAACGCAGCGCAAGCCCGGTATCATTGATTTAACATATATCTATATCTTACATAAAGACAGCGCGATAGCTTTTCCTATGGTGAGGCGCGAGGGTAACGTCGCGTACACTTGTCCAAGCGAATACGACCGGAGATGATGTTAAGCGCGCGAATTGTGCAATAACGTAGCGAAGAGAAATCTTTTTCTTTCTCCCCCCTCCCTCTCTCTCTCTCTCTCTTTTGTCGGCAAAAAGAATCGCTATTCAAAATAAATTGTTAAAAATTAGAATTTGTATAACGACTTCTAAAACATATTTAGCACGAGAATAATATTGTTGTTTGATTAAAAATCGTCAAAAGTAATTTCTTCAAAATAGATTATTAATTAAAGATTTTCCTGTAAAAGCAAACAAGTCAACAAAAAATTTAATTTTTTGGAAAACAAAGAAAACTTCTTATTTTCAAATCGTTTGTTATGTAATTATAATAATTCTATTTCCGGACATAAATATAAAAGGTGTACAAACAAACTCAATAGCACAGAACATTTCGATAATATTGTAATATTTCAGTAATATTGCAGAAATGTTGCAAATATTGCTGCTGTATTGCTGAAACTTCTTGTACTGTATGGAAAAGCTCCCAGCAAACACCGAATATAATATAGATGCTATATGTTATGTTTACGTAATATCTATATTATATTTGATATTTACTAAGCTGTAAGATTTTTGATTGACACTTACTAGCTATCGTAATTTTTTATTCTTTGCTAGTCATCGTGTGGGGTCACTCGAGTTTTACGCCTCTATTAAAGGGTATACCGTAATGCGATAGTTTTCAATCGTAATTTTACTTAACACCACTGTAGAGCCTCCAAAAAAGGCCTATTTTTGATCATTTTTTACAGAAAAACAAAAATGGTAACACAACATCCGTTTTAAGTATCTTATTCTACATACTTTGAAGTATTAAAAAAATTTTTTTTGCATTTTTTATAACAAAATGGCGGTGACAAAGCTTGGCAACAATGACTACTCGTTTCGGAAGGTGCCTTACTGCTGCACCAAAATCTGCTACAATGTTTGCTTTAGAACAAAAAATTAATTTTTTTTTTAATTCTTTATGTTATTAGCTAGCGAAGTACGTACGAAAATTAAAAAATAATTTTTTTTTGTAAAAATGACACAAGTTTAAAAAAAAATTTATTTTTTTGCAAAAAATTGTATATAAAAAAAGTTTACAACAAAACGTAAAATCCGTACGTACTTCGCTGACAAATGTATTTTAGAAGCTACAGTTAAAATTTCAAGTAAAGATTTATGGAAGTTATGAGTGCGGCAAGCTTAAAACGAGTGATTTCGAGAAAAAAGCGTTTAAAGTTTTATGTAACCGAGATAGAAATTTATCGTTTATTTTTAATCTACGATGCCTGCACCATACAATTGGCCTTCCTTATTGATGTTCGCCTTTTCCTGATCCCTCTTGGCTGATTTTAAAGAAAAATTCACTGTAGATAACTAATTCTCTTATTATTCTCAGAAGGATCCCTTCAGAAATGCTTCAAATCTTACCAAAAAGTACGATGCTTTAAACTACGAAAAATGACACTTAGGGATTTTTTTTCGCTTTTAGACCTTTTGTACTTTATTTTTAAAACTTTAAAGCATCATTTAAGCAAAAAAGAAACCGATTTTTTGAAAATTCTATAATGGTACTATCCCTTAATTTCTAAATAATTCCACTTAATATACGATTAAAAAGTGAAATGGTAATAACAATTGGTAAAACTATGTAATTTTGGCAAATATGTGAACAAAATTACGGCAAATGCAAGGTAATCTTTGAAAAATTGTAACATTTTTAAAAATCGTTACAAAGAAATGATTCAAAAAAGAAATTTAAGTTAAAAGATCATACTTTTATTTTAAAAAGTTTCATTTATTTTGATTCATAATTTAATGTTAAGCAACATAAATAATGCTTATTTTTATGACATAAAAGTAGCGAATAATATGGAATTTTCAATAATTACAGCTTCAATTTTGAGTTTAATAAATTTTAATACAAATTTAGTGTTGAAAAGTAATAATTACATCCTATATATATGTGTGTGTGTGCATGCGTGCGTGCGTGCGTGCGTGCGTGCGTGCGTGCGTGCGTGCGTGCGTGCGTGCGTGTGCGTGCGTGCGTGCGTGCGTGCGTGCGTGCGTGCGTGCGTGCGTGCGTGCGTGCGTGCGTGCGTGCGTGCGTGCGTGCGTGCGTGCGTGCGTGCGTGCGTGCGTGCGTGCGTGCGTGCGTGCGTGCGTGCGCGTGCGTGCGTGCGTGCGTGCGTGCGTGCGTGCGTGCGTGCGTGCGTGCGTGCGTGCGTGCGTGCGTGCTGCGTGCGTGCGTGCGTGCGTGCGTGCGTGCGTGCGTGCGTGCGTGCGTGCATGCGTGCGTGTGTTTGTATATTAGGTGTATGCATTAATTTTAAAAGATTTACAAGAGATGACGTAACTAGTACTATATTGCATCGGGCCAAATTGTTGCTAACTTCATGTCAAAGCACCATCAAGTGGCTTTAGTTTTCTGTATGCGCCACTGTGCCGAATTGTAAACTACATTGTTTTTCTGAGCATTGGCATAAATATGTCAAAATTTGTGCCAACAAAACGGCATTTGCGGGAAGCTTTACTATTTTGCTTCCATTCGAAGAAAAGTGTTGCTGAAAGTCAACGAATGCTGTCGGAAGCTTATGGTAATTATGCTCCATCGATTTCAACATGCGAGTACTGGTTTCGACGCTATAAAAAAGGTGATTTTAACACGGAAGACAAGAAACGTCCAGGCCAGCCGAAAAAGTTTGAGGATGAAGAATTGGAAGCTTTCCTCGATCAAGACCTGAGTCAAACGTAAGAAGAACTTGCAGAATCATTAAATGTTGATCAATCAACAATTTCCAGACGTTTGAAGGCTATTGGAATGATTCAAAAGCAAGGATATTAGGTGCCGTACGAATTGAAGCTAAGGGACATCGAAAGGCGCAAAATGACCTGTGAATTGTTGCTTCAAAGACACAGAAGAAAAAGTTTTTTGCATCGTATTGTGTCGAGTGATGAAAAATGGATACATTACGATAATCCGAAGCGCAAAAAAATATGGTGCAGACCAGGCAAACCATCAACATCGACGGCAAAACCGAATATTCATGGCGCCAAGCTCATGCTCTGTATTTGGTGAGATCAGCTAGGTGTACTGTATTATGAGCTGCTCCAACCCAACGAAACTATCACTGGAGAACGCTACCAACAACAATTGATGCAATTGAGCATTAAAGCCGAGCATTAAAGCAAAAAAGGCCAGATTACGTGAAAAGATACGACAAAGTGATTTTCCAGCACGACAATGCTCGGCCTCATGTTGCGAAACCGGTCAAGAAAAGATTGGAAGCGCTTAACTGGGATGTACTATCACACCCGCCGTACTTTCCAGATATTGCTTTTTCGGATTACCTATTTCGATCGATGGCTCATGGCTTGACAGAGCAGCGCTTCCATTATTATGAAGATATCAAAAAATGGGTCGATTCGTGGATAGCTTCTAAAGATGTATCATTCTTTCGACGTGGAATCCATTTATTACCAGAAAGATGGGAAAAAATAGTGGCTAGGGAAATATTTTGAATGATCAATTTGGTAACCATTTCGTCACAGCAAAGCCGTAAGTTTACCTTAAAATCCTTTAAAATGCATACACCTAATATATATATATATATAAAATAAAACATTTCTATAATAACATAAAAATCAAATACTTTTATTAATAAAAAAAATTTAAACTATGAATATTGTGCAATTATATTGATAAAATAAAATATTATAAAAAATAAAAAATTATTTACTTTTAATTTTAGCACCTTTAACAGCCAAGCTGGGGATAGTTGTGCACTGTAAATTTTTCACCGACCTAACTATTGAAATAATAGCAATTAAAAACGCCACTGCGGCGCCCTATTCCCTACCAACAAAGTTTTTTTTAGGCAAAATATAGGCGCGTTTAACACATACTGTACTAGCGTACGCAATGCAAGAAATTCGAACGCGAAGGACCCCACGTTGACCACTAAAGGTTAATATTTCGAGAACCTATTTTAAATAAAAAGATAAAAAATTTTTGGACTTGTTAGATTCTTGTAGAAATTTTATGCACATTATCCATTCATATTTCCCGGTTTTTGTTTGATTCTTGCTGGAACATTGCTCACGAATGTAATGCTATTGACACAAAATAATTTATAATACAGATAAAAAAGACAAAATTATAACAAGGTTCAAAGAAATAAAATTCAATAAATATTTATTATTGCTCCTTTTATAGCTCCTTGAATTTTTCCTTAGTAGTTTGGACATCTTTCTGTGATAAAACATATTCAATCGGTAATTACTCCCTTACCTAGTCAGGAATAGTTCCTTGAAACGATGTCGTTTCAACATCGTTAAAAGATCGATTCAAAACTTACGTCGAAATTATAACATTTTCACGTAATCAAAAGTTGCGTATGTAAAGAGTATAATGAAAGTTCCATACATTTTTTAATATTTTTGGAATGTATATGTAATAAATAAAGAGTATAATATTAGAACGATCAAATTAACGAGCACAATTAAATAAGCAATTTTGATTACAATTTGAGTTACAATAATATAATTAATTAAGTAATACAAATAATTAGGGACGACGTTTCGGCTTTACTTAGCCTTCATCAGCCTATAAAGTACATATGTGTAGTAATTAAAAGTTCATTTTGTTTAAATTATCTGAAGATGACAGTTTTCCCTAAATTCTTTTTTTTTATAAAAAACATATCGTGTGTCGCATACCGTCTGTGATTCTTTAGATGGCGAACGGGCAATCGTGCATCCGATGTTGTGTGTACGTGTGTGTATGTGTGTGTTTGTGTATGTGTATGTGTGTCCAAGTGTTGAATCCTTTCAGCAGCACTGACTTTTTCTCCTCCCTTTACATGATGGGAACTCACGACATGATGAAAACTCACTTGCGGCTCCATATGCAAGTTATTTTTCAAACGTAGTATTTGCCGCGTTTGTTTTCTATATGACGATGGAGTTTATTGTTTTATATAAATCAAAAATTTTCCCATAGATAAATTAAAGCAATTTACTTGGAAAAGTACTTTGACGGTAATTGTATAAACGTTCGCCATCGTCGATGGTCCTGTTGTTGAGACAGACGGAACACAAGTGAGGCAGAACCGTTAAAGCAGGAGTCAGTAACGTATCTTCGTATTATCTTTAAGCGAGACGAGTAAACAAAAATAGGAATCATGAAGGAGAGACTTAACAAGATCAAACTAATAACTTATCATATCGGGTTTCAAAAAAATAACAAACTAGATGCATTTAGATATGCTCACAAGAGACTCAATTCGAATATTATTGATAATAAAGTGAAGATCACATTGGAACCTTCCAAATTTATCGATTTGGAAACCAATCCAATGACCTCCACTAACAATAAATGGTTCGTCAACATTTCGAAGACGAAAGTTTCCCCGAGTGTCTCAAACCTGTTACAACTTGGCGGTAATTTTTGCCTTCCTCCCAACAAAAAAAACAAGCATAACTGAGTTCATAAAAGGCATTGAGAGCAATAGATGTATTCAGAAAGAAAGAGGAGAAATCCGCAACTCAGTCATTCCGTTGCTATATAATTTTCTACACAACAATTCCTGTTTAGATGAGATAGAAAAGGAACTACTACGCATGAAAAGAGCCACATCAGAATTTTGTAAATTGAATCCGAATGTTATATTTACACGTGCAGACAAAGGCAATATCACGGTAGCAATGGACAGACTAGATTACATCAACAATATGGAACAACTTCTCCATGACAAAGAAACATATTCGATAATCAAAAATAATCCCATAAAAAAAGTAGAAAAAGATCTAAATACTACATTAAAAAGGTGGTATGACAAAGAATTTATCTCTAAACAATCCTATTTCTCTCTCCACTCAAGTGATTCCACAATTCCAAAAGCTTATGGCCTTCCTAAGGTACACAAAGAGAATTTTCCCTTCAGAATTATCGTCTCCTCGGTAAACACGGCTCTTTATCCGATTGCAAAATTCTTACATAAGATCATCAATATTAATTTACCCATTGACTCGAGACAAGTCTATAACAGTTTCGATATCGCGAGGTCTCTATCGGGAATGAAAATTAGTGAAGAATATTGTTTAATATCTTTAGATGCGAAATCCCTGTTTACAAATATTTCTTTGGATTTGGCAATAGACGGTATTCGTACGAGATGGTCGTTAATAGAGAATAATACAAAGATTCCATTAGATGAATTCGTATTTACCTTAAAATTCATACTGTCTTCTACGTTTTTCACTTTTAATAGAGTTTTTTTACAAACAGACTTTTGACACACCAATGGGATCACCCCTATCACCTATTATAGCGAATATTGTGTTGCTGGATTTAAAGGAAAAAGCGTTAAAGTCAATAAATTTAGAAATACCGTTCTACTATCGTTACGTCGACGACATTGCTATGGCAGCACCTACGAACTCACTTAATTTTATTCTTAAGAAATTCAACAGTTTTCATAACAGATTGCAATTCATTATTGAGTTAGAACAGGACCGTAGCCTAAGTTTTTTGGACCTTTCATTAAAAATACTTGACAATACAATCATTATTGATTGGTTCCATAAAAAAACTTTTTCTATTTATCGTTTTTTTCTCACCACCCTATATGCCACAAAATTAGAACAATTTATAGTATGGTGGATAGAGCGCTAATGCTTTCTCACCCCACTTTCCAACAAAAAAACTTAGAACTAATTATTGGATTACTTCTAAAAAACGGATACCCTCTGGAATTCATTTTCAAATACATTGGAACAAGAATAAAAAATTTATTCAATACAAAACTGGCACCCACCATCATCAAAGACACAAATGACCAAGACCAAACAAAAAAAGACGAGAACACAAAAAAATTCATTGTTGTCCCTTACATTCGAAATATTTCTGAAAGAACAACATCTCTGTTAGACAAAAATACATTTACAGTTGGCTACAGATGCATAAATAAAATCAACAATTTCATAAAAGTACATAAAGACAAAATGAAGGGGGACTGCAGTAGCAATGTCGTTTATAAGATTTTCTGTAATGACTGCGATCCCACATATGTGGGGCAGACGAAGATACAACTGAGGAGTAGAAAAGAGCATATTAATAATATAAAACTTGATCCTTCAAAACAGTCAGTCATAACAAATGACCATAGAATATTTTTTGACCATTCCTTCAATTGGAAGGAAATAAAAAATCTTGACACCGAAGAAAATTACCAAAAGAGATTAATTTCCGAAATGATACATATAAAACAACAAACAAACGGACTAAACTCACAGAATGACACAGATCTCCTTCATGATTCCTATTTTTGTTTACTCGACTCGCTTAAAGATAATACGAAGATACGTTACTGACTCCTGCTTTAACGATTCTGCCTCACTTGTGCTCCGTCTGTCTCAACAACAGGACCATCGACGATGGCGAACGTTTATACAATTACCGTCAAAGTAATTTTCCAAGTAAGTTGCTTTAATTTATCTACGGGAAAATTTTCGATTCATATAAAACAATAAACTCCATCGTCATATAGAAAACAAACGCAAATACTACGTTTGAAAAATAACTTACATATGGAGCCGCGAATGAGTTTTCATCATGTCGTGAGTTCCCATCATGTAAAGGGAGGAGAAAAAGTCAGTGCTGCTGAAAGGATTCAACACTTGGACACACATACACATACACAAACACACACATACACACACGTATACACAACATCGGATGCACGATTGCCCGTTCGCCATCTAAAGAATCACAGACGGTATGCGATACACGATATGTTTTTTATACTAAAAAAAGAATTTAGGGAAAACTGTCATCTTCAGATAAATTAAACAAAATGAACTTTTAATTACTACACATATGTACTTTATAGGCTGATGAAGGCTGATAAAGCCGAAACGTCGTCCCTAATTATTTGTATTACTTAATTAATTATATTATTGTAACTCAAATTGTAATCAAAATTGCTTATTTAATTGTGCTCGTTAATTTGACCGTTCTAATATTATACTCTTTGTTTATTCAAAACACGAGCGTTTTCCTAAGATTTTTATTATGTAATAAATAATCTTATATTCTAGAAAAATTTGTTTAAAGATTGAATCAATATCGATTCGACATCGATTCGACGATGCGATGATGCAAAAAGAAATTAACTAATTGCATTTCTACTTTTTTATCGTTTATTTTTATTATTTATTACATAAAAGAAAAGTAGAATGATTTTTGCATGTAATGATTTATAGAATCAACGTCATTCGACATCGATTTGAACAATAATTTTATTAGTTATCTGAAATTTTTTTCAGAATTTTTATATAAATTGAAACACTTTAAAAATATTGAGAAATCCATATTTTTTCTCCGAATTTTTCATATATATTTGTATTTTTAAATATTCTAAAGTTTACATTAAAAAATCTGAGAATTATTCTAAAAAATATGTTATACAGAAAATCAGAAAAAGTCCAAGAAAAGTTTTCATCGGAGTATATAAATTTGTCTCAGATTTTTAAATATAATTTTTAAAATTTTTAAATATTTTTTAATCATTTCCAAAATTTTTTAAAATTTCTGTAATATTTTATAGTTTTTAGAAAATTTCTCAGTTTTTTTATAGAATATTAGAATATTTCCAAATTTATGCATACATGAAAAATTCAAAGAAAAAACTTAATTACTTAATATTTTTGAAAAATGTTCTGTAATTCGTATAAAAAGTATATCTCAAAAAAATTTTATTAGCAATAGAGTTAATGATGTCTTTTTTCTCAAACCGATTTTTCTAGTTTTATCTTTTTTGTATACCAAAGTTATTACGTACGTTTATAAACTATATATTTTTCTTCCAATGTTTATTTTGAAATAGAATTGTTGCAGCATGAAATACCTTCTGTGTTTGATCAAATTAACCAAAGCATATGTTTTTCGATTAGATAATCTTAATCAAATAATTGATTTTTAATAAAGCAATAAAAATAAAGCAATTTTTGAAAAAATAAATTTAATCAAAAATGTTATTATCTTAAATACACAAAAATAAAAAAAAAATACCTTTAACAATAATCCTAACTCAAACCAATATCGAAACAATCTCGATTTTTCAATTATTTTACCTAATCAGAAATAATTCTTTAAAAAGAAAAAAAATTAATTATTTTTTTGTGTTTGACAGGTTGTTCTCGGAAAATATTAAAATGGCTCCTCGAAACAATATCATTTCGATGTCGAATGAAATTGAAAAATACTCGAAATTGGAATAAAAAATCTATCAAAATTAATAAAAATTACGAAAATTTTCGACTTGCATTTTCGACATTGAAACGACATTGTTTCAAGGAACTATTTCTGACTGGGTAATTATCTTTCTGCATTAGATTGTTGAAGTAGTCCCATTACCTCGATTGGAAAACATAGAACGACATACATCGATTCGAATATTTGTTAAATAATTGGTAAATATTATTTATCATCTACAGGATGTAAAAAATTTAGAAAGATATTCGACCGATACATGTAACATAGAAATCTAAACAAGAAGGCTTTCCACAGTCGTAGTTGGATCTTGATGCTTTATATATTGTATATTCGTGTGATTTTATATACCCTTTCTCAGATTCGACCTAGACTGCGAGCCGTTACTTTCGGTCATAACACAGTTATAATCGAATAAGGGTCAGTAATGTCACATTTTATTAAATTAAAATTAATTTAATAATACACGATGCTACTAGCATCTAAATATTACCCCCCCCCCTCCTGATAAAACTGTAAAGAATTTGTTGCCAAAAATATCACCTCAGCCAGAGTTCAAACCTGGGACCTCCCGAATCTCCGATACAAGTATCTTAGCCAACTCAACACACTGAGGCTATGCTGATATTTCTCTGTAAAAAATTTCTTCTAGCCTAATATTTTCTTTTCACAATTGTAATAGGATAGTATCTAATCCTGTCAATCTGTTCCAGGCATACATTTATTGTATTCCATTATAGGTCGAGGTTTATTTTTTGCTCCGTTTCTTCTGTTGATTACTTTGATCATTTTAGTTTTAAATTTAGTCAAATATTATAAAAAATCTCCTTCTCGTTTTTCTATATCCTTATTAGAACCCAATTTGCATACTTCCCCCCCTCATTTTGCCTTTCTTTATTTAGCAGATTTTACTTGTTCCGGACAATTATTTTTATATAATCCAAGATTACTCGTGCAATATTTTAATTTTAAATAACTGTTTTGTTAAATTATAACTTAAGAAATTATCCATGAATATAGTGTAGCCTGTATTTAGTTTCTCACTTAGAACATCCATGATAACTCTCTTTGTATGTTTTTTTCCTGTATCACCTAGTGCTTCTGTATTTATTTCCATTTTCAGAACAATTCCCTAATAGCACAAAACGTCCTCGGAATGATCCTGAATTCGTCCTGAATGTCCCGGGACAATAATGGGACAGACTTAGGACATTATATTAGGATGAAAATTTCAGGACTTTCCGAGAAATGTTAAATAAACTAAAGGAATTCTGTATACAACCTACATTATACCCACTGGACGTAATTTTAAATCGCCCACACAGCATACTGTATCCAAAGGACGTCCTTGGGACGTCTAAGTCCTAAGCCGAGCCTAAGGAAATCCTTAGGTCGTCCAAATTCTAAGTCGATCATAAGGACGTCCTTTGACCGTCTCTCTGTGTCATATGGCACAAACTAGGAAAGCTAAAGGAAAATAGAAAAATTCACGGTCATAATACTTTTCCACATTCCTACATTAACAAATAACTAACTTCTTTAATGTTAAAACTTTATTTAATAAAAATTTGAATTTGAGCAAAGAAATTTGAGATTAAGAATTTCGCTTCAACAAACAAAAAGACCGAGACTGCCTACGGAGGGTTAATCCAGAATATATATAATATGTAAGTATGTATACAAAGAATTTAAGAAAGTTTTTATTATAAATGATACTTAAACGTATAAAATTATTCTAATAAAAGAAAAAACGTTTGTATTGTATCAAAAAGTTAAGTATATGTAGAATTTGTTTTTTATTGCTGCACTCCATTGGACTGCACTAGCTTTTTCTTCTTGCTTTCATTAAATTTCAAACATATATCTAAATATTATTTTTAACGCAGAATGTGTACTACTTCAGCAATAAAAAACAGGCCTATAATACATATGATAACTACTCTGAATCATAAAGATCAACTTAAAATTATACATTGTTTTTAAATAATTAATCACATATTTAATCCTTTATGAATAAAAATAAAATAGAAAAATTTCTTTGACATATAATAATTAAATTTTAATTTCACAATTTCAAACATATAAAAATTTAGAGCCGCTGCTCATATAATATCAAAAATTGGCTGCGTTTAGCGGAAAATACAGCTTTGCAATAATTGTAAAATTCTTTAATATAAATGGTTATACATTCAGATAAGAAAAGTAAGGGCAAATATATCGTATCAAAGAATTTTACAACGGTATCAATAAACAAAATAGATCTATGAATGAAGAAACCTTAATCTACATCCCAATGAGCAGATAATATTTTTTAAATGTTTTTTGAATGTTTTTTTAATAAAAATTTTTTTGTACTTAATTTAATTATTATATTATATTGACATATTTTCTAGTTGCATTCTTATTTAAACAAATAATAACAGAAAAGTTATTCCAGATGCTAATCTGCATTTGTAAAAATCAGTAGAAAAACTATAATTTTATATATGTTTATATAAATACTGTGCTTTAATTATACATATTTCATTTTTTCGATGACATATATTGACCTGATCTACCAGTTATATATACATATCAGCATAAAGTGTTCACAGGTCATCATGAGAGATCAATTCGCAGCGATCACGGAGGTTAAATAACGTTCACCGGAGTTGCGGCTTGGATGGGTGACCGCTTGGAAATTTCCCCCAAAAAATTTCCAATTTTTTTTGCAAAAAATGTTTTTTAAAATGTTATTAAAATATTGTTTTACTCAATTAGAATTATGTGGTGTAATAACATAATATATTTGTACGGATTTCTTAAATATCCTAAAATAGTCCTGAAACGCATATGTATATCCCGAGGATTGCGAATGGACATCTTTAGGACTCCCGATAAGATGTCCACAGGATGTCCATAGGCAAAAATGAGGCGCTCATTTGGTAGTCCACGGTACGTCCACAGGACGTTTTGGGACTATAACAGGTAGTCCCCAGGATATCCCGCTCGTCTCGATAGGTCGTCCTTAAGATGTCCCGTGGACGTCCCGTGCTATTAAGATATTTACTAAAATATTTTGTAAAATATTTCAGTAAATATTTATGATAAATAAAAAATAAACATTTATAATAATAATTTATAAATTTTTTCGTATTTTATTTAATTATTGTATTATTTTTCTAGTTGCATTCTTATTTAAACAAATAACTAAAGTTATTCCAGATGCTATTCTGCACTTGTAAAAATAGTAAAAACTATAATTTTATATATGTTTATATAAATAATATGCTTTAATTATACATATTTAATTTTTTCAATAACGTATATTGATCTAGATCTCTCAGTAATATATACATATCAGCACAAAGTGTTCACAGGTCATCACGAGGGCTTAGTTCGCAGCGATCAGAGAGGTCAAGCAACGTTCGCCGAGGTCGCGACTTGGATGGGTGACCGCTTAAGAATTTCCGTAAAATATTTTTAAGAATGGAATTTTTTTGCAAAAATTGGTTTTTTAAATTATTATAAAAATATTACAATAGAAATAAAATATTTGTAACAATTTTAAGTAAATTTTAGAATATTGTTTTATATTGTTTCTAAGAGAAATAATACAACATTGCTGAAACGATATTTCGCTAATATTGAGACAAATGTTGTTAAAATATTTGAAAAACATTAATGCAACATTTTCGAAATATTATTTTGATATTGGGATAAACGTGTTGCAACGTAAGAAAAATTTTAATACAATATTTATATGCAATGTTGCAATTTTCCATTTTAATGTTACGGGAAACTTCACCCTAGCATTTTCTGCAGGACAGAATCTGCGTGCAGTTAATTGCAGTAGAATTGAGTCAGATGTGCAGAAGATTATTCCCAAAAGAGCCATGCTGGCAGATTGCTTCAATATTCGTGCACTGTACTTGTATATGAACTGTTTGCAGAAACTTGGTACAAATATTGAGCTATCTTGAAGCAGATTCTTCCCGCAACTGCAGTCTGTAAACAGTCTAGCAAAGTTCTTCAGCAGAATGACATAAGATTTTTTTAACAGAAGTAGCGTGCAGATCTTGTGTAAATATTGCACAAATATGATCAGCAGATTTCTGTAAGTTTCTTACAACAGAAATGGCGCGCAAGATCTTGTGCAGATATTGCACAAATATGATCTACAGATTTCTGCAAGTTTCTTACAATGGGGAATGACGAGCAGATCTTGTGCAGATATTGTACAGATTCTGCTTAATCAGCGACAGAAAGATCTGCTACAAGGTTTATAACAATTTCTGAATGAAATGGATTTAACAAGTGAATGCTGGTGCCACCGCTATGTGGCTACGCCGCCAAAGATCTCGTGAGTCAAGTGCGGCTACAGGCGTTATATCTAGGCGCCGCCGCGGGTGACTGTCCAGTTCATACTTCAGTGAGCTCTTATATATATGAACTGCTTGAGACAAAAACTCGCTCTCGTTCTTTTTAAATATGATATTTATGTGGAACGCTGTTCCACATAAAATTTTATATTTTTACATGTAAATAACAATTTGTATTGTTATTTAATCTTGTACATAAATAAAATGTTCATTCAAATTTAATTTTTTTTTAATCCATTTTAAGGCTATACTAAAATATTCTGGTAAAAAAATTTTACAAATCTTGCAGCAAATATATATATACAAATTTCTTGCAAGAATTTGACTGCAGAATCTTTCAGGAGAATTGAACAAAATGAGGAAGCAGATCATAACGTCCTATTGGCAGAATCTTTCAAGAATCTACTGCAAGATTTACAGTAGATACATTCAAGTTTCTTGCAAAAATCTGCCAACAGATACGTGCAAGTTTCTTGCAAGAATTTGATTGCAGAATCATTCAGAAGAATTGAACAGAATGAGGAAGCAGATCATAATGTTCTGTTGGCAGAATCTTTCAAGAATCTGCTGCAAGATTTACAGCAGTCTTGCAGAAAATTGCTACTAGACAATATGTACGTCAAAGTTTATTCACAATGACGTTGTATACAACGTTACGAACTACAAGTTCTACAACCTTACATGTTGCTCGGATATCGTTGCAGTAACATTGCTGAAATGATATTTTGCTTACTGGAAAGTTCTTGACCGGGATAGTAAAGGTTTCACATTCTTTAATTAAAGTGATTTATAATATCGTACTTTATGCAATCTGTCCTAATTAAGGATATGCTTCATTGTGAGAAATAAAGTGCACGCAATAAATAGAAAGTACTTGCTGCTCATTTACTGCAAGAAAAATGTTTATTTTATGTAAAGAATCTTGTTTTCAATGTTTTCTGGATTTGTTTCATTTTTATATGCATGTCCCATATGCAAAAGTGAACTAATAAACTTGAGTAATTCTTCTTTCGTAACATTATTCCATTTATTTATTCGCGCCTGTAGTCTTCAAAAAAATATGTACAGCATATACACATTCGTTTCAGTGATAATCAACTGGCAAGAAGTCCAAAAGAATATGTAAGAAATAATCTAAAGAATTTCCTCCCAGTGGAGGAACTAATAGTTCTCGTTTAGTAAAAGTAAAATCTCTCATATTAGACTATCATCATTCAATAACTTTAATATTTTAGCTTTTGTTAACGGTTTCCTAGTGTTATATTTATATTTTTCATTCAAAAGGACCTGCCAAGGTTCCAAATATCTTTCACTTACATTTACTGTCTACAAAGAAAAAAATAAGTTCAAAAAATGTGAATCAAATGCTGAATAATACAAAACAATACCTCTATGTAATACCTACATTGTATACTTTCATATTCAATATGAAACGACTAGATTGTTCGCTTTAACTAATCATAGATCCATCATGCGCTGGTATGTGACTACTTACGAAGAAGCCTCATCACGCCGCGCGTAGCAACAAACGTGTTAAATATTTACATGTTTAAAGCAATGATGGACTGACGGTGGAACTCGCTCTACGTCGGTACTGCAGATTAGTGCAGATTTTTCTTCAATGAACTTAGGGTCGCACGTGAGGTGAAGAGTAAGGGAAATAGACTAGCGCTCTTTATCAAACGCACTCATCTGTCCTTGTTCTTTTGACTTTGGCACCTCTAATGCAAGAACTACCATCTCTGAACTACCATAAACAATTTCTGCTTTTCGCACCAATACACGTAAAAATTATATAAACAATTTTCATACATTTATACTAAAGCTTTTAAAATCATTCTGCAAGCGTTGTATTGTTCTTTGATTTAATTCACATCTCGCTAGCTACTTAAAGAAATATCTGAGTACAAAAATAAGCACATACAGAGACCGGTCCAGCATCGCCTTAATATTTCCAGTGAATAAATAAATTCTAATTATGACAACTTGCAATAATCATTTTTGTGCAGTAAGATGTTTATAAGTCTTGATTATGAAAAACTTGATTCATTATGATTTTAACGTTAGCTCTCATTTTTTTTACGATGTCTCAGTCATGTTGATGCATTACTTTCTTAGATTACGCGACAGAATAAAAATCAAATAAATTTTATTTTGCATTAATATTCGCGCATAAATGAGATGTAAACGCGATAAAATTTACGTCTATATTCAATAATTATAAAATCGAAAAATGTTCCTTAGATACAAAGAGGTAGGATTGAGTAAGTTAATATTTTTTTATAACTAAATTAAATTAAAATTAATGGTTTGTAAAATTTAATTACGATAATTATACAAGCGAAAGACTGCGACATGGTTGAATGTTGCGTTAAAGATTCTAATTCAACGCACGGTCATATTAAAGTCATAATATCATAAGCGAGAAATAACATATGTAAAAGTTTCATCTGTGATATAAATGTGTAAATAAAAAAAATTTTTTTATCAAACAAAAAAATAAGTTTAGATAGTTTTAAAGACAGTTTTAAAACACTTGTAAAAATAGACCTCAACTATCCTTTTCTTCCCTGATAGTCAGTAAATATATAGTCGTAAAAGGTATAAGAAATAAAGTCCGTTCTAACAGAAAACATATGGTTAGACTCATTGAACTATACTCTAACTGGAATGGGCACTAGCCGCCAGAAAACGTGACGAGAGCTATTTCGAAGGGCCACCTCTCTTTGTCAGTACAGTCACGTTAGAAAGTTTTGCAGTACCGGCACATGAGGATTAGATAAACGAGCGACTTGAGTGACGTACATAAATAAAATTTTTTCTTTATATTTAACACTGTCTGTAAAAAGTTAATTTCTTCCTCGTTTCCACAAATTCCGTTACATGCTGTATCAACGTGAAAACAAAGAAGAAATTTAACTTTTGAGTAGGAATATAAGGTGAAGGCTGACGCATGCGCAGAAGACGCTTAGAAAAAGAGAGGTGGCCCCTCGCATCATGCTATTTTTATCACGTTTTCCGCTTACGGACGTAATATGGCAGTGCCCATTTCAGTTAGAGTATAGTTCAATGGTTAGACTAGATTAGGTTAGGTTGCAATTTGATTCGTGGCATTTGTAAATAAAGAAAATTTAGATAAAATCAAATAATCTCATTATTTGAGATTACTTCAACACTTTTAAAAATGAGCTTCAAAGAACTCTTCTTTTTCTATCTAACAATCAATGAATAGTTATAAAAAGCACGTGAAGCTGTTCAAGTAGGCAAACACATGGACAGCTGTTGGAAAGAATGAAAAATATGCTTTCACATATATAATTTAAAGATAACTTTATTTGCGGCCCATTTTCACGAATTCGGTAAATACGAGACAAGTCATATTTTCACAATAAAACACATAATAACGAAATGACATGCAAGACAAAATTTCATCGTCAACATCACGTTTAATGCCTATTAGGTCTAATTTTTCCGCAATGTTACGTCGCCACTGTCAACGCGAAGTTTTGGGTTAAAAAGTCTTAAAATTAAATTAGGTTAAAAGTTAATTGGGAAAAGCATTATATGTATATTAAATTAAATTGTTGTAATTTTTAAAAATAGACTACTCTAAATGACAGAACAATTATACTAGACTAAATAAATTTAATATTTTATTTGTAAATTAATCTCTGATTCTGGATTCCAAAAAATTAGAGGTCTAATGTATTTAATTTCATTTTTCTATTGTTTATGTATTATTTCATAACTATAGTGATAATTCGAGCAAGAATTGATATAACCATATTTTTGTATTAAATAAATATATACCTTTTTAAAAATACAAACTATTTTATTATTTTTTTATGTGTTATATCTGTAGAGCTATACATTTTTATTAAAAAAATTAAAAAATAAAAAATTGATTTAATGAATTATGATTTTTTAAAACTTTTTTTCGAAAATGTTTACTTTTGTATATTTTTAAATATTACAATTAAAATATTTACAAAAGCGCTGTATTTCTATATTTCATAATATTTAAAATATGTTCAATAATTTTTTTTTATTTTAAAAAACAAAAACTAAATACGGCAACCAATTAAATGCGTTGAAATTGTTTTACCTTTAGTGTGACCACAAAGAGTTAATTTACAAATAAAATATTAATATTTGATCTATATTGTAATTTTGTTATTTTGAAGTAATCTATATAAAAAATTACGGCCTTCTAATTCACAAAGGTGACGCAAAAACCCCCCCCCCCTCTCTCTATATATACACGCACGCACGCACGCACGCACGCACGCACGCACGCACGCACGCACGCACGCACGCACGCACGCACATAAATGTATTTTTTTTCTTTTACATAGGTAAATTTTCAATAATTATAAAAAAACTTAATAAGTATAAAGTTTGGTTTAAAGTACTTAAAAATTATTTAATTTGCAATTAATTTAAAAGTTATTAAGCTTTTAAGCTTTATTATTTAACTTATAGCTTTTTAACTACTTATTACTTAATCTTATAGAGGAAAACGCGTACATTTCTCCAGTACATATTTTATAAATTCCTATCTGCACTGAAACTCTAAAATTGACAAGAAATTATTTACGAAATTCCAAAACTGTAAAGAAAACTAGAATAAAAAATTTTTGAATAAGTAAATTACTGAAAACTATCGGACATAAGATAAAGAATTCGTATATTTATTTATATTCGTATTCACTTATACTTTCGTTTGCAATTACGCAGAAATTATAAATATCTTACCGGTATTTATTTATTTCAATTTTAAAAGAGTGAAAATTTGATTTTATTTATACAAATATTCTTTACACATAACATGTATCTTACTATTTCTCGTAACTGTAATTGTGTAATTGAATTTCCTTCTTACCTCTTACAGACGGTTTATTCTACTATTTAATAATGGAAAACTGTTATGTACGCAACACTATATAAGTTTTTGCGGAGTACATTTCTCCAAACACGTCTAATTTTTAATGTAATATACAAGTCCGTTACATGCAATTTACACTCGTGCAATAATTAAAATTGTTACCCTTTAACAAAATCTCTCGTAATTAATATGCGAAAAATGAATAAGACAAATCAAAATGTGGAAACGTAATGATTATACACATATTATATGATAAGTGCATCATATAATACAAGTTGCCGCTTTTCACGTGTCTGTGTAATTGTGTATCCTAAAAGGTACCTAATATGACAAGTCCGCATTATACTGGCGCGACAATACAAATTATATAAGAAAAAATCCACGATATACATAATAGAAATATTTCTGCACGTAGCATAAAATCATTGTCGTTCACATTTCTTTTCAATCAATTAGTTACATTTGATTATACAGAGTGTTAGAAAAGTCTCGGACCCCTTAAATATATCGAAAAATAAGCATTTCTAAAAAAAATGTTTCATGTACGCGTATATTAATATACGCACATCAAACATTATGAGAAAAAACTGAGAAAAGAGAGACCGCCCATCCCCCCCCCCTTTATACTCAAACATCCTGTACCTTCATACAGTCAGTCACATACGTTCCCTAAAACACGAGATAATTTTGTACGTGAATCGATAAAAAATGTAAGAAAGACTTAAATAGTATCACACATCAATATATTTTGCTATGTGCTTATATAATTTTCAGCTTTACAAATCTACTGTATAAATTGCGTAATTTGCTATTACTGCTTATATCAGGAAAAATCCTTCGAAAAATCTCAGGCTTACTTACGGCTGTAGACGCATGTACGGGAAAAGACAAAAATAAGACTTTTTGTTAATATAAGAACTTTACAACTACACGATCAATATTAACTTGTGTATGTTGTGTGTGTGTGTGTGTGTGTGTGTGTGTGTGTGTGTGTGTGTGTGTGTGTGTGTGTGTGTGTGTGTGTGTATGTGTGTGTGCGCGCGCGCGCGCATATTATTTCACATTTGCACTACGGTATTACTTCTGCTACGCGCATATTAACAATGGGTCGCAGTTCTTGTTGCGCATAATCCTCCGGTAAGGGTAGCTGAGATATTAAACGGACTAACAGTTTTGTGACGGATCTCTGTTCGTTCTTCTGCAGCAACAACAAGTTTCTAGCCAAGTGTAGAGTTCTCTTTGCAATTTCAGCCTGGCACAATCTAAAAATATGGAAAAAAATATATTTGAGTACAATATAAAAAATTAACGACTTGTATTAGGGTTTTTACTCAAATTTTATATAAGAGTTCTTTCTGAGAATTTCCAAATTTTCTAGAAATTTCGTTCAAAATTCCAAATAAAAATAAAAAAATTTTTAATGCAGTTTTAAAATAAATTTTTTATATTATATCTTTTAACATTCTTTAATCTTACTATCACAAAAAAATCCACTTAAGTTTTGAATAGATATAAAAATACATATCCAAAAGATGATTAAAAACAACATCAATTAGAGTGATGTGTTATCTTCTATTGTCAATATTTTTATTCTTATAAAAATTTGTAAATCGTCCAAGACTGCATATTATATTTATTGCTAATCAACTTTGCACAAGGACTCTGACCGGACCAAAACCGAAACCAATAACCGAATCATAACCGTTACTTTAATCAGACCAAAATCGAAACCAAAATATTGTGCAGGCTAATCGACCGTACCGTAACCTGATCAAAAATATTTTTCTGTTTTTTTCAGATTTTCGGTCAGATTTTCGGTCAAATTTTTTGACATGTTATTAAAGATCATACTGAAGGATCATGTAAAAAAAAGGAGAAAAAGCGTGTGCTATGTAAACTCTCTCTCTCTCTCTCTCTCTCTCTCTCTCTCTCTCTCTCTCTCTCTCTCTCTCTACGAGATAAGAATAAGAGAAAAGGATACACGGCATCTGTATTTTATCTCCTTTTTTAAAAATATTTTTAACAATCCATAGATACGCAGTTGATTTTAAGGCTCCTGAGTACTCGCCGCGATCATATTAACCCTTAAACATATAAATGGGTCTAGGAGACCTTCCCGAAAAAACTTTACTTTTGTGCCATTTTATTTTAGTTAAGCAATAAAGTCAATTGTAGCAATCGATAGAGAAAACTTCAAACTTTTTTTCCACCTAGCCCGAATCTTTTTTCTTAATCCGTCTTCCACAATAAGCGATCAAAAATCTAGGGAAATTTGTAATATGTTTAAGGGTTAAAGTCGTGACGTCAGAAACGAGAAATTGCGTGAAATGACACGTAATTTTGTTCGACGTGTTTGTAAATAAAATTTGGATGAAACAAATTAATCAGATGGCTTTAAAACACTTCTAAATATCGGTCACGACTATTCTTTTTCCGCCTAACAGTCAGTAAATAGTCATAAAAAGCATGTAAAGTGAAACTATTGAAATAGGAAAATACGGTTACGTAATTTTGTCCGACGTGCCATTTGTAATTAAAGCCAATTTGGATAAAGCAGACTAATCAGATGGCTTTAAAATACTTCTAAATATAGGTCACGACTATCCTATTTTCGCCTAGCAGTTAGTAAATAGTCGTAAAAAGCAGATGATAAAGTGACGCCTATTTAGACAGAAAAACACACGGATAGCTATAGAAAAAAGTGAAAAATGTACTTTTCTGTATAAAATTCAAAGAAACTTTACTCGCGGTGCATTTTTGCGAATTTGGTAAATACGTGACAAGATATATTTTCCCGATAAAACACATAATAACAAAATGTCGCTACCGTCAACGCGGAGTTCTCAGCTGAGGAGTCAGAAGCATTAAGAATTAATTTTTTCTTCAATTTGTGAACATAAAATGTATATAAAAGAATAAGATCTTTGTAATGTTAAAAATAAATTTTTAAAGCTAAAATTATATTTCTATTTTTCCGGTTCTTTTAAAGCACCAAAAAAATTTGACAATTTTAATTGAACTGTTATGACCATAGATATTTACTTCTAGGTTCTCAATAATTAGCAATATTACAGGATCTATGGAAAGTTATTTATTTATTTCTTTGCTTTTATTATGATAATTTGATTAAAATTAATGTTATTTTATACAGAAGAACCACCATTAATACCAGTAAAAAAACGACAATTAACGCTGCAAGTTGCTGAAAATATTAAAGTAAAACAAAAATAAAAAGAGATTTTAAAAGACCCGGAATCTCCAATGATTTTTAAACATTTTTATATTAAACAAGTGTTGTTTACAATAAACAGGAAATTTTATAATATAATATTTATACTTGTATTATCTTTATACATTATCATTTTTATACGTTATTAAATTTTACAATAGATAATTGTACATCTGTAACCGTAACCATAACCGTAACCGAAAATGATCGAAATTCAAACGGTGACCGTAACCATTATCAGTAACAAGACCGAAATCAAAATCAAAACCGAAAATTGGATATAATCTCTGACTGTAACCATAATCGGACCAAAATTTTATTTCAGACAGGGTCCCTGATTTTGCATTATTAAAAAAATAATCGAAGAAACAATATTACCAAAAGATAGAATTTAAATTTAAAAGCAAAATTTCAAAAATTTTCCTGAATACTAACAAAATTTCATCTATAATTTTCAAAGATAAAAAATAAATTCTCTAAAAATTCCAAAATTTTCGGTTTTTTTCTAGTAGTAAACACCTTGTCTAACAAGATTTGAGAATTCTTAATACCAAGTAATTTTAAAATAAATCTATTGATAAATCAAATAAGGGATTACGTTCCGACCTTAACCTTAACCTTAACATATATTATAACCTTCATGATTTCTCATTATTTGTTAAAAAATTATTAACAAATAAAGTTAACAGTACAATTGTATTTAACTTTATAACTTTATTTTTAATTAACTTAGAACTTATGTTAGATAACTCAATGTATACCTATATATTTGCACATTTAAGTAACACATTGTAAGCTTGGGTAGGAAAGAAGAAATCAACTCCTTCTTCTGCACTTCCGCTCTTAAAAAATCCAATCTAAATCAAATTTAAGTTTTAAACCAGAATTGTTTTGCATGGAAACTGAAATCTCGTAGGAAATAATGCAAAATAGACAGGTTCATTCTACACCTTCCCCTGCTTACAAAATAAAATAAGGTTTACATTTGTGCTGTCTACAAAGTTTTTGACTTTCATGCGAAACAATTTCTGATTCAGATCTAAAATTTGGTTAAGGTTAGGTTAGAATTTTTTGAGATAAGGGTGCAGGAGAGGAAGGACTAAACCCCTCCCCTGCCTACACATGTACTTTCCACGCGAAACAAGGCCCACATCACACCTCTTTCTACTTATGGGACGAAACAAGGTCTATAATTGTACTGTCCCACATGATATTCACAATACAATATGCTATTTAAGTTTAAATTATAGACTTAATTTTTTATCATTTTTATAACTTTTTGTGATAATAACCTTTTAACGAATAACAACCAATAATTAAAACCTCTTGAAGATCACTCAGGGTCATAACTATAGAGGAGAAGAAGGTATTATGGCTACTGTCGACAATATGACCTATTACCTCCATTATTAGGTGACGTATTCTAACAATTGCTTATGAAGTTATTCGTTTAGTAGCCCATCGTTTTTTAGTGATGCTAATATGCTAATACATAATGACTGACAATTATTATAAGGTATTTTTACCTTTGAGCACTTTTTAAACTTTTTCAAAGTACTTTTAACCTTTAATTACACACTTTCTCATTATTCTTAAACTTGAGCGTATTATCACACAAATGTACATAAATTTTACTAAACTTTTTTTGTTATTTTACTTTTTATTCGCCTGTACATATTTCGAGTTATACACAGTGAAAACAATAACATGCAATTTTATTAATATGGTTTTTAAGCAAAATTTTTCTATTAAAATATTTCTCGATAAGTCAATTGTAATTCTAAAAAATTAGAAATATATAATTTTGTAACAAGGTACTGTTTCTCTTTTAAATTTTTTAAGTTATTTTCATAGATAGCCATAGAACAATCTTTTTTTTTTCTTCCACCGATTATGCAGTGCATTAAATTTTTATAAATCACGTTCTAAATAATAATTATTTCGTTACTTTGAAAAAATCTGTCAAACTTTGACGAATGTAATCGTTGAAATTTGAATAGAAAATATTAATTATAAATAAAATTATTCAATAAAATGAAAATGGATGCCATACTACCCTCTTTTCCTCTATGCACGTTAATGTCAAAATTATTAGAGCGGATCTCCCGACAGATTTACTCCTTGTGTTCAAAAATTATGTTCTATGTATGAATTTTTTAAATAACTTGTTAATGAATAACAAACAGCAGCTAAAACCTTCTGAAGGTCACTCAAGATCATGACCTTGACAACATATATCAAGATCGGCAGAGCGAGGTCCCCTATTCAATATATATATTTATATTATACATATTATCATACATAATCTATTATTATTTTATATTTAATTAACATTCCTTAATTATACAATCACAAGAAAAGCCACTTAAGAGAATATTTCAATCCAATAAGTCAAATAAATCAATTTTTTAAAATCAATTTTTCAACTTTTATACTATTAAAAATAAGTTTGTAAAACAATTTAATGAAATTCAAACAGTTTAGCGTTTTCATGTGTTTTTGAAGAACGTGGCGTATGGGTCAAATTATAATGCAAGTAGACATGGTGTGCTCTTGCCCATATTTTAAGGAGAAAAATTTTTTTTATTGACATAATTGCCCCATTAAATGCTTGTTAACATAAATTTATTATTAATCATCAATGTAATAACGTGATATTCCTATTCTCATTCAATTAATAACTGTATTTTAAAACTGAAAATTATTTGGTGAGCATAAACTTGAAAATGTACATAATAAAATTATATATAAAATCATACAAAAAATATCAGCACTAAAATCTAGCTACAACTGTTAAGCTTCTAATTATTTATTTATTTATTTATACTTCAAGTTTAAAAGTAAAATTTCAAAAATTTCCCCAATAAAATCCTATAAAAATCTATAATTTTCAAAGATAAAAAAAAATTATCTGAAAGTTAATTTTTTCGGTTTTTTCCGGTAGTATTACTCAGAATATGTATCAGCTATACCTGTGTTTAGCAGTTGGGCACGGGAATTGATCGATTTTATGACACAGGTCCGTTAATCGTGGCTTCAGCGCCTCCAATTGATAAGTTAGTCCACAATAATCCGGATCAGACTTCAACAAACTTTGGATCTCGCTAGTTATTTCCATGTACTCCCACAAGAGCTGCCCCTGATGCGACCATCCGCTAATTGTGCCGCTACATTCGGCTGCTATTAGTGAGCTTAACAATGATTTCAAATAATCGTAGTTTTCTGCAACATAGAACGTAAAATGAAATTGTTATAATGAGTTAATATGTAAATAGAAAAGAACAGGAAAGAAGAAATCGATACCATTTATTATAGCATCAGCCGCCAAATGCTCTATAATAATTTCATGAGCTTGGGTCCATTGTTCCGCCTGGATGTAGTACCAAGCTGCTTCGCCGTATCTAAAAAAAAGTGTCGAATGTTTCTAAACATATTCAGACTTTTATTCCGATTAACAAATGTAGTGATCATCCTTTGTAGATTTATACAAATATATTAAAAAAAAAAAATTTATATATATTTATATATACACACACACATAGGGTGCGCCTCTCAATCTGGTCGATGGAAGTATTAAATAACTTAGAGAATTTTCAACAGATTTCACAAAATCGTATTTTTTTATTAAATTTGATTCATTACAATTTATTTTAATTAGTTTCCAAAAACATCAATCAAATGTCCGTCTTTATTACTGAGACAAAAACAAGCTCTTTTTTCGGCATATTCCATTACATTTGCTAGCGTCTCAGGCGATATCGCTGCGATTTCGGCTCAGATGTTGTTTTTAAGCTCATCTATGGTCTTCGGCTTGTTGGCATAGACTTTACTCTTCAAGAATCCCTACAAAAAGAAGTCCGATGCAATCAAATCCAATCTTGGTGGCCAGTCAATATCACCTTTTGACATCACACGTCTTGAGAACTTCCGACGCAAATAGTCCATTGTTAAGCGCGCAATGTGACATGTCGCGCGATCTTGTTGAAATCAAAATTCTTTAAGAGCTTTTTCACGCATTTGTGGTAAAACAAAGTGTGTCAGCATCCACCAATAATGATTCCCATTGACAGTTTCATCAGCTCTGAAGAAAAATAGTCCAATGATGATTTTTGAGCAAACACCGGCTCAAACAGTCACTTTCTCATTGTGCAATGGGGTTCCATGAATAATATGAGAATTATCGGTGCCCCACATGCGACAGTTTTGTTTGTTGACAGCGCCAGAGAGCGTGAAATAAGCCTCGTCGGTCATCAGAATTCACTCCCAAAAATCCGGCTCAGCTTCAATGTAAAGCGAAACTATTTCGGCGCGTTCTTTCGGCGTATAACGATGGTTGACATTGTACTAAAATAACGTACACAAAACGTGTTGCACAACGCTGGTTAAAATCTGTCAAAGTTATTCAATACTTCCATCAACCAGATTGAAATGGCGCACCCTGTATATGTATATACGTTTATGTATATATTGTCAAAAAAAATACCTCTTATTAATGCTACTTTTGATGGCCTTAGCCTGATGAATCCAAACTGACGATATACCAAGCTCCTCCTTTAAGAACTGCTCGCGCTTCACGTATTCCGGGGTATCGTCTATTTCTATATGACGTAACAACAGATTTTGCACGGCAGTTCGACGTCTAGACGAATCTCGTAGATGCAACACCACAAAGATCGCCCAATGCCAAAGTCCATGCGCCTCCAGTTGAGTCGCAAAATTTATATGTGTTAACGCGGCAACATGGTCAGAAAGATGAGTGTAGCCCAATGCCACAAGTGTTTGTTGCATCAACCAGCTATCGAAAAGATATTACATATAAAAGAAATCAAACACTTTGAGCTATAAAAAATTTAAACTTTTAAAAGTATTTGTAAATATTAGATTTTTTGTCTTATTTTGTAGATATAAGTAATGCTCCCGACTCCTCACCGCGGCCATATTGAAGTTGTGACCTCAGAAGCGTGAAATTGCGTAAAATAACAAGTAATTTTGTCCAACATGCCATTTCTAAATAAAGCCAATTTGGATAAAACAGACTAATCAGATGGCTTTAAAACACTTGTAAAAAATGGTCAAGACTATCCTTTTTCTACCTAACAGTCAGTAAATAATCGTAAAAAGCATGTAAAGTAAAGCTATTCAACCAGGAAAACATACGATTAAAGTTTCCGACCGTGCCATTTTTATATAAAGACAATTTGGATAAAACAGGCTAATCAGATGGCTTTAAAACACTTGTAAAAATGGGTAAAAACTATCCTTTTTTCGCTTATCAGTCAGTAAATAGTCATAAAAAACACGTAAAATGATGCCTATTCAGACGGGAAAACACACAAATAGCTATTGAAAGGAGTAAAAAAATGTGCTTTTATGTATAAAATTTAAAGAAACTTTACTTGCAGTCCATTTTTACGAATTTGGTAAATACAAGACAAGTCATATTTTCACAATGAAACACATAATAACAAAATAACATGCACGACAACATCTTATCGTCAATATGTCACGTTTCACGTCTATTAGTTCTAATTTTGTCCACTACGGAATATCGTTACCGTTAACGCGGAGTTCTCGGCTGAGGAGTCAAGAGCCTTAAAGAATTGTGCATGTATTAAAATGTACTGAGTACATTTGGTAAATATTGAATGGTTTTAGAGAAAAAAATAAAAGTCCACTTTTTAAGAATCGATTCAAAATGTTCCATTCCTAAGGTACTTTGCACTTTATTTATATGAATATAAAATTTCAAAGTCACTCACAAAAGTTGAGAGGATGATGTATTAGTCCGTATTAATGTATACACAAAAAAAAGATTTATTCAAATAACAGTGACAAAAGTTGAAAAAAAATTTCAATTAACTTGTGTATACATACATACATACACACGCACACGCACGCGCACACACGCACGCACGCACGCACGCACGCACGCACGCACGCGCGCACGCGCGCACGCACGCACACATATATATATACATATATTCAGCGTAGTTACTAAATGCAATATAATTCAATTACAAGTATTAACTATAACTAGAATTAAAGTCTATATATAAATATACTGATCAATGAATAGATAAAAAATAATCAAGAATATAGAATTTATGTAAAATGTTAAATGTAAAATAAAATTAATTGCTTTCATAAAAATCAAGTGCTATGCTACAATGCGCTATAGATACTCTATCTTCAGATATAACTACAAAAAAAATAGTGTGGATACAAACCAAAATTAATTTTAGACATAAAAATAACTAGTACTTAAAAATGACGTTTGCAAAATTAACAGAAAAAAAAATTTAACAATTAACATGGATTAAAATCGTTATTTCTGGGATATTTAAACCGATTTATCTCGTAACCTAACGTAATAAATTAATTCTACGGCCAAATTCGGATTCAGCGTACAAAATTATATAAGAAACGACTTCTGTTTGTCATAACGCAAAAAAAAAGTTAAAATGTTACGAACCTATATAATAAGCAATAAAATTTTTAAATTTTTATTTATTCTAAAATTCACACATTATCATACTATAATGTGAATAAAAATCAAAATAGAAACACTTAAAACATAAATAGGTCGTATATCACAAACATAAATAATTCTTTTTACCAAAATATTTTATTATGTATGAATTTGCGCATTTTAAAGTTTTGATGCGTAAATTAATCAAGTAAATTCAATCACATTTTAAAATTGTGGAACATATAATAAATAATATGTTAAAGATTGAATTCATAAAGCATCATATTGTGAATTCAATTCTGTCTTTTATCTACTAACAAGAATATCTGGATAGTTTTGAATTCGTTTTATGATAATTTTGACTTGTCTAAAAATAGATGAAACACACGCACACACAATATATGTATAATTTGTATGTGTGTGTGCGCGCGCGCGTTTATTTAAAAAACTGTGTAATCATACTGATTTATAAAAAATCCAAACAAGTTACCTCAATCTGTAATCTAAGGGATTAGCGGTGTACGACAACGGATTCAGAAGCTCGCCCAGATCGTGATTTCCAGTGCAGTACAACTTCAAGAGATGAAAGCAGAGATCATATATCCGCTTGCCGTTACTCAACTCGGCGTCGTAATCATTCTCTCTGTACTCAGGTTCAGGCATCGCAGTGTACATTTGGGCTTCCGTCGTGTTGAACGATGCCTCGTAGAGGTCCAAGGCATCAGTAATCGAACAGGTCGGCGGCGATAGGTACCACAGATGGATAGCGAAGGCGCGCTTCCAGTCCAGATCCTCACACACGTTGATGGTACCGTGCTTACTAGAGATAAGCGGCTCGCCCGCTACTAGCATAAACAGTTTCAAACGATCAATTGTGAGATTTTCATCTACGTCGGTCTCCTGCCACAGTGCAAGCTGCTGCTTGATCAACTTTTTCACCATTGCGCCACTTCGCAGTTGCGCCATCAGCAACGCCAAACAATGGTCCCCGGCCTTCCGCGCTTCCTGGCAGGCATCTTCTAACTTGCAAGCAGAGAGTAGCGACAGTATCGTCTTCTCATGGGAACTCTTTGCTTCACTGTCAATGCTTTTGATTTCCCGTTCAACCGATCTCTGTACTACATTCCTTAGCCACCCGCCCACGGCCTCCCTTCTCATCATGACGTTGTAGTGTTCCTCGTTAGCATTATTAACTGTGTCTTGACTGGCGTAATTTCCCCAGAGCGCCACGCACAGAGTCCACACGATACTCGCGTATTGACGGAACGATCTCTCGTTGGCACCGCTACCTTGTATCTGCTCGTCGTTGGTGTCCTCACTTGGTCTTTGCTCTTTTTCTGCGAAATCTTGCGCCAGCGTACAATGCAACTGCAATGCCTCGTTCGCATTGTCAGTCGCCACATTAAATGTAGGACAGTCCTCTTCGTGACCTATCACGCAATGATCTAGCTGGATTCTCAGGTGACGTTCTATACTGTCCCTAAACGTTTTTGCGTCGTATTCATCACCGCCTAAAATCTGCAGGCGTTGAACGATCACCGTCGACGAGACGTCGTCAACAGGACGACCAGAGACATAGCGACTTAAATGACTAAATGCACTCCGTAGCTGCATTTTAGTCGCTTGCTCCTGCGTGCTCAGTGACAACAGCGTCAGTCCAGCGCCCCAACTGGGTCGAAACGTCCGACCCATATATACACCGGCGTCAGCAACGCAGCGAAATCGCAACCTATTCAACCTGGACTCCTTAAGCGGCACAACTTCATAATGATACTTCAGCACGCTCGTGATCGGCGTAACTACACACGGCGAAACAATCTTTTCGATGATCAACTGTTTATCTTGCGCGCCGATACGAGGCAGATGCGATCTTCTAGATGCGCAAAGCGCCAGATTCTCCGGGAGTGGCGTAGAAAACGTTTCATTCACGAGAGTCGCGCATAACGTCGTAGCGTTGTATGGAGCTTCTTGATCGCTCTTGGCCTCCGTAACGTCCGAGAAGTAGCGTATTAGGGTTTTCTGCACGGAGGGAAATATGCCATTGCTCGTTTCTTCTTCATTTATGTCTTCATCGTTTGCATCAAAGAAGCTGGCCTTCATGAGCTGCAACTTGTGGCTATCAGTACCAGCGACTCGAGCATTATCACCAACTGGACTGACAGTTATCCGTTTCTCGTAACTATAATCCCCGCGAATAAAATCAGAACGACCAAACGAGGTCTCCCCAATCGGACTGATAATCATTCCTCGCTCATCGTAACTGCGATCATTGTAAGCAAAACGGATGATTGGAGTCTTTCCTAAAAAATCCTCAACTGCACTTGGTTGCTTGCTGTTTCCAATCTTCGTACCGTCAAGCGTTCCGTTGATGGCCATTCCATTAATCGCCTCCTTATTCATCCCCGCGGATGGATCAATGGACTTACCCACGCCTTTTTGCACGGGCGCGGGAAATCCCTTCAGTTTCTTCGCTTCCGAAGTCGACGAGATTTGATTGTCATCCTCGTCTGAATCGCTGAGACCATACTTGGAAAAGTGGTCAACTTTAAAAACCCACGAACCAGTCTCTGGTCGATACTCGAGGAAGCGGGTGTCATGCTTCGCGGACACTCGGCGCAATTTTCCTTCATAGTTCATCGCAGCAAGTCGCTGTGGATCCGTAATCGGCTCATGCAGTGACTTGTCATGCGGCCACACTTTGTCCAGGGTGACCTGCGCTCTTCGATTCAGACCTTGTCCCACTGGTGGCTTTTTTTCATCGTCGGGATAGATGATTACCTCCTTATGACGAAAGTGAACTGCAATGGTAAATGTAACATCGTCAATACGGAAAAGTCTCAAACGTTAATATTAAATTAAAACTAATAGAAGAGAAAATAGTATTATAAATCGTGTAAATATTATGAGCAATTCGTATTATCTTCATTCTTAAGTGATAAATTACTAGTAATTACTTATGAATCATTTGTTTAGTAGCCTGTCGTTATGTAGTAACGCTAATCAATACACAATTATTACAAATTATAAGGCATTTTTATTTATTTCAAAACTTTTTTAAGGTACATTTTATTAAAACATTTAATCGTATATACTTCTTCATTTTAAACTTTACTCATATTATCATATAAATATAATAGTACTGGACAAAATAAATCATACATCACATTGTGATTTGATTTTCTGTTTTCGAGATAGAGGAAGATGGGGCAAGACAAAATTACGGAGTCAAACAAAATATCCCCTATATCGCGTGATTCAAATACTGGAATCACAATCAAACATACGCGTTAGATGTGATCTCTCAGTCATTGAAAGTTACTCATGAGTCTACAAAGTAAGCAGCTACGTTATTGAATTAAATCGCAATTTATAATTGATAATTCTTGGAATAATCGCGAGAATATATAATCTAAAGAAACACCATGCCCAGAAATAACTTAATAAACAAACACTTTCGCTACTGTCGTAGGCTTAACACTATTCAAAGAAAAAGCTTCCACTTTGTGAAACAATAACAAGAAGATATTTGTTTCCTGACGAAGAAGTAAAGGATCAAGAATATCCATTTGCAATCTTTTAAAAGGTGCTCCGACATTATAAATTTGTAAGAAAGAACTTTCTTTATCAAATACAAGGGTGAGTCAAAAATTATCCGGACTTTCCTAATAAAACACTTTGTCGATTATCGTACCGCCTTCCGCAAATACTTGTTTACAGTTGATACTACTGTGGTAATGTGTACCTCAGTTGACATTGATCGCACCAGTGTTAAGCCGGCAGTGGCAGTGTAAACATGTCCACTCTACTAGCAGTTTGCACCAAAGACGAACAAAGGGCAGTGATATGATTTCTTTGATCAGAAGGAGTAAAAGGGGCTGAAATTCATCGTAGACTTTCACCACAATACGGGGACAGTACATTGTCCTGGACAAGTGTTTTCGAGTGGATTGAGAAGTTTTAAAGTGGCCGAACAATTGTGACGCAAGAACAAGGAGCAGAGCGTCCGTCACGGATGAAAAAATTGAGCAAGCACGATTGATGGTTTTGACAAATAGGCGAGTTACTATCGATAACGTAGCGCCTACTTTGAACATCAATCATGCTTCTGCCAAAGAAATCATATTACTACCCTTTGTTCGTTTTTGATGCAAACTGCTAGCGGAACGAACATGTTTACGCTGCCACTGCCGGCTCAACACTGTTGCGATCAAGATCGAGTGAAGCACATATCACCACAGTAGTACCAACTGTAAGCATGCATTCGCGGAAAGAGGTACGACAACCGACAAAGTGTTTTATTACAAAAGTCCGGTAATTTTTAACTCACTCTCGTAAATCCTTCTTCGCTATACAAAGTTTACAGATTCTGCACTATTCTTCCACATCTTTTTTACACGTAGCCCAATAAAAACCCAATAAAAGCGCTTTCGAATCTTCTCCAACGTCTCTGAAATATCTTTCAAAAGAAGAATCATGAGCTTTTTCCAAGATTCAGTTAATTTGATTTTTGAGAACAATAAGCTGTAATAAATCAGTTTTTAAATTTGGAGCGTCCCATCTCTCATATAAAATCTCAAACAATCAATGCATCCTAATGCAACCAATAAATCTTTGAAGAAATTTCTTTAGCAGTAATCTCTTCCCAAAAAGGTCGTCTATCTACTTCTTTTCCTTGAAGAAATAGTAAAATTTTCTGATTTAACTATTTTTTGCGCCAGTCTTCAGAAAAATTTTCTTTAAATTCTATGCAACCAATAAAATCTTCCTCGTTCAAAATATTCTGCACTTCTATTCTGAAGTAAAATCTACAATCCACTTCTATACAAGATCTAGAAAGTCCATCGATACTACGATAACTAATTTCAAAATCATATTGCTGAAGGTTCTGACCATTGTGTCAATTGTCCTTCTAATTCTTTAAAAAACAATCACTCAAGCATAGTCTGTATAAATTAAAAAAGGTTATACATATAAATAACAATGAAAATGCTTTATTACTTCAACCATCGCTAAAATAACTCCTTCCGAGTCACAGATTAAGAGTCCTCTTAATTTTGCTTAAAGAAGGATTAAAATAAGCGATAACTTTCATAGTACTTTTTTGTATTTGAGACAAAACTGCACCAATCCCGTGATCGGACTATCCGTATCTAATATAACATTCAAAAACTTTCCAAAAAAAAAAGAAAGACAAGAGTTGTCGCTAAAACCTGTTTTAATTTCAAATAAGCTTCTTAACACTGTTTAAACCCAAATTCAATTGAGTTTCAGTTAAAACAAACAACGGTTTAGCAATTAAAGAAAAACGTGTCATAAATTTTCTATAATAAGAACAAAATCCAGAAAGTTCCGAAGCTTTCATGAATTTTCTATAAGAATAAACTCCTAAAAAGCTCCAAACCAGTTTTTTATTCTAAGGAACATACCACCCCATAACAGTAGTAATTTTTTCAGATCAGTCAAAATGACCCTAGAAGAAACATGCCCTAAATATTTAACTTGTCTTCCAAAAGGATTACACTTCTTGAGATTAATAGTCAAATTTGCTTAACAAAATTTCCTTAAATTGTCTACCAAAAAAATTTTCCTTAATTTGTCTACCATCACTTCAAAAGTTTTAGCATAAACAGTCACGTCATCCAAATAAATTAAACAGATTTTTTTAAATAAATTGCTAAAGCTCTTGCTCTATTAACTGTTCAAAATTGGCTGCAGCGTTACATAATCTAGAGAACATAACAATAAACTGTCAAAATCCATTTCCTATAAAAATGTGGTTTTCTCTCTATTCTCAGATGTTTTCAACTGCCAAAAATTATTTTTTAAATCTAATGTTGAAAATCAAGCATTACTAGAAAACTGGTCCAAAAGATCTATTCTAAGCAATAAAAAAAAATTTTTTAGTAACAGTGTTAAGCTTTCAATAATCGGAATTTTAATAAACTACTTTTCTTCCTAATCATACTGCTGGAGAAACCAAAAGACTAAAACTCCTCAATAGCTTATTAATTTTTCATCTCTTGAATAATTTCAACTTCCGCATGCAAACAAAGAAAAATTCTTCTAGGAACTTGTTTAATAGAATAAAAATAATTTCAATTGAAGAACATCACACTTTCACAGTCACTATTAATACAGAAAAAATATCCTGAAATTCACTAAACAGATCAACAAAAATTTCTTTCTGAAACAAAGTCATTTCTTATAAATTCCAAAAAAATAACTTTCCGCCTAGTCAGTAAATAATCATAAAAAGCACTTAAAGTAAAGCCTATTTAAACAAAAAAACCATACAAATAAAAGTAAAAAAAAATTTCAAGACTTTACTTGCAGTCCATTTTTACAAATTTGATAAATACGAAACAAGTCACATTTTCACAAAAAAAGCACATAATAACAAAATGACATGCATGACAAAATTTCATCGTCAATCTGTCATGTTTCAGGCCTACTAGTTCTAATTTTGTCCGCAATGGTACGTCGCCATCGTCAATGCGGAGTTCTCGGCTGAGACGTTAACAGCCTTAAGGCCGTCCAAAATGTTCCTGAGCTTCAAGTTCGAACTCACTTTGCCTGAATCGGGCATATCACTTTATCAGTAACTGCAGATGTTTTGTAAACATTTCATATCTTTTCGGCTGCTTAAGTAGTGTTTTTTCTTCCAAGAAAAAAAGCATGATACAGAGTGATTCAAAATAACCTGGTCCCGAAGCTGGCATATTCGTAATCGAATCCTGAGACGATTTTTCCTTTTGCAAAAATTTGTCCGGAGCTTAGTTTTCAAGTTACAATAAGAATTAGTTAGCGTATGACGGGTTACAAGTGGCAGACAGGGGCGGCGCGACTCACTGTTACACGCGGGTGTTTCCATGGGGCACCTCCTGTGCTCAAATGACTGACAAAAGTACATGGACAGCACATTTCTATTTAAACTTTCTTTCTCTCTCTCTCTCTCTCTCTCTCTCTCTCTCTCTCTCTCTCTGTCACTTTAATTATGCTACATTTAACTTGTCAAATTTCGATCTGTCATCCGGCCGTCAAATATCGGGATGACCGTAAAATCTTCAAGTAAGTTTACATTATTATAATAAATGTACGCCCGAGAATAATAAAATTTAATGCAAATTAGATTACTTAAATGTGCACTTGCAAGTTAAAAGTAGCACTTTTAAAACGCACAAAAAGGAAAGGAGAGAGAGAGAGAGAGAGAGAGAGAGACGGGGGAGAAGGGGGCTTTAAACAAGTTTAAGCACGTTCACTCACGCACACGGCAATCAGCTTATTGTTTCCACGATGCGACAGTTCAATTTAAATTTGTCCTTTATCCATATCTATCCCTCGAAGTTGTTTCATATTTTACCACATTTACACTATTTACTCTGCACTTGATCGATAAACGCGGAACTACGCGACGAACCGATCGATCAACTTTATTAATTACTACTCTAATCACTACAATCATTCGATGCGTTAAAATTACTCGAAGAAACACGTGTTTACGTTACGATCACACAACACGTGTTCACTCGACGATATAAAGCAGTCGACTGGATGTTATTGGTTATGTTGTTATAAGAGTGTCGAACGATTGGTTAAAGCCATAAGTCAAAACGCGGCAATTTAAAATAAAAATATTGGTTAATACAATTTACATCAATACAATTTATTAGAAAAATGTTGCAAATGCATGTTTATCAATATTTGTTAAAAATTGTATGATAGTGACTTTATCAAGATAATTATTATTCATTCTAAATATTCAAGAAATAATTTTATCAAAATCAATTTTTTCTAAACATTTTTTTTTATTTCTTATTTTTGAATATTTGCGAAAACTGTGAAAATATTGCTCGAAATAAAATATTTGGTTGCCCTGAAAAGGGCAGATTATCCGTTGCTGCAAGGAGATTTCAAGAATTATATCCTTGAAGTTTTTTTTATAATAAATATTCTAAATAATTATCTTGGTAAAATCACTTACAATTTTTAACAAGTAATAATAAACATGCATTTGTCACATTTTTCTAATAAATTGTATTGATGTAAATCGTATTAATCAATATTTTCATTTTGAATTACCGCGTTTTGACTTATGGCTTTAACCAATCGTTCGACACTCTTATAACAACATAACTAATAACATTCAGTCGACTGCTTCATATCGTCGAGTGAACACGTGTTGTGTGATCGTAACGTAAATATGTGTTTCTTCGAGTAATTTTAACGCATCAAATGATTGTAGTGTTTACAGTAGTGATTAATAGTAATTAATAAAGTCGATCGATCGGTTCGTCGCGTAGTTCCGCGATTATCAATCAAATGCAGAGTAAATAGTGTAAATGTGGTGAACTATGAAACAACTTCGAGGGATAGATCTGGATAAAGGACAAATTTAAATTGAACTGTCGCATCGTGGAAACAATAAGCTGATCGCCGTGTGCGTAAGTAAACGTGCTTAAACTTGTTCAAAGCCCCCCCCGTCTCGCTCTCTCTCTTCTTTCTATCCCTTTTTGTGCGTTTTAAAAGTGCTACTTTTAACTTGCAAGTGCACATTTAAGTAATCTAATTTGCATTAATTTTTATTATTCGCGGGCGTACATTTATTATAATAATGTAAACTTACTTGAAGATTTCACGGTTATCCCGATATTTGACGGCCGGATGACAGATCGAAATTTGACAAGTTAAATGTAGCATAATTAAAGTGACAGAGAGAGAGAGAGAGAGAGAGAGAGAGAGAGAGAAAGTTTAAATAGGAATGTGCTGTCCATGTACATTTGTCAGTCATTTGAGCGCAGGAGGTGCCCCACGGAAACACCCACGTGTAACAATGAGTCGCGCCGCCCCTGTCTACCACTTGTACCTGACCCGTCATACGCTAACTAATTCTTATTGTAACTTGAAAACTAAGCTCCGGACAAATTTTTGCAAAAGGAAAAATCGTCTCAGAATTCGATTACGAATATGCCAGCTTCGGGACCAGGTTATTTTGAATCACTCTGTATACCGAAAATGCTTGTCTTGTTCCTCCATTTTATTTTGCACCAAACTCACTAAATGAATTACTAAATTGAAAAAACTGTACACTAAAATACGAGGTGTGATCAAAAAGTAAGGTGACTTTTTGAATTTCGCGCGCTCTGTACACTCTAATTTCAAAATTTTTTTTTGTGTTGGTACACTCGTCACGATCATATGTTCACAGTTTTGACTATATAGCATGTGTTGTTTTTATGTGAGAGGCTTAAAGGTTAGACTCGTGTTTGCGTGCTCAGCGATTTTTTGCTGTTGAAAATAATGGAGCAGAGAGTTTGTATTAATTTTTGTGTAAAAAATGGTATTAAGTGTTCAAAAACTATTGAAATGTTGATATTGGCGTACGGTGAGTCAACTTTAAGCAAAAAAAAATGTTTATAAATGGTATAAGTTATTCCAAGAGGACCGAGAAAATGTTAACGATGAACCTCGCTCTGGACGCCCCAGCACGTCAAAAACCGACAAAAATGTTCAGGAAGTGAAAGAAATTGTGTTGAAAAATCGTCGAATCACGATTAGAGAAATAGCTGATGATCTTAACATATCGTTTGGCTCATGCCAATCAATTTTAACGGATGTTTTGGGTATGACAAGTGTGTCAGCGAAATTCGTTCCAAAACTGCTTAATTTTGATCAGAAGCAGCGTCGCATGAACATCGCCCAAGACATGTTGAACGACGTCAATGATGATCCTGATCTGCTCAAAAGGGTTGTAACTGGTGACGAAACATGGGTATATGGTTATGACGTCGAAACCAAAGCCCAATCATCCCAGTGGAAGAGCCCAGACCAGGAGAGCCAAGACCAAAAAAGGCACGCCAAGTTCGTTCGAATGTCAAGGTTTTACTCACAGTTTTATTTGATTACCATGGCGTTGTGCATCAAGAATTCCTACCACAAGGTCGTACGGTAAACAAGGAGTATTACCTTGAGGTTATGCGGCGTTTGCGTGAATCAATAAGAAAAAAACGTCCGAAAGTGTGGAAAGAAAATTCATGGATTCTGCACCATGATAATGCACCTGCGCATACGTCGTTACTACTGAGTACTTTTTTGGCCAAAAACAACACTATCATCATGCCTCAGCCACCGTATTCACCAGACTTGGCCCCCTGCGACTTTTTCCTCTTCCCAAAATTGAAAAGGCCTATGAAAGGACGAAGATTTGCGACGATTGAGGAGATTAAGGCTGCATCGCTGGAGGAGCTCAAGGCAATACCCAAAAGTGCATTTCAGAAATGTTTTGACAACTGGAAAAAGCGCTGGCACAAATGCATTGTATCAGAGGAGGATTATTTTGAAGGGGATACCATAATTTTGGATGAATAAATGAATATTTTTTTATAAAAATAAAAAGTCACCTTACTTTTTGATCACACCTCGTATAGCCACAATACAACTCTACAATACAACCAATGTTAACAATACTCTTTCACCTAATTTTTCGCTTCTCCCTAGGCTCTAAAGTGAGCACGCCAAAATCCAAACAAACTTATGTAACAATCCATTAAAAATATCGGCCACGTACATTTAAAAAAAAATTTTCTTAATTGAATTCTAATCAAAGTTCTAAATTTAATTGGAACTCCTCCCCTGTAGGGCAACTCAATATTATCTAAGAAAAACAATGACTCCTACCTCCTAACAAACCAATATTAAAAAGAGATACATCAAAACCAGTGTTGAATTTAAAAGAACAATCCTTATCGTTTATTTGCCACAAAAACCAAAAAAATCTTTTTTTACAAATTCGCTTTTATTCGCTAATGTTGGGGCATTCTGCTCAATTTAATCGGAGCCGTTTCAATAAGCTCGACCAAACCTAGTTTTCCTTGCGCTTGAGTGTTCACTGGGCACTCAAAACAAAAATGCCCCTTCTTACTACACTGCCATCACTCCTTTTCAGTCTTTCCCCACACCTCCCATCAAACTGCGAACCCAAATTTCCACCTGCTTCCCCTTCTTTCCAAGGATAGTGTTATACCGCTGCACTTTCGCTTCTCAGTTTGGTGATGTCGGCCGAGCTTCAGTTAGCTAGCCGCGTATAATCGATATTAGATATAATAAGAATAAAAAACAGTAATATTACATAATTAAATTAAAAATCAATTTTAATAATATCGATGTTAACTTGCATCTCTAAAATCTCCTCGAAGAAAGTGTAAAATCTTTTGGAAAAAATCGAGGGGAAATTCACAGCCGGCATTGGTGTACAAAATTTCGGCAGTGGACTGCCGAAAAAAGTAAGCAGTGACCTATAATATTGACGGCATTGTCGTCAGTGGTTGGGGAGTGGTGAGCTCACTTCAGAGTCGGTTTTTCGATCATGGGGTTGAGCACAAAAATTTTTGAATACTTCGGGAAAGCTTTAGAATTCTTGGGCAGGCATTGGCGTATGATAATGGGCACGCGGTAGTGTTCATAATTGCATGGCATTGCCTTAATTTTAATATAGGATTGACGGCATTGTAGGCATTGACTAACAATAAGCATTGTCGGCAGTGTACAAAAATGTCGGCAGTGTTTTACAGCAATGCCAAAAATCGGCATTGGTGTACAAAATTTTGGGTTGTGAATTCCCCCTCGGAAAAAATATTATCTCAGCCAAGATTCGAACTTGAATCTTACTACTATCCTGGTTAGGTTCTTTAACGGACGAGTTGTTGTCTGGCTTTGTGCCATAGCACATATATTTTTGTGCTACAAACCGTTCGTCTTTGTAATTTCCAAGTAATAAAAGTTGTTCTTATAAAAGAGTTCTTTCTTTCATAGATAGTAAGAGTCGGGAAAGCATGTGTACCAAGAGTATACGCGAGTGCCGCGAGTGTAACATTTTTATTCGTACATACACATTTCAAATTATGCAAAATTATTCAATAGCATAGCATTTTGTGAATGTGGATATAGAACTATCACAAGATTTATGTACATATCAAAATAATTCTTTAATAAATCGATTATCACTCTACAGAGCTACGTTCAGAAGATGTCTTCATTAGAGACATTACTGTATCCTTACTTAACATTAAACAACAAGGATAAAATTCTAAATCAAAAAAATTAAAAATATATAACATAATATGATATAGATTGAAAATCGTAATTTGTATACAACACATTAAATAAAAGGTAAACCAAAACATGTAATAACAAGATCTTGATGTTCAAATGAATTTTAGCTCTTGAAAATAAACCAAAACAGGAATATTACGTAATTAAATTAAAAATCAATTTTAATAATATTGATGCTAACTTGCATCTCTAAAATCCCCTCGAAGACAACGTAAAATCTTTTGCGGAAAATATTATCTCAGCCAGGATTCAAACTTGGATCTCACTACCATCTTAGTTAGTTTGACCACCGAGGCACTACCTCGAACCAAACTGCTAGTGAAGTAACAAGAGAAACTGCCTGTGACTACACATGTGCAACAAATACTGCAAGATAAACGGTTAAAGTGGTAAAAAAAAGTCGTTAAAGTCACCTTTTATGTAAAATCATAAAACAACAAAATTAGATTTTGCTCGAAATCACATAACCTAGCATGAAGATTGAAAAAGTGTTACATTTTCTAACAAAAAAAATTTAACCTTGAAGGACCTGACAATTTTAAATATAACTCGTACGATTTACGAACTAATAAAGGAGTAGCCTTTTAAGGCTCCTAAGTACTCGCCGCGGCCATATCGAAGTCGTGACGTCAGAAGCGAGAAATTGCGTGAAATGATACGTAATTTTGTCCGACGTGCCATTTGTAAATAAAGCTAATTTGGATAAAACAGACCAAGCATATGGCTTTAAAACACTTCTAAATATCGGTCACGACTATCCTTTTTCCGCCTAACAGTCAGTAAATAGTCGTAAAAAGCATGTAAGTGCAGCTATTGAAATAGGAAAACACACGGTCACGTAATTTTGTCCGACGTGCCATTTCTAAATAAAGCTAATTTGGATAAAACAAACTAATCAGATGACTTTAAAACACTTCTAAATATCGGTCACGACTATCCTTTTTTCACCTAGCAGTCAGTAAATAGTCGTAAAAAGCACGTAAAGTGACGCCTATTTAGGATAGCTATTGAAAGAAGTGAAAAATGTTCTTTTATATATAAAATTCAAAGAAACTTTACTCGCGGTCCATTTTTACGAATTTGGTAAATACAAGACAAGTCATATTTTGACAATAAAACACATAATAACAAACTGACATGCACGACAACATCTCATCGTCAATCTTCACGTTTCACATGTATTAGTTCTAATTTTGTGACTTTCGGTTGGATAGCGTTAGAAGGTAAACGAGTGTCCAACAGGCAAAAATAAAATAGCAGATTAGTGCAACTGTAGAGGGAAGAAAAGGAAAAAGCGGGAGAAGAAGGAAGATAGTGAAGGAGAAAAGCCGAGGCTGTGAAGGGAACAAAAAGATAGGAAGGATTAAAACACACAGAAGGATCCAAAATCTGAACGAAAGTTTAAGTTAGGAAACTGTGAAAAGAGAAGAAAGCGAGGCGAGATAAGTAAGAACAAATAGGTCACAGAGAGAAGAAACAGATGGCGCCACCGGAAAGACCGGCAGGAGATAAGGCAAAAGGGGAATGCAACAGCATAGAAAAGTACGTAGCAGGTGGAGAAGAGACAATAATAACTGCACTGAAAAAGATAGGAAGAGATTGAGCAAAATATTAGTAAAAAAATGGAAAGAATGATGGAACAACTCGATCAGGTAAGAAAAGAATGAGAAGAAGAAAAGCAGACAAGAGAAGAGGAAAGAAGGAAAGAAAAAGAAGAATGGAAGGAAGAGAAGAAGAATCTAGAGAGGAGAATAGAGAACCTAGAATGGGAAAAAGAAAAAAAAGATAGAGAAACGGAAAAACAATATAATAATGAGAGGAGTAAACAAATGGAAGGAAAATAAAATTGAACAAGAGACAAAGGAGTTCATAAAAAAGAACCTGAAAATAGAGGTGGACATAATCAAAGCATACAAAGTGCAGTCCAGAGGAGACAAGTGTACGGTAGTGGCAGAAGTAAGAACCTGGGAGCAAAAGAGAGAGATAATGGTCGAAAAGAAAGAGTTAAGAGCAGGAGTCTTTATAGACAACGATCTAACGAGGATGGAAAAGGAAATGCAGAACAAACTGAGGGAGAAAGCGAAAGAAGAAAGAAAAAAAGGAAACAAGGTCAAGGTAGGATACGGAAAGATTATGATAGAAGACAGATGGTATCGATGGAACACAAGAGAGAAAAAACTAAAGGAAGAGAAAAGAAGAGGAGGAGAAGAATAAGATACAAGCGGCGGGGATGGAAAAAGGAAGAGGGGGGGGTTAAAAATTTGCTTTTGGAATGTGGCGGGACTAGCTAACAGGTGTGAGGAGGCATGGGAATATTTAGAAGAATTTGATATACTAGGTCTAACAGAAACGTGGATAGATAAGGAAGGATGGAAGAAGATAGAGAACAAAGTCTCAAAAAAATACATCTGGAAATGCATACCGGTAAAAAAGAAACATACAAAAGAAAGAGCAAAAGGCGGGATCGTGAAGGCAGTAAGAAAAAGTCTAGAACAAGTGGAAATCAAAGAGATAAACGGAGAAATGGCAGAGGCTAAGCTGAAATACAATGGAAACAGTTAGAGGATCGTTACGCTTTATAGAGAGATAGAAGAAACGGTAGAAACCCTAACGGAGCAGATACCAGAAGAAGAAGAAAACTACTTACTGATATGAGATTTCAACGCAAGAACAGGTAACAAAGGAGGCCCGATAGAAGGAGGAGAGAAAAGTGAAATCAGACGGTCCATAGACAAAGTAAGTAACAGAGAAAAAAGGATATTACTAAACAAAATAGAAGAAAGAGGCTGGACAATCTTAAATGGAAGCTTCGACGAGAATGGAGGATGGACATACATAGGAGGGTCAGGTATGTCGGTCATAGACTATATAATAGAAAATGATAAAGCGGTAGGAGAAGTAAAATCGATAAAAGAAGGAGACAGAACAGAGTCAGATCACATTCCATTAGAAGCGGAGGTAATATGAGCACAAACAAAGAAGGAAAAAGGCAGAAACAAGACAAAAGAAATAGAGAAAAGTGTCTGGTCAGAAAAAGGAATAGAAAACTACAGAGAAAATTGCAAAGACTGGGCGAGCACACGGAACGAGACGAAAGATATATGGAGAGAGATAAGAGACAAAGTAAAGCAATCTATAACAAAACAGAGAAAGAAGATTAAACTCTGGAAAATAGGAGAAAGAGAGTGGTACAATAAAGAATGGAAAAAAAAGAAAAAAGAATTAAGAAAAACTCTGAGAAACCTAAAGAAGGGAAGAATCGAAGATTATATAAGGAGGAAGGAATACAAAGAATGGTGCAAAGAGCAGAAGAAGAGACACGAACAAGCAGAAGAAGAGAAAATACGAAAGATAAAAAGTGAGAAAGAGGCGTGGAAATACATTAATAAATACGGAAAGAGGAGAAAGGAGAGGATAAGCGACGATATAAAGATGGACGAATGGAGAGAGTACTTCATTGGATTACTCGGGGAAACACAGAGAAAAATAAAACTAGAAAAAAGCGAACAGGAAAAGGAAACAGACTTAACGAGGGAAGAAGAACCAGAAGACATAACGAAAGAAGAACTAAAAGAAATATTGAGAAAGTTAAAAAAAGCAAAAGCTCCAGGAGAAGATGGAATAGAGAACGAGGTGTGGATACATATGTCACATGAAATAGGAGAATTCTGGAAATTGATAAATAAAATATGGAAAAGAAAAGGACTACCAGAAGATTGGAACAAAGGCGTAATTAGCCCAATACACAAAAGAGGAGACAGAAACGAAATAAAAAATTACAGAGGGATAACGCTAATGGATTTAGCGTATAAAATATATGCAAGTATTTTGAACAAAAAGCTAGAAAAGGAAATAGAAGATAAGCTGAGAGAGACACAGTTTGGCTTCAGGAAGAGAAGAGGAACCATGGATGCAGTCTATACGGTGAACTACATAGTGAATAGAGAACTAACAATAAGCAAAAAAGGAGGAAAAATATTCGCATTTTTTGCGGATTTAAAAGCAGTCTTCGACAAGATAAACAGAAAACTACTGATAGAGATGATGGAGAAGATGGAAATAGAAACAAACTTGAGACGGAGGATCACAGAAATATATATAGACACGTAACGTAATAAAAATAGGAGAGGAAAAATCGCAAGAATTTTGAACAGAAAGAGGACTCAGACAAGGATGTCCACTAAGCCCAACCCTATTCAATATATACATAAAAGATCTAGAAAAAGAAATGGAAAAAAGGCAAATTGAAGAAATCGTAGTAGACAAAGAAAAAATCTGGACGATAACATACGCAGACGACATAGTTTTATTGGCAGAGAGAGAAACGGAACTGAAAGAGATGAAAAAATTTAGAAAATACTTAGAGAAGAAGGAGCTGAGCTTAAGCGCAGATAAATCGAAAGTACTGGTTTTCGAAAACGGAAGAGAAAAAAGAAAGAAGAGAGAATGGAAATGGAAAGAAGAAAACATAGAGGAAGTCAAGGAGATAAGATATCTTGGCTACACGCTACAAAAAAACGGAGGCGCGGAGAAACATACAAGGGAAAGACTGCGAAGAGCAACAATAGCGATGAAAAGGACATGGAGCATAGGAAAAAGAATATTCAAAGAAGATTTTAAAAGAAGAATAAAAATGTTTGAAGCACTAGTAGGAAGCGTGGCCCTATACGGGGCAGAAGTATGGGGCTGGAGAGACGAAAAAACATTTAGACGGAATAAAAAGGAAATATGCAAAATGGATATTAAATCTAGACAGAGGAACACCGAACTATATACTGCTGGAAGAGACAAAAATGGAAGAGATTAGAATACAGGCGATTAAAAGAGCACTCAGTTATGAAGAAAAAGCGAGACAATCTGAGAAGAAAATAGTGAAGGAATGCATAAGAGATCTGAAAGAAAGACAGCCAGAAGCGGAAGAAGGAAAATGGGAAAGAAAGAGGAAAAAGATGTTAGAGGAGGCAGGAATAAACAAAGAATAATTAAGAAGGGAAAGAAAGACAGGAAACGAGGAAATAACAGAGAACATCCTGAAAGAATTAAAAACTAAAGAGAGCAGGAAAAGACAACAAAAGATAAGTGAATCTAGATATAACATTGACTACAAAACAATTATACCAGAAGAAAGACCGAAATACCTGGAGGGAAGGAGAAGAAGAAAAACAGGTGTTTGATAGCAAGATACAGATGCGGGAATGAGACGAGAGGCAGTCAGTACTGGAGAGAGGAAGCAGAAAGAAGATGTAGAATTTGCAAAAGAGAAGAAGAGAATTTGTACCATATGACGAAAGAATGCAAAGCAACAAAGAGTGAAATGACGTTAGAAGAAATCATAGGAGAAGAAGGAAAGGGGCTACAAACGATGAAAAGGATAGAAAAAGTGAGGATGGAGACGACCAAAAAGGAAAAAAGAAGAGAGAGAAAACAGCAAGAACAAAGAAGCAAAGGAAGTTAAATTACACCAAAGACATTGTATTGACAACGGCAATGTAGATTCATCTGTAAAGTTATGATCAATTAACCAAAGACCAAAGTCTAGTAGATGCATACGCATACAACTTTTAAGTCTAACTCTGATGTAATTCTGTTTGTTTGTTTGTTTTTGGTAATTTTATTTTAAAATTTTAATTTTGTGTTTTCTAATTTAACTTGAAGAGAAGTATTAGTAGTCTAACTTGAAGAGAATTTTAAGTTTGATTAAGATTTTGATTTTAATTGTATTCTTAAGTTTAAGTAGGAATTAAGTATAATATGAAGACTGATATTTGTATAAGACAAACCAAGGCAATTCAATTGATAGAAAGAAGTGTTAAAATAAGGCTTAAGTGTTAAGTTTTAAAATATGTAAATGTATACCAAAAGAATGTAACCGGAAGCCATCCTAAGCCGCAAGGCAAACGGATTAAATAAAATAATAAATAATAATAATTTTGTCCACGACGGAATGTCGCTACCATCAACGCGGAGTTCTTGGCTGAGGAGTCAGGAGCCTTAATTGTATTATAACAAAGGTATAACAATATATAAAAAATTACAATTGTAATTTATACAACTTACCAATTTCATCGAGGTTCAAACCATACACATCGAATGAATCCGGAAAGTATACGTTGCCGTAACCCTCGCGGCCGATGGTAAAGTTCGGTACAATGCACGTCTCGCCACAAACAAATTCGTCTAATTTGTCGAGAGGTGGAATAGTATAATAGCCTGCTCGTCGTAATGTAATTTTAGCAATGTTCATACTCCAGTTTGATTGTAGAATAGAAAACGAGCTCTCGTCTGCTTCTTGGCCAGATTCTGAGAATTAAAAAACAAATATTAAAAGAAAGCTCTAACTATGTGAAAAGTTTCTGTTTAATTAATTTAGAAAATAAATATTGTATTGATATAATAAATAATTTATTGTATGCGTGCGTGCGTGCGTGCGTGCGTGCGTGCGTGCGTGCGTGCGTGCGTGCGTGCGTGCGTGCGTGCGTGCGTGCGTGTGCGTGCGTGCGTGCGTGCGTGCGTGCGTGCGTGCGTGCGTGCGTGCGTGCGTGCGTGCGTGCGTGCGTGCGTGCGTGTGCGTGCGTGCGTGCGTGCGTGCGTGCGTGCGTGCGTGCGTGCGTGCGTGCGTGCGTGCGTGCGTGCGTGCGTGCGTGCGTGCGTGCGTGCGTGCGTGCGTGCGTGAGTGCGTGTGCATATATGTTACTTAAATAATAATAATAATAATAATAATAGTAATAATAATAATAATAATACACTATTATATAATTGTAAATATAACTACATTATACAAATTAATTTATATGATATTATTATAATATTTAAAATTAATATTATTATTACGTACTATTTATGTAATATTAAATAATTGACAATAATTTAAATAATACATTGATAGTTATTATTTATTGTGTTATTTAATTTACCTGCATTTGGCATGGTAAGATTTGCTGAGTTTTTCTCTTCAAAAGTAGAGTTTAATGGCACCTCGATCGAATTAATTGTTTCCGAATGATTCGATATATTATTCTGTGATCTCAATTCGGCCACCGTATTATTCACCTCATCGGATACATTTGTTCCAGAAAAAGGCGATCGCTGTCCCTCGAGCAATTCGTCATCCAAAATTTTATTTTTCCGCGGAAGTGTGGATTTTAACCTACAAACGTAAATTACACTTAAAGATACTCTCAAAATTACATTCTCTGAACACTATGTGATAACTTTTTATAAAAATTTTGAAGTAAATATTTAAAAAAATTCAAAAGATATATTGTTGCATTACCAAGATGTAGACGACCGTCGATCATTCACAAGTCGATTATTATCTTGGCTATGATTTTCTTTGTCGTTGACTTCGATATTGTTACTATGTATTACATTTGACGTATCTGTCCTGTCATCTGCAGTACAATTTCTCGTTATGGATTCTCCGTTTTCTATGGGCGATTGAACCGAGGAATTTGTCGCCGACTTTGGTCGCAACACCAAACGTTTCGCGCTTGGCCGGGGTTGAAAAGCCTCGGTTATTACGGGATCTTCTTCTTCGAGACCGTCGAACAAAGATTTCTGATACAAAAATGTATCAGAATAAATGAATAAATTATGTTTCATGCAAAAATAATTTATTATTTTATCTAATGATACAAATAAAGTACTTTATGTTAACGTTTCATAGTTACATATCCATAAACTAACGTATTTTTAAATTTACCTTAGACAGTTGCGAAGAACTGACGACTCTCGCTTTGATCTTCGGAGATTTGTTATTGGCAGTAACTCTGTATTGCGGACTGTTCAGTACTTTCGATGTTGGATTCGTAGGTTTTAAGAGTTCCTCGGTCTTTCCAGATGCCTATAAAGATATAGATTGCAAACAAAATTAAATTACAATGTTTAATTTATTTCAGAATAACTATCTTAAATCCACGAGATGCTTACCGGTAAAAGATTCTTCAATAATGGTGAATCACCAAATGGGGCGGAAACAAGAGCCAAGATTTGTTGATGTACTGGTACTGAACCATTTGTCTTAGCTTGATTTGACACAACCCTAAGATATGTAAATAAATATAACACTTATTCAATCTAATTATTAAATGTATGATAAATTAGTTCGTATTAAAATAACAATACAAGGTACTTCAAACCACCCGTACATCCCTTTTATCTTCGCAGAATTAGGTCCAATCAAAAATATGTTCAAACAAAAGTTGTAGGATTTCAAAAAATCTATTTAGCTTATCAATTTGATCTTGGATAGCGTCGTCAAGGTCACATCAATATTAACTTTTTTAAATGGCATACCCTATTTTTTATTCCAGAATCTAATAGTCAAGAGCTTTCCAAAACCCTACAAGAAAGTTTATTTTCGTTGAGTACTTTCCGAGTTGTAAGGCTTAAAAGCTACAGTGTACTGTAACTTTTAAATGTCATAACTCGAAAAGTAGTTAACAAAAATAAACTTATTTATAGTTTATTTATACCTTTAAAAAGTTCTCAAAATCGACTACAAAACAATGCAATAAAAAATATAGAACGTTAGGAAAGTACCGATACTCTTTAATTAGAGAATTACCGATACTTTAACATTATTATTTTTATCGTTTAAATTTTGTTCATTATTTATTATTTTGAAGATAGCGATGACAAAGGCTCCTATGTTAAGTGATATGATAAAACCTGGACTCGTCAAACTCAATTCTCAAAAGTACTCAATCAAGAACCAATCACAATAGACTCAAGTTTGAAATAACGAGTACCGACTTAATATCGAATACTGATGTCAAATCAGCGAACGACATTTCACTTACTCGTCACCTTGAGTCAACTAGATTAATTTATAACACGGACTTAAGAATAGATGGACGGTGCATAACCTACAGAGGAGAGGCACGTTCGCGGCGGGGGAGAGAGGGGGCCGCCATGTTTCAAAGATCACACACATTAAAACATGTACAGTGTATATGTAAAATAAACAGTACAGAATAATAAAGTTTAAAATTTTGTTAATCTTTTACATTAAATTTTTCTTTAATTATTTAATAACATATAATACATTTAACAATGTAATAAACTAATATAACAAACATATTAAATAATATTTTGCATATAAAAACAAACTAAAAAATAAACTATGATAAAATAAAAAATAATAATTTAAAATAATTTTTTTCTTTTTTGCTTTAAATAAATAAAGTATCAACAAACACATACATCGATTGTATCAACAAAGAAAATATTTTTTTATATTAATAAAAATAAAATATTACGTATTAATAAGATTAATATAATTTTTTACTTGTGGAAACTAATTTTTATATTTTGTTCCAATACTTTCTGAAATTTATTTTTATCTGTCTAAAGAATTTGTCGTGCAACATCCTGGTACTATGCATTTTACCATTTTTATTTTTAAAGAATGAATTAACGTCGATGAATAAAACAAATGAGTTCGAGTATCTAACCTAACTTTATAGCTGTCACACTAACACAGCGCAAACGGGATGTCATTGACACATATCTATGTATAAGTTTTTTGAAACCAAGATGGCGGAGAACGGTTTTCCCTGCATGCTTGAGAGAACACCCTCTCTTGCCTAAAGTAAGGCTTTATGCTCCGTCCCTCTATTCCTAAGTCCGATTTATTTGTTTGGCTACGTTCAACACAAAAAACAGCTTTGCAATTATAAGATTCTTTGATACGATTGATTTTCGTCTTTAGTTCCTACCAAATCTGAATATATGAACCAATCATATTAAAGAATCTTACAACAGTTACAAAATTGCTTTTTTCCTGAATACATCTACTGTGCATTTATTACCAAATTTATACATCACAAATAAACATTAGTGATACGACAAATCGAGTTTTTTGCATAGATACATATAATTGATCAAAGGCTACAGTATAGTTTCTATCAGTATATACTTCAATAACATTTATAATTTTTCATAAGCTACAGTTTTAAGGTACATAATTCTAATTAACGTTCTTGATATAAATATTTCTGTTTATTTTACTTAAAAACTAATCTATATAATTAAAGTTTGATAGCTTTACATACTGGTATTCGTATTCATTTTAGAAAAAATCAAGTTCAGACTCGATTCTTTTCTAAAATGAGTATAAGTTATTTAATTGTCAAAATAACCAACTCGTCATTAAACCTCTATTAAAAGATATATTATAGATATATAAATGTCTACGAACTTGGTTAGAGGGCGCATGAGTGAATGGACGGAGAAGCGTGAGCGTGTGATTTTAACATAGAGTAGTTAGTAAAATAAGCTTGAGGAGGAAGGTAGGGGAGTGAGTGCGGAGAGGTGAATAGAAGGAGGAAGGGAAATTGGAGGGAGAGTAGAGAAGGATAGTTTAGAGGAGATACAGTGAATTGTAGGAAGGCTCAGAAAGTTGAGGTTATGGCACTGGGAAAGGCGGAAGCTGGAAATGAGGCCGGTAAGGTAGGAAGTAAGGACTTAAGACAGAGAAAGTTAGTGACGGAGGATAACGCGAGGTAAGGTTACTTTTAAGATGACGGGCAAAGGAGATGAAGAACGATTGGAAGAAATTTAAAGGAGAATGGCTAAAAGAAGTTAAAAAATTAAAGGAAGAGGTGAAGAAATTACGTGAGTCGGTGGAAAGAGCTAGAAAGAGAAAGGGAAGAAAGGTTTAAGAGTATGAAAGAAAGATTAGATAGCGTAGAGTGACAGCAAATATAAAGGAGTCGATAAATGAGGGGGAGTTGAACGGTTTGAGGAGCGGGGAGGAAGAGAAGGGAAGTTCTAGGAGAGGAGGAAACTGGAGAAGCGGGGAAGCGAATGTAGTAAGCTAAGCAAAAGAGAGGTTAGTAAAGTAAGGAAATGGGTGACTAAAAAAAAAAGGAAAAGCGTAATAACTTTGTAATTAAAGGTTTAAGAGATAAGATAAGGAAAGTGGAGGGGAATAAGGTAACATGGGTGGAAAAGTTTATAGAGAAAGAACTAGAAATAAAGTGTAAGATAAAGATGTGTAGAATTAACAAGGCAGTAGTAAGGTAGAGGTAGAGGGAGAGGATAAAAAGTGGAAAATTATGACAAATAAGAGTAAGTTAAGAGAAGGAAAGATATATATAGAAAATGATTTATCGTGGGAAGAGAGGAAGATACAAGAGAGAATACATAAATAGAAAAGGGAGCAAAGAGAAAAGAGGGTGGAGGTAAAGGTAGGAACGGGGAGAGTCGAAATAGAAAATACTTGGAGAAGCTGGGGTGAGATAAAGGTAGAGATAGGAGGGTAGCGAGGGAGAAAGGGAGGAAAATGGGAAATAGTACAAATTTCGAGTAAGCCAAAAAGAGGGAGGGGAAAGTAGAGAGGAATAAAGGGGAAATCAAAAGATTTATGTTTTGGAATATAACAGAAATATGGAGGCAAGATATGAAATTTTGGAAGTTTGTAGGAGACATGGAGTATGTCTGTTTAATTGAAACTTGGATAGAAGAAAAGAGGTGGGAGAAAATTAAGGGAAAGTTACCGACGACGTACAGGTGGATGTGTAGTTACGCAAGAAGGGTGAAAAAGAAAGGTAGAGCAATGAGGGGATTTATTGTAGGGATAAGAAAAGACTGAAAAAAAGAAAAATTAAATTTAAAATAGGAGGAGGAAGATGGGATGGTTGTAATAAAAATCAAAGAGGAGGAAAGTGGGAAAGATTATATAATAGTAGCAGTTTATGTCACGAGAAATTGGGAGGCGATAAGAAGGATAATAGAAAGAGTGATAGAAGAGAAAAAAAGTATACAGTGGTAGGAAGGGATTTTAACGCAAGAATTGGTTTAGAAAGAGGTAATGACGAAGAAAGATAGAATGTCGTAAGAAAAAGTAAAGATAAAGTAATTAACAGCAGGGGCACAGACCTAGTAGATTTAGTGGGAGAAATAGGTGGGCATATTATGAATAGGACAATGATAGGAGATAGGGAAGGCGAATACACTTATATAGGAGAAAAAAGCAGCTCGATTGATTATGTAATTGCAAACAATTATTGTATGGAAATTGTAAATAGTTTTAAGGTTGTAGAGCGGCCGGACTCGGATTACATGCCTCTAGTGTTGGAAAATTAAAGCATAAACGTTATGTTACCCTCCGTTAATCAAGCCCATTCCTGTTCCAGACATCATGTTGGAGCTTGCTCCAAAAGTAGAAGATCCGAATGTTCCAGGGTTGTTAAACGTCATATTGTTCCCAGTATTTCCGAACAGACTGCCTGGTTTTTGTTGTCCAAATAATGAAGAACCACTGCCCAAGTTCAAACCAGTATTCGTACCTGTAACATATATATAATATTCAAGCTTGAGTAAGTTAATATTCTTTCAACTAAATCTCGAACTAAATTAAATTAAAATTAATGGTTCATAAAATTTATTTAGTTACGTTAAGTTAAATTAAAAGTTAATTTTGAAAAGCTTATTTATATTAAACTACAAGCATCTTTTAAAAATTAGACTACTCAAAATAACAAAATAATTACAATATGAATCATCAAATAAATAAAAAATTTTATTTGTAAATTAACTCTTAAACACATATTGAAAATTCCCCTAGATTTTCGACTGTTTACTGTGTGAAGACGGAATGAGAAAAAAGATTAGGGCTAGGTGGAAACAAAGTTTGAAGTCTTCTCTATCGACTACTATGATCGACCAACTTCATTGTTTAACTAAAATAAAATGGCATTAAAGTAAAGTTTTTTTGGGAAAGTCTTCCAGACCTACTTATGTGTTTAAGGATTAAGTTTATATGAAATAACAAAAAAATAATGTTTTTCTTATAAAAGAATGTATTTCCTTCTTTTAATTAATTTTTTCTATTTTTTTTGGGTGGCATACGTTTGTCAGCGCAGGTGATTATACAGTTTTATGCCGGTTTCGAACTATTAGAAAAACGACCTATTAGAAAAAACTTTCCTGAGCAGAATTACTCTCGGTGATTTGCTTTTGCTTTCTAAAAGATGGCGATTATTTCTAAATAGATTAAAAACCGATTTAATTATACTGTTCTGGGTAGATTTGAATACCAGATCTTTGACACGAAGAGCAAACTTACAACTCCTTATGCCACATCGCCACTTTTTTCTTTTACATAAGTAAAATTTTAACTTAAGGAAAAGTTAACAAATTAAGTTTATATCTTAAAAATAACTAATTAAAATTAAATTTAAAAATTAACTCATTTAAAATTAACTAAATTAAGTTAAAAGTTGATAACTTTTCAACTTTATTATTTAATTTTGAACTTTTTAATTAGTATCCAGCCTATTGTACTCCTAATATTGTACTAATATTACTCATTTGCTACAACATAACTAAAAAATTATTATTTATGCCTGTAAAAAATTTTTTTATGAGAATTCAATATACTTGTAAATAAAGGACTCATGATACTTTTATTCTTCTACAATCAGTAGATCAAATTTTTACATCAAAATCGCATTTAAAAATATTACAAAATTTTAATGATTTGAAACATTTAACCTGAAAACTTTTGTTTTTTTACTTATGTCGTTCTTGAACAAAAGAGCGACATATCGATTAAACATATATAAATTGGATAAAATATTTAAAAAAATTACCAAGTCCAGTTGAAGACGCGGGTGTAGCTCCAAAAGAAAATGCTGGCGTTTGTCCCGCTGGTTTGAATGACGAGTTAAACAATGAAGACCCAGCATTAGAGCCAGGATTGAAACCTGTATTGGTTCCGAATGTAGATGGTGCGGTCGTACCAAAAGTAGATGTTCCTCCAAATCCAGTAGTGGTAGTTTTATTACCAAATAATGTAGTGGAATTAGTAGCCGGCTGACCGAAACCAGTGAAGCCAGTGGTAGTTGACGTCGATGGAATATTAAAAGCAGATTTGTTCTGATTAAACAATCCAATACTCTGTAAATAAAATATAAGTGTCATTTCAATTTTTTTGCAATGTATATGTTAAATGTAAAGAAAAAACTCTCAAAATTTATTTTTAAAGTCGTAATAAATCTCGGGACAACATGGATATTAAAGAATTTTACTATAATTTTAGTAAAATTTAAGTATAATTACAAAATTTTACAAAATTTTATTACAATTTTAGTAAAGTTATATTTTAGTAACATATAATAAACCTTTACAATAATAAATACAAAGCCAAGCTTACTTTATTTATCCCGACCAGAATTAAAACAGTCATTATAAATTTTTATTGGAAATATATTTTTATAAAAAAATTACAATATTTATGAGAAATTTTAATTTATTTAATAACAGAAAAGCATTTTTAAATTCTTTGACTTTTTTAAATAACATTTTATATTAAATAATTAAAAACGATTTAAAAATTATATATAACAATTTAAAAATATAAGATTTAAATAAAAAAAAAAAATCTTATCCGCGGGGATCGAACCTGAGATCCCATGTGTACTACTCGACATCCTAACGCCCCATGCTACATCGCTAACTCGACAATCGTTCTTCTGTAGCGGTACCATAAATGCTGGAAATATTTAATCGTCATTTTTTCGAGAATGCCTAAGTTTCGTAACAAACGGCTTTACTACAATAAAGGTGTAAGTAAATATTACACACCCATAAAATGTTATTAAAATCGGTGAATCACTTGTCATGAACTCTCCTTGTGAGACGTCTCCATAACAAGATAATTGCAAGAACTTACGTCCTCTTGCATCAAAACAGATGGACATCATTTTAAACATTTATTATTTAGTAATTATATTTAAACTATTTATTGCTCGTGATTAGTATATAACATTATTTTATAACATTATTTTAAAATTATTGTTCATAAATAATAAGAAATAATCAAAATTTTTAATTTAATTAAAAACTAAAACTTTACTTTTTTCGATTTTCTTGTAAAATTTATATTTGCACCTCTTTTTTTTTAACGCGTATTTCAATTCTAGATAAAGTATTTGTGATTCTGTAACACCAATTTAAAAATATTTAAATAATGTAAAAGCCAGTAATTTGCGATACTGTAGCATCCTCCAAATACTCAATAATTTTTTCTACATAAATTTATAAACATTTACAAGATTCCCCCAAATTGCGCGCCAAAATTTTGCCAAAATTAAAACACTTTAAAGAAGAACCCCAAATGTAATATTACAAAATTAAATTGCTAATAAATTTAATTGCTTTTTTTATACTTGCATGCAGCTCTACTATATCCCCTAAACCCAAAAAACTAAAGAAATTATTGCGAAAAATATTATCTCGACCAGAATTTAAACCTGAATCCCCCAACTATCTAGGACGGGTGTCTTAGCCAGTTCGACCACCAAAACACTTGATAGTATTTATCACAATAACCGATGTTACATGAGCGTTATTCGCAACCGATGCGTATATACAATACAAATAATCCTAATATGACCAAAAAATGTAATAATTACACTTACGTAACAAATTACTGATATTACCAATCAAAAGTAGTTCTTAGTGCTCAATAATTTTTTCTAGGTAAATTTATAAACATTTACAAGATTCCCTCAAACTACGCACAGTTATTTAATTGTTATTTATACTTTCCAATCATATGAGAAATAAAATTTAACTTAATAACATAATTTAAATAAAATTTAGTAAAATTTAGTAAAATTATACTACTCACAATTTTAAGAAAATTTTATCAATTTATAGTAAAATTTCACTAAAATTATACAAAATTTGACTGCAATTATAATAAAGTTCTTTGATGACCAGGCTGTGCTATGATTACCATTAACTTTAAGGATAGATTCTAAGAAAACATTTTCTTTGTTTATAGACATTACCTGATTAGGTTGTGTAGAACCAAATGCAGATCCAAATCCCGTATTTTGTGCAGTATTAATACTACCAAAACCAGTTCCAGCAGTTTGATTAGTACTGGATGTGCCAAAAAGAGGCGTCGGGGCAGCTGCTATACATAGACATTTTATTCTTTACTTTACACTTCATACTTTCCATCTTACTAAAAATACATTTTTATTTTATTGATAAAATAATGAACAGAAAATCATGCGTACTAAAAAAACAAAAATTAAAATATCATCTTTTCTCTCCCTCAAATGTTTACACTTGTTCGTGTGCGCATATGTGTATTAAAAATTTTCCAATACTCTTTTTATAATTGTTACATACTTTACTATGTATTAATCATGTACGTGTACATGCAAGTTACAAAATAATTTAAATTAAAATATAAAATTTGCGCGCGCGCGCACACACGCGCATACATGCATACACATGCACGCACACGCACACACATACACGTAACTACAGAAACTATTTACATAAAATATATTTTAAAGTTTAAGCTCACAAATTTTGTGTCAAAAAGAGCAACTCTTTTCCTTTGGAAAAAATGGTTTTTAAATAATATCAATTTAAAAAACGCTCTAAGTTACGCATAAATTGATCGCAATGCTGTAACGCTGTTTTACTATCCCTCTAATTTTATAACAATTATGCATATTTAAATAACACTTTATGAAAACCAATTGAAAATAGTACGATATTTATATATTGTACATACTTAGTACAAAATCTTCAAAGAAAATAGCGTTCCTGATTCACGTTGATTAAACTCAGAGCATTCGTTCGTCAGCTTTAAATTGCTCTCCTTTAAAAACTATCGCTCGTATGCAATCAAAAAAAGTTGCTTTACCAAGTTAAAGAATTTGCGCACAAATTATATTCTAGAAATGTATTGTATAATAGGGTAATATATTCCTATACAAAACATTTAGATCAATGGAATTTATAACATAAATATCAAGAAAAATAACTTACTTCCAAATGGCTTTGTTTGAGTATTAGTACCAAACAGATTTGTAGTGGGGGGCGGAGAATTAAATACAAAACTGCTGGTCGTCGTAGTCGCTGGTGTTCCAAAATTGCTAATGGGCTTTCCAAATAGTCCGGTCGATCCCGATTGGTTGGGGGTACCGAATCCTCCGGCCATCGGTCCAAATCCTTTAATAAAAAAAAAATCTCTATATCTTACAGAGCTTAAAAAAAACCAGGTTTAAAAAATCAACTTAGTAGGTTTTATTGAATTTTTTCGAGTTTCATACGTTTTTATTTTTTATAGTCCACTAATAATTAATAAAATTCGCTATTTAATTAATAATTCTATTATATATTAATTTTAATTTATTTAATTTACATATTGAAATAACAAAAATGGCTATACCAGTCAAAAACAGATCTTAATGTTCAACAATAATTTTCTAGGTGAATTTACAAGATTTTCCAAACTGCGCGCCGCATATTTACCGAACTTAAAGCATAGCTTTTAAGAAAAATCCAGAAATGTAACATCACGAAAATTAAATTCCTAATCAATTTAACCCTTAACACACAAGGGAGTCAGACAGATCCCATATAAAAATTCAAACGCTTGCTGTGTGAAAACGAAATAAGATAAGAGGTTTGGACCAAGAGGTAAAAAAAGTTTGGAATCTTTTCTTTCGATTGATATGGTTGATCAACTTTATTGATCAAGTAGAATTTGAACGGCACGGCAGCAAAGTTTTATTGGAATCTGTAGGACTACCATTGTAAGTAAAATTTTTTTTGTAAGTAATCTTATATAAAAAAAAAACCGGACAAAACACGTTCGAACAGGTTCGTTCGCATATGTTACTCGCATGTACTCTGTCAAAAGTTAGAATACTATACAGTGCCGTGGAAAAAAAAGCGCAAGGTCCAAAATATATCATAAACACATCAATTTTTTATTTCAGGCACCTTGAATTAATCAAAAATACCTCATATTTGCTTTGTTACATAATTATACTTTTTATTAAAAATGACAATGACATAATTTTTTTGGAAGTATGGCTCTTTAGTTTTAAAACGCCGTCCTTAAAAGTTTTTTGTTGTAAAGATATATTTTTTTAAAAAGTGAATTTTAAGAAACTTAAAAATACCTCATATTCTCCATGTTACATGATAGTATTCACTGATTCCTAGTGGGAGTCATAATTGTCCAATTTCTATTCTGGGGGATAAAGAGGAATGGAAATAGGCTCAAAAAAAAGAAAAAAACAAAACTTCAAAAACAATAATTAATCCTATTCGTATTCCATAATAAACATTAATAGTATGTCATCTTTGAAATGTAGATTCTCGAATTACATCTCGTCATCATTGGTATATACATATAAGTGTACATAAAATTGTTATAAGAAGAAAATAATTAAATTTATAGAATCATCTAAATGTGCAAATTAAATTATTAAATAATCTAAATGAAATAACATGTCATGGTCTAAGGGAGATTAGGATGAAAAGGATGATTTTGTTTAGTCATATAAAATTTAAATTAAATTTCTCTTCTATATAAGGTTGAGAGGATAGAAAACATATGCTTGAATTATAAAAACTGCAATTTCTAGAGAGTATATTATAAATTGAAAAAATATATATATATATATAATTCTTAATATAATAAAATTAGCAATAGATTGTCCATGTTACAATTACACTTTTTAAAAGAAATGACAATACTAGAATTTTTTTTAAATTATGACTCCTTAGCTTTAAATCGCTGTATTTTAAATTCTTAAAAATTCTTTTCGTAAAAATGTGATTATTTTAAAGAAAAAGTAGATTTTTAAACAATTTTTTATTTTCGCTTAATGATTTTTCATAGTTATAACTTCACAATAAATTATTTTTCGGCAATGACAACTGTGCAGTCACATTTCTGAGATTCTAAACTTTTATTTAAAGAAAAAAAAATTGTTAAAAAATATTATTTAAAACCAAAGTTATAGCTTCTCAAAGTTAAAAAAGTCTCTCAGACGGAAAAATATATTTACGTATTTTACGAGATCGGTGTGTTTAAGGGTTAATAATTTTGATGCTTATAAACATCTTTATTGTGCTCCCGCCTCTCAAAAACTATAAAGAATTTATTGTAAAAAATATTAGCTCAACCAAGGTTTGGACCTGGATCTCCTGCATCCCAAGCAAGTGTCTTTGTTAGTCAGTTCAATCACCGAACTATTTGGCAATATTTATTGCAAAAATCGATGATGTGAAATAATTTCACCTAGCGCTGTTCGTTGTAACGCGGCGTCGTTAGAAAGCTTAATTTACGGACAACCTTCGTATATCAATATATTTAACGACGACGGCAATACCGATCAAAAGCAGATCTTATTTAATTTATTAATATAATAAACGTACGTATATCTGTATAAGGGCATTCTATGTCAAATCAACCAGTCTTTGGACCCAACCATTTTTTATTCATTTTATAAAATACTTATTAAGTGTCCGGATCTCGGTGGCGTTTTCTCCGAGCGCTGTGCGCTGCAAGAATCGGAGCCGCACCGCCACATGCGACGATATCCCGTTTGCTATCTTAAACTGCTATATCGCTACCGACGTAATTGAGTCTGTTTCTCGAGCCGCATGGTGTTCAAAATGGAAGAAAATGCCACCGAAATACAAACTCTGCTCATTAACATACTTTAATCTAATCAAAAATATAATTGAGTCATTTAAACACTTTGACAATTAAAATGTAGTCCTAATCAAGTCAATTTTAATTCTCAATTAAGTTGAAAAAATGAAAATTTTAATAACAATTTGATACAACTACTAATAGTATCAAGAGAATTTACTATAAAAAATTTGCTAAATAACGACAATTTCAGAACCGCAATTAAATAATAAGATGTCATTAACTACTTTAAAATTTGTGAAAATCTGTAGACAGATTAATTTGATTTATAAATACTTCAGTACTTAACATGATCAAAACAAAAGTTTTTAATCACAAAATGATACATGTTAATCTGACACACTAATCGGTCACTAACCGAGGTATAAAGATTAAATGCATTAGTCATTAACGGAGCAATCGAAGGTCACTAATTGGTGCATTAACATACTATACGTCATAATTTACAAACAAATGTCAAAAAAACTTAATTCAATTAATATTATTTGCAAGAATAATGTCCTATCTTTGCTACAACATCAATATTTTTTAATTAGAAAGATTTTATGACAATTTTACTAATAACTTTAAAATCAAACCTTAGGTAGTCACAAATTGGCACATTTGTCTTAAATTAAGAAAAAAATCTTTTAGAGATATGCTCATTTTTATTCGTTTTGGAAAAAATTGTAAAACCTTAGACAAAACCTTACTTATTCATTCACATTTATTTGTTTACGCTGTCACTTGCTTAAAGTAGATATTGTTCAAAATATGGGTCTTTTGTAGTAATGACTCGTTATTTTAGCATTCTTTTGTTTGAAAATCGATACTCATACTTTCGTACTGCCTCTGAAGTATCATCATCGCTAAAATCGTACACAAAAACAATATTATTGTTTTCGTGTATAACTTATTCCGTTTTATGATAAAAACTTTTGTTTGTTTATATTTCTGCCTTCGTACTTATAAATTTGTCAATTACTCATCGAGTAAATTACCTCTGTCACAATATGAACATATTCTAATATTGAATATGCTGATATGGTTTTCGTATAATGGTTTTTGCGACAATAAGAAAACTAGAAAAACAGTGAAAGAGTATATGTGTCAATTTCCGCACAGAAGAGTGCCGGATCGGCGAGTTATTATGTTGATTTTTAATAGACTGCGAGAGATTAATTCATTTTTAATTTATTAAAATCCGTTAAGAGCAAATTTGCAAGTAGAAAATCGTGTCCTGCTCTACTTTAATAATAATCTCGAGAGCAGCATCCAGATAGCATTAGCTGCATTACAAGTGGCAGACACTCTGGTGAATTTTGAATAATATCTACATTAAGCAAGTGACAACGTGAGTAAACAAGTGTGAAAGAATAAGTAATAAGGTAAATGTACTAAATTAAGCTTTTTAAGCAAGAACTAATTTTTTACAAGTTATTAAAAAAATAATAAATAATAAATACTAAATAATAATAAGACTATAATTGTTATCTAGAGTTAATATTACAAATTAGCAAAAACATATATAAAAATTGAAAATATATAAAAATATTTTTATGTACAAAAGAATTAAATGTAGACTGCAAATGTCCTGAATTACGACAGGTTGTACCGATTTACACCACTAATATGTACCAAATGACGCCACCCTATCTGTGTGTTGACAATCCCTATTATATTTAACAAAAACTGTATAATTATGATTCTTTATTATTTTATCACTTTTTAAATATATTACTTATGCAAAACTTATTATTTTGTATTACAATTCAAAATTATGTCATTTTGTATTACAATTCAAAATTATGTCATTTTATCATTTTACAGATTATATTAGTATAATAAAAATTTAAAACTGTATTCAACTATAGACAGTTAAAAGTAACAAATTCTTAACATGGGTTTTTGGAAACCGCTTTTCACAAAAATCGCATATGTGTTTACTTATTTCGATAAAGCCATTTAACACACTTTAACAACTGCTTTTTGATATTTAGATACTTTTAATCAGCTGTGTTTTATTATGGATACAAAACAAATTATGATAGCGTCATTCGCAATCAATAACGCAATTCGATACATTTACCTTAAATAAGTACAAAAATAAAAATTATTTTGTCTTTTCTGCAATTTTCTCTAAAACGAACATCACTCTCAAGGACTTTTTTCTTAGTTTATTGATCCTATACTCTCCCAAAGTATTAACATTTAAATTCGGAATATCTCATATAATTTTTATTATGACTATTTGCAATTTTCTGATTATAATAAATTTAAATATTATTTCTGAAATGATATAAGTTGAGAAAATATGTCAGTTGGAAAAAGAAGCTATTTCAATTATAGTTTTCCCATAAATCAAAAATTAATATTATGTACATACTATCAGCTAATCTGATAGTATGTACATAAGTGTGCATTAGACTATTCAAAAGTTATAAAGAAAAATTCCGATATTAATAAAAATAGGCAAAGATTTATAAAAATAAAAAATAAATAAAGAATTTGGTCGGTCAAAAGGAAATTTTGTTGCTCATTAATAATTTCTCAGGTGATTAGGGGAGACCGGAGCTATTCGTTAAACCTTTTTTTCTTTTGTGTCTCCGGAGTCCTATATTCATTAAAAAAAAGAAACATGGGACGGTTTAAAAGGTTGAATCCTCCCCTTCACAATGCTGGTATAGATGAAACATGAAAGTGTACTTGCTTTAAAGTACATATAAAAATGTCGACGAGTGCCAAAAATTACAAATAGCTCCAAGGCCATAGTAATTCGTAACTAGTTCGGGAATATCCCGAAATTTGTGTTTCAAGTTAAAAGAATGTAAAAAAGCTGTTGTTAAGACTTTCTTTTATTTAAAAAAAAATATAAGTATACAAAAAACAAATTAAAACATACAGGTTCGCATGTCTTTTTATGCCATCGGTGTGACAGATTTCCTGACCTCACAAGTGTCAATCTTTAACGCTTTATAACTTTTTACCTGCTTAAGAGGATGCTAAAGTACCACGAATTACCGACATTTACAGTGCATTAAATATCTTTGGATTGGCTTTACAAAATCACAAAAACTTTTTTTAGAATTGAAATACGCGTAAAAAGAAAGGGTGCTCAGGTCAATTTTATAAGAAAATCGAACAAAAATTTAATAAATCATTAAAAATTCACTCGTATAGCCGTCACCTGAGGTTAACTTTACCTTAATACAGAAGTTGTGTAACTCGTGCGTACAAAATGATAATAGAGCACCCTTCAGAAAACATGCACGAATAACACTGACCTTGCAAAATTACGATTGAACGCCTAACAAAAAAGATACGCTAATGTGCTTTTACCACGTGCATATTTCGCTCAGCGAAGCTGAACTGTCATAAACAGAGCAATATGGAGCCCAACAGTAGTTGATGGGACTTTTCGCAGATGGCGAAATAATCAAAAAACAAAGACAGATCTATGCAATGGACAAAGAGCAATAGCCTGGTCTTGCTCGAAAAATAATCTGCAGTGATCTGTAGGACCAACGTCGAGGAAGTTCTTCTGTTACTTTAACATCCTCTTAAGAGCGTCGATTTTTTATTCATATTCATGTTCTATGTACTGAAATACACAATATTATCAAGTTTGAACTAAATCAATGAAGAACTTTACCTCAATGCTTAACTCTGCGTAGCGCAGACGTTCGTAATACAACCAAAGAGTTAGGGTTACTCAACTTAGGTTAGGCGCTGTAATCAGTATTAACAAATCGCCCCGGTGCTCAGTATTACGAATAGCCCCAACATCAACTGCGCGCGTTATTGCGTATGATCCACAAAAATAGACATCACACAGCAAAAAATAAACACGAAATGTTTCAAATACATTCAACTGGACACGATACATTCAAAGTTTTCAAAAAAAAAACCTTATTATCTTATTTAAATTTCGAAGAAATGCTGACTATCAAAAATTACTTCGACTGTCGCAAAACACATTTTTCACTACTGACATTAATATAACGCCGTTACCAACAAAACTTTGTTAGCAACATCGTTACCTTAAGACGTGTTCACAGTGTTTAAAGTAAATTTTTAATATGTACCCATAAAAAGATATTTCCAATTAACGAATTACCCCGTCTAACGATTTGCCCCGGTCTCCCCTATATACATTTACTAGGTTTTCCTGCCCACTATATGTTTGCTAGACAAAAAAATCGTTAAAAAATATGCTCTTTATAATATTTAATAACACAATATCTAAACTCTGTGATAGATAACTATGTAAGTCATCTGATTTTAAAGTAAATCAAACCACCGAATTTAGCTTTATGTTATTAAATAAGGGAGACCGGAGCTATTCGTTAGATCTTTTTTTCTTTTATGTCTCCTAAGTCCTATATTCATAAAAAAAAAACATGGGACGATTTGAAAAATTGAACTTTCCCCTTTGCAATGCCGGTATAAATAAAACATGGAAGTGTACTTGCTTTGAAGTCCATATCAAAATGTCGACTAATGCCAAAAATTACAAATAACCCCAAGACCGGGATCATTCGTAACTAGTCCGGGAATATTCCAAAATTTATATTTTAAGTGAAAAGATTGTAAAAAAAAAACTGTTGTTAAGACTTTCTTTTACTTAAAAACGGATATAGATACAGGGTGATTCAGAACGACCCATGTGTCCCTGTAAAGACGTGTTCTTGAATAAATTCTGAGACGATTTTTCCTGTACAAAAATTTTATCCAACGCTTACTTTTTGAATAATAAGAGGATAAAGTTAGTGAATCGCAGGCCGTGTACACGTGGTAGACAAAGGCGCCGCAACTCACCGTCCAACGCGGGCGCTTACTCGTGTCGGACGGTGAGTTGCGGCGCCTTTGTCTACCATGTGTACACGGCCCGTGATTCGCTAACTTTATCCTTTTATTATTCAAAAAGTAAGCGTCGAACAAAATTTTCGTACAGGAAAAATCGTCTCAGAATTTATTCAAGAACACGTCTTTACAGAGACACATGGGTCGTTCTGAATCACCCTGTATACAAAAAACAAATGCAAACATACACGTTCGCATGTCTTTTTATGCCATCGGTGTGACAGATTTCCTAACCTCTCAAGTATCAATCTTTATCGCTTGGGAGTCGCGTTCGAATCGCCGGAGCGATCGGACGTGTGAGTGTGGCGCAGTCTCGAGTCTCGTGATAGTTCTTGAATATTGAGAGGAATATATCATATACGAAAACGCAAAGAAACAAACTGGTGTTTTTAACTAATTTAAGTAGAGTAAAATGTCTCCAGTTCCCCCGCTCGGAAGGGGGAACAAGAGTAGCATGAATGTAACAACAGCCAGAGCAAAGAGTGTAGAGCTAAAAGTATCGGGAAAAAGAGCTAAATGGAACCCTCCGCTGACTAGAACAAAGAAAGCAAATACACTAAAGGAAGGACTCCAGAAAGATTCGATGGAGGAAGAGGAATTATTGGATAAAATGGCCATGGAGGTGGGCACGTTCGATGATGTAGAAATAGTGGCAGAAAATATAAAAGAGTTAGAAAGTAATAATGAGAATCAAGACGTAAGTAAGCAGCGCGATTCGACGCCGGTGGAGGCGGAGCCACACAGTTCGAGGGAGAGAGCAAGGGAAACAAATACAGGGAAGATTGCAAGAGTTAGAAATCAAGGACGAGAAATATATTATGTTATAAACGACAATTTGGTGAGAGACAATACACGCACAGATTTATGGAAAGAGGTGAAAGAATTTAATAGTGACAGATTTATAGAATCAGGTAAAAGTATTTATAAAGTTTTTTGTAAGTTCTCAGAGGCAAACATGATGTCAAGTAAAGGTAAAAACTGTTGCATAATTTTAAATTGGTGTAACAAAAATAAGATTACTGTTGAAAATGTTACAATGATAAAATTCAATTTAGCTATCATTACTTTGTATCAGGCAAAAGAGGCAAATTCGTTTTTGGATAAACTAAAAAACTCTAAAAAAGAAAAATTCGTGGGCTATATAGATAAGAAAACAGCTTATTGCAATGGAGTAATTTCGGATTGGCCTTATAGTATTCCCGAATTGTGGCATAATATAGTTGAAAAGAACGATATTTTAAGTATAGAGAATATGAGAAAAAGAGTTTGGAATAACGAACTTAAGAAAGCGGAATATAGGTTTACAAACAACTTTATTGTCATAATGAAGGGCAATACAATTAAAGATAGTCTAACAGTGTTTAATAATCTGAAATTTAATTTACGAATACGCCCGTATGTAGAGTCCATGGTACAGTGTTATAATTGTTTTCGTTATGGTCATATCAAGGCCAGGTGTAGAAATACTACCAGATGTATTATATGTAGCGAAGCAGCTCACGGAGATAATAGGATATGCGATAGGGCGGTAAAATGCGGAAATTGTGCAGAGGGACATAAATCCACTAATAGAGAGTCTACAAAATCAATAAAGAGATTAAGGTAGCAATGGGTTACAATAATCTCTCCTATAGTGAGGCAAAAAGAATGATTTATGGAAAGAACAGTAAAAGTGAGTACGATAGATTTAAGAACCCCAGAGCATGGCCAACATTAGTGGTAAACAAAGATATAGACAGTGAACAGAACAACGTTAGGGCAAATAAAGAATATAGTGACAAAACAAAAACACAGGTAGAAAATTTGAATAGGAATTGGAGAGTTAACCGGCCAATATTAGTAAACAAACCAAATTTAGCGGAAATAAGAGAACGGAGCGAATTGAGAAGAAGAAAGATGACATACCAAAATTACTATAAGGATTTTAATAATAGGGAAATGGAAATCACAAAGGAGAAAAGAGGCATAGCTATAAATAATAATAATATTTTTGGTAGTAGTACATCCATTTTTTCACAAGAGGCAGAACCAAGGGAGGAGGAAAATAACATGCTAGATAACTTCCGTACAATTTTTTGTTCCTCAGAAAATTTCAAAAATAATATTTTAGAATGGATATACCAATATACAAGAGAAGAAAATATTCAGGATCAACAAGATATGAGCGGATAGAGCAGATAATTTAGTAAAGAAACGTTCTTCTCTGGATAGACAGTTGGAGGAAACAAGAAGGAATAGAGAATATCTAGTTAATAATAGAAAGAGTTTTTGGCAAAATAGGGATCGATTGTAATATAAGAATTAAATGCAAGATACATCTGGTAGTGTCTACAGAAATCTGATAGTTAATTGAGAGGTTTACTAACTAATTAATTCAAAAAAGTGACTGTATACAGTATTCGTCTAGTTAATTACAATTCTTTTTGAGGTGTTTCTGTTATGTTTTTTTGTGTTTTATATTTTTGTTTTTTTTCTCAGGTTTTCTTTTGTTTTTTATTTTTGTCTCTTTCAGGTTTGGCGATATACTTATTTATTCATGTAAGTATATGTGTTCACAAATTCAGTTATTTATGTATTTTAGATCTATCTATTTAAGAAATTATTTAATCATTTATAAACATATATAAGAATTATCTAAATATACACTGGGTTATGTATTGGGTCGACTATACAATTACTTTTTTTCTATATTTATTTATTTATTTATTTTTTTTTTTTTTTGCATATGTATATTTATTTTTTATTGATCCATTTATTTATACTAGTTAGATCTATTTATTTAAGAAACTATTTAACTATTTATGTGCACATTTATAAGTTTATCTATAACATTAAGTTATTTACTGGTTCAACAGGGCATTTGTATGTACATACTTCTGTGTTTATGGAAACATTTATTTATACATTTAAGAAATTATTTAATTATTGAAATATATATATATATATATATATATATATATATTTATAAATGTATTTATATACAATACACACTTGGTTATGTATGTGGCGGTACATGTAACTGTTTATGGATTTGAGTATTTATTTATTTGTGCCCAGATCCAGATATATGATAATTGTATTTATTTAATTGTATTTATATGATAATTGTATGTATTTATTTAATTAAATGTTTGTTCTCTATCAGGGAAAGTAATAATGTCTAAGATACTAGTGTGAAATGCAAGAGGTATTAAAAGCCGAAGTTTTGGTCCTTATTCAGACATATGATATTATTGTACTAACGGAAACCAAATGGTCAAGCAATAAACCACTCTACTTTGCAGGATTTAAAACGGTTAAGTCCAACAATCGTGAGGGTTCCGGAGGTGTGGCAATCTTAGTTAGGAATGATATTGAATTCTCGATTATAAAAACGTGGAAAGTGAGATCAGACAACTTTGACGTGGTCGGTATTAGAGTCAATAATACAGATATAAAATACAACCTGATAGGGGTGTATAGGAGACCGGGAGGTACAGACAGACCCGCAGTGTGGGGTGATTTATTGAAGTTTGAAGAAATCTTGGAAAATAGCATAATTGTTGGTGATTTCAATGCTCACACTGTGGAACTGTGAACAAATAGATAACAACAGAGAAGGGTGTTTTGACGCAATGATGAACAAGGATTATATATGTATTAATATAGATACTAAATCGAGAATAAACTATGATAACCAACGAGCCTCTAATTTGGACTTGATTTTTGTGAAAGGAAATTTAGCAGGCAATATTAACTATAAACAGCTAGAGGATCTATGGGGCTCGGACCACTCTCCCATCGAATTTTTTTTAAAAGTAGAAGTACAAAAGTATATAAAACATTCGAACAGAATTACAAACAAAAAAATAAGTTGGACACAATATGAATCTTTAATAGAAGAGGCAAACTGGGAGCGGGCTCTAGATTGTATACAGAATGTAGAGAAGATGGAACAAGAATATGAAAATTTAATTAATACTATGATAAAAGCGGCCAAAATAGCTTCAGGGAAACAACTGAATGATAACAATCGGGGCAAGGACAATTTAACGAGACACCAAGAAAACAAAAACAGCAGGTCAGGTGGTGGGATAAAGAATGCGAGGAGATACTTAAATTAAGAAAAAGTAAATTAAATAAATGGACTCACTCTCGGGATATGGTAGATTATATCGAATACAAAAGAGTAAGAGTCCTTTCTAGAAAAACATTCAACAAAAAGAAAAAGGAAAATTTTAACAGGTTCTGCAATAGCATTAATAGATTTACTAGTCTCAGTTACGTTTGGAATACGATGAGTTTTTAAAAAGGTCAGAAGTAAAATAAATTGGACAGGATGGGCTACGAAGGATAGGGAAAAAGAAATAATTAAAACCATTGATGATATGACCCCGGCATGGGTACCAAATGAAAATGCGCAATACTTGGATTTTAATGTAAACGAAGAGTCATCAATGGATAATTTGTTTAGTATGCAAGAACTGGAGCGCGCTCTCAGCATGGCCAAAAAAGATTCAGCCCCGGGAATTGATGGTATTAGTTATCCGATGATTGCTACACTTCCGGAATCAGCTAAAAAAGTACTATTAAACATATATAATTTCATTTGGACTAGGGCGACTATTCCAAAGGATTGGCAAAAATACCAGGTGTTTTTTATAGATAAAGTAGGCAAAGAGAAGGTCAGACCTTTAGCTCTGTCCTCCTGCGTGGGCAAAGTCATGGAACGCATGGTTAACGAAAGATTTATTTGGTGGATAAGAAATTGATTTGGTGGAGAAAAAAACAACAAATTAAATGAATTACAAAATGGGTTCAGAAGAGGTAAATCCTGCACAGAGAATTTGGCTAAAATTTCGGCTGACATAGGGAACACAATTTTGAAGGGAGAGTATGCATTGAGTGCGTTCTTGGACGTATTAGCTGCTTACGATAATGTGGATTTTGAGGTGATGTATGGTAAGTTGTGACTAAGAAATTGTCCAAAAAGGATTGCCAATTTTGTTGTTAATTGGTTGCAAACAAGACAGAGTTTGTGATCAATGGTAATAGGACAGTTTGGAGAAATGTAAATAAGGGATTGCCTCAGGGAGCAGTGCTTAGCCCAATATTATATGCGTTGTACACTAACAATATTACAGAGAACATTACAAAGGATATCCACGTATTGCAATTTGCAGACGATATTGCAATGTATAAATGTAGCAACAATAGAGCAAACAATAGAGTTAGTTTAGAAGCAGCGGTAAATGTAATCGGAGAGAATTTATCGCAGTTGGGTCTCTCACTGGAGCCGAGAAAGACACAACTTGTAGAATTCTCTAAAACAGGATACTACGATAGAGGACTATTTATTAAAGTAAATAATGAAAAAGTGCAGACTCACAACTCAGCAAAACTTTTAGGAATATGGTTAGATAATGAGCTTAATTTTAATAAACAAATACAAGAAGTAAGAGGAAAAGTTAGCCGAGCCAATTCGATCCTTAAATATTTAAGTAGTGTCAAGAGGGGGATAGAAGTTAATACGGCGCTTATGTTATATAAGAGTCTGGTGCGATCCACGGTGGACTATGGATGTTTCATATATGCTCCTCGTACTTGCAGTGCACAATTAAAGATTGAGAGAGAGGTCAGTTTTTGGGCGTGCGTACTGCATTAGGATATAGAAATTCGACTCCCAACAATGTAATCATTGCTGAGGCGAAATTGACATATTTGATGGATAGATCATTAATTAGCAAAAAATTTCTGCTTTAAGGTCTATAAATATGGAAGTGAGGAAATAGGCAGTAGCTTGGACAGATTGTTGAGAGTCGAAAGATACAGGAGATATAGAAATCCCGCTTTCAATATTAGCATACTTAGTCGGGCGTGGGAATATGTACGTAGACATCGTAATATGACAGGAGAAAGCGAAAGAAAATACAATATTTGGAAAATGGATTATGACACAATAAACGAAGAAATAGAGATAGAACATGGAATGGGAGAGAACTTAAAGTTACTACCAAAAAATAACAATTTTGATATCCAAAAGATCAAAGGTTACAACAATATAGATAAAAAGATAATTAACAACATAAAACACAAACACAATCTGGAAGAAGAAACATTATTCATTTACACAGATGGATCAAGGTCAGAGGAATCAACCGCTACCGGGGTGGGTATAGTAATGGAAAATCAAGATGAGGGGTTTTACGTTAGTCTCCCCAAGAAATGTTCTATCTTTACGGCGGAAACTTTTGCAATAAAAACAGCGTTAGAAATAGCTTATGAAAAAAGAAATAGGTACAAAGACTACGTGATACTAGCAGATTGTAAGTCGGTACTACAGGCTATTAATAATAATAAGATGAATGTCTATCAGAATAAATATATCTTAGAAATTAAAAAATGGCACTGTAGATTTAAAACAACTATAGGGAAAAGCGTAAAATATGTATGGATTCCTTCACATCGTGGGATTACCGGAAACGAGTTGGCGGATTATTTGGCAAAACTGGGCGCAGAGGAAATACCTAACGAAGAAGTAGAGGTCCCTATTTACGATCTCAGAACATATACGAAAAAAGAAGAGTGGGAAAATACCATTATTACTAACAATCGACTTTTTCAAACAAAAAGAGTCCACTATTTTGAAAACTTTTATAAGATAGAGGAAAAAAAACCGTGGTTCCATGAGTTAAGGGCAGAAAGATATTTCATTACATTTATAAATAGAGTAAGGGCTAATCACTATAATTTGAATGCCTCTTTGGCAAGGAAAGGATATATCGAAAACAGTAGATGCGAATGCGACTATGCATTCGAGGATATTGATCACTTAATATGGCGCTGCAGTCGCTACGATGAACAAAGAATGGAAATGGGCGAGATATTGCACGGTGAGAACATGGATGGAGTGGAGAGCGTGGTAGAACTGATTCAACAGGAGAATTGGAAAAAAATTGGAATACTGTTCGATTTTGTGAAGAAGACGAGTAGAATCATGTAGCGTTGCGTGACCGGGCGCTATCACGACCGAGGCTCGAGAGCGAGTAAAGTCACACTTACCACACGTCATATAACCTATCTCTGTGAGGGTTCAAGACGTAAATTCAAAAAAAATAAATCTTTATCGCTTTATAACTCTTCAACTGCTTAAAAGCGACGATTTTATATTCATATTCATGTTCTATCTACTAAAATACACAATATTACCAAGTTTGAACTAAATCAATGAAGAACTTCAGTTTATCTCAATGCTTAACTCTGCGTAGCGTAAACGTTCGTAATGCAGTCAACGTAAGGTGTGCATATTATTGCGTATGATCGACAAAAATAGACATCACACAGCAAAAAGTAAACACGAAATGTTTCAAATACATTCAACTGGACACGATACATTCAAAGTTTTCAAAAAAACATTATTATCATACTTAAATTTCAAAGAAATGCTGAATCAGAAATTAGTTCGACTGTCGCAAAACACATTTTTCACTACTACAACTTCAATATGACGCCGTTGCCAACAAAATTTTGTTAGCAGCATCATTACATTAAGACGTATTTACAGTGTTTAAAGTAAATTTTTAATATGTACCTATAAAAAGATATTTCTAATTATCGAATTACCCTGTTTAACAATTTGCCCTGGTCTCCCCTATTATATTTCACATATTTCACAACTTATCATTAAAATCAAATAACTGTTACACAATTTTCTGATAACATGTGCTATTTCATGACAGTCACGTGACCAGTATAGATTATATTTTGTAAAATTGTTATATGTGTACAAACTGCAGTAGCATCTCCTAGCACTTGAGAATAAGATGCCAGTTTATACAAAATATATTTGAACTTAATACTTTTATTAAAACAATTTCATAAATTAAAATTTTAGGTACTTTATATAACATTTTAAAATTTGTAAAATACTATTTAAACCTACAAAAATATTAGAAACCCATAAAAGAAGTTGCTTCTCACAATATCTATTTATGTTTTATTACTTATTTTTATGTTTTTATAATTTAAACTTGATTGTTTACTATAAATAAGCAAAACATATAATGCAAGTTTCTAATATGTTATACTATTTTATTTAAATAGTGATATCTTATTGTTACATCTTCTTTCATAGAAGATGGCATCTTACTCATATACATTGGGGAAGATTCAAAAAATTATTTAACAATATTTTAAAGATTTCAAACATTTCAGTAATTTTTTAATAATATTTCAGAAAAATCGCAGAATTTTTTTGGAAACTTTTCTACAAGGTTTGAAGTACAAGAATCGCGGATTTTGCTATTCCAGAACTGTTTCAAAAATGTTACAGGCATGTTTAGAAACTTTTATAAAATGTTTCAGAAATGTTCAGTTGAAATATTTCTGAAATATTTTAAAAAAATTTCTGCTTTATGAGATAAGTATTACATCAAATGTATTGTTCATTTATGTATAAAATTTTGAAATTATAAATGTATAAAAATTAATAAAACAAGAAATTTCATTTTTGTAAAAAGATCTAAATAACAATATTCAAGCTTGTGCGCTAAGAAAAAAAATTAACTTGACCAAATTTTTCAACTTTATTAAATTCTTTTATTTCAAATATTTATATATTTAAATTAAACTTATTACTAACAAGAAAACATTCCCAAGTATGAATTTTTAATTTTAATGAAACTTTATACATATATATAAGTTACATAAATAGATGAATTTAGCTTTTTTTGTTATATCTCAAAAACTATTCAAGATATCAAAAACGTTTTATATAAAAGTTTTATAACAATTACCTCCATTCATTCCAGTTAATATTTTTTAAAATTAAAAAAAAATTTTTTTAAATAATCATTTTTAAAAAATATTATTGACAAAAATAAATACAGGTAATTTTATGATAAAACTTTTGTATAAAACACTTTTTTATATCTTGAATAGTTTTTGAAATGTAACAAAAAAAGCTGAAACTTGTTTTACACAAGAAGAGTATTTTTACGCCTTAAAATCGTTTTTGGGCAGCAACTTATATTTTCTAAATTCATCTCTTTATGTAATAATTCATTTATATGCACGCACGCACGCACGCACGCACGCACGCACGCACGCACAAAGTTTCATTAAAATCAGAAATTCACTTAGGAATATTTCGTTGTTAGTTAAATTAATCATATATGTATATGCATGTATAAGTGTGCATGTATAAACCTCAATCATATTGTTATATCTGTCCAGTTTAACTTAACTTAGCCTGTATATCCTTGTTTAGTTGAGATAAATTCAATATCAGGTAACTCACCTGTGTTAGCTGTGCTAGTACCAGCCGTTGTGCTACCAAACGGCGACGTCTGTGCCGATGTCCCAAAAAGACCAGTTTGTGGACCTATTTAAAAAAAAAAAAAAAAGAAATTTAAAAAAATCAATATTTTTCTCTCATTTTAGTGATGAAATCGACTCATATAGTGCACCTTTTCTTCCAATTTGATAATCTTCAAAACGTAACTCCTCGTACGATTTGGATTCATATTCCTTCATAGATGCAATGCAACAGTGACGGGCTGATATAGTATGTGATATTCCATTTTTTGACATAGAATCAGTTGTAATGACAGGTGTGAATTTTACCGCGGTACCAGCTGGTACAGTAGTGGGATTGGTATTACCAAAACCTGTAAAGAGAAAAATTAAAAGGCTTAAAATTTTAAATGTTTCTTAAAAGAACATTTTTAATAAAATTTTAATAAAATTTCAATATTTCAAAATTATTTGTTAAATTTTCCGTTGACTGTGGAACATTTTAATCATCAAAATTTCATTAAAAATTTACTAAAAATTGGCTTCAATAAAATGCCATTAACTTGTCATATCTTGGATTTTTTATTTCAATTTCGTCACCAATTCTTTACAATTTTAATAAAATATCATTAATTAATAAATTTGAAAGTTTCATTAATTACTCAATAAAATTTTGATGATATTTTGTTGAATTGTTTTAAAACATTTTGGTTTTATCAAAGATTAGTGAGTGAATCAAAAATTCATTAAGTTTCAATAAAATATGATTAATCCGAAAATATTACTGTGGGTAAATCATTAATCAAGTGCTAATTTAAATTTTAATAGCTTTTATTATTAAAATTTTGATAATTTAAACTAGAAATAAATTTTTATATTTTAATCTAAAATTAAACTATTTACGAATGTTTAACTCAAATGCTAATTTAAATTTAATAATTTTATATCTCATTTTCATAATTAATTTTCTGTACTGAAGAGAACTCAAAATGTGTGTTGAAATGTTTGCATAAATTATTGTAATATACGTTATTAACATTTATAGTAAACGCCTTTTGCGATCGATTATAAATGAATAAAGAACCAATTAATTGCACCAAAATATTTTGTGCTGGCTCTTATTGGTCAATCTACCTATTATTAACTCTTTTTAATTATTTTAAGTTTTTTTATAATAAAACCTTTAACTACATTGACTTATGTATAATTTTAGCCCTAGTTCCCCACAATATTATTGATTACCTTACTCCTCACCTATGTTTATAAAACCCTATAACTTTGACATGATATATCTCTGAACAGAAAGCATATGTTTTAGCTTAAATATATGAAATTGATATCTGAAAGTCTGATAAAGACAATAAACAAAAAAATAAAAAATATTTTATACTCAATTACAATTTTAAACAAAATTGTGTTGCATAAAATCGAAAAAAAAAAAAAAAATGCTCGCATAAAGTCCGTCAACCATGTGGGGAGAGTTAGGATTAGCATTAAGCAAATATTATCAGCTGACAATTGTACCAAAATCAAATTATAACAAATTTTTTTTTCATTATTGGCATAAAATGGACGTTTGCTCTTTTCATTTTTATGCTTTAATTTTTTCCTTGTGCAAAAAGATTTGGAATTCTATAAAGCCAATTATAAAAATGTTTAAAAAATGATGTTGGTAATTTGCTTTACTTTAAGATCCCCTTAAGTATTAATTATGTGCATTTGTATCTAGAGTAGTATTAACATCAGGAAAAGATGATTAAAGATTAGTATTCTAAAATTAATTACCTAGTTTACACCGAGTACTTTGATACGCACTAAGTATTGTATCAGTATCAAATCAATTATTATCCTCGTTTATACCGAGTATATTAAGTGATTTAAGACAAATAGTACTTCTTAGAAAGGAAACCTGCCAGTAGTACATCACTAATTTTAATAAAATTTTATGGATGTGTAGTATTTACTGAAACATTTACATCAATTTATCATCTATTTGTTTCCCCATGAGGTTCTCGGCTAATTTGAAACTGTTGTTTAAACGGTAGCAGACCATTTTTATAAATGATTTTATATAGAAATCCGGCCAATGCATATATGGACCGTCAACGGAGAATATAATCATCCTAGTTATCATCATAAGTAAAACGTCTTTTTTATGAATCTTGGAAGATCATATGCTCTCGGTAAAACTCCGTCGCTATTATATAATTTCTTGTAAATTTGAAGAGAAATAAAATCTTTTTTTCTTTCATCAGGTATATATAAGTAATTGCTGCAATTTTCTAGCAAAACTGTTAATTGGATTTTTATTAACTGTTACGTACGTATCAGTATCGTCGAGTAATGTCAACATTTTTTGTTAATATTCAGTCATGTTCATTACCACCGTTACATTACCTTTATCTGCTCTCATTAGAATAATCTAGGTAATTTTTTTTAACTTGTTTAATAAGTTTGAGATTTTCGTATAGTTTCCGTTTAAAAAAGTTGCCCCATTCACCAATCATCAAAGCAAGATTTTTAATAATAGGAATAGAACAATTTCTAATATCCAACTACTTATCAATATATACTTTGTATAAATTATTTTTTATATTTTTGATGAACTCTACCATTGTCAATGTAGAATTAAGGGATGGCAAGTTCTGCCCTAATTGCAGAAAGCATTGAATCTCGCATTGAATATTAGTAGAAATAGGAAATAGTGTAAAATTAAATATTCTGTGGCAAATTTGGTGAGTTATCTCGGTGTGTCACTGATTCCACCAATTTTCGTAGAATTATATATATTCTATGTAAATTTCTAATTTTGTTAATTGACACTGGAATGTTAAACCAGGTTGTCACTACAACAAATTGATACTATAGAGATACATTGAACTTCTTCGCTAAACAGATTTAATTAAAATCTATACTTTTTGTATATTATTTGCTGAAGATGGTCTAAAACGGTGCCGAAACGTTCATTTGGATTGAAATAAAGTCTATATTTTGAACAACAATAACTTGCGCACTGATTACCGCGCCAACAATCTCATCAACCCTGTGATTACTTTCTTTGAAAATTTCGACAGTTAAATTTCACTAATTAAAATTTTATTATATTTTCATTAAATTCTGATTAAACCAATCTATTTTTCATTAAAAGCAAAAAATCATTTTTTCAGCAAAATATAATTACAATTTTGTTTTATATTCATCAATATTTTATCAGAGATCACAAATTGGGTATTAACCACAAAAAATAAAATAAAAAACAGATAGATTTTAATAAAATTTCCAAGAAAAGCCGTATAAATTGAAAAAGAAATAATCATGGCAATTTGGCTCCAGTATCATAGTTCCTAAATAATAGCCCTGGAATTGAGCTATGCATTACTATTGGATTCAATTGCAGCTTTTGGGTCTATTAGCTTTGAGCAATTTAGGAAATTTATGATTATTCGACAACTCTAACAATAATAATATCGTTTTCAATCAGTAATAACTGCAAAAAAATCGAAATAGAGTCCTATGTCTTTATACAGTCAGTATAGTAAAAATTATTAATCGGCATTAAACTATTGCAACAAAATGTGGATCAAGAGAAAAATAATCCATCAAGATCATTGTACTCCAATATGACAAAAACAAGTTGAATCCAACAGTCATACATTATCATAAGTAGAAGCCCAGTTTAAGACTTTATCATTAAGAACTGTGACACTTGAGCCAAATTGATATGGTTATTTTTCCTCTTTCCCTAGATAATTTTACCAAAATCCGTTAAGAAGATGCTAAAGATATCTTTTTTTACCGACTAAAAACAATTAATTTTCGCGCACGCCGTTTTTCTAATTGCATTTACAGATTTTAAAATCCTTCTCAATTAAAGTATAGGCATTAATGTACCTCATAGTAATCGATTTTATGCCGAAAACTTTAAATTTATATCTTTTTTATCTGATCTAAATGCAACATGGCATCTAAAGCTGTCAACGAGTGCCAATGTTTGCTTCACACAAATATTTGACAGTCTTTTTCTACAAAATAAGTGTGTGTGTGAAGCTAGCACATCATTTGGTGGAAAATCACTAAACATTGACAGTTCTGAATTTATTTTCAATAGTTCTACAGTTCCTGATAGATAAAACAAATAGTTCTGGCCTTTAAAGCGAAAAAAAACGCATAGGACAAAGTGAGGTGCCAGGTTCACGCCGCACCTCAGTTTGTCCTGCGTCATTTTCCAGACCGAATTCTTGTAGGATTTTAAAAGATCTATAGTTCTAGATGAGTTCTAGAAAGAGTTCCAGCGTTTAACATAGTTTATTTATTTATTTTTTTAATTATTATAAAACATTTATGTTATAATATTACATAATAGAGTTCCATGTACGAAAAAATATTTTTCCTACAGTTCTCAACATACCAAAGCGCGTTCCAAAGAGTTCCGGGCGATTCCGATATTAGTTAATTAACAAAAAATTAATAACTGCCAAAAAAACCGATTTTCCGCACATATAGGTGAGGTGCTGGACTTTTTCGAAGAGTTCTGTGTACGAAAAAATATTTTTCCTACAGTTCTCAACATACCAAAGCGCGTTCCGAAGAGTTCCGGGCGATTCCGATATTAGTTAATTAACATATGTATATATATATATATATATATATATATACATATGTTACATATACATATATATATATATCTATATATATATATATATACATGTTACATATACATATATATATATATCTATATATATATATATACATATATATACATATATATACAATATATATATATATATATATATATGTATATATAGATAGATATATATAAAAAACTAATAAAGTGTTTTATTTTAAGATTAACTTGTATTATTAAATGCATGGTTCCCACCTATGAATCCTGCATTATAAAAATAAAATTACAATTTTATAGAATTAAATTTCAATATATTAAAAAATAAATTTTCCGTCTCTGTTCATTAAATATTTTAAAATGTCAGTTTTACTAATGTTTTTAAGGTAGTACATACATTCGCAAATTTAATATTTCTGTCTCCGTTTATTAAAAATATTTAAAATTATTTCAGTTTTAAACGTGCTAATGTTTTTAAGGTAGTACCTCCATCCACAGAAAATAATATGTCTCTTGTACAGACAATCATATAATACGCTCTTACAAATGCTGTCCATCAAATTTTCCAAGTGCTATAACACCGACCTTTACACATAATAAAAGTAAATAAAATACAATAAACGCAGTTAAATTATTTCTTGAATATATAAGCATCTACGCTAATTATAAGTCAATCCCCTCTATCCTTAGACAGATTTACATATCCCAGTGATCATATAAGAATTAATCAAACAAATGAATAAAATTATTACAATATTCATCAATGATTAAATTTTTTGATTAATATTATGCTGTGATTGGTTGTTTTTACATGTTTTGAAAATGTTTAGATATGATTTTACATGTGAGTAGATATATATATATATATATATATATATGTGTTATGAGTTTTCACTTCCTACAAAACTTGTCGTTACAACATTTTACACCTCAATCACTCATGAAATAATGCTCCAAACGTGAATAAATGACTTAAAAGTTATTTCTAGCGCCGGGTTCTCGCTAATAAACCTATTTTATCATCTCTGACCTTCCCGGTCTGAGATCTCGTTTTTCCAGTGAGAACGCATATCACTTTCACAAGTATTGAGTCATAATGAACATACCTGTGATTCTGATATTCTTTGTGCTTAACTGTGAGATTTTTGCAGATTATTGAGCTTCTAATCATACAATGTTGAATTGGGCACCTTCCATTTATTGCTAAAACTATTAATTAAAATTTTGACTCTTCATATATGTCAAGTGCGAAAAGCGATGTGAAATGTTAAGTATAAATGATATTGAAAACTCTTTGAAATGTAATGTTCAATGAATCAACATAATTTTAGCATACATAATGGTTTGTTTAAACATTACATTTCACAGTTTTTACTATCATTTATACTTCACATTTCACAACACTTTGTACTCTTGACATCTATGAGTGATAATTCTAATTAAGAGCTTTAGCAATAATAGGAAGATAATCGATTCAACATTTTATGATTAGAAACATAGTAATATACAAAAATTTCCATAGAGGTAAATACAAAGAATATGATAACCACAACAAGATTCATAATAACTGATATCTATGAAAGTAATAAGAGTTTTCACTTCAAAAGTGAGAATTTAAACCAGGAAGGTCAGGAAAAGAAGAACAGATTTATTAACAAGAACACTAGAAATAAATTTTGAGACATCTATTCGCATATGGAGCATTGTATTATGACTAACCAAGTATAAAATCTATTACGATAAGTTCCGTAGGAAGTGAAAACTCATTAAATGTAAAAACATGTATAAACATATCCAGAAGAAATCAATTACAGCATGAATATCAAAAAACTTACTCATTAAATACTATAATAATTTAACTCCTTTATTCAACTAATTCTTATAAAACAATATGTCAAATACACAGAGGACAGACGTGCAATTAGGTTATAAATAATTACTAACTAATAAATTATAGAATCGTCTGGAATTCTTCGGAACGCGCTTTGGTATGTTGAGAACTGTAGGAAAAATATTTTTTCGTACACAGAACTCTTCGAAAAAGTCCAGCACCTCACCTATATATGCGGAAAATCGGTTTTTTTGGCAGTTATTAATTTTTTGTTAATTAACTAATATCGGAATCGCCCGGAACTCTTTGGAACGCGCTTTGGTATGTTGAGAACTGTAGGAAAAATATTTTTTCGTACATGGAACTCTATTATGTAATATTATAACATAAATGTTTTATAATTTAAAAAAAAAAATAAATAAACTATGTTAAACGCTGGAACTCTTTCTAGAACTCATCTAGAACTATAGATCTTTTAAAATCCTACAAGAATTCGGTCTGGAAAATGATGCAGGACAAACTGAGGTGCTGCGTGAACCTGGCACCTCACTTTGTCCTATGCGTTTTTTTCGCTTTAAAGGCCAGAACTATTTGTTTTATCTATCAGGAACTGTAGAACTATTGAAAATAAACTCAAAACTGTCAATGTTTAGTGATTTTCCACCAAATGATGTGCCAGCTTCACACACACAAAATAAGTTTACTGTAAGGTGCAAATTATATGCAAAAACAACGTAGAGTTTCCAAAATTTGGTTTAAAAGTCTAATGTAAAAGATTTGCGTGCCTGAAGAGCGGTCTAATATAAAAGATTTGTGCATGCAACGAAAATGAACCATGGTAAAGAAAATAGTTATTGTGAAACACAGTAAGTGATATATTTTGTATTAGATGGTGCTAAAGTCGAAAAATAAGGACAGATGATATATTCATGAGTGCACTGGACAAAGTGCACTAGCTTTTCGCCTGGTCTTAACACTAATTTCCTTACCCTTTCCCCCTGCGCGCAACCGCTCGACTTTTGCTTAAAAAAAAAAAAAAAAAAAAAAAAAAGGAGAAAGAGAGTAATACCAACATCGAGTAAATTTGAGTCACTTCAGCATCCCCTTAAGCTGTTTTCCATTTTGTTTTTTTCACCTTAATCTGTAATTTTCACCTTAATCTCCTTTCGTTAAAATTTTTCTATCAGGGTTATTAGCTTAGGTGTACATAAATGATTATGCTTATAATTTACCTGTAGTTGTACCAAAGAGATTTGTATTTGTGGTAGTATTAGCTTGACCAAACGGAGTAGTTTGTTGCGGATTCTGCTGTGGCTGTCCAAATAGATTGGTTCCGGATGTTGTGCCAAAGTTGAAGCCAGGTTTGTTTGCTTGACCAAATGCTGAAGTTCCTGTAGTCGTACCAAAAAGGTTTGTCCCTGCATTTTGTTGGGTGCCAAAAAGATTGGTGCTTGTATTTGTTGTTCCAAAGCCTATAAAAGCAAAAATATTTGCTAGATCTTAACAAAATATGAAGTATAACAAATATGTCATATAAATCAAATTAAATTTATATTTGTTTACATATCGTATTTCATATTTAATAATTAAATATCTAATAGTTAATTAAAATAAATTACATTAAATATAAAATATTGTTTATATAAAAAAATGTTATATCATAGGATATAATATAACAGATGTAAATTATTCTTGGCGTGATACGCGACTGCGACTTTTGAATAATTTAAAAGAAATTAGTAAGACTAATTTTAAAGAGCTTCTCCAGTTTGGAAAAGTGAAGGAGAATCATGTAACTTTTCATTCAAATATTTTTTAACACAGAAGTTTTCAGCATTGTAAACTTCAAAACAATAAATAATGAAGATATTTAAGCAATAAAAACAGTAAAACGTATTTAAAAATATTCATTTTATAATATTGATAAATATTGATGTAAAACAATTTTTTAAAAATTGTTTATAATAATGATTAAAGTACAGTGATAAAAATTGTTGCCATATTTTCAGTATAATGTTATATTTAAAAAGAATTCAAGTATAATTCATAAAGTATATTTCATAACTTACAAAAAAAAACACATTAAAACTTAATATCTTAATTTTCTTTAATTTCAAAATGTTTTTTAAACTCTATTTTTTCTTATAGTATTATATTTATTAGTAATATAGTATTTCAAAATTTCAATTCTTATATTTTGTTCATGATTAAATTATTTAAAACCTTTCCAAAACACACATTATTTTAAAAAGTATTTGAAGAAAACTATATAGTAAAAAATTTTATAATTCAAACCCCCCCCTCCCCATAGATTAGTTATAAACTTATTCTCAAAATTTAATCGGATTTTTATATTATATAAAGACTGGAGAGCTATCAACTTATAATTTTGTTAAGGTCTTTTACGATTTATTATATTTCCTGTAATGTGAGCAATTTCTTTAATTTATAAAAATTTTTGTCCAAGTACAATGAAGTAGTTCAAAAATCCTTGAGATTGAAATGTTTTTAAAGTAGTAGAGAGAGATATTTTGACCGTTGCTGTATTAATACAAATTGAACAGGAATGCCTTCTATGGTCGCAGCTAGGTCTTCGTGCTTGTATTGTTTGTGTAATTTTATATACTTTCCTGAAGTTCAATGAACTGCGCGCCAAATTAATTTTCATAACACAATTCTAAATTAAACAATATTAAGTAATATCAGTATTATTAAATATTAACCCTTCCCCCCTAAAAAAAAACTGTAAAGAAATTATTGCAAAAAAAATCACTTCAGCCAGGGTTCGAACCAGGGGACCTCCCAAATCTCCGGTATAGGTGTCTTAGCCAACTCGACTACTGAGGCTGTGATATCTCTCGCAACAATCGACTATGAGTTAGAACTCTTTTCAAGGCAGCGTGACTTTAAAGTAGTAGAGAGAGATATTTAAATATCCCAGGTTCAAACCCTGGCTGAGGTAATATTTTTCATAATAATTTCTTTACTACTAGTTTTTTCTCCCTTTTTTCAAGGGAGAAAAGGATTAATATTTAATAATACGTGATATTACTGAATCTTGTTCAATTTAAAATTGTGTTATAACTAAAAATTAATTCGGCGCGCAGTTCATTAAACTTAAGGAAAGTATATAAAATCATCCAAACAATACAAGCACAAAGACCTAGCTGCGATCGTAGAAGGCATTCTTGTTCAATTTGTATTGAAATGTTTTTCTTCCAAAAAAATGGCTGATGATTGACAGTGTTTCAAATGCATGAGTCTCTTGCGCACGCACAAACAAATACATACGAGAGATTACTTTTTTAAATTGTTGTACATGCAAATGAAACAGTTAATAAATTTCTACCTCCGAAGGATGGTTGAGTATTAGTTGGCTGTCTAAATGCCGGTGGCGTTGTGGTATTTCCAAACAAGCCACCTGTAGTAGAACCTGTAGGCTTAGAACTAAAGAGTGAAGTATTGCTACTACCAAAGACGGGTGTTGCGCCACTACCAAAACTTGTCGTAGTAATGGGTTTACCAAAAGCAGACTGGCCAAACAGACTGTTCTGCGTTGGTGCGCTAAATCCACCTAAAAAGAAGAAAATATTTTAATAAAAAAATCTCTCTAGAGTTAAATTTCTCAAATAATGTATATATGTGTAATATACGTACTGAACGATGTATTTCCGGTTTGCCCAAACATATTTAAAGTAGAATTGCAACAGAGTCTTGTTCAAAAGTGATCTAAAATAAAAAAATTAATTACAATTGTCTGTGTATAAAAGCTGGGTACACACTTAGCAAACAGGCATTAAATAAACAGTGAACACAAACGTTCATTGTTCTTATTCAGCAGATATAACCCAGAATACAGAGACAGAACATTCAATTCGTGTTCAGCTTGATTCCTTCACGAGACTGTATATCAAAGAAAATTTGTGTGAGACAACTTCTTTATGTTATTTAAATAATTAAATAATTAATTGTATAAGTATATACTAAATTATATAATTAAGTGTATAATTAATAAAACAATTCATAACAAACTTATTTTTATGGTTTTATTATAATTAATATATATTCTAAAAAAACAATTTAAACTATTACATTAATAAAGAATCCTAAGATCAATAACATCATTGATTATTACATCAATTAATACTATTCAAAAATTATTTCTTTATAAATTTAATGAGCGTTTCTATGTATAATACTCAGACTACATATTAGGGCCACTTCAACCAAAGTCCAATTAACCTAATCAACTGATTAATCCATTGAAATTAACCAATGATATTTGTCATTTTATATAACAGATAAATGCAATTGGTTAATTCCAATTGGTCAATTAGATTAATCAGAGTTTGGTTGAAGTGGCCCTTAATATGTTGTTATGTACATGTTCTCAAAATATTAAAAAAACAAGTAAAATATAAATGTATATTCTTATACATATAAATATAAAACAAGTACCATAGATTTCTTAAAATTTATGTATATTTGTTTCATGCATTTTCGCATATTTTAAAAGATCTGTGGAAAAGCTTTGTTTGCTTCAACTTTTCATGCATATAATTCTATATCTACAGGGTGTTTGATAATTAATGATTAAACTATCACATAGAAGTATAATAGACTAAATTGAATTAAAAAGTCCTGTATTATTTTTTTGGCAATTTTCACAATAGTTGAATTATTAATTTATAAAAATATCCAAATTCGCCCAACCTGGCAAAATCACCCACCACCTTAAATGTAAGCGCACGAAGAATATGACCAGTCAGCAGTCATTGTTGTTACATGTGCGAAAAAATGTTTAAAAGTATGTTCTATGCTTCGCTCTAATGCCATTTATGCCATATAGCAGTAAACACAAGACCGTAAGGTTGTAAAGTAAGAAATAAAAATTTTTCATTCGCTTACGAGCTCTTAAAACCATGCCTTACTACTTTATGGTCTTGTGTTCATACTATTGTAGAACAGGCTTTAACAACTTCTACACATCTAACAACTTTGATCACTGAGCAACCACATTTTGCTGCACACTTAGATTTAGCAATAGGCCAAGCAAATTGGGCTATTTTTATAAATTTTTTTCTTTGAAACATTTTAGGTATATTCGTTTTTATACTCAGTGCTGTAAGCATTTCATCCTTGGTGTTTATCAAATATTTAACAAGATCAGATAATGCTTACAAGTATTGTGAATGCCAAAGCAAATGCAGCCCCTGTTGATTGATTAGTTGTAACACATATTTTTTTAATAAATAATTATACAAGTACTTTCTAAAAATATTTTTGTATAAATAAAAGTCACTTGATAATTTTCATATTTGTGATAAAAATATATATTAATAATGAACGCAAATAAATCATAGTGTGTATTAAGTGATTATTATATTAACAACACATTATTTTCTTCGAGACACAGCACAGGAAGCTTTCCAGCAAAACACAAATTGACAGGAATCATTCTATTTGATAGTCAGTGATAGACAAAGACAATGCGACTCCTGTGTCGATTTTTCTTGCTAGAAAGCACCGATAGACGTGTAATATTTCGCGTAAGTATAAAGTCGTTGCATTCAATCTATGTTACAAACCTCGTTACAAATAAAAAAAAAAAGGGGGGAAGAATAAGAAAAGTACGATTTTATCATGAATAAAATCAGTTTCTGTGCCTCAAGATACATAAAATACATCAATTTTGTAAAGTTATTTAAGTTTCCTCACTTTTGTCGCGGTTTTGATAACAAAATTCGTAATACGCATTAAGTTCGCTTTAACTAAAGTGGTTAACTCAGAATTCGTGTGCGAGAAAAAGGAAAATCGAATATTATCCCAACGAATTACTCGATGTAAAAACGGTTAATTTCGGTAATAAATGCCTGAAATTTTACTCACCTGCATTAAAGTTTACTTGAATTCGTGCGCGAAGCACGAATATTTCTTTCTCACGATCTTCTGCGATTATAACATACAACTTCATACAACGCACTTTTACACGCAATTACACGAAATCAAACCAAACCACGGCTACACGGAACTGGATCTGGATATATGGCTGTGTTCCGAAATTCATTACCTGTATGTACATACCATAGACTTAGGAAACTATAGACCGAGCGTAAACTGCTATCTTAGGGTGCCGTCACATGGGGACATGGTGGAAGTATAACATGGTGTGCTCAATTTGGCTAAACCACGCCCTTTTCACGGCAAAGTGTCTCTTATTCCTGAAGGCTGCCAACTGTGAAAAAATGAAATATTTAATGTCGGAAAGTTGCTGAACCTAGATGGTCGCATCTTTGTCACATGTACGAATGCGTGCATTGCGTCTTTTTCTGTCATACCAGCGCCGCCAGCGTCATTGCTCCAATTTCAGCGCCTTTGCTTCATAGCGTTCATAGCGTCCATAGTAACAACACGTATTTTTAGGTTATTTTTTAAACTTTATTGTAAAATAAAGTGAAAATGGTACGTTGTGTAGTGAAATCGTGTAAAAATTGCAACGAAACGTGCTTGCCGGCGCAAGTAAGCTTTTTCCGATTTCCGGAAAATGCAGTAATGCGTGAAGGCTGAATTCAGAGAATCGGAGAGAGTTTTATGCCGAAAAATATTAAGAATGGTAAGTCTTATTAAATATTATTAGCCAATTTTTTGTAATGACATTATTTCCATTACAATTTGTATTACACACACACAGGCACACACACAACATTCCAATACTGTTCCAATAGAAAATATTGTAAATATTCGTATCTTAATAGAGCAACCTAACCTAACACCAATTACTTGATATACATACTAACCAACAACTTTCTATTTAATTATCTTAACTTTTGCAATAATTTTAAAGAATAGTACATTAAACTGATGCAATATGTTTCAAGATAATTTAAATGTACATATCATGTATACATTTATACATATTGTCGAAATTAAAATAATTTAATAGGAAGTTACATAGCACACATCAAGTGCTTGATGTAAACTAGGACAATTGTTAACTTATTAATTGTTAGTTAACTTAACTATTATTCTGTCATTTGAATTTTCAGCAAATATACGCTTAGCACACTTCACAGAAGATTTGTTTGTGAGAAGTAAGAAGATTTGACCTCCTATGGACATTCGAAGACGGTCGCTTTTGCCGAGTGCAGTTCCAACATTATTGTTACCAAAAACGGAAAATAGGTAAACATGAATAAATAATAATTGATGTATTAATTACTGAAAAATACATTCCTTTTTTTGCATAACATTATCAAAGTAACATTTATGTTTTCTATTTTAGTGACAATGAAAGTAATATGGACTTCAAAGTCATAGCCGAAGATTTTCCGCTTCCCGTCACGAAAATGTACATGCAGTCTTCCGAGTTACTCGTCAGCCCTGATGATCCATCGAATATACAGGAATGTATGATAGATGTAGAATCACCAGGGTCGATTTAGAAGGTAAGAACAACATTGAACGATTACTGATGATAGTAATTTGCTATCTTAATGTGCCACGAAATTCTTGGTATATACAATAAACAATAATGTTTTGTTTCATTATTAAAGTAATTGAAGGCTGGAGGAAACATATGCAATGTGTCGAACGCCACCAAAAACAAGAAAAAAATGAAAAAAGTCAAATAGAACTTTTAGCTCTTAGCTTTTTAACTTTGAAATGTATAAAATAATAAATAATTATGTGTATCTAAAAACTGTATAATATAAGAATTGTGTATAATAAATTATTATATTTATCATGAAACCTGCATAAAAAATAATGACTTATTTCTACACATTTTGTCGGTAGAGATTGTCTTAGTCAGTTCATTCGAAAACAGCAACATATACCTCAAGCATAAAATCAATGAATATTATTTTATTTTATTTAATTTAACTATCTCAACTATTTTTTTCTTTTTATTCTTAATGAAACAATATCTTCAATTTTCAATAATTTCTTATTTACAAAAAATTGATATTCTGTAACAATTTGTGGACTTAATAATTCTATTTATTTCTTGTTTTGGAAAAAATTCTTGTATATCAATGGTTGTTTTTAAAATTTTTAAGAACTTTATTTTTTATTATTAAAATTATCGTAAAATTTATTACGATATTTATATTTGTAGTGTTATTTCAAATATTATTTTATTATTAAATACTATTAATCTTTATATTTTACACAAACTGTTTAATTTTTATTAATTTTTTACAATGAGCGCAGTTAGTCTTTCGTGTCGTGTTGTATTTAATAACATTTATTTACAGCGGTAACTATCTACAAGAAAAGAGACAGAGTGAAAATAGAAAACGTCCGACAAAGACAGTTATATCAGGTGTACAGACTTTAGAAAGTGAAATACTTCAACTTTTCACAGTTGGCAGCCCTCTGGAATAAGAGGCAGAAAAACGACAGAGAGCGCAGATTTTAGAGAAAGAAGGCTGCAAATTGAGCACACCATGCTATCCCTTCCACCATGCATGGGGAGTAACTTGCGTAAGCGTAACTTGCGCCGACTGTACAGTCGTGTTCATTATAGTTGCGACACTTTTTCTTAGATGCGTTTCTGAACGCGCAACTATAACGAGAGCTGAGAACATGATTGGTTCTTATGGCTCTGGCAGACCAGCGCGATTTGCGACACGCGACGCGCGATTATCCAATAGGCGTACGTCTTTTCAAAAAATTGTAAACGCCTATTGGATAATCACGCGTCGCGTGTCGCAAATCGCGCGGGTCTGCCAGAGCCATTACTTGTAGATCCAGCCAATTACGTTCGCCGCTCGATGAGCAAGGCTACATTCCAAAAACCATCAAAGAAAAAGTGTCGCAACTATAACGAACACGACTGTACAGTCGTGTTCATTATAGTTGCAACACTTTTTCTTAGATGTGTTTCTGAACGCGCAACTATAACAAGAGCTGAGAACATGATTGGTTCTTACTTGTGGATCCAACCAATTACGTTCGCCGCTCAATGAGCAAAACTGCATTCCAAAAACCATCGGAAAAAAGTGTCGCAACTATAATGAACACAACTGTACAGTCGTGAGCTAAAAGGTTGCAACACATTTTCTTTGATGGTTTTTGGAATGTAAACTTGCTCATCAATTAGCGAACATAATTGGTTGGATCCACAGGTAAGAACCAATTACGTTCGCCGTTCGATAACCAAGTTTAGATAACTTAAAATTATCTAGATAAAGATTAGATAAATTACATTTAAAGTTATCTTAGATAAGATAAAAGTGATTCAAATTTAATTTATCTAGATTAGAGTCCTATATAAAGAGAGAAATGACGACATTGATGTCCAAAGCTCTGATTGATAATCTGATTGATACTTGATTGGCGAAACAAGCAGCCCTATTGTGACCACAGCTGTTTGCAGAATGAGGCTACGGTTCACTTGACGCTACAAATGCTTCTAAGTTTTTTCGATTGGTCAATTTGTAAAATTCATTGTTCTGATCGGTGAATCAAACGCTTCAAAGCATTTGTAGCGTTAAGTGGACCGCAGCCTGATACGAATGGTGTTTGATGACGTTAGAACGGTCCCAAAAAGGCGGTGGAGGACTCAATTGGATACTGAAGGTTGTGGTGGGGGTTTGATGTCGCTTCTCTCTTTATATAGGACTCTAATCTAGATAAAAAGTAAATTTATACATTGTTTTATCTAGATAATTTTAAGATAATTTAACTGTTAAGGAAGGACATAGAATACAGAAAAATTTTTATAAAACTTCTATTTATTGGTTGAATATTGAACATTTATTAATTAAAATAATTAATAAATAAAAAGGAAATTATAAATTATTATTTCTTAAAAATAATAGTTTTTAAAATAATTTGTCCGATAATCGATTTCTACCAGATACAAATATCTACTGTCCGCAACTGAAAAGGCGATCTACTGCTGCCGATGATAACAATGATGTATTATATTTTAGCGTTGAATTTGACCCGGGTTTGCCTTCAGTTGAAAACGATATTTGATTATAATAGTTGTTGCGACAGCGTGAGATCGACTTGTGGTTTTTGTAGATGCGATTTTTGTAACCCCACTATACGTCATCTTAGATAATTTGATAAAGATAACACTTTTTTAAATCTAAGATAAAATAAAGATAATTTATATTTTGATCATCTAGATAAAGATAAGATAAAGTTATTTTTTTATCTAGATAATTATCTAGATAATTTTATATAGATAACAGCAAACACTGAACACAAGGGTATGCTCATTACGGGGTACCATCGACATACAGAATGGACTGCTGATGACCGTGGTGGGGGTAGAAAGACACATAGAGTGAGAGGCAGACAATACGAAGAACGTTCGTTCTCTGTCTACTAAGTCTGATTGGTTGCTGGGGCCAGCAGTCCATTCTGTATGTCGATGCGGGGTACGCACGATTGGACACCACCACTCACAGCGGCCGATGCCTAGAGTTTTTCCATTGGTTTGGTTAGATAAGTCAAGATGATTGGTTGGTGTCCAATCGTGCTGTATCCAAAAGAGTGTCACCCGCTCATTACATATCAGACCATTGCACATCTCCAAGACTACGTCATAGATACGTCATACGATGACTGCTATTCAATTTTTTTAATTTATTTTTGATCATAATATTTGCATTGCACACACTAATACAGACCATATTGCAATTTACATTAACATAAATATAACAAATTCTATCGTATTATATAGAATATATTATATATATATATATATATATATATATATATATATATATATACCGCAGCATATTTTATAATTAAACATCAGAGTAACAATTTTATCAGAAAAATGCTTTTAACAATGACTATGTAAAATTACTGCTTTAAATTTACCGCTCAGTGTGACGTAGATTTAGATCAGTTCCTCATTGGTCGCTTTTTACAAGATGCGCAAGAACATACCCTTGTATTTATACCACAGTATATCCAGTAGCGCAACTCCCTGTCGGCACCTTTGATCTTAGCGTGTACGAAATTGAACTGCACATGCGCGAGCTAAGTAGGTAACCAATCATAGATCTGCTCTTTGGTGCTGCACTAAAATGTTGTATCTCGCTTTCACTAAACTTGAAATGTATATGTATTTCATTTCAAGTACAACGGCTGTTCCCTTGTCATCCTTTTATCATTTCCCTCTCTTTTTCAAACGTATTATTTGCAAGTTGGTTGTTATATTTAAGATATAAATTAAATAAAAACGATATAAATAAGTAGTTAATCACGCAATATACTATTCAAACAATAAAAAATATGTAAATAAAGAAAATATATATAACAAAGGAAAAATATATATACAATTCAACAAATATTGATAAAAAAGAAAGTGTGTGTGTGTGTATATATATATATATAGTTTCTGTAAAAAAATGCGTAAAATTTAAAAAAAACGTTGAGTGTAAATAAAGAGAAAACACTACCTTTAAAACTCAACTTGTGTAAAAACAAATATTACAAGCACTAGAACAACTTATAATTCTTTATTTTATCATTATAAACTAAGCCTAAATATTTAATCACCAGGAATATTCATTATAATAAAGATAAAGCAATAACTTATGATTTAAATTCAGTTTTGCGAAAGCGAAATACCTCTAAGACTCAATTTGTGTAATTAAAAATATTATAAATATTAGAACAACTTATATTTATTCATTTTATCATTAAAAACTAGGTCTAAATATTTAATTACTGGAAATATTTATTATAATAAAGATGAAGCAATAACAGTAATGATTTTGATTCAGTTTTATGAAAGCGAAACATCTTGGTGATTCTAAACTTTTAATCTAAATCATAACTGTTTTTGCTTTATCTTTATTTTCATAAATATTTCTGGTGATTAAACATTTAGACTTAGTTTATAATGATAACATAAAGAAATTTAAGTTGTTATATTGCTTGTAATATTTTTAAGTACACAAGTTGAGTCTTAGAGGTAATTCGCTTTCGCAAAACTGAATCTAAATCATAACTGTTATTGCTTTATCTTTATTACAATGAATTTTTCTGATGATTAAACATTTAGATCTAGTTTATAATGATAAAATAAAGAAATTTAAGTTGTTCTAATACTTGTAATATTTTTAATTACATAAGTTGAGTCTTAGAGCTTTAAATCAGAGAGCACATTCTTACAGTGAAAGGTGAAATTTACATGGGACAAATTAGAAAGGTAAAAATAAGTTTGTTTATACACATTTGGCTTAAATAACTTTACTTTGTAATCATATACATAATTTATAGATTTTTAACTGATTATAAAAATTTGATACGAAGTGTATTTAAGAGTGATACGTAAAATCTTTCTATAAATGTTTAGATCATACGGGGAATAATAGAAACAATTAAAATAAGACTAATAATATTTATAAAACAAACATTATATTAAAATTCTTATTAACCTAATATTAACATTATGTAATTATAAATGAATTAACTTCTAATAAAAATTTATATTTTGAAAGTTATACACAATTTCAAACTTTTTATATATAATAGTAGTATTTATACAATTCTTCTTCTTCTTGTAGTTTTCTATTTATTAATGCAGCTATTATAATTCTTGGCACAAGAAACAGGAACATAAACAGAAACAGAACATACCTTACACATGCACGTATCCATTGCAACCATCTATGAATTTTACAGAAAATTATTAATATAAAAAATTAAAAAAAAAAAATATATATAGATACATAGATGATAGATATAATATAAAATAAATATAATACTGAATTGCATATGTTTAAAAAAAAATTATAAAACAAAACAGTACCTATCATATTCCTTTGGAAATAAAAAGAAGTGTCTTTTCTCCGTAGTATTGTTACATTCCTTTACGACACACCATAAACTTGATTTAGAAGCTGACATCCTCTTTCCTTATATTTTATTATCTGTATCTTCCAAGAAGCTACACCTGCAACAAAGCTAAGATCAAAGATGCTTCTAGAAGAGAATAGAAAATCTGTATAAATCTTATAATTAAAATTTATACAGATCAACTATTCTCTGAACAAAGATTCTCCTCGACATTTTTTTTGACACAGCTTTTCACTTCGATTCTATACAGCTGATGTACAGCTAAACGTCTGCTCCCGCCAATTCTAACCGAATTCTACATGGCATTTAAATGTGTGACAGAAAGAGCTATAGAAAAACAGTAAGAGAAAATGCGACAGAAAATCTGTTATGTGATTGGTTACCTACTTAGCTCGCGCATGTGCAGTTCAATTTTGTACACGCTGAAATCGGGAGAGTTGCGCTACTGTATATACTGTGTTTATACCATGGTTAATACCGGTTTCCTCCAGTTTCCTCGCACGTGCATTGATGTGTAAATATTCTCAGAAATGACGAGTAAAACAAAAATTATTAATCTGACTAGAATGTCCAGGGTATTTCAACCACTGGCGACGAGTGGATCATTTGATAGTGGAGAAAAGACAGAAATTGTATCCAAAAGTCACAAAGTACGTATACTTTTTTTAAAGGGTTATAGGATCTTAGTAAATCGATAAATAAGGTATTTTACATCATATAAACTTTTGTTTAAAAAGATATATATATATATAACATTTATTTTGTGAAAATACATATATTGATAAATAAGTAAGAAAAAAATTACATTGAAAAAACCTTAAATTTTAAATCCATTTTTTTAACTTTAAAACTAGCCACAGTAATTAAAACATAGTATATTCGATCAATTTGAAATTTTAAAGCAATATTTTTAACCCTAGCTGCACACATATGAGTTCAACATATCCTATGTGATTTCTTACATTATTGTAACTATTTTGTAATATGTAATTTGAAGACTACGATTGAAGTTCAAAAAAACTTAAAAAACTTTAACTATCCATAGATAGGATAAGCCTATAGGCACATTTTTTTCATTATTCTCAATGTGAGAATGCACAAAAGTGTAAAAAAATGTATGATACCTTTTTTTGTGTGGATAACTTGTAAGTTTCTAGCGTTCTAGATATACCTCTTTATTTTATATTAAATATACATTTATTGAGTTCCAAATAATATAAAAGTCAGTACATGAAATTGTAAAATTAAAAAAAAATTATTTTATTGTAATTTATATGCATTATTACGTGCATTGTAATATATTCTTTTGTTTTTTGCACCCAAACACAATAAAATTTCCAGGGCTGTCTTTGAAGTCCATGCTCATTAATTATATACATGTATATAATAATAATATTTATTTATTACAAACATTTATCTATCATTTTATATTGTTGAAATAATGAAATTTTAATTAAATTATGAAAGGCTCTGAAGAAGTAAATCAAAATATGAATTAATACCAATGAAAGCTAACACAAGATGTTTGTGTGTGAATTAATATAATTAAACAAGGAATTATTATTACAGTACAGACGTTTTGATTCTCAGTTTTGGATCATCTGCAAAATTATTACTTTATTCCACATGCAGTTGATAATCAAGCTTGTGTAGCATAGGCATAAAAAATTGATATGTTCAGAACCAAAAATGCAGTACAATTGCGTAGACAATGTGGATTTTTTTGAAATTGTTATGGTCCGCATTGTTGCATAAAAAGTTTTTTGAATTGTCATAACAATACAGACCATTATTTAACAAGTAGAAGAGAATGATACAAAGTAACAGCGATATGAATGGAACAAAAGGTTACCAAAAACTCATTTTGTTCATTAAAAATTTTACTCATTAGTGTAAAATCATGATTTGCTGATTTTTTTAAAAATGTTGATTTTTAATTCACTTCAGTTAAACGTTTTTGAACAATTCATATCAAACTATTTTTTTGTTAGTTCAAAGGCTTAACTAAAAACTATACTGATTTTTTGCTTTAAGTTAAAATTAAAAAATTTGAAATTGTTTTACTTATATTCATTTTTTGTGAATTGTTGCACAATTAATTGTTTTTAAAAATTGTAATTACTTTAGAATAGAAATATTTTTGATTTGGGTCTTATTTATCTTTATCAGATCTTGAGGTATCGATTTTATATATTATGAGCTAAAAAATATGCTTTTTCTTCAGAGATATAGTATGTCAAAGTTAAAGGGTCCCATAAACTCATAAGTGTAGAAGGTAACCAAAAATATGTGTGGATAATTAGGGTTAATAATAACAAAAATAGAGGTTTCTTCTGGTTTTAATTTGTTTTTTTAAGTTATAACGAAAAGAAAGAAATTTTCAGGTAAAATATAATTTTCAAAATTTGAATGTGTACAGTTTTAAGAAAAATAAAACTTGAGAAATGCTCTTTATGATTCAAAAATGACAAATGTAAAAAAAATTTTTATTTTAGGTAATTTATAGAAGCTGAGTCATGGCTATCAGATATATTTATTTTGAATGTTATTATTTGAAATACAAATCAGGAATCTTGACATTCAAAATGAACACAAATTAATAAAAAAGGCAAATAAGAGTTGAGCGCAGGTTCCAATGTGCAAATTATATTTCAAGTATTTCAATCACATTAGGTTATTATGCTATTAAACATATGTTTTGGCTTCCTTCATTTAACCCATCTTCGCATAACCAGCGCTTTACACAAATTTAATGTCTAAAAGCATACCCAGATAACAAAATGCGCGCATAGTGAGTTCACGGAGCGTGCATGCCGTGCGGATTATCTGCATGGTGTGAGCTCACGGCATCCGACGTGTGTCATCATATAAGACTCATATTGGTCGCACGCGTACTGTACTTATGCGTGCGACCAATATGAGTTTTCTCACTCATAAAATGCAATAAAAATATAGTTTTACTAATAGTTGTTCTCATAAGTTAGATTTTCTTTGTATAATATTTTTTTTTTATTTTATCATACACAGTATATTTAATACATTCTCAGATAGTCTCATATACAATATATTTTAAATTTTTTCAGATTTTCTATTTGCTTATAAAAAAATTGTCACTTAAAAAAATTAAGAAAAAATTAATTTTTCTACAATTTTTCCTCTATTTTTCAGATTTTCTCCTTTTACATATTATACTTAAATCGTGTTTTTTCATACACAGCATTTTTATGTCTTATACAATTTATTTCCTCACATTTTTATTTTTGCTTACCAAGAAAGATTAGATTTTTTCATCCAGTTCTGTGATTTCACGGTTCTTAAAATTTGCAAATCTTAAAAATTCCCTAAAATTACGGTAAGTTATAGATGAAGATTTAAAACGATATAATTTGGAAAATTAATATAAGAAAACCAGAAAACACGGTATAAATTGTTTTCTTATATTTATTTTTCAAACTATTTTTTAATTTTTATCTATAATTTATCGTAATTTTATAAGATTTTAAATCTGCAAACTTTGTTATAAAATTACAATTAGATAAAAAAAATTACAGTCTTTTCTATAAACGAATAAAAAAATTCGAAGATTGTGAAATAAATTTTATGAGATATTCTAAGAAAGTATAATACTAAATGCTATGTATGAAAAAATACGATATATTTGAAAGAAAAAAATCTAAAAACGAGGGAGAAAAACTTATATATATTTTCTTCATTCATTTTTATAAGAAAATGATCATTCAATGAGTAAATATGGTAAATATGAGTAAATATTATTTAAGAAATTACAAGATATTTTTAAATAAATTATAAGACATTTTTTGAAAAATTATGAAACAATTTTTTTTATGAGAGTTACGCGTGCCTCCATCACATCGTGAGGACAGCGTGATACGTTCTTATGCGCACGGCGGGATTATCACGTTACCCTCAAGCCGTGAAATGTTTTCGTCACAGCGTGATTGCACTATGCGAACTTTTACGCGTACACGCGTGCGCCCATCACATTGTGAGGGCATTGTGATGCACTTTTGCACGCACAACGTGATTATCACGTCGTGAGGATAATGTGAACTCACGAATTGTTATCTGGGTAGCTAAATGATTTAAATATTTGAAATATAATTTGCGCATTTAGACTCACTCTCGGCTTTTATTTGCCTTTTTTATTACTTTGTATTTATTTTATTGTTATTTGTTTATTTTTAAATTTATTTTAATTTTGCATTTTTTAAACTACTTAAAAAAAAAATAGGGAACACTTTCTAGACACCAAAAATTAGGCTATTTTTAAATGGCTGTAACTCGGCGAAAAATCATCGTAGATAAAAAATAAAAAAAGCATTTTGAAGCTTAAAATTTCAACTTTAACGCTCTATCAACAGATTTTTAAAGTTTTTTTTAACTTTCTTATCTTATACAGTAAAAAAGCACACCTTGTTTTGTTTCCGAGGGGGAAACCGCTGATCAAAATTGTGTACACTACTGCATAGTAATGCCCAATTTCTGCCAAAATTTTACGTAATGCCCAGTAATGCCCAGGTAATGCCCGATAATGCCCAGTAATTCCTAATAATGCTTAATCTAATTTCGTCAAAATCAGAGATGGAGGGGGTATTCTTAACAATTACCTTCTGTTAATAATAAAATAGAAATATAGTAAAATTATAGTAAATTTAATTTAAAAATATTGTTTACACATTGTTTAGTGTGTATTGTGTTATGGTATATATTTTGTTAGGTAATTAAAAAAGAATTATAGAAATGCATTTTTTTATAAAATATTTATTATATATTTATGTTTACAATCAAGAGGCGCGGTCGCGTCTCGTGCCAATTTAAAGAAAAGATAAAAAACGCAAAGCGAGAATGACCCGCGCCTCTTTTACGCGAGTCAGCGATTTCAAGCATTAACGAGTTATCAGATCTCAGTAACGGCTGATCCGATCAAGGTCTGAGTAGTCTCAATCGATAGCTTGGTAACGAATTGCATAATAAAAGTGTTTTTATTTTTTCTCTCCGTGTCCTACGAGCGGAGATATCGCGACGCAAAGTCCAATATATATGTTTTACATGTTAAGATACGTCATTATCGTCGCCTGGAATCTTGTCCAGTACATCTTTTCGACACGAGTAACGAGTGGCGCTCATAGCCGTTCTATCACGTGATGTAACATGGCCGTACCCATAAGCATCATGGCCGTCTACGACTATATTATATGTATACATAAATGTAGTGGGTAAGTTGACAGTTTTCCTAACCTATTTGCGGATTCGCGAATCAGGCACGTCGCGTCGCGAAAAACGCGGTGAATTAGGTATACGGTCGTTAGTGCCGGGTGATGGTACGTCCTCGTGATTCCACGACGAGGACAGCACATTTCAAGGACGCACGATGACGACGACGGCGGCGACGACGACGACGGCGGCGACGACGACGACGAGCGACGATGACGGCGACGGCGACGACGCGCGGTACGACGACGGCGACGACGCGCGGTAACGACGACGACGACGGCGACGGCGACGATGCGCGGTAACGACGACGGCGACGACGGCGACGACAACGACGCGCGATAACGACGACGACGACGACGGCGACGACGCGCGGTAACGACGACGACGACGGCGACGACGCGCGGTAACGACGACGACGACGACGGCGACGGCGACGATGCGCGGTAACGATGACGACGACGACGGCGACGACAACGACGCGCGGTAACGACGACGACGACGACGACGACGACGGTGACGGCGACGACGCGCGGTAACGACGACGGCGACGACGCGCGGTAACGACGACGGCGACGACGCGCGGTAACGACGACGAGCGACGACGCGCGGTAACGACGACAACGACGACGCGCGGTAACGACGACGACGGCGACGGCGACGGCGACGGCGACGACGGCGACGGCGACGACGCGCGGTAACGACGACGACGACAACGACGTTATTATTCAAAGGTAGGAATAGAGGATTGTAGATTAAATTGTGGGATCGATTCTTTTAAAATTTGGTGATCCTAAAGATGTGCTACTTAACGATAATGTTGAATTTTTAATAATAAGATTTATTAATGGTTTTTGTTATAAATAATAACGTAAGCATGTATATATATTTTTTTTCAAAGAAAGGTAAAAAAAATGTCAATTTATGCGTGTGCACGCACCTTATTTTTAATTTTTTTCAATTAACAGAAAAATTTTTCCATGCTAACCCATGTAATAATTTTATTTTTAACTTTAATTTTACAAAACAAAAGTAGTACTACATTATACTTTGTATTCTCATTGAAAAATTTTCTTATTCCAACCCAAGTGGTATGTATCTTCACAATCTTGCAAAGTTAAAATCATGTATTTCATTACAAACAAAATAAATATTACTTAACACTACAAAACGCGTGATATCAGTACAAAATTACCTTTTCAAAAAAAGGTAAAAAAAAGGTGCCAATTTATGTGTGTGCGCGCGCACCTTATCTTTAATTTTTTTTAAAAACTCAAGTGGTACTATTTTTTAATCCAACTTAAATGTATTTTTTCCAAAAAATGTATGAAATCTTTAAATTGCGCCAATTATAAAGAGAATATATTGCTGTTTGAAATAACTGTTGTGCTACTTTTAACGAATAAAATGTAAGTGATAGTATATTTATTTTTTAAGTAAAACCCAAGTAGCGGTATCCTTAATTCCTTTTTAAATAAAATTCAAGTGATACTGTTTGTGTATTTTTATTGAAACATTTTTCTGTTCTAATGTAAGTGGATGTACTTAATTTAAAAAAGTTTCAATGAAATATGTAACATTTAATCTCAAAGAATTAAAGAGAAAACGGAAATGAGAATGTTTTATTAAAATAAAAAATTTTTAAACTACAAAAAATTGGCGCTGCTGCTTTACATTTTATTTAGATTATATTTAAACATCTAGCAGCGCCAATTTTTTGTAGTTTAAAAATTTTTTATTTTAATAATACATTCTCATTTCTGTTTTCTCTTTAATTCTTTGAGATTAAATGATACATATTTCATTGAAAATTTTTTAAATTAAGTACATCCACTTAGGTTAGAACAGAAAAATGTTTCAATAAAAATACACAGACAGTATCACTTGAATTTTATTTAAAAAGGAATTAAAGATACCGCTACTTGGGTTTTACTTAAAAAATAAATATACTATCACTTGCATTTTATTCGTTAAAAGTAGCACAACAGTTATTTCAAACAGCAATATATTCTCTTTATAATTGGCGCAATTTAAAGATTTCATACATTTTTTGGAAAAAATACATTTAAGATGGATTAAAAAATAGTACCACTTGAGTTTTTAAAAAAAATTAAAGATAAGGTGCGCGCGCACACACATAAATTGGCACCTTTTTTTTACCTTTTTTTGAAAAGGTAATTTTGTACTGATATAACGTACACAAAATATTGCACAACAGAGAACTTTCCCCCCTCTTTCCCCTCTCTCCCTCTCCATCTCTTTCCCTCCCTTCCTCCCCCTCTCTTTCCCTCCCTCCCTCCCTCTCCCTCTCTTTCCCTCCTTCCCTCCCTCTCTTTCCCTCCCTCCCTCTCTCTTCCCCTCTCCATCTCTCTGTCCCTCCCTCTCTCTCTCTTTTCCTCCCCCCCTCTCTCTCTCTCTCTCTCTCTCTCTCTCTCTCTCTCTCGAGCGCAGATTCGAGATGAAAGTTCAGGAGCTTTTAATGAATAAAAAATCTATAGTTTATAACATTTTATTAATTTATATTTTTTATGTATAGCCACTAAATAAGAATGCTTTAACACAAAATGCCCGGTTCCAACTAATTCAATTAGGCCGTAGAAAATATATTTCTTTCTAACTAACGCGCCTCATCTTCATCGCGTGGCCAAACGAAAGAATTAAGTTAAGATTTTAAAGTTTTATTTTTACTTGGTTATCACAATAATCAATTCGACCAATATAGTCATCATCGTAAAATACAGCATAATACTTTTCTAATAATATTTTACTTAGGACTTCAAATACGTTTGCGTTACAGACTTTAGGGTCGTTTTTAAAAAAACCTGATTTTGATTTATTACACATTTGATCTTGTTCAGAAAGACTGAAAATTTGAAGATATTTTTATTTCTTTTTAGGTTGTATCTTTGTACAGTTCTTTATTCTTTTATTTATTTTGTTACCTAAATCTTTGTAATCTATCCTTGTACTGACCTTTCCTTTACATTCATCAAGAAACCAACAATAAGAAGATTTTTTAACGATCATAATTTTGTCATTTGCTTTAATCTCTATGGATGGAGAGCTTTTCGTTATTGATTTCCATGATACTTGTTTTGAAAAGTCTTTTAATTCTAGTCTTTCTGAGTCTTGAAATTGTCAGGATCATCAAATAAAATTAAACTGTCAACATCCTCGACATTTGTACTGCTAGTATTTATTGAGCAATTGTTATCGTATTTCTCGTTCTATATCATCGAATTTACAATCATTCTCTTCAGTTTGCAAAGGGATATCAACAAATTTCCAATCTGTATTACTTTCAATTTTTATACCTAATTTTTTGGTACTTTTAATAGCATTTTTTAAAGCTTTTTCGACTATTTTTTTGATTTTTAAGTTTTCTATAACTTTATACGTTAAGACATTTTGTGTTTTTGACATTTTTTTTCTGTTCTCTGGGAAATTTAAATACTCCTGAAAGATCATTCATTATAGCATGTATTTCTTTAAGTTTATAAATACGATAAATTAAATTCTTAATACTAAAGTTAATAATGGTAGAATAAGTGGAAGTCATAGACCGAGCGGTTTGAAAAAGTTTTTTGCACATTTGACTACTAAATATCGTCGGATGAAACATTTCAGGCGTCAGAGATTGCCTGCTGTATTGTACGACAAGTGAGTCGTATGCGTGAGCGCGAGTATTGCCTTGAGTATAATAGTATTGCCTCGCCAACGTTAAGTGTAACGGGGTTTCCACGCAACACATGCAACAGATTCAGATCTTAAAAGCAAGATTTATTGTCACAGTGCCAGAGTAGATCGATGTACAATGTGCGTTCGCTCGCGTCTAGTTGAAGTCAAGAGTGTTATCGCTTCGAAGTCTGGAGCAGGAGTGTCATCAAGAAGATGATCGAAAACGATTACCGGTTCATCTCCCCACGCATCTCTATTCCCGGAACCCGCCGGATTTCCCCGAATGAGACAAGAAAGCAAAGTGGGGTTACCGCGATCGGTGCCCGGAGCAAGACGTTATGTCGTTCGGTTATGTACCGAACACCTGCTATCTTTAAATAGTGTAATTAATTTTATTAAATTATGAGCATTTAACTCTATACACAAATAACAGTTATTAGACAAAAAATTGTCTTTTATAGTATATTGCTTATTTTTTTTTATCCATGCTCGCCATATTCTCAGAAAGAAAACTGAATATCACATGTAATAAATTTGATCACTTAAAATTGTAGAGTCATCTAAAAAAGACAGTATTATACATTTCATTATGTTTAAATAAGCAATTGTACCGTTAGTATTACCAATTTCTTTTAAATTACTGATTACAGATAAAGAACACATCTTTTCCCCTGCAGAATAATTCATTTTATCTTTCTTTTTTAAATCCCAAGAAGTTAAAAGATGTTTATCTTTTAAAACAGTTTTTACCAAATAGTAAAGATGATCTGGAGTAGCCAAATAATTTCCCATTTGAAGAATTATTCCTTTTTTTCAAAAATCTTGTTCGCATTTTAGTTATAATATGCATTTAATCCTGTACGTAACATTCTTCTACTTTATTTATGTCTATTTGAAACCAAGGCCATTCCTTACTCCACGGGAATATCTGATTGTTCGTAATTGGTAAGTAGTTATTAAGACGCATTGCTTTCAACAAACAAGTGTCATTATCAGATGAAAAACCTGCAATAGTAATACCAAACTTTTTTGCTTCTTTTTTCATAAAACTCCACCGTTCAAGAACATCTTTTGTATTAAATTGATTATCTGTGCTGAATAAAGATAAGTAAAATGCAGGGACATTGCAAGATAAAGACTGAGCTATTATCACATACGCATATGCACTACCAATTTACAAAAAATTTTGTATGACTTCTGCAGATGTAGCAATATATTTATTTTGGTCGGGTAAACCATTCTTTAAATATAAAACAAATTTAAGCACTTTATTTGATCGAGTCATATTCAATTTTTCCTGTAATGCGCTTAGCATCTTCGGCAATTCAAATTATTTTTGAAGCATTTCTTTCCTCTAAATGCTGCACTAAACCATTAAAATCTATTTTACTTTTTTTAATATATCGACGTTTATTATATAAATATCTATTTAAAGTACTTATTGAAGGCAATGCGTTTGGTAAGTTTGTTTGTAATGTCTCATATAGGGGAGACCGGGGCTATTCATTAGATTAGATCTTTTTTTCTTTTGTGTCTCCTGAGTCCTATATTCATTAAAAAAAAAGAAACATGGGACGGTTTGAAAGGTTGAATTCGAGATTGAATTTTCCCCTTCACAATGCCGGTATAGATAGAACATAGAAGTGTACTTGCTTTGAAGTACATATAAAAATCTCGACCAATGCCAAAAATTACTAATAGCTCCAAGCCCGGGGTAATTCGTAACTAGTCCGGGAATATCCCGAAATTTGTGTTTCAAGTTGAAAGACTGTGAAAAAGATGTTGTTAAGACTTTCTTTTATTTAAAAAAAATAGGTATACAAACAATAAATTCAAACATACACGTTTGCATGTCTTTTTATGCCATCGGTGTGACAGATTTCCTAACCTCACAAGTGTCAATCTTTAACGCTTTATAACTTTTTACCTGCTTAAGAGCGTCGATTTTATATTCATATTCATGTTCTATGTACTGAAATACATAATATTATTAAGTTTGAACTAAATCAATGAAGAACTTTACCTCAATGCTTAACTCTGCGTAGTGCAGACGTTTGTAACGCAAAAGGGTTAGGGTTATCCAACTTAGGTTAGGCGCTTTAATCAGTATTAACGAATCGCCCTGGTGCTCAGTATTACGAATAGCCCCAACTGTGCGCATTATTGCGTATGATCGACAAAAATAGACATTACACAGCAAAAAGTAAACACGAAATGTTTCAAATACATTCAACTGGACACAATACATTCAAAGTTTTCAAAAAAACATTATTATCTTATTTAAATTTCGAAGAAATGCTGATTATCAAAAATTACTTCGACTGTAGCAAAACACATTTTTCGCTACTACGACATTAATATGACGCCGTTACCAATAAAACTTTGTTAGCAACATCGTTACATTAGGACGTGTTTACAGTGTTTAAAGTAAATTTTTAATATGTACCCATAAAATGATATTTCCAATTATCGAATTACTCCGTCTAACGATTTGCCCCGGTTTTCCCTAATAACCTTTCTCCTACACAATCTAGATAGATATTAAATTTTTTTGTAGCATTATAGGAATTTTTGTTTGCATTCTCCAAATTTTTTACTGATATGTCTAAAAGTTTTTTTTTAAATTATTTATAACTAATCAATTATCTTTAGTAGCAAAATTTATTTCAGAATTTTTTATTTTAAGTAAAAAATTTTCTGTTGTTTTAAAATTATGGCATATAATTTTGGAATTTTTTTCTGTTATAGTAAAATAATCTGTAATCTAATAAAAATTTGATTAGGATTTAATTTTTCTTGATTTAATTTTCTCTTTAATCTTTCAGATCTTTGGTATTTTAAACTTTTCCATTTATTACATTGACTGACTAACTTAAAACTAGAACAAGTAGGAATACTGGAATTGGAATCATTATTAAAATCAATAACATAACTAAAATCGGAAACAGAACAGTCAATATCATGCTCTTCATTAATTTTTTTCGAAACTATAATTCGATTATCTGTATCTTTTACTGTACCTTTTGTATTTACTGTATCAAAAATAATGTCCGCTTTATCTATTACTTCTGCAATATCTGCAACTTCCGCTTTGTTTATAACTTCCACTACATCTGGAACTTCCGCTTTATCTATAACTTTTGCTATATCTATAACTTTCACTTTTTTGTTTGCATTATCTATTGATTAGTTTTATTTACATTTTCAGTATCTGCAAACTCAATATTGTGAATTACTTTCACGTTTGATAATTTTGATGGCACTTTTGCTACATAATCAGTGATACGATTTTTTTTTATTAACAAATGATTTAGTTGCAGATGAATTTATGTTTTGAATGTGTTTTTTAAGTAAATGTTTTTGAAAGTTAAAATAAATCTAACGTTTTAATGTTGAATTTTTTTTTAGCAAATTTAGATGTAATACAATTTACACCACAAAAGCATTTTATAACATAACTCAATTCACCTACATCTAAAAAAACTTGTTTTTATGCTTATATTATCAAATGATTCTTTTAAAGCTAACCATTTAGTTGCGGTTATTTTACTTTGTGTCCAAGAAACAATTGCTTTTCGTATACGTGCATTTTTTTCCAAAATTGTAGATTCCAATGATTCTTCAGATATCAATTTATCATCCATTATCTTTTTGTTTATTACAGAAGATAATTCAGGAGTTGAAGTGCTTGCATGATTTAGGTTTGAACTCAATTGTTGTAATATCTGGTTGCTTTTCTTAGTTTTTTTTGGTTGACTTTTTTAATTCTTCATACGTCTTTTCTATGGAGTCTTTATGTAATAATTTTTTTTTATAATATTTAGAAAGAAGAGATATATGTCTAGGTACTACTTCAAATAGTGAAAGATTTTTCCAATACATGCCATAATACTTTGGTAGATCTTCTTTGTCTATAATTTTATGTAATCCGTTCCTAGCAAACAATAATGTCTCTAATATCAGAATTGTTTATATTGGATATAACAATCTTATTTGCAAAACCATTAACTATTAATAAATTAGAGTGATAAAAATTTTTATATTTAAAGATGTTTCAGCTTCAGCAAACACATCAACTTCTGAATTAATTAATTTTTGCTCAAATCCTGCATGTATGCTTGCTATCGGTAAAGTATTTTTTATATATTAATAGATAATTGAATATTATAAATAAAGGTATAAGAGATGTTTGAAACAAACTTTTTCGCTAATTTTAGATAAAATTTCTGCAGAGTATCTTTGAATGTAGTGAAGAATTTTGAACGCATCGGAACAAAATGTTACGTTATATTGTGAATTACTTTGACGTTTGAAAATTTTGATTGCACTTTTGCTACTTAATTTAAATTTGAGATTATGTCACATCGTCTACATACTTTCTAGCACTGTAAATAAAAAAAAAATATGTCATTGAATTGCGATATTAATATATCATATGACTTCAATAAAACATAACAATTTTTTTATGTTTCGAAGTACTTACTGAGACGCTCTATTTTAACGGATTTAACATCCTCTAAGGAAATTGCCGTCACCAATGGACTTCCAAAATTTCAAATTGTTTTACATTTTTTGATTATGTAATGTTAAGTAGATTTACCTTTCTGAAATGTAATACAAATGTTATTCTAATTCTATATATAAATTAAATAACACAGAACTTACTTCTCTAAGACATAATTTCTTTTTCTTTCTTTACGTAAAGCTTCTTAATGGATCATGGTATCATGCTGCAGATAATACACCACTTTTCAGTATAAATGTTATATTACGATCAATGTTATAGAATTTAATAAGATTGCTGAAACAAACGTATACTCGTATTATCGATATGGGACGCTTCTGAGAAACAGCGTTATGTGCGCGATCGATGGCCCGGCCGCCGAGTCTCGTACGGTAGTGGGGGGAGCAATAGGTGTCGCTTCGGAAATCTGCCCGGAAAGTTGTAACTAATTCCGATTGAGCACTGTTATTACACATTTTAAATATAATGTTTGACACAAAACAATTATCAGTTTAAAAATAAACGTAATAGTGCTCAGAGATTTAATTATGCCCGCTATAATGCGCATTAATGCCCCAGTAATGCCCAGTAATGATGCACCGGTAATGCTTAGAAATGCTCAGTAATGCCTGGTAATTTCTAAAGTCTGTACACTTACTGCTCTCAGCAGTTTCCTTCTCGTTTGTTCCTTAAAATTTCGTATTTTTGACACTTTGCAGCTCGACAAATAAATTTTTTTTGAACAATTCAGCTAAAACTACATCAACTACAACATTTTACCTACAAAATACTTTTTTTTTTAAATTTGTAACGACCTGACTTCCGCGCACGGGCGGTGTTATTTCGGTGGACGAGAACGCGGTTAGGTCGCCAAAAGAATTAGACTGGCTTTATAGGTTGACAAAAGAACTTAGTTTATTATATACGAAAACGAAGATACAGTGTAGTGTTCGCGGACGCGGCGCGCGGACGGACAAATGAGGATGACGCTCGGACGGACGTGACAATGTACTTATTTCTACGCGCGGACGGACAAAAGGAGAAACATAACGCGCGGACGGACAAAAGGAAAAACATAACGCGCGGACGGACGGAACGGAAAGTATAACGTTTGGACGGATGAATATTTGCGAGATATTTACACGTAGGTGTTTCCGAGTTGAATTTCTCCGAACTCGCAATCTCTGTTTACAACCCGTCTTGGCCTTGCCGAAAGTCGTGGTCACGGCCACGGGCGCACGGACCCGGTGACAATACGCTTCTCGCGCGCGGTACAGTTTGCGATGTGCAGCGGTTAAGATCTCTTGGTGAAGGCGCGGAACTCTACACCTCAGATCGTGAGTCGGTGCCGACGGAGAGGAAATCGGATCGTGATGTCTCCGATCCACCGAGATCTCTTGGTTGAGCCCGTAGAATCGGAGGCGGATAGGATGCTCGTCGCCGAGATTTCTTAGCAGAACCCAAGGTGCTTGAGTTTGGTTCGGAGCGGAAGGAGTACCACTTCTTAACGGACGGACGGTTCGGATAAGAAGAAGTCTCGATTGCCGAAGCGGTGGTGCTTATATAGTTGAATCTCGAGAGGAGGGGTGGTACGGAGGTACGGACGGTTCGGTAGCGGAGAGGGAATCCCCGCCACTCGATTGGCAGCGACCGCCACTTCGGCCGTTTTTCGGGCGCGTGCACGCGGAGACGTTCTCTACGCGTGGATGCGTTTTCGCGCGCTACGCCGGTTTAAAATTTATTCGGCGTTGTTTTTTGTTTATCCGGCGAGTGTTTGGTCGGACAGTTTGGAGCGGTGGACGATCCGAGGGGATCGCGGAAGGCGGTTTGTTACAAATTTTTCGACGGTTTTTTTTTTTTTTTATTGAGTTACGCAACTTTGAAGCTAAACCTGCATTTTTTTACAAATGATATTTGTACTCTGTGAAAAATCGTAGACAAAAAATTAAAAAAAGCATTTTAAAGCTTGCAGTTTCAGGTGTAACATGATATCTATAGTTTTCAAAAATTTTTTTAATGCTATGCCCCAAAAAAACGATACATTGTTTTCTTCTTAAAATGACGTATTTTTAACAGCCTGTAGCTTAATAAAATTTTTTTTTTTTTTTTGACAAATGCAATGCAAATACTATAAAGTATGATTTTTTCTACAAAATGCTTTTTTCTAAATTTTCCTATGATTTTTTTAAGCATTACGAGCATTATGTGCATCACGTAGAGGTTGCCGGTTGGATTATTGCACTTTGTGCGTGCGTGCGTGCGTGCGTGCGTGCGTGCGTGCGTGCGTGCGTGCCTGCCTGCCTGCCTGCCTGCCTGCCTGCCTGCCTGCCTGAATGGCTGCCTGCCTGCCTGCCTGCCTGCTTGCCTGCTTGCCTGTTTAATATTGTGCTATTGCAGCAGGTAAACGTAGGTGGCGGTAAACGTCATTTTTCGGAAAAATGTAAAAAATGTGTTTCTTTGAAGTTTTGTAACTCGGTCAAAAAAAAAAAAATCGTAGGAAAATTTAAAAAAAAGCGTTTTGTAGAAAAAATATACTTTATGGCACTTGCGTTGCATTTGTCAAGAACAAATTTGTTTATTGAGTTACAAGCTGTCAAAAATACGTTATTTTAATAAAAAATCGGTTTATTTTTTTTAAGATATATCATTAAGAAATTGAGAAAATTTTGAAAACCACTGATAATATGTTAAAGCTGAAACTTTGAGCTTTAAAATACTTTTTTAATTTTTTGTCTACGATGAATTTTCACGGAGTACGGATATCGATTGTAAAAAGTGCAGGTTTAGCTTCAAAGTTGCATAAGTCAGTAAAAAAAAAAAAAAAAATAAATCGTAGAGAAATTTAAAAAAAAGCATTTTGTAAGCAAAATGTTGTAGTTTATGAAACTTTACTTGATATGTTCGAAAAATTTTGTTTGTCGAGCTGCAAAGTGTCAAAGATACGAAATTTTAAGGAACAAAACAAGGTGTGCTTTTTTACTGCATGAGACAAGGAAGTTAACCCTTTAACACATAAGTAGGTCTAAGAGACTTTATATGAAGTTTTGAACGCTTCCTGTGTGAAGACGGAATGAGATTGGAGGTTCAGACCAAAACGTAAAAAAAGTTTGAAATCTCTTTCGATTGATATAGTTGATCAATTTTTTTGCTCAACTAGAATTTGAACGGCACCGCAGCAAAGTTTTGTTAGGGTCAATGCGACCCATGTAGTGTGTAAGAGAAACTTTTTCTGTGAGTATTTTACATAAAAAAACCTAGACAAAATACGTTCAAACAGTTCGGTTCGCGGATGTTACTTGCATATACTCTGTCTAAAGTTGGAATACTATAAAATGCTGTAGAAAAGGGAGTTTTTCCAAAATATATTATGAAAACATCAATTTTCAATTTTAGACACGATTTAATAAAAAATACTTCATATTCGCCTTGTTACAAAAGTTTATTTTTTAAGAAAAATGACAATGATATAATTTTTTTTGAAAGCATGAATTTTTAACTTTAAAACGCCGTATTGTAAAGTCTTTAAAAGTTTTTTGTTGCAAAGATATGATATTTTTAAAAAAGTAGATTTTTAGATGCCTTAAAACACCTCATATTTTTCATGTTACATAATTATACTTTTTAAAAAAAATGATTTTGCCAAATTTTATTTTGAAAATGTGACTCTTTAGTTTTAAAACGCTGTATTTGAAAGTCCTTAAAAGTTTTTTGTTGCGAAGATATAATTTTTTGAAGGAAAAGTGGATTTTTGACCAATTTCTCATTTTTGCTTAATGGTTTTTGTTTTATAACTTCACAATAAATTATTTTTCGGCAATTCCGATTGTGCAATCACACTCCTGAGATTTTGAACTTTCGTTTAAAAAAAAAATTGTAGAAAAATATTGATTGTAATCAAAGTTATAGCTTCTCAAAGTTGAAAAAGTCTCCCAGACCCGAAAATGTGTTTTCGTATTTTACAGGATCGGTGTGTTTAAGGGTTAAAAGAATTTTAAAAATCTGTTGATAGAACGTTAAAGTTGAATCTTCAAGCTTCAAAATATACTTTTTTTATTTTTTATTTATGATTTTGCCGAGTTACAGCCATTTGAAAATAACCTGTGACGATGCACCCCGTAAAACGCATTGTCCTGGCAAACATTGACCGGGAAAAGGCCGCTGGGCCATAACCGGGTGCCCATTTTTAATTGCATCGTAATACCGCCTGGTGACAATCACCGCCAGAAGAGACGCGCCGAGCCATTGCACGAGTTGGCGCGCACTCGGAAGACACGCGGTCTTTCTTACCCCGACGACTCTGCCATCAAGCGCCGAAAATAACGGTGGCGAGCGGAGTTGCTCGGTATAAATAGGGCCGTTACGCAGAGAAACGGTGACTCCGTCACCAGCCAGCATTTCGGAAACGATCCGCTGCGCCAGTGACATCCCGTTCCCGAAGTCGGAACAACGGTGTACTTGGCCGCGGCGAGAGAATACTCTGCCTCTGACACCGATCCTCTCTGAACACACAGTCACCCGGAGATCGAGAACCTGCTTAAGGCCAAGAGTTTTGGTCAACGGGCAGGTCCCCGGCTACCCGAAGGCTAACCTCATCTACCTCGCGACACCCACCACACCGCGACCGCGGTGTTCAGGGTCACGGGTCGAGTTTACTTGACAGGGTGTTGCGCGTCCAGCCCTACCTACGATGATCCCGTTGCGCCATATCGCTCGGAGATTCGTCCCGCCCGCGATAATCGCGACGTACGGCTAGCCCGCGGACCATACGGTGAAACCACGCCCACCGCATCGCGAACCTCACGGCACGCTAGCCGCAGACCGCGCCCGCGCTTGCACGAAACCGCGCCTGTATATAGACACATTTGTAAAAGTTCTAGTCGGTATTGTAACATATAACGTGTACGTATTGTCCGTCCCGCGAGTTAATCAAATACATGTAAACTGACTCAAGCAAAACCATGCATGTAATATTTCAGCCGCACCGCCTGCCTTCCCTTCTCCCGCATCGAACCATTTCCGCAGTCTAAGCGCCGAAACTCGACGAGCTGATCCGTGCGCGGAAAGTCGGTAAATTACAAACCTAATTTTTGGTATCTGGAAAGTGTTCTCTCTCTCTCTCTCTTTTTTTTGAAGTAGTGTATTAAAAATACATTTTTTTTTCTATAGCAGAAACACATTATTTAAGGCTCTTGATTTCTCAGCCGAGAACTTTGCGTTGACGATAGAGACATTCCGTTGCGGACAAAATTAGAATTAATAGACGTGAAACAGATTGACGATGTGATGTTGTCGTGTATGTCATTTTGTTATTATGTGTTTCATTGTGAATATATAACTTATCTCGTATTTACCAAATTCGTAAAAATGGACCACGAGTAAAGTTTCTTTGAATTTTATACATAAAAGTACATTTTTCACTCTTTTCACTAGCTATCCGTGTGTTTTCTTGTCTTAATAGGTGTCACTTTACCACAGTTCAGATATATCTGTTCCGACACTGAACATCGGCATCTTTGATGTAGCGGGTGACAAAATCACGTGATCGTAGCCATATTGGGAATTGTACACGCGCTTACATTTGAATGCTTTATAAGTTATAGATGATTTATGCATTTTCCACACAAAAAAAAAACAGATTTACACAGTGTAACAGTGCAAATTATTTCATCTTTGTTTAACATTAGCAAACAACAAGAATAAAATGATTAACTGTTTTAAACTATATCAAATGTGTGTCTTTTATTAGAAAACGTCTATTTTATGTAGTAAATGAATAACTTTTTATTTGTCATAAAATTTGTTATTATTTAAGAATAAACTAAATCTTTCATTATTATGCTATTATTAAGTTATATAACTTTTAAATAACATTAAAGGTTATTTTGCTTTACTTGCACACAATAAATTAATTTATTACTGTTTTATTTAATTCGCTCTAACAAAAATTATAAAATCGAACATTATTATTAATTTTTAATTATAAGAATTTATATAATAATAGTTGGGACTTCCGTTTCTGGTAGCGAGTGTGTGTGTGTGGAGAGTGCGATTAATAAGCAGGTATTAGGGGATAAGGTGAGACGTGGTGGAGTACGGGATGAAAGGAAAGGGAAGAGGCTGGTGGTGGAGAGTGAATAAGGGTAAAGAGCGGGGATAAAGGAATAGTGAGACAGGATTTATAGGAGGGATGGGACAGGATTTGAAGGTTAGACGGGAAAGCAGGTATAGAAAGTAGAGAGAAAGCAGAAAAGAGGGAGGGTAGCGACATTGGGCGGTAGAAGTGAGAAGCATAGCAGGCGAAAGTAAGTGCAGTTGCGGGAAATTTTGAATTGGAATAACTTTTGAGTAACCAATATATTATCTTACAAGGAAACACAGGGAAGTGTCCGCCTCAGATTAAAACGAGTTTTTAATATGTTGTAGTACAGATAAAAATAAGGGACACGTATTTTTTTATACGTGCCCATACGCACTTTAAGGGGGTGAAACACTCCTTTGAAGAAAATCGGTTTTTTTCTTTCGAAGCGTATGCCGTCGAAACTATAAGAGATAGAAAAAAATGTTTCAAATGAAAGTTGAATGGCTCGAAGAGTAATTTATAACAGCGGAAAAAAAATTAAAAAAAAATTTTTTTTAAATACTTTCCCCCACCACTTACCTATTTTTTTTCAAAATTTTTATTTTTTTTATAAGCAAAATAAAGCTTATTTTATTACGATAATTCAACGGTATATGATAAAGTTACGATACAACATAAAGTTACGATACAACGATAACAGACATCTTTAATTGAATTGTATAAATGCAGTATAAAAGATGAAATTTCTAACTAATTTTTTAATTAGTTTTATGTTACTTCTTTTGTTGTTAGTTGATGAGCTGGCGTTAGATAGTGAAGGTATGGAATGTGTGAGTAATAATTTTTTGTCCAAGTCTCCTTATTTATAAAATGTTGAAGAGAACAAATATTCTAGTCAAATCATGTAGACTAGTAAATAAATGTTTAACTTATATTAATTACATATTATTTTCTAAACAAGAAATTAATGTCTTACAACACCGTAATTGTTGTTATTCTTTAGTGTAGTGTCGTTTTATTTTGTAGTAAATGTTTTCCTCAATGTCTGCGTTTTCATGTTAGACACAGACTGTCCTCGAAATGTTTTTGTCATCTTATGCGAGAAAAACATGCATTCAACTTTCATAGAGAACATTTTTCTTTATCTCTTATAGTTTCGACAATACACGCTTCGAAAGAAAAAACCCGATTTTCTTCAAAGGGGTTGTTTCACCCTTAGAAGTGTATTAGGACACGTGTAAAAAATACGTGTCCCTTATTTTAATCTGTACAACATATTAAAGGCACGTCGAAATTGGAGGGAGTCACTTCCGTAGCGCACGAACGCGCGGACGGGTGCGCGTACCGTGCGTATAAAGAGATTTTTAATTATTTTTGGAAAATGGGAATGTTGTATCGTAACTTTATCATATACCGTTGAATTCGTAGAAAAATAAGCTTTATTTTGTTTATAAAAAAATAAAAATTTTGAAAAAAAATAGGTAAGTGGTGGAGGAAAGTATTAAAAAGAATTTAAAAAAAATTTTTTTTTTCGCTGTTATAAATTACTCTTCGAGCCATTCAACTTTTATTTAAAACATTTTTTTCTATCTCTTATAGTTTCGACGGCATACGCTTCGAAAGAAAAAAACCGATTTTCTTCAAAGGGGTGTTTCAGCCCCTTAAAGTGCGTATGGGCACGTATAAAAAAATACGTATCCCTTATTTTTATCTGTACTACAACATATTAAAAACTCGTTTTAATCTGAGGCGGACACTTCCCTGTGTTTCCTTGTTAGTATATAATTTTGTATTTTTACATTTTTTACATTTATATAATAATTTTACAAATAACCTAAAAATATTATTAAACTTGATTAAATTGTTTTCTTAGATTAAAAGTGTGACCATTTTAAATATAAAAAGAGTCATATTTTTTAGTAAATATTTTCTAGAACTGTAAAAATAGATTACTTAATTAAAAATTTTTTTATTTACATTTTATTTACATGAATACAAAAAAAATAAATATTTAAAAAAATTTTTAACTCGACTGCAAGTAAATAAACTTTTAAATAGGGAAAGTTGGCAGGTTAAAAGAAATACGAGATGGAGGAAGGAAAGGAGGGAGCGAAGAAGAGGGAAAAGGAAGTAGAAGAGGGGAAAGGGGAAGAGAAGAGGAAGGTGGGAAGACCGAGCAAAACAGAAGGTTTGATGAGGGAAGAGTATACAGTCTGTCGCTGATAGATGCGTTTAAGAAAGGAGAAAAAAGGAAGGCGATAGATGCATTACAGGCAGATATTTTTAAGAAAAGTTTAAAGGTATTGAGATCGCCGGAAAAGTAGCCGGAAAAGCAAGAAGAAGGGGGTTGAGTGAGATATTAAGGGAGGTGAAGTAGGGTTTTAAGGAAATTAAAGCGGAATTAAGAGAAGTGAAGGAGGGGAAAGCAGAGATGAGGGAGTGGATGGAAGATATGAGGAAAAGATTAGACAGTTTAGAGAAAAGAGTGAAAGAGATCGAGAAAGGTAGGGAGAGGGAGGAGAAAGAGGAAGGGGGTGAGGAAAGGAAGGAGGAGGAAAAGGTAAAGCAGATAAAGAAGAGGAGAAAGGGAGAGATGAAGGAATTAGAAGAAAGGATGAAGAGAATAGAGTTGGGGGGGGGGAGGAGAGGAAAAGGAAAGAGAGGAAGAGAAATATAACCATAAAGGGAGTGAAAGCAAAGGAGAAAGGGATAGAGGGGTTAAGAAAAGTGACAGAACAGATAGTGGAGGCGACGGAGGCGACAGCGAGAGTAGAAGGGAGTATAGGAAAGAAAGATAAGGAGGGAAGGGAAATGGTATGGGTAAGATTAGCGAGTGTAGAGGAGAAAATTGAAGTGATGAAAGGAAAAGCGAAGCTGAGGCAAAGAAGGGAGTGGATAGTAGATGATCTGACAGAAAAGGAGAGAAAGATAGAGTGGTGGATAAGGAAGGAAGCGGAAAGGATAAGGAGGGGAGGTAGGAAAGTAAGAGTAGGATATATGAAAATATGGATTGAGGAGAAATTATGGGTATGGGATGAGATTAAGGATGACTTGAGGGAATGGCACGGAAAAGAAATAAGAGAATGGAAGTCGGGTTAGAGGAGGGTAGAGGGGTGGAAAAAGAGAAAGGGGATTATTAGTAGGGTGGTGGACGGTGAGAGAGGGAGAGGGGGAAAAAGAAACAAATATAGAAAATGAGAAGCATAGGAAAAAGAGGAGGAATAAGAAAAAAGAAGATGGTAAAAAGTATAAGATAGGCTTTTGGAATGTGGCAGGCATGGAAAACAAAGAGAAGGATTTCAGAGAGAGACTAAAAGAATGGGATGTGATGTTCCTGAGTGAGACTTGGTTACAGAAGAAGGGATGGGAAAGAGTTCGAAAATAGCTGCCAAAAGGATACGTGTGGGAAGTGCAAGAGGCGGCAAGGAAGAGTAAAAAAGGGAGGGCAATGGGAGGAATGATTATGGAGATAAGGGAAAGGATAGGGAGAGAAAAGGATGATAAGGAAAGAAAAGAGGAGGGATTACAAGCAGTAAAAGTAAATTTAGGGGGAGAGGGTGGAGGCTAATAGGAGTGTATATGAATGGAGATTTGGAGGAAAAAATGGGGCAGCTAAAAGAGTGGATGAAGGATAGAGAGGAAGGGGTGAGGGTGTTAATAGGGGGGGATTTCAATGCTAGGCCGGGAAGAAAAGGGGGAAGAGTGGGTGAGGATGAAAAGGGAGGGGTAGAACAGGGAAAGAGGAGCTCGAAGGATGAAAAAATGAATAGAGAAAGAAAGAAACTATGTGGTTATATAGGAGAATTGGGATGGTCGATATTGAATGGAAGCGTAAAGGGGGATGAGGAGGGGGAATAGACGTATACAGGAGGGAAGGGACCGTAATAGATTACGTGATCGGGAATGAGGAGACAAGAAGGAAGGTGGAAGATTGGGTGGACTCCGACCATCAACCGATAACGGTATGGGTGGAGGGAGGAGGGCGGAGGGAAGAGAGGACTGAAAAAGGGAGAGGAAGAAGGGGGTTTGGACGGAGAAGGGAAAAAAGAAATTTGAGGAATACTTTGGGAAGAGGGATAGTGATGGTGAGGGGAAGTTTGGAGGAAAATGAAGAGAAGAATAGAAGTGGGATTAGAGAGAGTAGAGATGGAAGAGAAGAAGGAACGGAGAGGATGATGGGATGAGGAATGTAGGGATAGGAAAAGAGAGGTTATGGAGGAATTAAAGAGGTGGTAGAAGAGAGGGGGAGAGGAGAAAAAATATAAAGAAATGAGGAGGTACAGGGAACATTGTGAGGAGAAGAAGAAAAGGGAGAGAGTAAGATGGAAGAGGGAAATAGAAGGAATAAGATCCGAAAAGGATGTGTGGAAGGCAGTGAATAAAGAAAGGAGGAAGAGAAAGAGAGTTAGGGAAGCGATTGAAATGGGGGAGTGGGAAAAACATTTTAGAGGGGTAGTGGAGTGGAGGATAAGAGGGGAGATAATGGGGAGAAGAGTAGAGGAGGAAGAAGAGATTAGTAGAGAGGAAATTAGTAAAGCGATAATGAAATTAAAGGAGAGAAAATCAGCAGGAGGGGATGGGATTATGAATGAAGTATGGAAATACGGGGGGAAAGAAATAAGGGAATGGCTTTTGGAGATATGCAATAGAGTGTGGAAGGGAGAGAGATGGTCGAAAGAATGGAGAGAGGGGATAGTGGTACTAATAGTGAAAATGGGGAGGGGAAAGGTAGAAGACTATAGGGGGGTTACGCTTACGCAAACGGCGTATAAAGTGTACGCGGCGGTTTTGGCGGAGAGATTGAAGGAAGAAGTGGAAAATGAAGGGATATTACCACCGAGTCAAACAGGGTTCAGCAAAGGGGTAGGAACGATAGACTACATATACGTGTTAAATTATTTAATAAATAAGAAAATAGCGGAAACGAAAGGCAAAATGGTAGTTATGTTTGTGGATATGAAAGCAATGTTTGACTCGGTGGATAGGGAGATACTGGTACAGACAATGAGGAGGAAGGGAGTGAGAGAGAGTCTGGTGGTGAAGTGTGAGGAAGTTTTGGAGGAGACAATAAGTAGAGTAAGGGTGCGGGAAAGGGAGGGGAGAAACTTTTGGACAGGTAGAGGAGTGAGACAGGGATGTCCGTTGAGCCCTTGCATGTTCACACTACTGCTAGCGGATTTGGAGAAGTTAGTAAAGGGGGAATGGGGGGGAGTAAAGGGAAGAAAAATCTATTCCCTGGCGTGGCGGTGGTGGCAGAGGATGAAGCAGGGATGAAAGGGTTAATAAAAACATTAGAAGGATATGTAGAACAGAAAAGATTAGAGGTAAATGTGGAGAAAACAAAAGTGATGAGGTGTAGAAGAGGGGGTGGGAGACAGAAAAAGATAATATGGAAATGAAATAGAGGAAGTGAAAAGGTATAAATATCTGGGCTATATGATGATGGCAAATGGGGGACAGAAAGAGCATATAGAGGAAAGAGTCAAAAAAGGAGCGGTGATGAGGGAGGTATGGGGAATAGGAAAGAGAAAATTTGGAAAGGACTGGCCTAGAAGGATGTGGTTATTTGATAGGTTGGTGTGTACGGTAGTTAGCTATGGTGCAGAAATTTGGGGATGGAAAGAAAGGGAAGGTGTATAGAGGATACAGGACAGGTATTTGAAATGAGGGGTGGGAAGGTACACACCGGGGTACATGGTAAGGGAAAAGATGCAGGGGGAAAAATTAAAGGGAAGGGCAGGAATGACGGCATGGAGTTATGAAAAGAAACTGGGAGAAGGAAAAGGGGGGAGTTGGCAAGGTTGTGTTGGAAGGAGATAAGAGGTAGAGCGAAGGAGGGAAAGGTGATGAGAAAATGGGAGGAAGAAAGAAGAGGTTTCTATGAAGAAAAGAGCTGGAATATCAAGGAGATAGAAAAGTTAAGAGAAGAGGAAGATTAAGGGGGGAAGAGGTGGTAACAAGAGAGAGGAAGTGGCAGGAAGGGGAAAGGTGGCAAAGAATTAGGAGCTCGAGGTTCAACAAATGGTATAACAGAGTGAAGAGGAAGGGAGTGCCGGATTACTTGAAGAGGAATTGGAAGGAGGAAAGATGGAAAAGGATTGCGAGGTTTAGGTTAGGAGACGGTATGAGAGGAGGTAGATACCGGGAAGAGAGAGAGGAAAGAAAGTATAGGATATGTGGATGGGAAGAGGAAACGTGGGAACATATATGGGAGGAATGCACGGGTTGGGAGATGAAAAAGGGATGGCAGGAGATGGTAGAAAAGGTTTTAGGTGAGAGGGGGGAGGGAGAGGTTTGGATGAAAGGACTGGTGATGAGGGAGGGAGGAGGTTGGCTTGGAATGAATGGAAGTATGGAAGGAAGGAAGGAAAATGCGGCGGAAACGGAGGTCCAAGGAATGAGTGTAGAATGATGTATGGATGAATGAGTGTGTATTTTCTCTCTTCTCTCTCATGCGGAATGAAAAGGTGCGAGAAGCATAAGTATTTTGTAAGCGGAGCGGAGGTCTGCAGTGTACCCCGCAAAGGGAATAAAGCACTACTACTACTATATAATAATAGTGTTTCTGGTTAAAACAAGTAATACAGAAGAATTAGGATAATATAAGATAGAATTGGTTAATAAAACAATAACTTCGTATAATTAGATTAAAAATTAAAATAAGGAATATAATATCTATTATTTAATACTTTAACAATATAAAAATACCGTAAACATATTTTACTTAACAAATTTTTTTATTTTGTTTATAAATTATATTACTAAAAAATAATAATAATAAATATAATGTCGAAAAATAAAATAATAAATATAATGTGTGAAAATAAAATAAATGTAAATAATAGATAATAATAATGTTAAATGGAAGTAATAGAATGTGTTCAATTACACAATGATTAAAATACACTTGTCACAATGAAACATGCTGTTTGTTTTCTGTTCTTGAACTCCCTGGATTAGTGTACAGTCGTGAGCTAAAAGGTTGCAACACATTTTCTTTGATTGTTTTTGGAATGTAGACTTGCTCATCGAATGGCGAACGTCATTGGTTCTTACCTGTGGATTCAATTAAGCATTGAACCATCTAACCATCGAAGAAAATGTGTTGCAACCTTTTAGCTCACGGCTGTACATACACTTAAAATGAAATAGGTAGATGTTTGAAAGTTAGCGAAAGCAAGAAGGAACGTTTCAGTACAGTCTTGTGCAGGAATAGAAAACAAGTCTACGCGTATATAGAATTATAAATTTACTTTTTTCCTTTAAGAATAACAAAAATTGTAATTATGTAAATCGTAATTAATGAAATTATTAATATTAAATATAAAAAGTCAAGTCAGGTTTAATACAATTTTACAGTTCCAAAAATGAATGTAATCTGGAAATAAAGTATATATTATACATTCTATTCATCTTCGATCATGATTATATCTTCAAGTTACTAACTGAAAAGAATTAAGGAATTAATACTTTACAAATTTTAATATTTATGTATTATTTTGTAACTACCCGTGTTTCTTGGTTAGATATCGTGCACGGACGTAGCTTGTCGGTAATTCCAGGGCACGATCCGGGTTAAGAGAGAATTAGACTTGCGATTTGACGTGTAAGATATGTACAGTTTATTATGGAAAGCACACGAACGAAGTACAATGTCTTATTACTACTATTTACAAAGTCGCTAAAGCGTCACCGTTGATACGTCGTCGGCCGCTCGTGGTGACAATTATCTGTGTAGCGAACGGTGCGATTACAGGTGTGTACCGGATTCGCTGCGCGTATTGTCGTCGGCGCGGTTGCCGTTATTCGCGCGACAGGTGCGTGTTTACGTCGCTGGTGTTTTTTTCGACGCGACGGACGGTTTCTGTTTATCGGCCTTGCGAGGTCGCGTGCGCGGCTTTCGCGGTCGTCGGAGCGGTAGCGGAGCGCAGGGCGGCGTTCGACTGAGCGTCCCTTTAAATCCGCTGGTTGTACAACGCGTTATTCTTCGCAGGCAGGATGCGACGGCTATTTCGAGTACGCTCGACGGAGGCAAAGATGCTTTACTCCGTTTTTCTTTAGCCGCTACGGTAGGATCGGATCGGTACTAGGAAGCCGGTCGGGCAAGTACGCTTGCCAAGACGCTTGAGCCCAGCTTCGGCGAGGAGAGACGGGCGTGAGAGTGGTAGCCGTCGAGAACGCTCGACAGAGGCCAAGACACTTGACCTCAGGACTACCTCGGGAGACTTCTTCGGAGACTAGTCGGCGGAGTAGCGGTCCGAAAAGTCGGCGGCAGTGTTCTCAGATGGGACGGGATTTTCGCGCATGCGGGACAATGTTTGCGCGGAAACAGTGGTGTTGCTGTGTGGAATATTATAGGTGCCAAAGTCGTGACTCGTGATGGCCTGACGGGTATAGGCAAGGTTAGAGGTAAGTATAAAAATTTTTTATATTGCAATATGGAACCCAAAGGAGCAATTAAAAAAATTAAAAAATTTCAGCAATCATGGCTTGATGAAGTTAATTTTAAAGGTTGGTTAGCTCCTCATCCAACAGAGAATAAAGCCATTTGTTATATATGTAATAAGACCATCAGCTGCAATAAAACTCATTTAATGAAGCATTCACAGACGGTCAAACATATTGATAAAGTAGCTTCCCAAAATAAAGAAAATAATAATAATAGAGCTAGCACACATAACGAAAACGTTAAGCGGGCAGAAATTAAATTAACAGCATTTTTTGCAGAGCACAATATAGCATTTAGTACTGCGGATCTCTTAATTCCACTATTAAAAGATATCTGTGTAGATTCTAAAATTGTGCAAGATATTAAATTAGGCCAAACAAAATGTAAAAATATTTTAACAAATGTAATTGCAAAGCACGAAACAAATAAACTCGTTGAATATTTGAAAACATGTAAATTTTCGATTTTAATTGACGAAAGTACTGATATTTCCAATACAAAAATTATGTGCATTCTTGTTTGGTTCGTATCACCAATTGACAAAGTAGTAACAACACAATTATTAGATTTAATATCTATAGATGCAAAAGATGGTACCGCAGAAACTATCTTTCAAGTTTTTAAAAATCTTTTAAAAGAAAAAGAAATACTTATTAATAATGTTGTTGGAATGGCAAGTGACAATGCTGCTGTAATGATCGGTAATAATAATTCTTTTATGTCGCGATTAAAATTAGAAGTACCGGGCCTTGTAACATTAAATTGCATTTGCCATTCATCCGCGCTTGTATCAAGTAAAGCTTGTGAACAGTTACCGCAATCGTGTGAACATTTAATTCGTAGTGTAACTACTTACTTTTCAAACAGTGCAAAAAGATGTGCAATCTTAGATGAGTTCCAGATATTTTTTAATGTGGAAAGAAATAAGCTTGTAAAATTATCCAATACTAGATGGCTCGTATTACATAAATATATCGTTCGATTTTTAGATAATTGGGAAGTGTTTAAACATTATTTTATGTACTGCATTGCTGAAGAAAAATCGAAATCCGCAGAAGTTATTTTAGAACAATTAAATAATATTTCAATAAAAGCATACCTTTTAGTTTTAAAATATTCATTAGATTTTTTTAATAGTTTTAATGCCCTCTTTCAATCGCGTAAAATTTTAATTCATAAATTATTTGTGTAAAGCCAACAACTTATTTGTGAAATTGGTCAAAATTTTTTAACTCCTAATTCTTTAAAAAACCTAAATACTTTAAATATTGATGATAATAATATTCAAAATCTTGATGATGTATACGTAGGACGAGAATGTGAATGTCTTTTAGCTACATTATCTTTAGATCAGGCGCGCGAAATTCGTTTAAAATGCTTGCAATTTTACATAATGGCAGTTCGCGAAATGTTAAAACGGTTACCATATAATAATAGTATTTTTGAGCAATTAATGTTTTTAGATTCAAAAATTGCATTGTATAATGAAAGTAGGCTAAAAATTAAAGATTTAACTTGTATTGCCACACATATCGGAAATATTAACGTAACGAAATTAGCCTACGAGTGGAGGATTTTATTCTCTTTTTATAATGATTCCCAAAAAGAATTAGCTCAATTAAAAATTGATGTTATGTGGCGCAAGATATTCGAGTCTGTAGATTTTAATAATGATAAAGTTTTTCCAAATTTAGAAATATTAGTACAAACAGTTCTTTTGTTTCCGCATTTGAATGCTGAAGCCGAAAGAATTTTTTCAATTGTAACAGATGTCAAAAACAAAAAACGGAACCGATTATTAAATGAAACCATTTCCGCGATATGCATAACGCGATCTAGTTTTCAGGCCAAAGGCATTAAATGTTTTAATTTCGAAGTACTTTCCGATTATTTAAAATTACACAATTCTAGAAATGTATATGGAAATAATGCATCTGATGGTTCTTAATATATGTATTAAACTTATTTTTGCAAAATTAATTAATTTTTCGGAATTTATTTTTTCAAATTTTATCAATATATTAATAACTAAACGTTTATTTATGTGCAATATTATATTAAAATTTGTACGAAATTAATAGATATTTTCAGATTTTTTTTAGTTGTTTAATGTATTTAAATGCACGTGTAATAACTTAGATTTAAGCCAAATAACGTTTATGAAACCAAAGAAAGTTTATTTTTGTTTTTGAAATATATTTTATTATTATTAAATATTGTATATATTTTATTTTTGTAACGTAAATATTTATTTTAGTGTAATAGATTAAATAATTATTCTATTGTAAAGAAAGTTATTTTTGTACAATTAATGTACGGGAATACTGGTGAGGTTTTTTGGCAGTTTTTCCTTATCCATAGCAACAAATGTTGGTATTCCTTAATATTTCTGCCAAATAAAATTTCTTTTGTTGTAAAAATATATTATACTAAATTTATTTTATCCTTTTTGTTCATTCCTTACAAGTTTATTAATATTATTTAAGACCGCTTAATAAGGTTACTCATCAATACCTTTATTTAATGAAAATAAATACTTCACTGATCCTGAATTCACTACGCATGCGCGAAAATCCCGTCCCATCTGAGAACACTGGTCGGCGGAGAAGAAGCGCAGCATCTTGCTGCTCCGGCGCTTTTATACCCGGATCTCGAGACGTCGGGAACGCTCGGTGGCGGTTCGGTTCGTGTCGGCGCCAGCGTCCCCGCCGCTCGAGATCGGTTGCGCGGAGAGTGAACGGAGGCGAGCGAGCACGTCGTTAGCGCGTGCCGGTTTGGGCCGGTGCGCATGCGCGGCGAGATATCTCGACGCGCGGATGCCTCGCCGCTCGTGTTGGCGCGTTTGAAATTGTTTGTAGGCGCGTAGCGCCTCGTTCTACGCTTGGCGGTTGTTCGGCCGGCGTTTGGCGAACGATGACCGGTCCGTTGGGGAGTTGCGCGGAGACGGTTTGTTACAATTTGTATTAATTTAGAAATTACAGAGAAAAAGTCTTTATGAAAACATGCTTATATAAGGGCCTATCCAGACAAACTTTTTTTTTTTATTGTATAATTTATATTTTACTAAAAAATATTTTGTTTTATAATAATAATACAAAAAATTTTGATTATGTGTAATATCACTATTTATTTCTAATTATAATACGTACACATGTGCTTGATGGTATTTTTTTTATTCTTGTGATTTTGATTATGACCGAAGTTTTTTGAATGATTTGTTTAAATTGAATTACAACGCAGACAATTTGTCCTCTCAAAAAAAGTGAAGTGTCGGAACTGGTATATCTAAACTGTGACTATGTGCTTTTTACGACTATTTACTGACTGCTAGGCGAAAAAAAGATGGTCGAGACCGATATTTAGAAAGTGTTTTAAAGCAATCTGATTAGTTTGTTTTATCCAAATTGTCTTTATTTACAACTGACATGTTGGAAACTTTAACTTAAGTGTTTTCCTGTTTCAATAGCTTCACTTTACATGCTTTTTACGACTATTTACTGATTGTTAGGCGGGAAAAGGATAATCGTGACCGATATTTAGAAATATTTTAAAGCCATCTGATTAGTCTGTTTTATCCAAATTGGCTTTATTTATAAATGGCACGTCGGACAAAATTACGTGTCATTTCACGCAATTTCTTGCTTCTGACGTCACGACTTCAATATGGCCGCGGCGAGTACTCAAGAGCCTTAACACATCTATCTCTTTAAATAAAAGCTGTATATAGTATTGAAAAATGTTCTATTTTTTGATTCTCTAGAATATAACTTTTTAATTGTTATCAATTAAAAATTTTTTGAAAACACTTTGATCAATTTTGTAAACTGTATATATTTTTTGCAACACTTTAATAAAAATTTTTTATATAAATGGTTTAAAAATAATTTTGAGGCAATTCTTAAACAAATTGACAACTAAAAATTATTTTTTTCAACAAATTATATATCTAACTCTAAATGTCTTTTAATTTTTATACGTTTCATAAAATGTCTAAATTAAATGAATAGCTTTCTTCAACTAAAGGTTTTATTTTTAAATCTTTAATCTTTTTACGATAAACATTTGAAATGCCTAACTGTCAAAGCAGGATATTAATGGTAACTTTTGTAACAAATTTTTTATAGTTTTTTAGAAAGAAAAAGTTCTCATTGGCATTATTGCCACCTTTAAATGCTTGCTAATATCATTTATTATTAAATTAACTTTCAGTTTAATAATGTGATATTATTAATTTTTAACTTACAATTAGAGTTGTATTTTAAGCCCAAAATTTATTTCGGCGCGCAGTTTTGTGAAAATGGTATATAAAATTACAATAAATATTAGTACTAGTATTTAGCTATAACAGATTGATAGGCATTTTATTTGTTTATATTGTGTTTTCACAGATTGGTCGAGATTCTCTATTAATTAAATCTTTTTTTAATTATTTTAGTTAATGATTAATTATGGAATTATAAAACCAGTTAGCATTGGCATGTATGCTTTACTGCCATTAGGAATGCGAATTTTAAATAAATTAATTAATCTGGTTGACAAGGAAATGACAAGCATTGGCGCAGAGAAAATATTGCTTCCAGCGTTAACATCAGTTGCACTATGGAAAAAAACTGACAGATATGATTGTAATAAAACTGAACTGTTTACACTCATGGATAGGCATAAAAAGGAATATATATTGAGCCCAGTAAGTAAAAAATATATTAAATATTTTCCTATTAAATTTTACTTTAGATAAAATTTGAATCAGTTCTTTTATAAGACTGATTAAAAAATTTTTTGCTAGAATAGAGAAAAACAGACACTTTCAATTGACAAAAATTAGTTTGAAATTATATAACTAATATGATAAATTTTTTGCACCAATGTAATGTATTTATTTTCCATTTGATCTGAAAATATATAAATTAAATTTTATTATTAATATAAAAGTTCGTTTGAGTAAACCTATGTTATTGTAGACACATGAAGAAGCAATCTGCGATTTAATATCGTCAGCAGGACAATTTTCTGCTAAATCGTTACCTTTGAAGTTATATCAAATTTCCAGCAAATGGCGAGACGAGATGAAACCACGACTTGGTCTGCTACGTAGCCGAGAATTTATTATGAAGGATTTGTACACGTTTGATACCAGTTTGGACAATGCGCGATATACATATAATTTAGTCTGCGAGTCTTACAATAATATTTTTAGGAAGATCGGTGTAGAGTACACGAAAAGTAATTAAGATTTCTAATTGTATACTAGAATTTGCATTTATTTATAAATGTATAGTTGTAATTAGAAAAACCTTAGAGAATTATTTAATGAAGATTATTAATAGGCATAGGTGATATGGGAACGATCGGAGGCCTGATGTCGCACGAATATCATTATATATCTAATATTGGCGAAGACACGATACTTCGATGTCGCTTATGTCATTTCTCTATCAATCAAAGTATTTCGAAAACGACGAGTTGTCCGGAATGTAAAAACGAATTGCATCAACACACTGCTGCTGAGGTAATATAGAAATGTCCAGGATTGGATAAGTTAATATCTTTTTTAAACTAAATTATAATAAATTAAAATTAATCTTCTGAGGATTGGCAAGTTTTTGAACGACTTTTATAGTTATAAATTTAGAATTCTATTGATTATGTTATTGCATTAATCTACAAAAAATGGCACCGCTCCAAAATCGATATATTAGCTTCCAATCCATATAAAAAATTTTTTTTCTGTATTTGAGCTTTATTTTATGTTTTTAGAATAACTATTTGAATAAACATTTGCAATAAAAAATTTTATAAGAAACGATTATAAAAATATATCAAAATTTGAGATATAGTAGTAAAATAATAAAATATATAGAACGTTAAAGCAATTTACTTCGTAATAAATGTACAAATGTATATGAATACAAAATAAGCAAGGGAATTTATACACTTAAATCGTCAAAAGTTGTTTGGCTTCCAAACCTTTGAAGGTTAATGATTTATAAAATTAAGTTGGATAAAAAATTGAATTAATTTAAATTAAATTAGAAATTAATTTTGAAAAACATTTATATTAAATCAGAATGTTATAATTTTTAATATTAAATTATTCCAAATAACAAAACAATTACAATATAAATAATTAAATAAGCTTAATAATTAATTTGCAAAATAAATTTATATGAAATAACACAGAAATGCTGTGCGTGCGTACGTGCATGTGCGTATGTATATGGATTTTATATGGGAATGTATTATTTCTTTTATATAAATAAATTTTAATTCGGAAAAAAGTTAATGTTTATGTTTTTAAAATAACTAGAAATTAAATATTAAATATTAACTAATTTAAATTAGGTTAAATTTTTAATTTTATTAATTTTTAACTTGTTAATCACTAAACTATAAATTTTCTAAAATTTTTAAAAGAAAATAAACAGATGTTACAAAAAAATATGCTACATTACATGAACGATAATTGCAGGTAGGACATACATTTTTATTGGACACAAAGTATTCGCAGCCGTTAAAGGCGTTATATGTCGAAGAGAATAAATCGAAACCCATGATAATGGGAAGCTTTGGTCTGGGATTAAGTCGTATTATTACATTAGCTGTTGAAATCTTGTCAACAAAAAATGAATTAAGATGGCCTGTAAAGTTAGCACCGTATACAATATGCGTCATACCGCCGAAGGTAGTATGATAAACAATTTATATACGGGTTTATATACAGGATGTTTGGCAACAGATGAGGGAACACTTAAAATGTAACTCTGATAAAATAAGGAGAGGAGTCAAAAAAATAAAATTGTGATTAAGGTTTTATTTTTAAAATGTTTAAATATTCATGTAAGAAGTATTTATATTATCTTTATTTTTATTTTAGATAAGAAAGTGTTATCTTTTTAAATTCATTATCTAAGATGATATAAATAATAACAAAAATGAGAGAATAATTACATTAACCCTTAGCTGACACACTATATTGGATTCGATATTTTGCCACACATAGTTGTATGTCATCCGGACTATTTTTAATTGCGTATATCTCGGTATCTAATGCATAGAATTTGAACAATTTTTTTTAATCGATACACTAGAAGGTCAAGAAGAAGAATGAATAGGCGCGAGAATCGAGAAATTGAATATATTTGAAATATTTGGGATAGATGGAAACATACTCGTGAAAAAGTTTTTTTTTAATTTGTAGTTTTGAAAGAAAAATCATTAGAGAGATTTTTCCAACGGATTTTGAAAGGTAATAGAACGTATTTTAAGAAAAAAATATTATTTCAATATTTTTCAAAAAGTACATTTATTCTGCAAGGTTAAATGATTTTTTAGCGTAAGAAAAGATGAGTTGATAGAATGAATCATTTGGCTTCGATTATAAAACTTGAAAAAATGTAAAATATATACAATATATTTTATTATTATTTATTATATGGAACATTTGCAACAAATTTTTGCTGTATGATTCTTACACATCGGTTTGTCACATTTTAAACATTTATGCATTGTTTTTTTATCAAGAGTAGACGGACATAATGAACATCTTTCTGTAAGCTGGTATCCTAACTTAAGGAAGGGTTTCGTAACTTGGCTAAATCTCTCTATCGTAAACTGTCTTTATTCGATTCTGCTTGTACAGTGGCGTTCCCGAGAGTGTGCGTTGCCATGCGCCGCTCGTCCTCGATCCTAGGCCGGTATTCATAGTCGATTCTTATTTCAAGATCGTCTTAAGTAACGTCTTAAGATGCTAATACGGCTCTCTGATTGGTTGATGGCATCTTAAGATGATATTTAAGATGATCTTAAATATAAGAATCGACTATGAATACCGACCCTAGATTTACTACTCGTTCGCCATCTGCAGGCGACGTCCAGCGCTTGCGGTTACAGAATGTCCGCCTTAGGGCGCGCGCGATATGAGTTAGAATTGTCGCTTATATTTCTGGTTTGGCCATTTTATTGTCTGCCAACAAATTGCAAAGATCTTGATCTTTAAGAATGTCTGTGTAGTTTACAAAACTTTTGATTTGTGTACGCAACACTGTTTACAACGTTAAAAAAGCGACACAATGCGTCAAAAAAGGCTTGATGAGAACTATAGTTAGCTCTTGTATGTAATCTTTACATTTTTCTGGGTTATCTTTTAATAAGTTATGAATGAATTGACGTTAACCTGATCTAACTTCTCATAAAAGTATCGCATAGGTCATCTACGCGTTTTTGCTGCACTGGTTAGGTTAGGTTATGGAAATCTTGATATTTTTTATTTGTTAAAACGCAAAAACAAACTAGTTTTGTTGTTCAGAATACAAAAATAAAGTCAAAAATTATACAAAATACTATTAATCAATTTACTTTTGCTTGTTAAAGAAAAATTAAATTTTTTTTTTACAATATATATTTTTTTACAATACATTTTTGACATACTGGGTGTAATGTACCTGCAAAAACATGACTGTATAAAATTTTTAGTCGATTCTCGAAGATTGCTATTATGGAGAATCAGTAGTGGAGATATTGATAGAAATATTCTCTGACTCCTGTCCCCCAACCCTTACGATTTATAAATACCAAGCATTTTTGTAAATAGCCTAGTTATTCTAGACCCAGTGTGTCAGATGAGGGTTAAACTTGTAGGCTTGGCAAAATTTAAAAACAATGAGATAACGTGAACTATTAAGCCTGGTTGGATATTTTTTGCCGTCGTTGTTTATAGGTATTATATTTGTCAGTATTACATATTTACATTTTATTTTTTACTAACAGCAAATGTACATTACTACCCTTCATTCAGGTCATCTTCAGTGTCTATTGTTCTAATCTTTAATATTTTATAATAATTGCATGAGATTGTATCTGATTCCTATTAATGATATAATTTCTTCTAATTTTTTCTTCGTGCATTTATATTGTCGATCCTTATTTGTTAGATTCGACGATGTGTCGTAAGTATGTTGTTTTAAAGAATAAGAGAAGTATTGTTCTTAGCTTCAACCTTGAACTTACAAGTATGGATACGAGTTGCTAAAAAATAGTGAGAGAAGTAAGAATAGTGAGTCTATCTAAAAATAAGTAAAAAAATTGAGTTTTTTTTTAATTGTACCTTCAATTAGTTTACCTATTATGTACTATTTATATTATGCACTATCTTAAATCTGAGATTACAAATATTAATCTCAAAATAAAAAACTTATTTTGGAAAACGAAAAAGAAACACAAATATAGAATCTAAAATTATTTAATTTTAAGGTTTCTGACTTATCAGCCGAGAACTTGCGTTGACGGTAAAGACATTCCGTCGCGGACAAAATTAAAACTAATAGACGTGAAACGTGACAGATTGACAATGAGATGTTATCGTCCATGTCATTTTGTTATTATGTGTTTCATTATGAAAATATGACTTGTCTTGTATTTACCAAATTCGTAAAAATAGACCGCGAGTAAAGTTTTTTTGAATTTTATACATAAAATACATTTTTCACTTCTTTCAATAGCTATCCGTGTGTTTTCCTGTCTGAATAGACGTCATTTTACGTGTTTTTTACGACTATTTACTGACTGCTAGGCGAAAAAAGGATAGTCGTGATCGATATTTAGAAGTCTTTTAAAGCCATCTGATTAGTCTGTTTTATTCAAATTGTCTTTATTTACAAATGGCATGTCGGAAACTTTAGCTTCAACGTGTGTTTTCCTGTTTCAATAGCTTTACTTTGCATGCTTTTTACGACTATTTACTGACTGTTAGGCGGAAAAAGAATAGTCGTGATCGATATTTAGAAGTGTTTTAAAGCCATCTGATTTCACGTAATTTCTTGCTTCACGACTTCAATATGACCGCGGGGAGTACTCAGGAGTCTTAAAACTTTATTCATAAAATTTATTTTTTTAATCTCAAGTACATATTCAAATACATATTATTTTAAGTACATATTCAAGTACATTATTTAAAACCCGTCTATCATACAGAATAATAATAAAACTCTTTTTAAAGCATAGTTAATTTATAGCGTTTTTCTTAGCAAATATAAATAAAAAAATAAAGTAAAAAATAATATTTGAGTTTATTTAAGCTACATATTTTAAGGTAATATTAACATATAATATCAGAAATAAAAATATTTAAATTATAGATTTTTATGTTTAAAACATAACTTTCTTACTAAATTTCATTGTAACTCTTTACTTCATAGGCGTTATATTTTTAGATTTATCTTTATTATCTGTTCCTTTAAATCTTTTGATTTGGCTCTAAAGAAGCTAGTTTAAGATGATTTTTTGTCATCAAAGTTTTTTGAAGTCACTCAACTTCTGATAATTTTAACTGCTTCCTAATTGATACTGCTGCCTCAAGCATTCCTTACGTTATATCAACTCCTTGTAAGTTTTTAACATCTAATACTGTTTTTAGCCTGTTTTTTGCCTCTTGAAGTAAATCACTTTTTTTTCTTCTTTAGTATTTGTAGCATTTACTTTCATTTAAAATTTTTTTATATTTTGTCTAGCTTTATTCTACTTCTTTAGAATTTTTAATATTCTCCGTGCTTCTTTATTGTTTTTCTTTTTTTCTTCAAATATTTTTTTTTCGTTCAAATACATATATTTATTATGTGCAAATCTAGCAGAGATGGTTAAATTTTTGGTATTATTTCAGGTTTATTATTAAAATATTTTGAACCTATTTTAATGTTTTATTTTATATTAAGGTTTTTCAATCATTTTAGATTTATCATCTATTAAAATACAGACTAAAATTGAAAAATTTCTTTTAACATTAGAACTACCACGAGATAAAGACAGGGTAATCTTTTTAAATATTTAGATATGGTTTATTAAAATTATTTTTTAAATCAAAAATTTGTCTTTAGTAATCTATTCGACTACTGTTCCACGACTCGAGAAAGACTTTCATTCTGAACGAGAAAGACTCATTCTGAAGAATCTTCCACTTGTCTAAAAATGTACCTGATCAAATTTAGTGGAAGCATTTTAACTACATTTTCTGCGCTTAAATTTTTTTTTTTTTTTTTTTTTGAAGGAAGAAGACAACGAAAATGCTTTACTGTTGATAAGCTTAGATTTTTTAAATAAATACAATAGTGTTTCTTTTTTAATAATCTTGATTTTTAAAATTTAAGAATATTAATTTCTTTAATATGTTGAGAGGAGAGTTCATTTTCTGTTCTAACTTAGAACTATATCGCACGCTTTACACACACACACATCCGGGACCTCCGCTTCCGTCGCAAGCTCTTTAGTTTTTCCATTCTTAACTTTTTTTTTTCATCTATATAACATTTTCTCGAGGCTTCTCACTTTCTCTCCTCACGCATACACACACTCTCTCCCCTCCGTTTACTCTCTCTCTCTTTCCCCTCCGTTCACTTACTCTCTCCCCCTCTTCCGACTCTCCTCCCCCTTTTCCTCCATCATTCTCTCTTCTCTGAATACTTCCAATCTTTTTAGCCAACTCTTCTCCCTCACCTTTCTCCCCCAGCACCTCCCCCACCATTTCCTCCCATTCTCTCTTTGCCCCCCATCTCCCACACTCCTCCCATACATGCTTCCATGTCTCTTCTTCTTTTCCACACATCCTATACATCCTCTCCTCCTCTCTCGTCCAGTACATTCCTTCCTTGACCCCTTCCCCCAAACGATACTTTGCGATTTTCCTTCACCTACTTTCCGGCCATCCCTTCTTTATGTATCCCGGCATCCCCTCCCGCTTCACCATCTTGTACCATTTATTAAATCGCGATTCTCTGATCTTCCTCCACCTCTCCTCTCTTTGTTCCTATCTACTTCCTCCAATTTGCTAAGGTCGAACTTCCCCTCCTCTGTCTCCTTCTTTACCTTCTTTAACTCTTCCCCTTTCTCCTCAAAAAACTTCTGTCTCTCCTTTTCTTATGTTGATAAGCTCCCCCCCCCTTTTTTGCCCTCTCTCTCCTCCCAACACCTCCTTGCCAGCTCGCTTCCCTTACCCTCTGCCAACCTCTCTTTGTACCCCCATGCTTTCCTTCCTACCCTTCCTCTCAGCTTGTCCCTCTGCAATTCTTCTCTAATCATATATCCCGGAATCCTCCACCCCACCCCCATCATCTATCTCAAATACCTTTCTTGCATCCTTTCCAGTCTCTCTCTCTCTCCCTCCACCCCCAAATCTCTACTTTATACGCCATTACCGTCCAAACCAACGTCGAACAACCATACTCTTTTTCCTCACTTTTAAACTTCCTCTTTCCTATCCCCCATACTTGCCCTATCACCGCCATCCCCCTCTTCACTCTATCCTTCTCCTGCTCTTCCTACTTCCCATTCCTTTAAAATACATATTTTAAATACTTGTATTTTTTCACTTTCTCTACCTCTCTGACCTCCCATCTCCACCTTACCTTTTGTCTTCTCCCCCCTCCTCTCCCGAACCTCATAATCTTTGATTTCTTTGCATTCACCTCCAGTCGTTTTTCTCTCATATATCTTTCTAACCTACTCATCATTATCTTATCCTCCTCCACCAGTAGCACGATGCCTTTTTAAAGTCTATGAAACACACAAAAACCGGTTTTTGGAATTTTCTACATTTTTGCAGCAACACGTTTATGCCGAACAGCGCGTCCCTTGTTTCTGGTCTGCCGTGAAAATTGAACTGTGCTTTGTCCATGATATTTTCGCACCGAGTGTGAATCCGACCCTGGACAACCCGCAACAGGATTTTTAAGGTGTGGCTCATCAAGCTGATAAGACGGAAATCAGAAATCCCTTTGGCTTGCACTTGTTTGGTAGCAGTAGAAATATCGATTTTAACCACTCCAATGGCATGTCGCTAGTCTGGTAAATTTGGTTAAACAATACTGTTAGCACTCTGATGCCCCCTTCATCAAGCAATTTTAATAGCTCGACTAGTATTTTGTCAGGTCCGGGGGTTTCTGCCCTTACGGACGGCCGAATCTACTTTCGAGAGGAGAATGCTAGCTCCCGTCATGTGATCCTCAAACTATATTCGTGATTCTTTTCGGTTGGAGTTAAAAAGATTCTGAATGTACTTAGTCCATTCGGTGCTTAGATCTTTGGGAGCGAGTACAACTCTGCCATCCGCATTTCGTAATATGGCAGGGCGTAGAGTCTTGAGCATTCCACAAGCTCGCTTAATTTCCTTGTGAAGATGGAAATCGTCGTGCATCACCTGCAGCCGTTCTATTTCCTTGCACTATTTAGATGTTCTTCCTCTAATCTTTTTCCGAATTAGCCGATTGGTATTATTATATTATGCTGGGTCCCTATTTTTAAAAGATCTTTGCCGCTCCATCAAATTCAGGATTTTGTCAGTCATCCAATCTTTTTTTTTAAGCCGTTTATTATTCTTAAGCTTTTCACTAGGTTAGAGGATTGCATTCTTGATTTTCTCCCATTCCAAGTCCACGCCGCTATTTGCTAATTCATCCGGTAGTATGTTGGCCAGATTTGAATTGATTTCCTGTTTCAGCGTCTCTGCTGCATGGGATAATTGTAGCTCTTAAAAATTAAATCTTTATTACTTGTTTCTATCGGAATTAATCAATCGCATTTGTTGTTAAGTAGAATTGACCTGAAATAACCAATCTTGTTTGACATTTAACCGGTTAATTAAGTTAATCAGAGGTTGTGAAACTGGCCCTTGGTTCTTTTTCATTAATATATATATATTTTTTTATAACTTATTAGCTTGTACTACAGATTTGTTAACAAGGCTATTATAAGACAACATTAACATTTTACACAAAGAGAGCCGAAATTACTATTTTTCAAAGCATTAAACAGCCATTATACAGTTTTTCAAAGTTATAACAGTAACATATCTTTAAAAAGTGTTTGAAGATGATGAAAAACATTTAAAATTTTTGACCAAAATTATATTGAAATATGTAACTCTTTCATGTCTCTTAAATTAACAGTTTCATTATAACAAACACATTCTTCTGTGCATCTTATTAATTTGTGAAAATAGGGGCCTAAGCAGTTGATCTGCAAATATTCAAAATTTTTTTCTTGATGAGTGAAAATATGTCAGGAACCTCTAGTGAGTCACGCCTTTGTCTGCATTTATTCTAGATTTTTTCAAAAAACAATAAAGTTGCGTTCCGAAATTTTATGCTAGTATTTAAAATCTATAATATATGTAATATCGACTTGAAAACATATATTGTACTTTTAAGGAGCTATACGGATACAAATAAAGATGCAGCAAAATTTGTTACAAATTTTGCGAGTTTATTTGACGTGAATTAAAAATCGCATACAAGTGCAATTTACAACGTTCGAAAGTGAATCTTTATCTTGAATTTGCGTATTTGTTGAGCGTTGTACGATTTTTATTCATCGAATTATTCAACATTGAAGCAAAAGAAACCTTTGTTGTTTTAATGTTGAATAACTCAGTGATAAAAAAATCGTACAACTCTCAACAAGTACGCAAATTAAAAGTAAAAATTTACACTTTTGAATGCTGCAACCGCATTTGCGTGCAATTTTTATTTTACGCCGTGGAGCTTTGCAAAGTTTGTAAAAAAATTCGAGATTTGACGTATCCCTATTTGAATCCGCATAACTTCATAAACAATCTGTAAATCGTTTAATGAATTATCAATCTTGAAACTAGAAATTTTAAACTTTAAAATGCTTTTTTGAACATTTTTTTATAATCATTTTTGACAAAATTACATTCTTGAATTTTGCCTGTTTTTGGGAGTCAGAATAGGTGATGCTTTAATTTTGGTGTCAAGTGTAAATATATTTTTTGTTAGATTAAATTATTTTAAAATCTTTATTTTTAAGAAATAAAAATATAAGCATACCGTTTTCATATTCTAAATTGTTTTTACTCAATATTATTTAAAAATTAGATAAAACCTCTAGATAAGATCAGTTTTTAGTGAGATTAGATACAGCCTTAAAATTATCCTTGTTTGATTTGTTTTTTATTCTACATATAGCGGTAGTTTAGATTGTTTGTTTCAAACTTTGCAAAAGTTTGTGGCACATTCCAGTTTAGAATTATTAATTATCGAAAAATTCCAAAATTGCAATTTTTAGTAATTTTGTATTTATAATAGTAAATTTCTTAAAATTCTAAAGTAATACAGACACATCATGCCCAGATTTACATTTAGTGTCATCAAAAATACATAAGAAATAACTTGTTAAACCTTAAGGCAAAAAAAGTTGATTTGTTTAATGTAATTTATCTAAATAAATTAAAATGAAATCATCTTTATTGTATCTAAAATATGTTTACATTGTAATTTATCTTTATTTAGATAATTTTAAGTTATTTTAGCGCAACACTGAGTTTCTTAACACGTTCCCTGTTGCCGAACACCTTATGTATTAAAGAATATTCTTTGTTATATACTGGAATTTAAATCCACAGGTTGGAAGCAAAGAAGAAGATACATCTATTTACGTTGAGCAACTGTTCAAGATATTCTCTGAACGCGATATCGATGCTATATTGGACGATCGCACGAATTACACAATCGGTAAACGGCTAGTGTTAGCACGTGCATTAGGCTATCCTTACATAATTGTTATTGGTAAAGCGGCAACCCAATCGATTCCTCTATTTGAAGTCCACGATATTAACAATTCAACTTATTTCGAATTATCATTGGATCAGATAAATGATTATTTCAACAATATAAAATTTAAAAATTAGAGATATGAGTGCACTAAGTAAGTGTTTATTTCAGATACTTAAATAAATATCTATTTAACTCTCAGCTGACACACTATATTGAATTCGATATTTTGCCACACATGTCACTCGATCATTTTCATTTGCTTATATCTTTGTATGTAATGCATAAAATTTGAACAATTTTTGTTAGTCGATACGCCATAAGGCCAAAAAGAAGAATAAATAGGTGCAAAAATCGAGAAATTGAATATATTTGAAATATTCAGAAGAGAAAAAAACATACTTGCAAAAAAAATAGTTTTTTTTTAATTTATAGTTTCGAAAGGAAAAAATTAGAGATTTTTTCCAACGTATTTTGAAAGGTAATCGAACATAGTTTAAAAAGAAAATATTGTTATTTCAATTTTCAAAAAGTACATTTATTCTGCAAGGTGAAGTTATAGGTGGTTTTTCAGCGTAAGAAAAGATGAGTTAATAGAATAAACCATTTGTTTTTAATTATAAAACTTGAAAAAACAAAATACAGTACACTTTATTATTATTTATTTAAATGAAACATTCGCAAAAAATTTTGCAGTATGTTGTTTATGATGCATAAGCAACGTACAAATTGATGTGATTTTTCACATTTCAAGCACTTATACGATGTTTTTGATCAGGGGTAGACGGACATAATGAATATCTTTTTGCTTTGGCCATTTTATTTTTTACCAACAAATCGTGAGGATCTTGAATTTCGGGAATGTCTATATCTAATCTAAGAGAATTTCAATTTGTATACACAATACCGTTCGCAACGCTGAAGAAGTAAGACGATGCATCAGAAATAGGTTGATGGGAGCTACAGTTAGATTTGTAGTCTTTGCGACATTTTTCTGAATTATCTTTCAGTAAAGTATAAATTATGAACGAATTGACGCTAGTCTGATCTAATATTTCATCAAAGTATCGCCATTTATCCATTTTTCTTGCAGTGATGACATGACATTTTTTTATCAAAACGCAGAAACGCAGTCTTTTGATCATGAGTAAAAAATTATACAATATTTTATTAATTAACTTATTTTTATTTGTTGTTAAAGATAAATCTAATATTTTTATTGACGATACGTACGTTTCTGACACACTGGGTGTAATATACTCATAATTTGAAAAAATACGACTGTGTAAAATTTTCATTCGATTCTCGAAGACTGCTATCATGGAGGATCAGTACTGAGGATATTGATAGAAATATTCCCCGACTCCTGTTCTCTTAACCCTTACGGTTTATAAATTCCAAGCATTTTTATAAATAGCTTGTGTATACGAGACCTAGTGTGTCAGCTGGGTTAAGATATTAAAATGTTTCATTTCTGTTTCTGTTTTTTAAATATTTAAAAACGTTTTAAAACATTTTCAGATGTTTTGATACCAAATATTTTAGTTTTAAATTTAAAACATTTAATGCTTAGATTTAAAACACTAAAACTGACAAGAAACCTTTTAGAAGTGTCCGCTTTAGATTTAGACGAGCTTTTAATATGTTGTAGTACAGATCAAGATAAGGGACACGTATTTTTTTATACGTGCCTCAATGCACTTTTAAGGGCGAAACACCTCTTGGAAGAAAATCGATCTTTTTTCTTTCGAAGCATATATCGTCGAAACTATAAGAGAGAAAAAAATGTTTTAATTGAAAGTTAAATGGCTTGAAAAGTACTTTATAATAGTAATACAAAAATTTAAAAAAAATTTTTTTGTTTATACTTTTCCCCACCACTTACTTGTTTTTTTTCAAAATTTTTATTTCTTATAAGCAAAATAAAGCTCATTTTATTACAAATTCAATGGTATATGATAAAATTATATTATAACATTTTCATTTTCCAAAAATTAATTAATTAAATTAATTAAAAATATCTCTACATGCATAGTACGCGCATTCATTCGTGCGCTACGGAAGTGTTCCCCTCCGATTTTGATGAGTCTTTAATATGTTGTAGTACATCTAAAAATAAAGGATACGTATTTTTTTATACGTGTCTAGTTTTACTTTTAGGGAATAAAACACTCTTTTGAAGAAAATAGTTTTTTTTCCCCCAAAGAATATACCGTTAAAACTATAAAAGATAGAAAAAAATGTTTTAATTAAAAGATTTTGCTCATAAAAAGAAATTGCTTATAAAAAGAAATACAAAGTTTGTGTTCGCGACTGCACGTTGCCGAGAGAACGTGCGCGAACTTGAGTTTGCCGGGCGAGCTCGAGTGAGCGCGAGTGAGACGCGTAAGTTAAGTACTGCGCAGCTGGCCGTTGTCCTGCCGCTGAGCGCGACAGCGTTCGAGTGAGCCGAGAGGCGCGACGAGGATCGACCGCGATCAGCTGCTCCGCGAGCGTGCGGGATTTAAAGGCGCGAGGATGGAGATTGAAAGAAAGACTCAATAGGTCCGCTGCCCAAATTTCGCGAAACACCTTTATTTGTCAAATTGTCTCACTGGCGTTAACAAATTTGTCTGCAGCTTTCACACACAAGTTCCGACCAGCGTCGGTCAGTAATCTATCAGTTTTCAATCTCACGGTTGCGGCGCGATTTTAACGGCGATCGTTCTCGGTCGAATCACTCTGAGAGTCTGGTTGAGCGGCGAGATCTTCGGCAGAGCGACCGATCGACGGGAACAATTCGGGGGAAAGATCTTTCCGCGGGAAATCGTCTAATTGGCTGACTGGTCTAACAAGATGACCGTGGCCAGCGTCTTAGGAGAAGAATCTCAATATTTTGTCACGATCTTCCCGCCGAGTTGTCCCCGCTGTTAGCGCGTGATAGAGAACGGAGCGACCGAACACTCGACTCCGTATACACAAGCAAATAATAACAGCACCGAAGCTGGTCGAGATAATCGATGGTACACAAGAAATACTGAAAGTAACAGCTTGAATTTTGAAACTTAAATCTACAGGACGCAATAAAAATATACAAGATTGTTTGGTTGGTTTGATCGCGAACAGTTTGAAAAAAGCAAGTGGTGGAAGAAAGCATAAAAAAATTTTTCTATTTTTGTTAGTACTTTTCAAGCCATTTAATTTTTAATCAAAACATTGTTTTCTTTCTTTTATAGTTTCGATGATATAAGCTTCGAAAGAAAAACCGATTTTCTTGAAAGAATGTTTTGCCCTCAAAAGTGCATTAGGATACGTATAAAAAATACATATTTCTTATTTTGATCTGTACTACAACATATTAAAGAATCGTCTAAATTTGAGACGGACATTTCTGAGAAAGGTTCCTTCTGAGACTTTTAACAGCTTTAAACGTTTCAGTGTTTTAAATTTAAACATCATTTAAAACCTTTTTAAATAAAGTAAGTGCACCGTATGCAAGGTGTATCTTAAAAAACGCCCACTAATTATATAACGTTATTCTTTGGAAAAAATTGAGTCGAAGTCCTGAACCATTTTTTTTATGATTAATAAAGCTGTAATGCGCTCACACACACACACTACTAAGTGCGTTGCTCACTGACATATGCCACGTATGTAGTGTGCGCGAGCCGTGGAAGACTGGAAAGAGCATTGCCGTGGTGGGAATATAATCTTAATAGGCGGTTCAACACGGCCGCTACCATAAATACACTGAAGAAGGTTAATTCAAATCGAATTTCAGTCGATCATTTATATCGTAATAATTTTCTTTTAGAGCATTATAAATAAATATTAAAAATTATATTCGATGTTGTGAAAAATTTTAAATTAATGCATACATATAAGAAATTATTGTTATTAAAGATAGAATACTCTAGAAAAGTCTTTTAAAATAGTAATTTTATTCATTTTTAACACAAAGTATTCAAAGACTCTCAAGATTTAACACAAAATAAACAGCTAAAACAGGCTAGTGAGCCCTCTTTAGCGTAATTTTGCTCCAAAGAGAGCCGAAACGTTCGTTACTTCTGATTCATTATGAATAAATAATTATTTGAACACTGATTGTGTTTTGCGCTCTTATACCCGCGCTGACTCTCACTAGCCTGTTTTAGCTGTTTATTTTGTGTTATTCATTTTTGTATAAATCATGTAAAAATGTAAAGTTTGTATGTACATATAACAATATATGTATATTTATTTATAATATTAACAGTTAGAAACATTCATTGTAGATGTAAGCGCTTGTGATGTAATTTATTTTGACGTGGCCATCTTTTTTAAATGTATACTCTGAAAAAATTAAGAAAAAGTGTAATCAATTTTAATTATAAAGTAATACTAATCTAATTTCTTACAATCTCTAAAATTTCTTTTTGTATCTAATATCTTTCGATTTTGGTGTTTGTTCTGAAGCTGCAACTTTTGTATTTTCTGCGATTCTACTGCATGTCTTTCATTTCTTGAATTTTTCCTTTCAACGCTAGTTTGCAAGGTGTATCATTGAAGTTGGAAAAAAACATCTGCCATACTTCGGGCTCTGGTGTAATTGTATCGTGTACTTTATTTTCTGTTTCTTTAAATTTGGTTTTTAGAACTTTTATTTTGTTTTGCTGCTGCACCTATACAATATACATTTATGTAGGTATTATGGCATATAATAGTATATCATGCAAAGAAAGTACGTTTTTTGTGGCATTTGGACGGCAATATCCCCCAAAGATTGCTCATTTACGGCCATGTTACCTATCCCAGAATGTTGCGAAAAACTTCCTTTGCATAAAAATATTAATAGAACTTGAAAAGACAATTCCTAATACGATATTGTTAATACGCTATCCACGTGAGAAATTGAGAATAAAGAATAACTTTTTATACTTATCAACTTTTCTATGTATGATTTATTGCGTAACTCACATGCTTTATCCGTGTAATGTTGGGACTGCATTTGGTTTGAGGCGTGTTATATTTATTGATGTTCTATCAAAGCAATCTTTGGAGAAGTGTTTTGAACATGAAACATGGCTTCTTTTTGGTTTCCAATTATTTTTTCCAACAAAATTGACCCATACTTTACATTTATTGGTGTTTTTTGGAAAACTGAAAGATATTAAAAAATAATAATTAAATAGTAAATAATAATTAAATAATTAAATAAATTCATGAAGACTATAATTTATTATTTATAAGTGTTTATTAGTGTTGTTACTTCTACTTACGAATGAAAAGTAAGTCCACAATTTTTTGACTTTGTTGAGGAGCATGCCGTACAACTAACCATTATTATGCTAATATTTTTTAACTAATAATTTACTAATTGTGCTAATCAAGAATTATGAAATAAACCTGTGAAATACCTGACGCCATGGAAACGTGATGGCTTAAGATCGATTAAAAGAAGAGATACGTTGTACATTGACTGCAGCACTACGGTAGAAAGCGTGTTATAGGCGGTTTCCCATGTTGCAATTCCGATTATAAAATTCATACCTCTACCGCAATGCTTTCTTCAGTCCTCTATGGCATGAGCGCATTACAGCTTTATTAATCATTATAGAAAAAAATGGTTCAGGATTTTTTGACCCAGAAGGGTCAGAGGTGTCGAAGTGAGAAAATTGGTTTTCTATTTTCCAAGCGTATATCGTCGAAACTAAAAGAGATAGAGAAAAATGTTCTAATTGAGAGTTAAATGGTTTGAAGAGTACTTTATAATATTATATAAAATATGAAATGATTTTTAATGATTTTTGGAAAATGGAAATGTCGCAACATAACTTTATCATATACCATTGAATTTGTAATAAAATAAGCTTTATTTTGCTTATAAAAAAAAATAAAAATTTTGAAAAAAATGGGTAAGTGGTGGGGAAAAGTAAAAAAAATTAAAAAAATTTTTTTATCACTTATAAAATACCCTTCAAGCTATTCAACTTTCAATTAGAACATTTTTTTCTATCCTTTTTAGTTTTGATGACATATTTTAAAGGGATGTTTCACTCCCTAAAAGTAAAAACGGGCACGTATAAAAAAATACGTGTTTTTTATTTTTATCTGTACAACATATTAAAGGCTCGTTAAAATTGTTGGGGGATACTTCTGACCCTTTCCTTGTTTTTTCCTAGAAATAACGTTATATAATTAGTGGATGCTTTTTAAGATACACCCTGTATAGTGTAGGGAGTGTAAGTGTAGGGTTAGTTAGCAGACGAATTCAGACTTTCTGATGAAGCATGTAATAAACCGCCACCCCCGCTCCGCGCTGTCCGGCCAATCATTCACCGGACAGTAGAAACGGCGCAACGCGTCTGATTAATGACTTAAAGTACTTACGTGTACGCGCGCGAGCGAACATATCCCCGACGAGTATCTTGACGCGCACGCGCACTCTTTGTTACCACACGTCACGACAGCGTGCTTCATTACGGGTACGATCTCAAGTGGCGGGAATGCTAGCTCCGACATTCTCCGACCACTCCCCAAACATCCCTGATTCCTCGAGATTTGGGTATATATGCCGAGAAAATTCACATAACCGGCCTGTTCTTTCCCGAACGCTCCGTCCAAGAAGAAGCCTCCGCAAAATCAAACGTCTTGGTCCCTGCTAAAGAATCTTAGTTGAAAACTGACTCCGTTTCCATTCCCGCTGATCCACGGGCTCAAGAAATCTTGAGCTCCACACCGAATGCTCTTGGTTGTCAGCGTTTCCTAGCCGTATTTGCTCACCGGCACCAAACCATGACAGGCAGTACAGAGTTCCGTGCCTCCACCAAGAGATCTTGGCGTAGAGCGATGTCATCCGCCGAAGACCAACGGTATTAACCGCCACGCGCCACGTAAACGCGAACCGACGCGCGGATTTGAGAGTCACAACGCCTTCCTATCATACCCGCGCGTACGCGACACCGGTCACGCAACTTGAGAACACCCCACGTGCGGTGCCATTATTAGAATTGAAACAGCTCATCGTGCGACGACGCGCCAGCCCGCGTGCTGATTGTACATAGCCGACGAATTTATGAAAAGCTATCTCGCGGATCGCACCTGTAAGCTTATGTATCGTCTTGTAGCCGTTTTGTGTTAAGTGTTATAGTCTTCGCGATCTCCGTATCGTTACTGAATGATTTTTATCCGCGTTTATTTCCGTGTTTAGATCATTGTAATATAGAATAATTATAATAAAAGACACCGAAGTACAATACTCTCAAATTGTCAAATAATCAATTATTAGTAGGATAATAAGAGTAACCGTGGATGTTGGTGCGTAGAATTAATAATTTTATTAATTTAAAAATGGACGTTTTGACTCAGTTTTGAGTCATCTTCAGCTACAATTCCTTCTCTCTTGAGTGCAGTTACATTCGTTTGTTTTTGCGGGATGCTTCCCGGCTGGACAATTCACCGGGTAAAACTTACGAGCAATTTTTATGGGAAGATTAATTTTTGGTCACGGAGAAGCCCGAAAATTGACAAAAGCCAGTCATATTCATTCACTTGACTTACACGAATCATTCGACTTGTAATAATCATACTTCCGCGTAGTGACCTGTCAGGTCGAAAGACCTTACTGTACTACTTGGAGTACTGCTCACTGATAGTTGATTACTTGTAATAGAGTAAGTTACTTAATTATAACAAAGCACTTTCTTTACTTTGTTCCACAACCAACCAAAACGTCTTATTCTTTCATCGATCTTCATCATAACCTCGTTCTCCGCTTCACCACCGTCCATGCACGAAAAGCGAAGTCGTTACAAGCAATGTATTTCAAAAGTTTGCTATGATCCGCTGTAACTGATATACACATGCACGCACGCCTCAGCCTGTCTGTTGGTTATGCCACATCACGCTTAACGCATCCGCGAGCAACGCCCTCTCTTTAGGAGCTACCGAATGATATTGTTAAGCGACTAATCCTTAACGCTTACTGTGCGCAAATTACGAATAACTCAAGTCAGAATATTATCCCTCCTACACTCGGTCGTCCTGAAATGTTATCTGACATGAATGACTATAATACCGCAGGCCAAGATTTCATATACTCTGCGCATGTGCTAGTTTTTATGAGATTTTCACCAGGCAATTTGCTTTTGACGTCATAAACATTGTTAGGCTTAGCATTTACAATCCCGTAAGGCCCAAAATATTTGCCACAAAGTTTTTTGCCAGGTCTCATGTGGACTCTCTTAACCCTTTAACACACAAGTGGGTCTAGGAGACCTTTCCGAAAAAACTTCACTTTCGTGCTATTTTATTTTAGTTAAACAATGAAGTTGGTCAATTATAGCAGTCGATAGAGGAGATTTTAAACTTTTTTTCCACCTAGCCCAAATTTTTTTCTTATTCCGTCTTCACACAGTAAGCGATCAAAATTCTAGGAGAATTTTTGATATGTGTTTAAGGGTTAATTGCAACTAGATAGTTTACTTGATATTTGGTTGGTTTTCGTCTTCTTAAATTATGTTTTGTGATTTTTTTTGTATTTTTATAATTTTATTTTGAGCTCGTTCACATAATTGGTCATAATTCCATTTGAACTGCAATTGGAATTCTTTATCAAGTATATCTTGAATTGTTAGATCATCTTTCTGTTTTATTTTTACACCAAGTAACAATTTGAAGGGAATTATGCCAACACTTCTTTGCAATGTAGAATTCAATGTTTGTTGAACCTTAGATACATATCTATACCACTTCGTAGGATCACAGCATAAATTTAGTTAATATAAGAATAATCGTTCTATTAATTCTTTTGTCTATTAGCTTGAAGCAAACCAGTCGTAATCATTGAGTGTTTGATTTTTTCGTTTTTACAATAATCTTGAAACTCTAAAAAGAGAGAGTGCAGTGCCTTTATCAATAATAAAACAAAATGGATTTCTAAAAACTTGACTCTACAATTATAGCTTCAAGATTACTTCCTTAGACGTTGTAGATTTTGTAGGATACAACCAAATAAGTTTAGTGAAACTATCAATTATAACAAGAATGTGATTGTAATTCTTATTATTCTTATTGAATCCAATAATACTAAATGATCAGGGTGATAAGATAAAGGAAGATCTCCTTTATCTAACGGATTAAGAAGTCCCTCTTGTTTGCCTGTCTTTTTGTTGCTTAAAATACAAGGAACACAATTAGCGATTACATTTTCAATTTTTTTTGTTAGCATCGAAATAAAAAATTTTTGCCTAATGACTTCTTCGGTACATTTAACTGCGAAATGTCTTTTGCTGTGAGTCATCTGGATGATTTTGTTTTGCATCTTGTGGTACAACAAGCAATTCACAGCCGTGTTTAAATATATACAACATATTACGTAGAAAGTAATCCTTATATGTTTTAATCTTTTGAACCTCTATGGTGGCCTGTAGCTGTGGATCATTCTTTTCGTGTTGACTATTTAAATTACAAGGTTATCTTTGCTATCATAACTGGATAGCGGCTGAGCACATCAACATGCTTCATACGAGAATTGACTCTGTACTCTACAATTGTATCAAACTCCTCAACAAATTAAAGGAACCCATCCTGCCACTTTAGCAGATAGTTAAACTTTATTCATGATTTGTTTAAACGCATTGCAATTGGTAACAAGTTTGAATTTAATACCAAAAAGATAATATTGCAATTTTTTTAAAGCTCTTATTATTGCGAGAATTTCCAACTCATAACTCATATATTTAGATTCTGCCTCGGTCGTCTTGTAACTTATATAGTACACTGGATAAAATTTTTTATTGGCAGGATCCTTTTGTAATAAGATTGCATGCGTCAATGTGCAACTCTGTCTTAAACTTTTGGTTTAAGATTTTTAAAACTGGATTGCAACTTAAATCTGTTTTTAACTTTTTAAACGATTTTGTCTTCTTAAAAAACGTATTTCCTTTCAAATTGAAACGTATTTCCTTTTTCAGCATATTGCTTAGAGGTTTTGCCTTCAGTGTATAAAGTTTGATAAATTGTTTAAAGTAGCCGGAAACACTAAGAAAGCTTTGAATATCTTAATAAATGTGGCTCCAAAAAGTTTAACATAGCTTGCATCTTGTTATGAGATGGGCAAATCTTAGCAACCTCGATAACATTCCAGATATTTGATCTTTGATTGCAATAACTGATATTTACTTTTGTTAATATTTAACCCATCCATAATCACTCGCAACTTGGAGACCTTTCTGTAAGCGTCTAATACCGTTGTTTATATCGGGTGCAATTACAATTAGGACGTCTAAGCAAATTTGAAACAACCGATATTCTGTTACTATCTTGGGCGGATTCAGCTCGCGATTCGGTTAACGCAATAGGTTTGTGGCGAGAGAGAGAAAATAAATTTGTTCTGACAGTACGCGTTTGAGTTTATTGCTGAATAGTGCAGTTGATACAATTCTATGCTATGACAACGAAGTGATCGCGGATGGACAGATTACGTTTTGATACAGATATATTTTGCGATGTTTACGATGATTTTGATACAGATATATTTGCGACTACAACGACAGTAGTGCGGAAAAGAATATTACAGTTTGACGCGGATATAGGTCGCGATAATACCCGGAGCGGGAAAGAATATAACGGTTTCGGACAATAGACTATTTACAGACAGCCTTAGCCATGAAGCCGAGCGGGAATCTCGTGATTCTTAAAAGCGGAGCCGGCTTTCTCGAGTATTTTGGTCGGTCGAGTTTCTAGGCGCGGGTGCGCTCGTATGCGGCGGGGCGCGAGGCGCGCCGATGGCGCGAGACGCGTGGACTAGCCCGACGTGCTTTTAAATGTTCGGTGATCGCGTTCGCAGTATTCTCGGTTTAATAGCCGATGCGAAGTCGCGGGTTTCTCTCTGGTCTGGACCGCCCGGAGCCACCAAGTACCTTGATGGCGGCAAAAAACCTTTACCGCCCTTGGTCTTCGGGGTGGTTGTACGGAAGGAAACTACGCTCTCTCGAGCGTCGGCTCTGCCGAGTATCTCGACAGCGGTAAAATATAGTACATTTATCGTTTGTTCTGCCGGAGGAGTTTTGGATCAGGATCTGTCGTGAAGACTGATAAATAGATCTTTTTTCTTCAACGTTACATTTAACTCAATATCTGTTGTCTTAATTTTATTTGGTTTGTACTTCGACATCATATATTCTACCGTCTTCCTAGATTTGTCATCAATCATCAAATCTGTGAATTAATTCGTTTTTTTGGGCTGTAATTTGATTTGTGAAAAAAAAACTAAAGCGTTAGATTTATTAACTTTAATACCGTCCTGATTGATAGTAATCTCGGCTTGATTGATAGAATCAATTCTTAAAATTATATCAACATTTAAGACCTCTAAAGAAACCACATGGAATGTTATATTGAAATTGACATTGTCTATGATGATTGTCGTTTGGAAGTATCCAAGCGTTTTAACTTTATCTTGAGCGATATCTGTTAAAAGTACTTGCGATTCACAGTTTTGAGATATTAATCATCGTAAAAATATCCTCACGCATCAAAGAAAGATGACTACCTATATCTAGTTGTTTGTAATGAAAAGGCTTGCTATGTTTGTTACATCTTTATTCTGTAAAAGTCGCCATAGAACTGGCCACTGACGCCTACGCGTCGTTGAGTTAACAAGAAAAGCGTTAGGGCCTGGCTCTCTATCTGTCGAATAATGCCTTAAATATAAGGCAGTATGCGCTTGCATCTTCAGGGAAATACGCGTTAATACGAAACGACTTAAATATTAAAACTTATTAAGTATCGAATATTATATAAGCGTTAACACACCACCCATCAAGATTACTAATCTTTATGTAATGTCATTTATTGATAACTTGCAAGGTTTAGTTTAGTGATTACGCGTTTGGAGACACCACTAGTTGTACGCACTATGACTACGCGGATCAGATTGTTCTTCCCAGCATGTATTTCAAAGATACTATCAGTTTTCCACTTTAACGGTGGAAGGTTGTCTTCCTTTAGCAACACCAAATTGTTGACTTGCAGATTTTCTTGTCTTGTTTTTCATTTAACTCGGCTTGGTAAATACTCTGCTACCCACCGTTTCCAGAAATCTTTAATAGAACATTGGATCATCCTATCTATCGAGACGATTGATTTTGACTTCCAATAAGTCTGGTTTGTAAGACTAAAGGACCTCTTACCAAGAAATGTTTTGGTGTTAAGAGTTGATCCAATGGATCCAAAGATAGAGGCGATAGGAGCCGTGAATTTAGGCATGCCTCGATTTGCACTAGAACTGTAGTCTTAGCTCTTTGAAAGTAAATAAAGTGTTGTCCATCACTTGCTTTAGATGATATTTGCAAGATTTTACTTCTGCCTCCCAGAAGCCTCCCATGTAGGGTGAGTAAAGGGGAATGAAATTCTATTCTATACCTTTTTCTTGTAAGTTGTCATCAACTATGCCGCTGATAGAAGATCGAACAAAAGTATAGAGTTTCTCTAGTTCTCGCTTAGCTTCTACGAAATTCACAGCGTTATCGCTGCAGATTTTACATGATAATCCTCGACGTCCTATAAATCTGCTTAATATTGCTAGAAATGCTACTGTAGATAGTTTACTGTAGATAGTTTACGTTGTTTCGAGATGACTAGCTCGTGTAGCAAAACATATAAATAATGCTATATATGACTTACATGTTTTTTGGTCACGTCCCTTGTTAACAAGAGTGATGACAGATCCGGCAAAATCGACACCAGTAATGGCAAATGGTTGAGACGGTTTGATTCTATCGCTAGGTAATGAACTCATACCTTGCGTGAGTTCTCTTGGATTGTTCTTGAAACACCAGATACAAGAATGACACACTTATCTTACCCCGTTTCTTGTATTCAATGGCCAATAGTTTTGTCGAATAGATGATAATAATAGTTGCTGACTGGCGTAAAGTAGAGTGTGATGCTCTCGTTCTATTAACAAACATGTAATCTTGCATTGACCGATTAACAAAATTGATTGCTTTTTTTCGAAATTCCAGGACGTCTCTTGCAGTCGACCGCCCATCCTGAAGACATCAATTTCATAAAGAAAAGTTCGCAATTGATGCAATTGACTTGAGTAACGCAATTTGCGTTTATCTTGTAGATTTTTTTATATCATGTGGAAAGTGAAGATGTTGAGAATATTTGATTAACTCTCTATGCACTAAAGTTAATTTTGACAGGGTTAATCTGGTTATTCTATTTTTCTCTTTTCTGCAACAATTACAAATGAATCGAAAGCAATACGCAAGTGATCGCTCTATCTTTGTTAACGTGAAGCAATCCTTGACCAGTTTATTTATTATTTCATCAGATGAGGATGGCTGTTGTATATTGTGGGTCTACACAGTAAATGGTTTATTAAAAAAAAAAAATAGTAAAAATACAAGTTGTCAAGGAGCCTTGAGAGGCTTGAGCTTCTCCGCGTGAGCAGCGAGTAAAGACTGAGGATCCGCAGGTTTGCACTCAGGCCCGTGACTCGTTCGGAAAAGGGTTTCTAATAGCAAAAAATCTCGGACTACCCATCGCCGATCTTTAGAAACTCAAATTAGCGCACGAAGCCAATCTTGGGAGTTTTCCACGATTGTTTTTTTCTTTTATTACTATTAGATACGTACAAATATCCCTGTTGGTAAAGGTCTACCTAACAATAAGATTCTTGCTTAGCAACAATGCAAAAGATGCCTCGCTTAACGACAACAAAAAATAAGCCTACAGTTCGGCTATTCTGACATTTTGACTGTCTCTGTCGAACAGCTAAAAATATCGCATCAAACACAAAATTCTTATAACTACTGGTACACAAACGCTGAAAAACTGAAATTACTCTTGAGTAAATCGCATACATACACACATTACGAATTGCTATGGAAATACGGTCGCATTTGGTCTGGCGCTACAACGGTGTAAGGTTGTTGGGTCAATTGAAATTTATTGATGTCCGTCATCACATAACGATCATAATCGAGAACTTTTTTTTTAATGGCATACGGTTCTTTGAATTTTAGTAACAGCTTTTTGTTTGGACCCGGTACCATTTTTATATTCTCGGCGTAGTCTCCAAGCTTATACTCATGAGGGGCTTTTTGTCGCAAATTGTAACGCTTTTCATTTTAGAGTTGTAACTTTTCAATGTTTGCATATGCTTTGGATTTTTTCGAGATTCACATCAAACAAGGAGTGGGCAAGAACTGTAAAATACTAAATGAGATGAGTCATAACTTGTTAAAAAGAGTGGAACAAGTAAATTAAAAGTGTAAAAGGGTTAGCGTGAATGGGCTTTACTTTTTAAGAAAATTGCAATTAAAGTTTAACATTGGGACGTTTGTACGTTAAGTACTAGAATCTTGAATCACTATCTAAGAGAGCGTCGTGGATGAGAACGCTAAGTGCTAGCGTTACATTTTTTTCTCCGCGGCGGACCGGGTTCGAATCTTCGCAGCATCAAATTTTTTTTTAAGTCTTTTGCATTATAATTTATAATTGCATTATCTTTATTATTTTTTAAATTATTTAATAATAATGTACTTACATATAATAATAAAATTAAGCATTTTTTTATTAATAAAAAATTAATAAAAATATTTAATAAATTATTTATTATAATAAAATTATTTATAAAGGTAAATAATTCTTTAACGAGCAGATTTATTTTCCGAAAAATAATACACTTTGAGAGTTTCTACAATATTGTAAATTATAAGACATTATAAATTAAAGTGTATTATTTTTTAGAATAAATCTACTCGTTAAGGTCTAATTATTCACTTTTATAAATAATGTTATTATAATAAATAATTTATTAGATATTTTTGTTAATATTTTATTAATAAAATTTGCTTAATTTTATTATTATATGTAAGTACATTATTATTAATTAATTTAAAAAATAATAAAAATAATGCAATTGTATTACAAAATATAACAGCAAATGGTTAAAAAAAATAAAAAATAAAAAAATTGATGCTGTGGAGATTTGAACCCGATCCGTCACGGACATTTTTCCCTCCGTCACATTTCTTAGAGTTGAAAGGGTTTCCGAAATGGAGATAATGTGAGATTATTCCATTGTACTGTGCTTAACTGTCAGGCGATTTCGTACTTTTACGTTCAATACATTCGACGAGTTTGGCGTGTTCGCGAGTGTAGTACACTAGATTCCACCGATGCCTTAACACATGAACTTGTATAGTCGTGAGCTAAAAGGTTGCAACACATTTTCTTCGATTGTTTTTAAAATGTAGACTTGCTCATCAAACGGCGAACGTCATTGGTTCTTACCTGTGGATCCGACCAATTAAGCATCAAATCATCTACCATCAAAAAAAATGTGTTGCAACCTTTTAGCTCACGACTATACGCGTGTCAAGGCATATCGATATAGTAAATTCGGCGTGTTCCGACTCAAGATATTTTTACATTTTATGCCTATCATCTGACAATTATACTCAATTAAATTATTAACAACAAGTTACCTCTTTTTGGTTTTAATTAAATTTTTCTTACATTAAAGTATATAATCAATTTTTAAGTCGAAATTAAATGTAATTGGTTTACTTTAAGAAAATTAATAAATATTGATAATAATATAAATGTTATATTAAATTTAAAAATTTATATGTATTTTATATGATTTTTAAATGCAATTTAAATATTATTTAATTTACCTAATATTCTGTAGATGCTTGAATTTTTTAATTGATAGATTTTTCTATAAATTCAAGATAAAAACATTAAACTATTTTTTAATTTTTATAATTCCATGACATAAGGTTTTCAATTCATAAATATAAAATTAGACTTGGACCTTAATAATATTACTCTTAGACATTAATAAAAATATTTTTTACATTTATTTTTTATGCAAATTTCGATTATAAAGAATGAAAATAACATTTAAACATTTTTTCTCCCTGATTTCATTGATGGACCACCTTAACAAAATTACATGTGAAACTCTGTTCCCAACTCCTACAAAAAATATTTTTTCAGATTTTTTTCAAAAAGTAGGCCACAATGAAATAATTTAAAATAATAACATTTTTTGTTAATTTTTATCGTAAAATGAGCGGGTAAATTATTTCTATCAACTCTTTAACGTTTTATTTGTCTACAAAATTCATATTGAAATATTTTGCTGATCACAAGTTGAAAGTTAGTGATAGCTAAATTTTTTTTCAATTTTTATAATTCCATAACATAAGGTTTTTATTTCATAAATATGAAATAAATGCTTATGTTGTGGAATTATAAAAATTAAAAAGTTATTTAGTTATCGATAACTTTCAACTTGTCATCAGCAAAACATTACAATATGGAATATAGACAAATAAAACGTTGAAGAGCTGGTAGAAACGATTTATCTGGTCATTTCTTGAAGAAAATTAATAAGAAAAATGTTATTTTAATTTTTTTCGTTGTAGCGCACCTTTTGAAAAAATCTGATAAAAATATATTTTGTAGAAGTTGGGAACAAAGACAACACATGTAGTTTTTTCAAGGTAGTAAATCAACGAAATCACGGTAGAAAAAACGTTTAAAAGTTATTTTCATTTTTTAAAAATCGAAATTTGCGTTGAAAGCAAATGTAAAAAATATTTTTATTAATGTCTAAGAGTAATATTATTAAGGTCCAAGTCTAATTTCATATTTATGAATTGAAAACCTTATGTTATGGAATTATAAAAATTGAAAAATAGTTTAATGTTTTTATCTTGAATTTATAGAAAAATCTATCGATTAAAAGATTCAAGCATCTACAGAGTATTAGGTAAATTAAATAACATTTAAATTGCATTTAAAAATCATATAAAATATATATTTTAAAATTTAATATAACATTTATATTATTATCAATATTTATTAATTTTCTTAAAGTAAACCAATTACATTTAATTTCGACTTAAAAATTGATTATATACTTTAATGTAAGAAAAATTTAATTAAAACCAAAAAGAGGTAACTTGTTGTTAATAATTTAATTGAGTATAATTGTCAGATGATAGGCATGAAATGTAAAAATATCTTGAGTCGGAACACGCCGAATTTACTATATCAGTATGCCTTGACACGCGTATAGTCGTGAGCTAAAAGGTAGCAACACATTTTCTTTGATGGTAGATGGTTTGATGCTTAATTGGTTGGATCTACAGGTAAGAACCAATGATGTTCGCCGTTTGATGAGCAAGTCTACATTTCAAAAACAATCGAAGAAAATGTGTTGCAACCATTTAGCTCACGACTATACAAGTTCATGTGTTAAGGCATCGGTGGAACCTAGTGTATAGTCGTGAGCTAAAAGGTTGCAACACATTTTCTTCGATTGTTTTTGAAATGTAGACTTGCTCATTAAACGGCGAACGTCATTGGTTCTTACCTGTGGATCCAACCAATTAAGCATCAAACCATCTACCATCAAAAAAAATGTGTTGCTACCTTTTAGCTCACGACTATACAATGCCGTTATGCACCGAGCGCTGCGTAACCAAGTTAGAAACGCGAAGTCGGGTTTGAATGGGATTGTAACTGCTGAAGTTGTAACACGGGGGTGGGGACACATGCTCGGCTTAGACAAAATGTTAGAAAATGGGACCTGTTGTTTTGCACCGAAGAAAGAGAGAAATGCTCAATGCACACAGCACGCGTCAACGCGTTACGCGGGCAAGGTAGCCAATCATTTTTTCGCTTTTATGGAAAGAAATAAGAAAGCAAAAGAATGATTGGCTATCCGCCACGCGTAACGTATTGACGCGTCCTGTGTGCATTGACCCAAAGAGCGTTACGCACTTAGTCATTTATACTCGACGTATTAACCAGCGCTAAAGAAATGCCGATTGCGATTACACAGTAAAATAATATATTACCTACGCATGTACATGTGAGGTAAACGATCGTATCACATGAGGCAACTCCACCGCTGTCACCAGAAAAATAGCTGTCACGTTCAGTTATTATTATTATTATAATTGTTGTTGGGTAAATGGAAGGAAGGAAAACTCCTTGAGAGAAGGATAGAACGGCCTCCACTGGTCGACGTCGTCAGAGTGATCTGGCCAGGTTTTACCTCAGCGGTTCACTGACTTTATTATTCATTTTCGATATTAAAATTAACAGTGAAAGTAGTAGTAGCGAAGCGAGTGAATGTTGCAGATAATTTATCTTGAAATAAGAAAATAATAGAGACGCGGTTAAAATGTTACGGGCAGCTGCTTGAATGAATTACGAATAACGATTGAATTTAACTTGAAGAAATGAATACGCGTGACTCAATGAGCTATGAATAATGAATGAATGAATGAATCTGAATAGAGGAAAAGGTATGCCGCTCTTGGGCATAAGGGCGTTGTATTACTCCACCGCGCGAAAATTTAAGATGTACCGTGGCGCAACCGTGCGGCATTCTGCGCATGGCTTATCGCACTCTAACGCTTGGGAAGTCTTCCTTCGTTCTCTAACGCGGCTTATTAATTAATTGCAGATTAAAATTAACGCATATAGTAACGTGTCTTAATAATTAATGCACGCAGAGGGAATTAAAAGAGAAATGAACAAGTATATGATTTAGAAATTGCAACTGATAGAGTCGGAATTAATTGGTATAACAATTAGCTTGATATAAGGTAATAACGGATTTACAGAGAACAAGATTCGAAAAATTTGAATAGTTACTAGCACGATATGAACAGTGCAAATCATGGAATTAGTTGTAAAACATAGAGGAGAAGAGGGTAATATGGCACCCATTTTCATTTTGAATAACGGAGATAATAGGGGTAACCACATTGTCGACAGTAGCCATAATATCCTCTTCTTCTCTAAGTGTAAATTTCCCCAACGTCTAAATCTAAATAAGCAACACAAAAACGCGATCGAAGAAGTTAAATCTAAAATTTATTTAAATCTAAAAGAAACAAGAAAAAAATGTCGAATCTAAAATTATTGAATAAACTCGCGCTGAGTTTCAAAAAGGTTTCTTTTTCTTTTCTTCTCTTTTTTAAAACTTTTAAGTAAAAAGGGAATATAGAAATTATTTCTTAATTCTAACGCATATTTTTTTTGTAACTAATATACGAGCGAAGGCAAACGGCAAACCACAGTTTGTCACGGATATTTGATCGCCGGATACGTGTTTCTTAGAAGTCTATCGTGACTGTCGCGATTTGCAGTCGGCAGAGAGTAACAGGAGCGACTTCTCTTCGTTATTACGTTTAACGTTTGAAAATTTAACACTCAAAAGTATTCTATAAAAGGTTTAAAGGTTTTGATTTAAAGAAACTCCGAACATTTGTTCAACGATAACTCGCGTTTTCTTGTGTGTAGTATTGCATCAAAGTTCTGCGTCTGTCTCAGGTCTTAAAACAGGCGTTAATAGATATCTGCGGCACGCATATCCATTATCTCCAAGTAGAATTTCATCTAGATGCCCTAGCTCGAAACGACAGCGCAGACCGCTTCGATCAAATATTACGGCATCGTGAGTTGAACCTGGATGCCTAACAACTAGATCAAGAATTTCTCGTTGGGGTTCAGCTACAGCCTACAAATACAATAAATAATAAAGATTATAAACTTATTATTAATTCATTCATAATTATATAACATACAAAATTACGTTTAACATGCAAAAAAAAACAGTTAAAAAAATATACCTGTACATTTAAAGAAAACTACCCTTTTCTATTCCGAAATACCTCTCCATAATTTCCTTCAGGATTCTTAATACATATATGGGTGCAATCAATACACCCTATTACAGATGGAAAGTTGGCCACCTCATAAAATTTATTTTTATTATTCCGACGTTTTTCTTCTGTAGAAAAATTAATAAATTCGTTTAAGTGTGATGCTAAAATTTTGGAAACTTGTACAACAATTCTCGATACTGTTGCTTGGCTGTATCCTTGCAAGTCTCTATTAACAATCTGCAATTAAAACAGCATATAAATGATATGAAAATGAACTATTTATTTATTTACTACGGTATTAGAACAAAATTTACTTGAAAACTGCTCGTTGCATAAAAACGTAGTGTTGTTAACAGCTGCATTAACGGGGAAACCGACAGTCCACAATTATTTAAACGCCTCAATTAAGCATTTACCAAAGGTAATAAGGTCTTGATCACAGCTTCTTTGCTGAATCTGTACCTTTTCCGAAAAGGAACATCTTCGTAAAATTCCGTGAGATTTTCCCAATCACGTATGTACCTTTTCGCAAGCCGCCACAGATTTCGATCCTCTGGATTTTTGTCTTCAAATCCATCATCAGAATCATTTATAAATTCATTATCCATTACCTTTTTTTTTTCTTTAAGTCCTACAATAGAGAAATATTAGATATTAGGAATAGGAATTACAATTTTAGATTTAATTTTCTTGAATGTTAAACATAACGCACAATGGATACGAACAAAACGTAATACATAAATATGTCGTACAAGTTGTAATTACAACATAGATTATTATTAATTTATGTTTATTGAAAAAACTAATTCTAAATTTTAATTCTTATTTTTAATATGTAATATTCCTTTATTGTACGCAGGGCCATACAATTTTAGTTTGAAAACGCGATACCACAAGTAATCACAAATCTGTTTTAATTTGTGTCTCACACGTACTTGTGAGACGCGTTATCAACCTTACTCGAAACTTTGGGGCAACATGACAAATGTGATAAACTAATTTTTGGAGATTAGATTTCATTTATATTTTATGCGTCGTATGCTAAGAAGGTTGCATCTCCTCCTCAAGGAAGCTCGTAACTTTCCTTGAGATGAGGGAGCCAATAAGGCTCCTTCTTTGTTTCAGGATGGTTTATGAAACGTGGAATGAGGAATAAAGAGTCCTCACTTCTCAAGGAAGGACTATGAATACGGGCGTTAGATATTTTTAAAATAAACTATATAAATAATTAAACTTTATTGACGTAAAAAGCATGTTGCAAAAATTTTTTTAATAAACTGTATAAATAATTAAACCTGTTCTTGCTCATAGCCAGACTAGTAAAGATAGTCAAAAAATAACAACTGAAAATAGTACTGGAGTATGAAAAAGATATTATTAACGCATGTTGCAAAAATTAATTTTGCAACTAATTGTTATAAACAAATTATTAAAAATGAACTGTAGAGGAAATCTAATTGCACCAATCCATTCTATGGGAAAAATGACTAAAGAAGCATATACCGGGTGTCCCAGACCACCCGTCCCACCCGATTTTTTCGTAAACGCGACATTTTAAAGAAAAATGTTTCAGACAAAAGTTGTAGGGTTTTAAAAGATCTATTTACTGATTTTATCAGTTTGACCTTGGATGGCGTCGCCAAGGTCAGATCAAAATAACATTAACTTTTTTAAATAGGACACCTCATTTTTGGTTCCAGAATCTAATAGCTGGTGTCAAGACCTTTCCAAAACACTATAAGAAAGTTTATTTTTGTTGAGTACTTTCCGAGTTGTGAGGCTTGAAAGTTACGGTGTACTGTTACCTTCAAGCGTCATAACTCGGAAAGTCCTTAACCAAAATAAACTTATTTATAGTGTTTTGGAAAGCTCTCGAAATCGACTACAAGAAAATGCAATGAAAAATATACCTGTTTCAGACCACCCGTCCCACCCTTTTAAAACGTAGGGATGTGCTTGTACAAAAAAATGGCTCAGACAAAATTTGCATGATTTCGAGGGATCAACCTGATGATGATCTTGAATTCGACCTTGAGATCGATCTTGGGCATAAAGGTATAAGTCAAAGTAACATTTTTAAAATGTAAAAACGAAATAATCGGTGCCGCCTGTAGGTATTAGCGTTACCTAAGGTGTACCACGTGTAGGTAACAAGATCGTACTTACACCTTATCGGGGTGCTTTTTTAAGGTGGTTCCCCTCGCCGTCACCTTTGTCGGGGTGCTTTCATAAGGTGGTTCCCCTTGCCGTCACCTTTGTGCATACGCATGTTGTTCAGTCTCGATGTTCAAAATGTCCACCACGTGCATTTATACAGGCTGTTACCCTACTTTGGAAATCATCCGTCGCCCGACGAATTTCGTCAGTATCTAGAGACTGAATGACTTGTCGAATTCTGTTTTTCATATCTTCTGCAGTCGTAGGTCGTTCGCGGTATACAAGGTCTTTTATTCGTCCCCACAAATAATAATCTAAAATTGTAAGGTCCGGTGATCGTGGTGGCCAATTATGTGGACCATGTTTACCTATCCATCGGCCGCGAAATATGCGGTTCAGTTGATGACGAGCAATGACAGACGTGTGGGCGGGACATCCATCCTGTTGAAACCACATATTTAGACGTAATTGGAGTGGAATATCTTCAAGTAAACGTGGAAGTTCGTTTTCGAGTAAATCGGCGTATAAAAAACGGTTTAAATTCTCTTGAAAGAAAAATGGTCCCACGATATGCGTATCAACAATTCCGCACCAAACATTGACTTTCCAGATACGTTGATGATCCATTTCTCGATACCAATGTGGATTCTCTTGTGCCCAATAACGAAAATTATGTGTGTTTATTTCGCCGTCACTTTTAAAGGTGCACTCATCAGAAAATAAAATACTTCTATGGAAATTAGGTAATTGTTGAGTAATCCAATTACAGAATATCAGTCTTTGTCTATGATCGTTCAATGTCATGGCCTGGTGAAGTGACATTCGATATGGATGGAATGAATTTTCACGAAAAATTCGACTGATCGTGCTTCGACTTATTCCACTATCTCTTGCTCGTCGCTTTAAAGAATCATTCGGGGTTACAAAGGCAGATGCAATTACATCAGGTGCTCTTACTGAACGAATTGATCGATGAATTTGCCTTCCCTTATTATGATCCGGCTGAACAATATCTTTTACAATTATTCGACGTTGTAAGCGACTGAAAACTTTGCGCGAATGTGGTGTATGATCGGGATATTCATTTCGCCACATTATTTCAGCTGCTCGAAAACTTCCAGCTCTACCCAAAACTGACATCATTAACGCAGCTTCTTCGTTCGGGTAAGGCATAACTACAAATTACGCTTACGACCGGGTTGCTTATTAGAAAACGTGAATTGGTGACGAGTTGCGTAATATTATGAATTCTAAGCAATGACTTTTAGGAGTGGTATGTAAGGGTGCTTTTTCGTGAAAATTACTTTATTGCTACAATAATCAACATTAAATGAAGATTAATATTAATAAATCAAGAATAAACGGCATCATAGAGCTGTACCGAATGTTAGAGATCTCGGTAATTAGGTATCTTCAAAACTCTACGCGTAGGACTATAGGTACACGCACCGGCAGAAATGGTGTCTCTCGACGCTAGCGCTCGGCTGCCGCACACACGCGGAGCCGCGCTCGTACGTGTGTCTAGGCTGCGCGGCGACGATCGGGGTGCGGGCGGAAAGTGGTGGGGGGCTTTACGATAGTGCATCCTCGCTCGACGCTGGGTCGAGAGAGAAAGCATTATTCGACGTGATACCATGGGCGAAGTCGGTGTCCTCTGCTTATATTTTTCATTGCATTTTCTTGTAGTCGATTTCGAGAGCTTTCCAAAACACTATAAATAAGTTTATTTTGGTTAAGGACTTTCCGAGTTATGACGCTTGAAGGTTACAGTACACCGTAACTTTCAAGCCTCACAACTCGGAAAGTACTGAACAAAAATAAACTTTCTTATAGTGTTTTGGAAAGGTCTTGACACCAGCTATTAGATTCTGGAACCAAAAATGAGGTGTCCTATTTAAAAAAGTTAATGTTATTTTGATCTGACCTTGGCGACGCCATCCAAGGTCAAACTGATAAAATCAGTAAATAGATCTTTTAAAACCCTACAACTTTTGTCTGAAACATTTTTCTTTAAAATGTCGCGTTTACGAAAAAATCGGGTGGGACGGGTGGTCTGGGACACCCGGTATATGACGCTTTCTTAATTGTTATAGCTATTGTTTAAAGTTGCGTGATACGCGAGTTGAATTGCCGGAATTCACTCCGAATTGAGTGCGAGCGAGAACTGTGTGAGCGATTAATTTTATCGGTGCTCGGACTAGATACAACCCTGAGCGCGCGATTACGAGAGCGAGTCCGACGCGAGAGCGCGAGCAATGACGCACAGTGGGGCAATAGGGCCGAAAACCGGACATTACCTTTTACATTTGTATTTTTCGAAGAACAATTCAAAATTTAGTAAATACGTGAAGTAAAATAAATAAAAAAAAGATAAATGCATAGTTTAACATTATTTTTAAATACATAACGTGTTCCGTAAAAGTATATTAAACTACAAAAATAATTTTTTCTTTGAGTATGTTGAAACTTAAACGATTATATTTTTCACAGTTATTTAAGAGATTGTAGCCTCACAGTTATGTAATATTTATTATTTGGGACGTGATTTTTTAATAAAATTTGACGACACCGCATAACGATACTCCATTGACAATTCTGTCTTCCGCAGTAGCCATAATACTTTCTTTTTCTCTATTATACAATTTTTATATATTATTTATATTTTTTTAATTGTTACATTTTTATCTTAATTTAACTTTTATTCTTTTGTGCTCTTAGCGTTATCCAGGATCAACGACTAGGACGTAGCACATATCTGATCCCTTTGGGGTGCTTGTTTATTGTGAGTCTCCTTGCCTCTCACATTTGCGAAAAATATCACAATAAAAACTATTTTTATTCAAAATAATTGAATATCTAAACAAAGTTTAGCATTTCATTCATTATGATCAATATCATTATTATTGAATTCTAAAAGATTTTTAACAATCTCAGAAAATTCTTTTGTCTTATTCTTGATAAATTTCCGCGATGATGAAATAATTGGGTCAGATGCGATTAACAAATTGTTAACAATATCCGTATTGTTGGATTTTTGTGACATTTTCCGAGAATAATTTTCTCTGTACTTTCTAAAACATTTGTGGTTTGCTTCTTGAGCCTCTTCAGATAGCCGACCAATTGGTACTACCTCATGTTCAATTATATCTCCTCCATGAAGAAAAAGTTTATGAACAGAGACTGGCATGTAATACCACGGGTACAGAGAAACATATAATTCAGCAGTTTGAAAAGCAAACGCAGTAAATTTGGAAATATTAATTTTCTTCCCACTAGCAATGGCCTGCAAAAGAATTGAAAATCTAATTATTAAGTTTTCATCTAAATCTGTAATCTTTGCTGACAGTTGTGGATTACCAAAGAACTTTCTTGCTGTATTGCCATTATTAGAAGTGCCTTTTCCTTGCTTCACAATATCTATTAAAAGACCCTTGTGTGACTTAAAGCCGATTGTATATTTTTCTTCCTTTCGTCAGTTCTTTTTTTATCATCTTTATTTCTAATTGCCCAACATTTGATATCCAGTCTATATGAAATATGCAATAAGCATTCGAAGCATCTGATCCAACAGTGCAAAGATGACTGAGGAGGGGGGAGAGAGAATATGTAAACATTGTGTAGGACAGATTTGTTGACAGTATAGAATAATTTTGAACTCTGTTATAATGCTTCACCACGTTATTATAACTTTAAACTTAATTTTTTATTAAAAAAGGTGCCCAAAGGTGGGAACAATGATAGGTTTCTGTAAACTAGACACATTTTGCAATCTATTAGTGTATTGCGCATATTGGACCGTATTGCACCATAAACTTTTTGGTAGTTTGAAGTATTGGATTCCGATTGTATAAATTCCATTATTTTAAATATATTGATTAGATATATCCGAATAACTTTTCAATATAAGAATAATTTTTACATTAAGTTTGAAGTTAATTTTTTGTTATAAAAAAATTTCCGCTATCGTTTTAGTTTAGTTTTAATGGGAGATTTCTCTAAATAATATGCATCGAATTGATACATCGTCACTACTTACTTCAAGTATGAACTTTATTAAATAATTTCAACAAGAATTCCAATCAAAATTAATGATATAAATATATTTTTCTATAAATTTGAGGATGTACAATAAGAAAAACATGATGAAACTACACATTTTTAAAAATTACTTTTTTGTCCCGATGTCCGGTTTTTGGTCGTATCGCCCCACTGTGCGACGGTAACGTAACTTTGTATAATGAGAGAAATGGGAGGCGGGAGATGAAAAGAAGGCGAACAGAGTGATCACTCAATGTAATTAAGGGTTCAAAGTTAATCGTCTTTAATCACTGAATTGTTTACCATGTCTCTGCCTCGTTGATTGGCAAGAGCATCCGCGCAATTTTATTCAATAAGCGCGTGTCGACAGTGAACGCAAACTCGCGCGCTTTATAACTCCCGACACTTCCCGATTTCCATCTCGCTCGGTTACGGATACTATGTGAACTTCTTGCGTCGCTTCTCGAATTTGAATCTGTGAATCTCTTGCAGAGAGAGCAAACCTCCCTGCTCTGGTTTAAGCGAAGTAAAGCCGGGAGAAGCAAATTCGGCGGGAAAATGTCTCATTGGCTTGGGTGGACTAATTATTGTATCGTCATCGACGATTTAAAACGGCAACCGGACCGAACTAGTAAACTCACTATTTGCTTAGTCCGACCTTCTTTTGCCTGTACGGACGACCACGACAAAAACTTATTTGCTTCTTATACAAAATATTATTCTCGTTACTGTCGAAGTTTCTCTTATTCTTACTTTCGAATAACCAACGAGACAGAATATTCTCGACGAGATACGGCGCGTAAAACGGATGTTTTGATGAATACAATGATATGATGATTTGCACGAATTTCATAATTTTGAATTTGATTAATAAAATAAATTGAAATTAATAAAATAAGAAAAAACAAAGTACAGTAACTTATAATTAATCTGACTCGACTATACATATTTATTTTGACTTGAAACATCGTATAATTATTTGAACTCGAAACAATGTTGAAAAACTTAATTACAATAAATTTGCAAAAATTAAATTCAGTAACTTCAATGACAAGTGACGAGTGAAACTGAAAGTGACAAGTGAAACTGAAAAGATCTCTTCTCGCAAACGGACTTCTGCCAAATTTTTTTTTTGGGGAAATAAAACAATATTTTCCCATCAAGAATTCTTGAACTGACCTGACACCTTACATCCGTCTTCTCTCCTTTCGAGCTGAATGGTTAAGCTGCTCTGGCGAAAGTTACCTCAGCTTGCCATTCTTCGATGCTTGATTGGATGCAGTGCAGCTTGTGTTGACTAAGTACTGTCGTGTGCTTTTCTTCGGAATAGCACCAAGCAGGTGTGCGTCTTTACCTTGTACCCACTAAAAGAGAGTTGTGGCAGTCCGTGCTTTCTTATAGCTGGCGTAACATACCCACTAAAGAGAGCTGGAGTTTATATTTTCTTAGAGCTGGCGTGGAATACCCACCAGAGGAAACTGACGACAAGTCGTTACTTACTTAAAGCTGGAATAGTTCCTTTTCCCTATATTTCAAAAGAATGGAAAATAGTGCTCGCCTAACTGGATGAGCGGCAGCTTGCGTTCATTGAAATCCGTCTACCTTTGCATGGGCGTGGTAATAACCCCCCAAAATCTAGAAAATCTAGAAATCTTGCAATTCTGTTAATTCTAACAAGTATAATTGCAAGTTGGAGCGGCAATTTCAGCCTAAAAAAAAACTCCCTAAAATTCTAGCTCATTTTCCTATACTTCGAGAGAACGGGAAATAGTGCTCTCTAATCAGATGAGCGGAAGCTTGCGTTCCTTGGAGAAAAGTAGTTTGAGAGAACGGGAAATAGCGCTCTCTTAATCAGATGAGCGGAAGCTTGCGTTCCTTGAATAAACACCAACCAAAGAAATCTTGATGAACTACGCGAACTTAAGCTAACAAGCATTCTGAAAGTTCAAGTTGAACGGTAACTCTTACATTCCTACCAAAAGCAGGAGCCGGCGTTTCTTGTCTTTGAGAATTAGCACAAAATTTTGCTAACTTATTGAAATGCACATTTTGAAAACCATTACAATAACTGAACAAATTTCGGATCAATAAAACATTAAATATCTATTGAAAAATCTTATGCAGTTTCACGTCACTCATTCAAACCAATTAATATTATTTCTTTTGACAGATAACTTAGAAAATTTTCTGAGGCTTACTAAAGTATCAGAAAAATTCATGAAAGCCGATTTTCTAAGGGAAGCCTCTCGCCGATTTTTTCTTAGCCATTAAAACTTAAAAAAATTTTCAACAATTTTTATTGTCAAGAAAATTTATAAAGTACGATTTCACTAAGGTGAAATCCTGTTCAATTTACAAAACTTAAAATTTTGTAAACACTACATTTCCATCCCCTGCTCCTCGAGCGATTAGTCGATGTGTAGCGTATTCTTATATGTCATGATCGCATTAGCTTTTCGCGAATACCCATCCTTAGTTAAGTTGATTAACTAAGCACATAGCCCGTAATTACGAGTCACGATTGCGTCAATCATTCAACACTCTTTTTCCCCTCTCCCAAATTTCATCATTCACATAATTATTGTACTCAAAGAAACAGAACAGACAGAATTACCCTCATTAGACCCTTTTGAGTTTGAAGAAGATTTAGATTCTTATCTTCCGGATACATTAGAATATGAAGATTTGCTAAACCCAAATTCCACTTTTGATTTGATAGAATATTGCGACCCTTTAAACGAAGAAAACACAGTCACGAATTCTAGTGAAGAACATAATTTAACCACGTTTCCAGAAATAGATTCTTGCAACCCTTGTGAATTAGTAGATATTGAATTAGAAAACGATATTCGATTAACGAATTATCTCCTTGTTATCGCTGAAACCTTTTTGCTAAGTAACTTTTCTTTTAATAATTTATAACGCGATTGATCTCTTACTTTAGAATCCAGCAGTATCATCTCACGTTATCTCTGCAGCGTTTACTATGGAAATTCCATTAGTAAGCATCATAAATACATGTAATTAACAATAACCTAGCTTACTAACTCACTCAGAATAAATTTAACTCCCTTGATAGCAAATATCGCACGTGCGAAGGACCAAACGTCATAGGAAACCAAACAAAATAAAACGCCTCATACGACGGCAATTGCAGCAACTGAAGAAGCTTAACCTTCAACTACAAATTCCGAAGGAAGAAATTATTAAGGAAATTTGCGAACAATCGAGAAGGGTATTCTCTCAGCCTTCCCCTTCTAAATCTAGTGTAACAGAATCGCTCTTACTAACTTTTAGCATCCCAGATAAAGTAAAAGAATTATCTAAACCTGTTTCTAATTCTCCCACTCACGAAGAAACCATAGAGCATCGCTCTCAGGATTTGCTAAATTTTGAAGAATCAGAGATTAGAGATCGACACACACAGAATCCTTCAGTACTAGAAGAACTTTTGCATTTTAGTCACATAGATCAAGAAACAGAATACATTAGAAACAGCGCCCTTCCTTCAGATGAGTTCTGGTCAGAAACGCAGATTTTGTTGGATAACCCTCCCTTGACTCCTTAGTAGGAAGAAGCGGGGCAGATTGATGCAAGGGGCACATTGATGCATCATTCGTATCTCCTAATCGACAATATGTAATCGAGTGGCGACATCACTAAAACTTGACTATACCTGGCTAAGCGCAACAGCTGCGATTCCACTCCCATTCAGTTAGTCGATGGCGTTTGGCGAGAGCTAATGTGTTTTGCATGCCTCCGAGTAAAAAAAATCGTGAAATATTAATGTGTTTAGACGTGTTTTTGTGCCATATTTCTACGATCTCAATATACGAAAGGTGAGTTAATGAATTTAACAACAGGATACTTTTTTATTATTTTAAAGAAATTGATTGGTTTATTTGTAGTTTTTTACTTTTTCACAAAATGGTCTTTGGGGCACATTAATACAGCAAAATAGAGGGTACATTGATACGCATCAATGTGCTCCGCTGAAGTTCGATTCACCCCAAAAAAGTATTCTATTTATAAAGTGAAATTTCCTGTAATTCTATACTCTAAGCGACATCCTTTATAGAAAGAGTATTCCTCTTCCAAAACGATATCAAGTGCACGATTAGCTCAGTGTTAGCGTGTTAGGTTATGATTCCAAAGATCTTAGATTCGAATCCCGCTGGCATCGACATGCCTTTTCAAAAATTTATAAAATAATGCGTAATTGTAATAAGTGAAGTAAAATGTTATATGTGAAACAGTGAATACAGATATAAAGCTATAAGAATAATAAAATCTGTTTAAAAAAAGTTTTTTTTTTTTGTTCTTGCAAACATCATGCTTGGATCTTTACGTTAACCTGCCTATCAGAACTAATTGAGGATTGCAACAGAGGATTGCAACATCCTGAAGGAATAAATACAGTCGGGGAAATAAACTCTCAAACTGCTAGCGTGGAAACTCCAACCAGAAGCATAATAAATCTCGAAGAGTTAGGACCACCCACAAGTTATCTGGAACATTTCCTCGTCTCTAAGGTTATTACTCCGTCATTGTACTCCTTCGTATCACCAGCCTAGTTCTCGGCATTCCCAGGTATTGCCGGCCCAGCAGGTAGCCTGAAATTAAAGAGAGCACCCCAGTTTCATGTGACCGAGGTACGCACAAAATCGGAATTATCTGACCTCCGGGACGTGACAGTTTTTGAATTTTTTGGTGGCAGCCGTGGGATGGCTATAAGGCTGGTTGAAAAAAAAATAATACTGTTGGAAGATACGAGCGGTGACTGATTAAATCATTTTTATACGAGCAGTGGGATAGCCAAAACTGAATAACATTACAAATCTTTGTGATACAAACGGTGAAATCATACAAACGATTGATTTTGGAACATACTTTTCTTGAAGCATATTTGAATAATAAGCATCTAAAATGCTTACTACGCGTTCGCAAGATTCAAACCTCTCTTCAAACCCGCCCTTAGAGAGAAATTTAGACACTGCCTCTGGTGGTTTTTCAGCAATGTCTCCAGCAGAACTGGAAAGTATTAGCAGAAAATTGATCGACAAAGAGAGAATGTTACGAGAACACGCTCAAGCTTTGAGACTCCGAGAAAAAGAAGTAGAGCAAAGATGCAGAGAAACTGAACAAGGACGACCCTTGATTGATACAAATATAGATTTGCGGCTTAACTCAATGAAACAAACCATAACTTTGTTAACGGTGGATTTGCCTGATCGATTAGACGATATGTCTCAACGCATTACAAACTTAGATGAAAAAATCAATCATGGTACTTTTAGAACTCCAAGAGATGAGGAACCAAGATTACGAACTCATGGACTAGGACCGGAATCTCCAACTGAACCCCCAATGTCCCCCATTTGCTTAAAAAATGTTATAGATAGCATTCCAAAATACGACGGACATAAAATGTCGGTATTTTACTTCTGCAAGATGTGTGAGCGAGCACTCAAGTTGATTCCACAAAATCAAGAATATCATTTGGTACAATTAATTCTGAATAAGTTGCAGGGACACGCATAGGCCGCAATAGAAGGCTCTGAATATACATGAACTAACTGTACATGAACTAACTAAAAGATTGAGAAAAATTTTTGGCCCAAATAAATCCACTGATCAATATCGAGGTGAATTAGCTAACATTTACATAAAAATAATGAGAATCTCTTTGATTATATTGAACGTGTGAAAAAGTTACAAACCGCCATTGTAGACGGCGAAAATACCGACTACGGCACTATTGATTCAACGACTAGAGCTGCAATTAAATTTACTACAAAGGAGAGTTTCATAAATGGACTCCCGATCTTTTGATAAAAGTAAAATTAGAGCAATGTTATACGTTAGAGGATACCATAACAACTACGATTCAATTATCTAAACAGTTGGAAGCTGAAAATTTACGTAAAAGAAGTCATCCAAATAAAGAGAAAACATACAATTACTCATCGCGCTGATGCACCGCAAAACCGTGATCCATCACTAAGTAATAGAGCAAGAACTGCTAGGACTTTTTAAAATACATCCAATCTTAATTCAAGTAATCCCCAGAGAGGAAGCGCAGGCCCCTCTTTCATTAAACCCCTAGCCCCAGGACGACCTGGACCAAATGCACCTCAAGCATGCTTTTATTACAAAACTCCAGGGCATTTTATGAATGAATGCCGTAAATTAGCTTATCGACGAAATATGGAGGGAGCAGCTGGAGCAGTTACTCCTGATTCGGGAAACGCAACGAGCGTCCCGGGTACAAGCGGCGTTGACCGCGATGCGACCCCGTCCGGACGCCCAGTAACGCAAATTCTGATAAGCCGGAAACCGGCGTCACAAATTACACCTCTTCCTTGCCGGAATGAACACAGGAAGTCCGTCTGGTTATCCGATGATTACTCTATACTTGCTTGATACTTTGAAACCTTGCTCATATATGATAGATTCAAGCTCAGGAGTAAACTTAATCAAGTAGAGTTCCGTTCATCCTTTGTTTCCTTGGAAAGATAAACGCACTTATTCTCTAAAAGGCATATATCTCCCCACCTTGTGGAAACTTTAGGCTCTGTAAAGATATCATTCATGGGAAAACCTACTCTTTTTCATGTTTTATTCGACTCAGTAAATCTTATTTCAAACGGAATACTTGGCAACGGATTTCTCTATGAGCGTAATGCAAATATTGATTACAAAAATAAATGCTTGCACTATGACAACAGTAGTGTTCCATTTTCAGAAAAGTTTAACGTAATAATTAAGAAAAGAACTGTTTTTCCATGCTATTTGATTATCACTAATTCTGAAATACAAAGTGGTTATGTGCCACGAGTGACTCTAAAGAAAGGTGTCTACTGTGGACGCTATTGTAACAAACATTAAAAGGAAAAGCATATCTGCCAATAATAAATGTAAACGAAATAGATTATAAGGTCGAGATACCTTTTATAGAACTGGAAGAATTCGAAATTTTGAAATCTAGTAACGATGATGAAATAAATATAAATAAGCCCCCTTGCGAAACTCGCGACCATAAAATGGCCGAGTCAAATACATGTACAATAATCTCTGAAGCGAGAGAAGTTCATAAACAATCTCACGACAGACGTCCCGATAAAGATATCGAAATCCGAGGACACACGATGAAGAATGTCGAGTCAACTGCTGAAACCCGAGGGCACACAGTAGTTCTGAAGAATCTTGAAGATTATAACTCACTGGCAAGGCCAGGAGTTCTTGTGGAAAATACGCATCTCTTTGGTGCGATCGGCTTTGTGAACAAGGCGCGATCAGGAGTCTTAATGAATTATTATTGTTACGACTCAATGCTGCAAGATGGCGGCATGCACGCACCGACCGATACTCAATCGTAATAGGTGGGGGTAACCCCGAGCAGTTGCTAGAGGAAAAAGAAAGGGAGGGAAATCAGCAGAGAACGAGAGAGAATGAAAGAGAGAGAGAGAAAATAAACCTGGGTAAAGGAGAAGGAGAGATGGAATTTATCCAAAATTAGAAATCTTCCTTTTAAACGGGCTCTTCAGATATTGCAAGGATTGTCGGCTTGGGATCCTCGTATGAGGCGGAGTGTTCACATTCAAGAAACTCTATGAAAAACATTAAGTTCACGGGGCACGTTCCGCAATCGCGAATTACCTGAATGGTAGTGAGAGAAACCCGCCAGAGTATGCAGTTTCTGATTATAATTTGTGCCGATATTTATATAATGGCGGTTCTTTTATTGTAATGCTCAGAAATATTCGAAGGAAAGTTCTGGTGGCAAGTCTCGCAAATGATATTGTGATGGTCCAATCGATGACGGAAAAATACGGCGCGTACACAGCAAGCGGTTGCTACCCAGTCGTATTAGGCGACAGGCAAATTGCTAGAAACTACCTGACGCGATTGAGAGGCCTAGATAAGCAGGCACATTATTTGAGAACTCGGCGAACGAGAGAATTGACACGCCGTAATATTGACTAATAAAACCCCGGCATTAACCTTATTTGTAGAAAGGAGTGGATAAGCCTCATCTCTCCGTGGTAGTGCTCGGTCTCACGCCGTGGTTTCCCCGGGTAGAGTAGATGCTACGCCACTGGATCTCTCACTCTCGGCAAGGACTTATGGTAGTCTTGTTGCACACGCGAGTGAAACACGTGGCATTGTGTAATGTTGCGCAATATTGTGTAGGATCAATAGAATTGAATTAGACTGAATTGTATATCTGGTAGGAGTGACACCAGGTATTTAAAATAAACACAGGCTCTATTGTTACACACCATATAATGTTTAATAATATCACTTATCTTTACACAAATCTAATATTACAATTTATGGCCAGGTTCAATGTTTAGCTCTATGCTGTATTACGCTCGAACTTAAATTAAGTTTAGAATTATTATAATAGAGTAAACGAATTTAAAATTAATATTGAATTTAGAGTTAGAAAAGCAACAAGCATTAAGTTGAATTTAGAATTATTATTATAAAATAAACTAATGTAAAATCAATATTAAATTTAGAATTAGAATTAATTTGAATTAGAAATAAATTTAGAATTAGAATTGGAATTGAAATTAGAATAAGATCTAGTAGGATTTAGAAATAGGCGTAACTTTACAGCACGCCACGTGGTCTGAAAACGGAGGACGTGGCGCGAGTGTGTTCACATGTTCGAGTCCGGCGACGAAGTGTGTGGCGTCGACTTACGGAGGCGTAGCGTTGCCATCCCATGCGGCCCTATGTGACCCATGCTACCGAGCGCGACGCTGATATCGAGGAAGGAGACGCTCGCATGTACGCGGCAGGCTGTCGTCGCCATGTGGTTTTGAGTGACCCACGCCACAGGGCGCGGCGCTGATATCGAAGAAGGAGACGCTTTCTATCCTGTTTCCATGGATACAGTCTTAGTCAAAAATTTTATATTTTAAGCTTTATTTGATAACCAATCTTGTAAAAATTTATGTCGGGAAATGGCGGATGTAACACCTCCCCCCATTGATGAAAATGTTGATTGACCATGTCCAACATTTTTCCTAATCAATCCTACATGTATATTAAACTTATACTTACTGCTACGGTTATACTTCATTATATATATATATACAGGGTGTTTCAGACCACCCGTACACCCCTTTTCTCTTCGCAGGATTAGGACCAATCAAAAATATGTTCAGACGAAAGTTGTAGGGTTTCAAAAGATCTATTCAATGATCTTATCAGTTTGACCTTGGATGGCGTCGCCAAGGTCAGATCGAAATCACATTAAGTTTTTTAAATGGAACACCCTATTTTTGATTCCAGAATCTAATAGCTGGTGTCAAGACCTTTCCAAAACACTATAAGAATGTTTATTTTCGTTGACTACTTTCCGAGTTGTGCGGCTTGAAAGTTACACTACCGCCAGCATCAGCATTACTCAAGATGTACCATGTGGTGGTTACTTAATCGGATTTAATCTTGTGTGTGGGTGTGTGCATACGTGCATGCGTATGTGTATGGGGGAGGAAAAGGGGAGTCAAAGTTTTATGTACTCTGCTTTTGTTTATTAACTGGATTGATTATGTTTGATGATCAATCATGTCCAGATTGACTGTATGCATTTTCCCGTGCTTAGCATTATCCAGAATGAACGACGTGGACGTGACGAGAATTTCATCCCATTGGGGTGCTTGATTCACGTGAGTCCCCTTGCCTCTCACGTTTGGGGTGCTTGATTCACGTGAGTCCCCTTGCCTCTCACGTTTGGGGTGCTTGATTCACGTGAGTCCCCTTGCCTCTCACGTTTGGGGTGCTTGATTCACGTGAGTCCCCTTGCCTCTCACGTTTGGGGTGCTTGATTCACGTGAGTCCCCTTGCCTCTCACGTTCGGGAATGAATGAGTGTATGTTTTGTTAAGCGACTAAATGTTCAAAGTGAGCACCATTCTCTGCGATGCAAGCATCAACTCTATTTTGAAAATCATTGCTTGCTCGAAGAATTTCCTCGGCACGTAAGGATCGAATTGCTTCACTTATTCTACGAATCATATTATCCCTCGTAGTCGGACGTTCATGATAGACCAAGTTTTTTATCCTTCCCCAGAAATAATAATCAAGGACGGTGAGATCTGGTGATCGGGGTGGATAATTGATTGGACCGTATTTGCCTATCCACTTGTCGGGGAACATAGTATTTAATGCCGCACGAGCAACTCTCGATGTATGAGACGGACATGCATCTTGTTGGAACCACATGTTCAGGCGCAATTGCAGAGGAATATTTTCTAGTAAGACAGGAAGATCTGTCATTATCAAGGCGGAATATCTATCACCGTTTAGATTTTCGTCAAAGAAAACAGGACCTATGATTTGACTTCCAATAATTCCACACCAAACATTGACTTTCCAAATGGTTTGATGATCTACTTCTCTCAACCAGTGAGGATTATTTTGTGCCCAATAACGAGAGTTCCAAGTATTAACAGATCCATCACTTTTAAGTGTACATTCGTTAGAAAATAAAATTTTCAAGTGGAAATCAAGTGGTTGCTGTCTTATAAAGTTGCAAAATACAAGTCTCTGTCTAATATCGTTGTAATTCAACGCTTGATGAACAGACATTCTGTAAGGGTGAAATTTGTTATTTTTTAGAATGCGCCAAACACTGATTTTACTAACACCAGAATCTTGTTCTCGTCGTCTTAAAGAATCATAAGGGTTCAATTCTGTCGATGCAAGAATTTCCACTGTTCTTTCATCCATAATCGGACGACGAATTTGTGTACCTTTGTTATGTTGAGGCTGAACGACACCTTTAATTTTGATTCGTTTAGCCAAACGTGAAAAAACATTTCGCGAGTGAGGAGTCCGATCAGGATAACGTTCCCGCCACAATCTTTCCGCTGCAATGAATGTACCTCGACACTCACCTAAAATTAGCAGCATATCATATGCTTCTTCATTGGAATAGGACATGGCTAAATAAACCTAGACTAATAAAGAGGGTTGGATTTTTGTTGCGCGATTGATACTGATATGACGGTTATTGAAGACGTAGGTGACAAGTTTGAGAGAGTTATTGTCACTCGTGTTGAGTTGAGTCACAATAGCGTTGTGGTGAATACATCTCTACTACATCCTATGCAAATAACAATATGTATAAAATCACGAGTTAGACATCGTTACGCAGAAAGCCGCGCTCGTTATTGCTCGTGTGCTACCGTTAAAGTAATAATGTAATTACATAATATTATGACATACATATGTATGTGACTATCTACGGTCGCGACAGCTAACTTTCACGATTTTTCATGATCTGTTTTTGTTGGCCCGGCTCGCGTGTTTACTTTTTTTGTGTCGGCTGCACGGCTTTTTGCGTAACGCGTGATTTTATATTGTTATTTACATGGTGTTGGCGGTAGTGTAACTTTCAAGCCGCACAACTCGGAAAGTTGTCAACGAAAATAAACTTTCTTGTAGTGTTTTGGAAAGGTCTTGACACCAGCTATTAGATTCTGGAATCAAAAATAGGGTGTTTCATTTAAAAAACTTAATGTGATTTCGATCTGACCTTGGCGACGCCATCCAAGGTCAAACTGATAAGATCATTGAATAGATCTTTTGAAACCCTACAACTTTCGTCTGAACATATTTTTGATTGGTTCTAATCCTGCGAAGAGAAAAGGGGTGTACGGGTGGTCTGAAACACCCTGTATATATATATATATATATATATAAGAGAGAAAAGAAAAAAGAAAAATTTTTATTACAAGTTTTCGGTTTCCAAGTATTTACGCAGTTGACTATATGATTGCTCGGTTGAAAGTTTCTCGCTCTGCCCCTCCGTTTGCTTCGTGGAAGTCGTTTCTTGGTTGAATATTATTTTCCCGTCTCTGGGTTCCGGGATAAGGACGTACTTCCTGTTGACGACTTGTGTAGGCGTTTATTTCCTATGTGCAGCAAAATGTTACTGAGCTCCATATGGCACCCAATAAGTGCATACTCCATCCGTAAATAGAATGTAATGCATACCCATATATAAATGTGTCGATGATTAATTTTACGATTCTTATGACAAATATTGCCAGCACTCCTGCGCTAAATGATCCAAAAATCATGAATCCGTTCCAGATTCATTTACCTGCCTCTTCCGCAATATGATCTAAGGATTTCTCGTCTAATAAATTTAGCATTGAAATGCTACCTGATGGTATGTCTTGTCCCGCTTGGGTTATTGTGTTTAGCATGGAAGGCTTTTCCACTGGGAACATTATGTAATCCCTGAGACTATCGAGGTCTTCCGTGGTGTATATTCCGCTAACTGCCAAGGAATCCGAGCTGACATACTTCCATGACGGCTGCGTCAACGGTTGTATGATCGGCGGGGCAATCGTCTTCTCTGGCCTAGTGGTGACACGGAACCATGTATCCTGGATTTTGTACATCGTTGGAAGTAACCCATGACAATCTCGCGGTGTCCCTTTCCGCGTGAGAATTCGTGACCTTGGTAATAAGACTCAGGTAATAAGATTCGTTCCGGTACGTCACGGGAAGTTTGATATGGCAACTCTCCGTATGTCGGACTTTGCATTGAACCGGCACGTACTTAATCAGGTGAATTACTTCATCGGAGATTACAGCGGTGTACCCCGGTATCTTCATCATGCGGAATGCCATCTCGTCTGGGGTAATGCTGGAAAGAGATAGAACGTTTTGCAGCACTTGCCACTCCAACGCGCACTTTCGCTCCATCGGGTCCTTGTGTAATCGCGTGAGTTGCAATTTTATATGCTTTTCAACATACACAAATTTTGAATTCACATACGCGAACATGTCCAAGTCATTTACTGACACTCGCGATCGCGATTTAAACGTACGCCCGCGTTGAGTTTTGAAAATCAACAGCTTTGGATGCTCCGTTTTAAATAGTTTATATCCGCACACGTTTACATCACCACTCTTTGTTAATGCGAACGTCGTGTCCCTTGAAGTTACCGTGTATACGACAGGCGTTACTTGACCCTTTGCTGGGGAAAGTTTATTTGCTATGCCCTCGTATAGTATATCATAGCGGTCAAAATGGCAGCTGTCGGAGGGGACCATTTCCCAGTATGTTTCTGATCCGTCGGCATCAAAACACACGCTCACGGCGCAGCGCGTTCCAGACGGTAGGATCTCGCAGGTTGATTGCTTTGTGTTTGCTTCGAAGGTTCGAAGGGAGATTTTGGCCGTTGCTTGAACAACGACATTATCCCACGTGCCATAGCTATCGGTGTATTGAGCTCCTTAACAGCTTCCATCGGTTGCAATTCTTCTAGTCAGAGTAATGCTCCGCAAATTTGTAGAATTTGCTGCCAGTTTGTCGATCGTGGTCGTTGAAACAGTTAAGGTTCCCGTCTCATGGAGTCGGCGGCATGCGTCGGCGCCCAATTCTCGTATGTATTGTCGCCACCCGTTGCCAACAATTGATACGTGGGAGTGTATCCCGCAATAGTAAATAGTCCGGTCTATTTCGACGGGACACTGCCTTGCAGATATGGGATTGTAGTCTGACAGCTCCATCAATTAAACGTAAATTTCATCGTTTATGGGTTCTACGTCATCGAGATTGCATGATCCAGTTTCCAGTAAAGAGAGGGTTCTTATATTTAATCCTTCTCCATGACAGTTGTAGCCTATCAGACCACGTACACACACGGGTATTACGAATAATATTAAAATGGAGCTCGCGCACATGATTTCCCTTTAGGCTGCTAGGTATCAATTAACTGACGGGGAGTCGGGTCCACTGCTTTCCTTTCCACGCTGTCACTGCTGGATGGTGGGGGAGCTGCCTCGGGAGGGGGGGGGGCTCCGCGTGAGCTATCTTTAACTTATCGCTATGTACTACCCTACATTTACCGCTGCTTAACTTAATCTTAATATTATGCTTATCAATAATTTCGCTTACTTCATACGGTCCCGTATACTGATTGTCGAGTTTATTTCTTACTGGTTCTTTAAGCATGTATACAAGATTGCCTACGCTAAAAGTTAGAGGTCTTATTTTCCTGTCATAGTAATGCTTCGATCGTAGCTTAGCTCTAATTAAATTTTTGCGCGCTATTTCTTGAGTTTCGCGGATTTTACAAAAAAGGTTAGTAAGGTAATTCTCGTAGGTTTCATTCTGTACGCCTTCTATCTACGGGTCCGGTGCCGGGACTTCTGCTATTTTCCCGAAGACCAACTCGTGTGGAGTATAATGGGTGGCCTCGTGCACGTTTGTGTTATAAGAAAATGTCGCAAGGCTGCTCCCTCTTGGGTCGACCCCTACAGAAATGCAGAGTCTTGTTTTAAGAAATTTGTTAGCGGGTGCGCGATTTTTGAAAAGTTTTGAATAAAACGGCGGTAGTAACCGGCCAGCCCTAAGAATTGCTTTATTTGTTTAGGATTTGTGGGCCTCGGGAATTCTTTGACGGCACGAATTTTCTCGTAGTCAGGCTTAACTCCATTTTCTCCTATCACGTGACCTAGGTACGTTACTTCCTTACGGAGAAATTCATATTTATCTGGCTGTAAATGCAGGTTTGCCTGTCTAAGACATGCAGCTAATTTTTCGAATTTTTGCATGTGCTCCCGCAGCGAGCTTGAATATATAACAATATCATCGAGATATACGAACAATTTGGTGCCTTGAAGTCCGGTCAATATCAGGTCCATTAATCTCTGGAATGTAGCCGGAGCGTTTTTCAACCTGAAGGGCATTCTATTCAAAATAGCCATATGGCGTGAAAAATGTAGTTTTATGCGCGTCGGCCTCGTCTATCAGTATCTGATGGAAACTTGACGCTAAATCAAATATACTAAAGTACTTTGCACTGCCGAGCTGGTCAAGGATTTCTGTTATATTTGGCAGGGGATATGCATCGCCAATCGTTTTTTCATTGAGCATTCTGAAATCTATGACTATCCGCCAGCGTTTATTACCCTTAGAGTTTGGTTTTTTGGGCACGACCCATAAAGGAGAGTTATACGGTGAAACGGATGGTTTTATTACGTCATTCTCTAGCAAGGTTTTAACCTGTTTGTCGATTTCTTCTTTGTGGATCGAAGGAAACCGATATTGTTTAGTCTGTACTGGTTGCTCGTCCGTAGTTTTAATTTTATGTTTTATTACATTGGTACATTCAAGTTTATCGTTTGGCAGTTGGAATATATCGCAATGTTTCTCGACTATATCGTCAACGTGTTTCAATTCCTCCTCATTCAAATGCTTTAAGCGCAATAAACTTTTTACTTTATCCTTTCTTCCCTTGACTCCGGCATCGCTAAGATGTTGCTTGAGTCGTTACCCTTCCCTAAGGCGGGTGTGGGGGGGGGATCCCTTGTTCCGGAAAAGACTGTTTAGGCAAGTTAAAGTTTTAGAGCTCCACCGTAGGAGTAGGCAGGATAATATTCCTGTTCGACGTATTGTAAGCGCGAAGGTAGGCTTTACCCACGCGGTTTGAAACTATCGCTTCACCGAGATAGATGTTTTTATTGATTGCTAATCGCGGGACATAGCCGGTTGCTACGTCGGTATTTAATATGTTTATGCACACTACTACACTTGAACGCGCCGGAAATTTAGTCATTTCGCGATTTAAAAATGGAAACGAGGCATTATGCCACTCTAACGTTTGTTCAACAAAATTTATCTTACCCGCGCCACGAAAGAAATCAGCTCTTAAGATATCGTCGCACGAGACTGGGAATTCCGAGGGTATGACGTGGAACTTGACTTCTCGTCCGAGCATTTTCGCAATGACGCACTCTAAGGTTTTAATACGTCCCTCCGTGATGCCCGTGAGAAAGATACTAGAGCTAGAATCAATTTGAACGCTAGGCAGTATTCTATTAATTTTAATCAAATTAGGCGCCGCTCCCGTGTCGACCATTAAAGCGACATCCGGCTGGAATATATCACTAGTTATATTAATAGTAGGTGCGTGGCTAGAATTTTTTATTCGGAGGAGGCCGATTTGTTCTTCTCCTTGAGATCCACTTCCACACATTTTACCGGACGATTCGGCGGGGGCCCGGCTCGAGTCGCACCCGGTCTGCTCGAGGGGCCGGGTGCGTTTCCCTGTCTATTCTCGTTATATTGCCTTTTACGGCAATCCTGGATTTTGTGTCCCGGATACTTACAATACCGACACCATATCGAGCTAGTGTCTTGAGATGCATTTCCGGCGTGTTGATTTGTTGTATTCCTTACAACCCGTCGGTCATCGTAATGCTCACGAGGTTTGCGCAAGTTTCGATATTTGGTCGATCTGCGGTACTTGTCCGCGGGAGTGTGAAGTTATTTGAATGATTGTTATAGGACTCGCGTATATCGCGTGCGGCTGGATAATTAATTGGCTCCCAATATCGGGCCGAGAATCTCTATATAGTTTCGCGTAGGGGCATTACCTGAGAAGGGTCGATTTCCCCCTCTCCTATTCAGGCGATAGTTAGGGTCGTATCTTTCTCTTTCTAACTCATCGCGCTTGGCTATTGCTTTAGCGGTGGCGAAGGCTTCGAAAGGCTTGCTCTTATGTTCGCGCCGCATGAGCATACGGTACCGCAGCGGGAGACCATCGCAAAAAGATCTTGCCGTTAATTCATCAACGTCATTGATTACTGCTGCGTCTAATACGCCTCGTGTTCGACGCTCGGCATCTAAAATGGTTGAGCGGAGCTCTTTGATTCGCGATATAAAATCTAAAATGTGCTCATTAGGTTTCATGCATGCTCTACTTAATTCCCCGCGATATTGGGTAATGCTATTAAGTGAGCCGAAAGCTTCGTTTAGCAAATCAATGAGCTGAGTAACCGTCTCGCAGGGCTCATCCTCGACGGCGACGTATGCGCGGTCCGACAATTTATTTACTAAAAGTCACGTTAAATGCTTTTCATGGTTTGCGGGCGCGATTTCTCGGGCGCGCCGACGGGCGCGTGCAAATTGCGTTAAGAGAACATGGTATCTGTCAAAGCGTGGGACATCCTCTAAAATTTCACGAAAGGAGAGTTTTGGTGCGCCCGAGCGGTAGGGAGAACCCCGGCGGCGCGTTGGGGAGGGGGTAGCACTATGCATGCGTTGCCCAGCAGGTGGAGTAAGGCTCCGCGTAGCGCTGCGGCAGTTTCCTACATATTGCCGTAACATATTAATTTCGTGCATCATCTCATTTTTTAGGGCGGACAATAATCCACGCATGTCTGAGGCAATGGTGCTCTCGGTATTTTTATTACGTTCGAATTCTCTTTTTTTGCGATTCAACCAATTTCTTTCTTTATCGAGGGCAGCGGATTCGACGCGGAGACGCTTTTCATGCTGTGCTTGTGCCATCCGTATGGCGTCGAGCTCTTCCTCGGAGAGCGCCTTCTTTGAGGGAGGCTTAGCACCGCCGCGCGTTTCCATAATTAACGAAATTCAATATCTATACAATAATAACGCGTATCCCACCGCTGTCACCAGTTTTATGCTACAACTCAATGCTGCAAGATGGCGGCATGCACGCACCCGTCGATACTCAATCGTAATAGGTGGGGGTAACCCCGAGCGGTTGCTAGGGGAAAAAGAAAGGGAAGTCAGAGCAGAGAACAAGAGAGAATAAAAGAGAGAGAGAGAGAGAGAGAGAGAGAGAGAGAATAAACCTGAGTAAAGAAGGAGAGACGGAATTTATCCGAAATTAGAAATCTTTCTTTTAAACGGGCTCTTCAGATATCGCAAGGATTGTCGGCTCGGGATCCTCGTATGAGGCGGAGTGTTCACGTTCAAGAAACTCTAGGAAAAACATTAAGTCCACGGGGCACGTTCTGCAATCGCGAATTACCTGAATGGTAGTGAGAGAAACCCGGCAGAGTATGCACCGTTCCTGATTATGATTCATGCCGATATTTATATAATGGCGGTTTCTTTTATTGTAATGCTCAGAAATATTTGAAGGGAAGTTCTGGTGGCAAGTCTCGCAAATGATATTGTGACAGTCCAATCGATGACGGAAAAATACGGCGCGTACACAGCGAGCGGTTGCTACCCAGTCGTAATAGGCGGCAGGCAAATTCATAAAAACTACCTGACGCGATTGAGAAGCCGGAATAAGCGAGCACATTACTTGAGAACTCAGCGAACGAGAGAATTGACACGCCGTAATATCGATTAATAAAACTCCGGCATTAACCTTATTTGTAGAAAAGAGTGGATAAGCCTCGTCTCTCCGTGGTAGTGCTCGGTTTCACGCCGTGGTTTCCCCGGGTAAAGTAGATGCTACGCCACTGGATCTCTCACTCTCGGCAAGAACTCATGGTGATCTTGTTGCACACGCGAGTGAAACACGTGGCGTTGTGTAATGTTGCGCAATATTGCGTATGATCAATAGAATCGAATTAGACTGAATTGTATATCTGGTAGGAGTGACACCAGGTATTTAAAATAAACACAGGCTCTATTGTTACACACCATATAATGTTTAATAAAATCACTTATCTTTACACAAATCTAATATTACAATTTATGGCTAGGTTCAATGTTTAGCTCTATGCTGTATTACGCTTGAACTTAAATTAAGTTTAGAATTATTATAATAGAGTAAACGAATTTAGAATTAATATTGAATTTGGAGTTAGAAAAGCAACAAGCATTAGGTTGAATTTAGAATTATTATTATAAAATAAACTAATGTAAAATCAATATTAAATTTAGAATTAGAATTAATTTGAATTAGAAATAAATTTAGAATTAGAATTGGAATTGAAATTAGAATAAGATCTAGTAGGATTTACAAATAGACGTAACTTTACAGCACACCACGTGGTCTGAAAACGGAGGACGCGGCGCGACGCGTGTTCACATGTTTGAGTCCGGCGACGAAGTGTGTGGCGTCGGCGTGCGTAGGCGTAACGTTGCCATCCCACGCGGCCCTATGTGACCTATGCTACTGAGCGCGGCGCTGATATCGAAGAAGGAGACATTTCCTATCCTGTTTTCATGGATACAGTCTTAGTCAAAAGTTTTATATTTTAAGCTTTATTCGATAACCAATCTTGTAAAAATTTATGTCGGGAAACGGCGGATGTAACACTATAACTCTGAGGTGAATCCTAGAGTTCTGAATACTTATTAGAAGGGAGAAAAGGAAGCTCATTTTTGTTTTAATTGTGTTACCAAAAGCCGAAGGCACATGGAGCATAATTCTGTTGATAATCCGATATACTTTTACGACTCAATAGGCAATGATGACGAAAGAAATCGTCTTAGTAACATTCTTCCACTTTTACGTCTAAACCATTTGAATTCTGAGGAAAAAGAAAACGTAATATCTTTAGTTAGCAAGCATGTGGATAGATTCCACTTGCCTCGAGAAAAATTAGGAGTCACGAATGCAGCACAACATTTTATACCTATAATTAACGAAGTACAAATTCATGTTAAACAATATAGATTTCCGCCGATCCACAAAACTGAAATTGATAATCAAGTTCAAAAGCTACTTTCAGATGGACTAATAGAAATGTCTACTTCACCGTACAATTCCCCCGTGTGGATCGTACCCAAGAATAGATTCTTTAGGTAATAAACAATGGAGAATGGTAATTGATTATAGAAATTTAAATGAAAAAACTATTGGAGATGCCTATCTTTTGCCGAACATTTCCGATATCTTGGATCAATTGAGAAATGCAAAATATTTTTCAGTTCTTGATTTAGCATCAGGATTTCATCAGATCCCGATGGCATCGCAGGATGCCCCGAAACTGCTTTCGCAACGCCCTACGGACATTATCTGTTTAAAAGAATGCCATTTGGATAAAAGAACGCTTCCTCAACGTTCCAAAGGCTCATGGATAACGTTCTCTCTGGTCTACAAGATAATGAATTATTCGTTTACATGGACATAGTTATCTATGCAAAATCTTTAAGAGAACACAAAATAAAATTTGAAAGATTAACGAAAAGATTGAAAGAAGCAAATTTAACATTACAGCCAGATAAATGCGAATTTTTACGTCGAGAAGTCGCTTATCTTGGACATATAATCTGCTCTGACGGAGTCAGATCAGACCCGAATAAAATAAAAGCAGTTATTGATTTTCCTGAATTAAAAACACAAAAGAATATAAAACAGTTTTTAGGACTTGTTGGATATTATAGGAAATTCATATCCAATTTTTCTAAAATTGCAAAACCATTAACTGATTTATTGAAGAAAGATTCAACTTTTACTTGGCAATTAAAACAAGTCAAAGCTTTTGAAGAATTAAAATTATCATTATGTTCGAAACCTATCTTGCAGTACTCTGATTTTCATAAGCCGTTTAATTTGACTACTGATGCATCTGGATACCCGGACAGCACAGGGACATCCTAGGCATATGCTGAAGATATCGCAGCAGTAGGTCACGTGTATCCCGAGGATTTACGAGATCCCGACTGCGATATACTGTGGGAAATGCTGAGCACCTTCCTATGTCCGGCGTGATTTGATCCATAATAAATCCTGAGAATATCTCGCAGTATGCGCAGAGGATAAGAACCGTTAAGGTGCAGTATTCGAGGTACCATGCAGTATGCGCAGAGAATGGGAACGGTCAAGGCGCATTAGCTCATGTATACACGCATACATTTACGCATCATTGAGCGTGCGTACTCACACGTGTTGGATTAGGTTAGGTTAGGTTAGATTAGGTACGCGGGAAAGACTAATGTCTTCTCACTCGAAGTTGCACGGAAAATCGAAGTATACTCGGTACGTGCAATGTGTTCCAGCCTTCTTCACAATGCATAATATCGAGCATTAGAAAAAAAAAGAAACACACACGCTAAATATACTTTCATATGCGTACAACTTCGTATGAGAAGGCATTTCTGCCCCCGGGAGAGTTCCGATAGCGCACATCCCGATAGCCCACCAATCAATCATCTTGACTTATCTAACCCAACCTACGGAAAATCTCTAGGCATCTGCCATTGTGAGTGGTTTGTGTGCTATCGAGACCCGCCGTCTGCCCCCATGTATATCTTTCAATAATAAATTTCACAAAAATGTAGAATTTTATTTAAAGATATGTGTACCTAATCTAACCCAATAAAATTTTACGTATCCGTGGAATTTCATTTAAAGGTTAAATTAAAGGACTTTTATTTAAATACAATTTACAAATATATAATTTATTTTATCAATGAAATATCAGTTAAACAATAAATCAGTTAAACAATACATGTATATAAATCAAGTAAATCAAAACAATAGAAAATACAAAATACTTTCCGCAATAGCTTCCGTGAACAATTGAATTGAGTGTTTATATCATCTTTTCACTTTTTTAAAATATACTTAAAAAATATTTTAATTTTATTCATAAAAATAGCGTTGGAAAATACGAATCATAATGACAATACATTTTTGTAGATTTTTAACAAAGGCATTTGAATGCCTTCGTTAAAAATTGTCTATTTTATAAGATTTAAGTACTTTTTGAAGCAAAATAAATTTTAATCTCTAAAGTTGCGATCGTAAATTATACGACACTTTGGTTACAATAGTCTCTTGAGTTGAAATCATCAGCCACTATCAGTGATTTTGTGAATTTTTGTGATGTAGTCCACCGTACAAACGTGTCAGGGCGTTACGTCTATTTGATTCGCCCACCATCCCGAAAACCTTGATAGAGAAGAACGTGTTACTAACTCCGGTACTCACACAAAGGTACAAAGACCCGAATTAATTTTCTTCATCCTGGTTTTCTCCTCGGTTTTCTTTTAATGTTCCTCTGTTAAACCGTTCAGGAGCATGGGCTAACCATATTTTAATTGGTGCTGCAATTTGATTTGATTTTTTTTGCATTTTTTTTTACACACTAATGAACATTAAAGCCCGTATTCCAAAATTCACTGTCAGTACTGAAAATCTATGATGTACAAAACGTAAACTATAAAGTGTCAATACAGGCAGTGGTTTTTGGAATAAAATATTTATTTGTTAAATATATGTAATGTCGAGATACTTACATGGAGATTTAAAGACTCTGAGTCGCAATTATCAGATGCACCCACCAGAAGTACAGAAGTAACTTGTTGAACAAATAAAGTATATGATAAAGGCTGCGTTCCGTTTCGCGCATTATGCGCACGGATTACATAGAAAACGTTCCGTTTCACTCAATGCGCGCATAAACAGCGCTTAGATTTCCCTAGATCCCCACCACCTGCAGCGCATAACGCACGCATCAGCTACCTCAAGTTCGAGCTACGGCAGCTTATGCGTTCCATGCGATTGCGTAATTGCATATGGCGGATTGTGAAATATTAGTTCACGGGTCCGTGTTGTACAGTGTTGTAATTCATTGTAGTTCTTCAAGAAAGTGAAAAGTGAGAAAATATGGAAGAACCATTGTTCGAATTCCCAGTCTTCTTTGAAGAAACGCAGAGCGTCATCACATTATTTCTTACTCAGGAAGTAATGAATAAAGTTCAAACAGGTAACCTTTAGCGGATTTAACCGAATATATTTGCAGGTTATGTATAATTTGAACAAACATAAATAAATGGATATCTCTTATGGAAAAAAAACCTTTTGAAAGTAGCGAAAATACTCCTAACTAGTATATTTTCGCTACTTTCAAAAGTCATTTTTTTGTAGATTTTCATATTTATTTGATTTTTAAATGTAAATATAAATTATGAATACTACTGTTACAGATGAAAACTTGCTGCAATCGCTCGTGAACGAAGAAATCGCTAAGAATAATTCTTCTTCTACTTCTTCAAGAATCAGTCAGACTTCAACGTCTTCTGAAAATCTTGATTCCGACGAAAACTGTTTGACTACTAATAAAGGATTTATATGGCCCGATGCTGCGGTATATTTACTATTAGAGTTGTATCGGGAGAAAGAACTTGACTTCAGTTCAGGGTTCAAAAGAAGTACTACTATTTGGGCTGAGATAGCAGAAAAAATGAAAGAAAATTCAAATGGAAAGTATGCTGTAAGTAGGCTGCAATGCTCTGTAAAAATGTCTGGTCTTAAAAGGACCTTTAAAAACATAAGCGACCAAAATAAAAAAAGTGGAAATTGTCGGAATACATGGGCTTTTTATTCGGTAAATCTATATTTCTTATTTCTCTAAATAATTCATTAAAAAATAAAACAAATTTGATACTGTTAAGTTTATATGTAATCTCTTTATATTTTGAGTAATTTTTTAAGTAATTGATTTATATAATTTAGTAAATGTTTTTATAATTTTGAAGGTGATGGATTCAATTTTTGGAAAGAAGGCTTTTGTGATGCCATCTGCGATTGCATCGAGCGAAGGTCCACTTAAGCCAATAAATGTGGAGAACTCGGCAGTGGCCGAGTCAGAATCACCCTCATTGCCTTCTAGTAAATAATAATAAATCAATGATTTCAATTCTTTATAATTTGTACATATCTGTTTAGTAATTAATTTCTATTTTAGATCCATGCAAAAAGCGGAGAGTTGAGACTCTCCTCGAGTCTTTTATTGGTGATATAAAAGAAAATAGAGAAATAGCAATGGCCAAAAAGGAAAAAGAAAGGAAAGAACGTGAAAAGTTAAAAGAACAGCGGTATGCTGAACGTAAAGAAGAACAAAAGAAGATTCACGAAGATAAAATGGAGGTCCAAAAATCATTGATCGAAATCATGAAAGCTTTAGTTGAAAAACAAAAATGATTTTGATGCCTTTATATTTATATAATAAGGTCCGGCGCACAATAGAGACATATTAGATTTTAGAAATAGGAATTAGAATTTTAAAATCAGTTTCATCAATAAACACTATAAATCAATAATAAATTATGTTGTATTTTGTACATTTATATCTTACATCTTATTCGTATTTATTATGCGTTACGATTAATGTTTATTGAGGAAACTAATTTTAAAATTTAATTCTTATTCTTAATATCTAATATTCCTTTATTGTGCGCAGGACTTAACTCAAAATATTGTTGATATTATTACTTCCGCATTGATATTATAGCGTTACTTTGGCGGTGTGCCTTATATTTTATTTTCTGTGTGATAACTAGTTTGTAACAAGTCTGTGATCTATTGATCTGAAGATCTAACTTTATTAATACTATCATACACATTTAAATTAATAAAGTTTTACTTTTTACGGAGATTTAAAAAATACGGGTGATTGACTATTAAGCAATACATACAAGTGATAATAATGCAGTATTAATTAGTAAAAACTTGTAATATTTGTAGTTATATACATTTGTAGAAAAAGTATTTTGGAAATGAATGATATTGTCTTATATGTATGTATAAGTGTTATTGAATATTTTAAACATTCATATTAAAATAATATTCAGTTTAAGTATTATTTTTAGTTTCAGTAAGAACTTTATAAATGGAGTAAGATTTTATGTTCTAACTGCCAAGTAAAAAATTGGTGTTTATTTATAATTTTATACTTACATTTTATAATAATTTCAATATGCGAATTATAATTTTGTACCAAAGATGTATGTATGAATTCACAATAAAATAATAAATAAGCAAAAGCAACGTTTAATTTGTTTATTACATAATATATGCATTTTTATTTTTATACACATGATGTCGAGTTACGCTTTAATATTATATTTTCCTTGGTAAAGTATTCATAATTACCGTTCTTTTAGCATTTCCTAACTCAACTGTGTTATCATGTAAAATAGGTCTCACTTCTTCTTCATTTGGATATATACCCAGTTCAATTATATCGTTTTTCAAAATACAAATGTTGTGCAATACACAACAGGCTAAAATAAATTCTGAAATTTTTCTTATATTTGTTAAAGGTAAACAATCTAAGAGAATTCTAAAACGAACTTTGAGATGACCTATTGCGCGTTCAATTGTCATTCGCGTAGATGATAGACAATAATTGAAATTTTTTTGCGCATTTGTCAGATGACCATTGTCTCTAAAAGGTACCATACAATGTGGATGGATACTATACGCAGCATCTCCAATAATGTGTGAATTATCAGGAAAATAGGTTTCAGGTAATTGAAGAAAATCTGCCACTGGTGAGTTCCGAAAAACTCTTGCATCATGTACAGAGCCTACATGTCCGGCATAACAATGAGTAAATAGTCCACGCGACTCACAGACAACTTGTACATTAATTGAGTGGAAACCTTTCCTGTTTATGTATGAGACTGGATCTTCTTTTGGAGCACGAATCTTTATATGAGTTCCATCAATACAACCTATCACGTTAGGAAAACCACAAACTTGTTCAAATTTCCTCATTACATTTGTAGCAATTGCACCTTTGGGCCATTGAATAAACTGAGGAGCAATACAATGTAGAGCATACGTTACTCGTCTTAATGCTCTAAATGCAGTTGCTTTTCCAACTCCGAATTTCGTTGATACTGACCTGAAGATAACAACACAAATAAAATATTACTCTAAAATAATTAATAATTTTTTAATCTTCTCTCATGTATGTTTGAACATTGTCGATTTTAATTTAACTTATTATAAATTAATAATTTATTTGTTTTCTTTCTTTAAATTTATATAATAATGTTTTTATATAATAATGTAATAAATGAAATCATACCTATAAGAGTCAGGAGTAGACATAAACCAAATTGCAATCAGGAGTTGCTTTTCGGCAGAGATTGGTTTTCTTCCAGGCAATGCATTTATGGCTTTTAGTCCTGGCCCGATTAATTGTAACACCTCTTCGAATGTTTCCGGAAACATTCTGCAAAACATAAACTAGCTACTATAATTTCTTGTCATTGCTTTAAATTGATAAACAATTGAATATGGAAAATAAGTGATACTTTAAAATATTTACAAATATACCAAATATTGTATAGAAATATTTTGCACTCACCGAAAATGTTCTTTGAATATGTGCCTTGTGTATCCAGGAATAACTCTTTCAACAAAATCTGTTATTTTTTCTTTTACAACCGTTTCTCCTCGTGTTTCACCCACCATTAAAATTAAATATAAAATTTCCAATTCGTAATCGATATTCAAAACGTTCTCATATTCTTCGCCACTATAGTAGTCGTCAAAACTGCAACTAGACGATTCGATGTCACTTTCATTAATGTCATCAATTAAAAACTTTGTCACAATAGTGATAGCGCAATTTATTGTTGTGGAATCCATTTTGATTTCACGCTTCTAATGCGTTTAACATCGTTCCATTTCAAAGCGTACATAGTGCGCATATTGAAACGAAACGTATCCAATGCGCTAAGCATATGTTATGCGAACAATGCGTGCTATGCGCGAAACGGAACGCAGCCAAAGAGAATCTATGCTGTAACAAAATAAGAAATTAATTAATACACACTAATGGACATTAAAGCCTGTATTCCAAAATTCACTGTCAGTACTAAAAATCTATAGCATACAAAACGTAAATTACAAATTTTCAATATAGACAGTGATTTTCGGAACAACTAAAATCGTCGAATCATAAAGAAAAAAAACAGGTAATACTGAAGGAGACGGTCTTCCTCACCGATTTTGATGAAATTAGGATCATTCGATGCGTTTTCACATGAAACTAACGAATCTGGCAGAAAAAAGTGTCGCTCGGCCACACGAACCGAGATATCAATCGTCAAAGTTAGCGATTGTACAGGTTAGAATATCAGTCATCTCGGCGTAATGTAACGAACTGAGCATGCGCTGTGATAGAAATATGCACGAAATTTGAAATGCTTATTAATAATTATATCACTGCCACATTTACTACACTTGCTTGTACTTGCTAAAACATTATGTTGGATTAAAAAAGTTATTAGTTTTTGTGCAATGTAGATTTTTTTATTAAGGCATGAAAACAATTTATTTTATAAAATTAATTAATTTAATTAATAGACACATTCCACTTACAGATATCTTGAAACGAGGTCTACATATGTATTGCTCCCTCCACATGAGTTTGCGACTTTCCATACGAAGGGAGGTCCACCCCATTCCCACCCCCGCGCGCGCGGGGGGTGGGATGGGGTGGACCTCCCTTCGTATGGAAAGTCGCAAACTCATGTGGAGGGAGCAATACATATGTAGACCTCGTTTCAAGATATCTGTAAGTGGAATGTGTCTATTAATTAAATTAATTAATTTTATAAAATAAATTGTTTTCATGCCTTAATAAAAAAAATCTACATTGCACAAAAACTAATAATTTTTTTAATCCAACACAATGTCTACTTTTTATTGAACATTTGTATAATATATTTTATAATTAACAGGGAGGGAGGAATAAAATATACAATGATGTAATTATTAATAAAGAAACGTTTCAAATTTCGTGCAAATTTCTATCACAGCGCATGCTCAGTTCTTTACATTACGCCGAGATGATTGATATTCTAACCTGTACAATCGCTAACTTTAATGATTGATATCTCGATTCTCGTGGTAGAGCGACACTTTTTTTGCCAGATTTGTTAGTTTCATGTAAAAACGCGTCGAATAAGCCTAATTTCATCAAAATCGGTGAGGAAGACCGTCTCCTTCAGTATTACCAAAAACCATAACGCGGTAAAGTTTTTTTAAGCAAACCGGCAACTTTTGGAGCACCCAAGATATAGGTTACGTTCCGTCTCACGAATAATACGCATCCAATCCAGTTACTATGAGCTCTCCTTCCGCAACAGGAATGTTACGGCCACACATATAATGTGCATAATGCATTATTTATCCTTGTTTAATATTTAATGAATAATAATAAGGCTGGATGCTTCATGTATATGCGTGACACGGAACGCATTTGATTATTACAATTACATTGACTATTATTACAATTTATATAATACGTACCACGAAAGCAATAAAAAATTACAACGATTATTTATAGCACATGAAAAAGCACTCAATCCACTTGATTGAACTTGATTACATTAGCTCGGATCACGGATCAAAAGCCGTTCACGCGGTTAAGAGTTAAGCAAGAAGAAACCAGAACAGGAAACGTAGCAGACGGCGCTAAGATCGAGCGCATGAGTGCGTTCAGAATAAACGTCCGGGTGCGCCCAGATGTCGTTTTATCTTTGTTGTTTACCGAACATTAAACAAGGATAGAATGATGTCTGGGTGCACCTAGACGTTCATTCTGAACGCAGCTCAGTTTAGAGTATCTCAAGTAATATTATTTTAAAAACATATATTAAATCATAAATTTTACAAGAAAATTAATATCTATCTTTTTTTTTATTTCTTATGTATTCGACCATACGCGCGGATAAAAGCGTATTAATTGTATATCCTACGTCAATCCTGTGCATATACGTACGTGGATATTCTGAAAAGCGATATCCTGAGGATGATTCTAAGCTGATACGGATGATCGTAGTATGATCAGTATCAAAATGGGATGATACTCAGGATATCCCCTGGCGGAAATAATTCTCCAACTTTTTATGCAACAACTGTGCCAAACTACTACCAATTACGAAAAAAAATACGCGGAAACTACAAGTAAAGTAGAGATTCTACATGAAAATAAGAAGTTTTAATGCTAAACAATGCTAAGATTACAACTAATCACAAAAAATGCGCGATTTCGAAAACTTTCTTAATAATTGTTTGTAGATGAGTGTAAAAAATACTCAAACATTTTTAACAACTCCGCCAAACTACAACTAACTACGACAAAAAATCCGCGGAAACTACAACTAAGTTAGAGATGCAATTAACTTAATGCCAAAGTACGCTAAAATTGCAACTATTCACGAGAAAATGCGCGGTTTCGGACAGTTTTTTTATTTGTTGTAGATAAGCATACTAAGACATAGAAATCATTAATTATGCGTAGAAACTTGTTACGCATAATTTCTACGTTTTTCTCCGTCTAATTACAACTTAAGATGACATTTTATGGGCAATAGAACAGCAGCGACAGATCGTACTGATTGGCTACAAAATAGAGAAGTTCTTGAGTTTTTAGAAATTCTCTGTCTTGTAGCCACAATCGGTACGATCTGCTGCTGTTGTTCACTGCCCATGAAATGTCACCTTTATACATATAAATCTACGTAATAATTTTAATAAACTTTATTCAGTATACATAAAATCTACGTAATAATTTTAATAAACTTTATTCAGTATACATACATACATACATACATGTTGAGATCACTTGCTTATGCAAGATTTACAAACACACAGGTCAATTTACCGGAACGTCCTCGTAGAACAATGACGCCAAACTCTCCGATGTAACGTAATATATTAACGGATTAACGCAAACGTGTGCATCGTTGGTATACAAAAACAATTTATTAGGAAATAAACTCTTGAATGCAAGATCTGTCTCTTATGCGCAGCGCTCGATACTACGAGATCTTAATAGGCTTTATCAAATATATAATTGAATATATAAAAAAATACAAAATATAAAATCAAAATTTCCATAATCCAACTTTTCTGCAAAATATTCTAAGACTAAGGGAATTACAATTAAGGGACATAAGTTCTTGAGGCAATGTGTTTCCTACATGTACGGGGATCCAAGATTTCAAAATCCAAAGATTCTAAGAGCAGAAAACTCTCGAGACATCCGAGCTTAAGGACTAATGAATTTAAAAACACAAAAATTGTTTAGATGCTTTTTACATGGATTTTACGAATAAGATCCTAAAAATATTGTGTGAACACTTACAATTTTGTAGGTTTACATTGATCATAAAACAAAAATATTTAGTATTATGTATCTATATGTTATACAAGAAGTGTTAACTGTAGTTTATATAAAAGTAGTTCATATAAAAAAAAACAACGTACATATATTAAACTAAATCACAAAATACTTTGATTAAATTGCACGTTTTACGAACACACTTAGCGCACAATGAAAGGAATAGGGAACAAGGAACAGAGAACATTAATATTGAACTGTTTCCTATTCTCTGTTCCTTGTTCCCTATTCCTTTCATTGTGCGCAACCCCTTAAAGTACGCTTTGGCTGTAAATAAAAGGAAAATAAAAAAATTATTTCTGACTCATATATAAACTTTACATTAATCACAGCTCGCTTCCGAACTCTGAGAGCAGGAATGCTCACTATCTGACTTGTCGTCTCCAGAAACTTCCAAATTTTGTAAATGTTCAGTTGTAGGGTTCTTTTTTTGTGTCACTTCAGGATTGGGCGTTTTTATGGTCTTGTAATTAATTTTCTTCCTGGCTGCTGAAATTGCCCCGTTGAAGTATTTGTTCAGTTTAGTTCTATTCATTTGCTCCTCAATAAAAGTCTGCGGCATATGTTTCTTATCTCTCATCCAATGGCAAAACAATGATGAAACTGCACTTTTTTTAGTAGGAGTTAATGTCGGTTCCTTAACATTACGTTGTTCACGCACAGAACGTTCAGCCAGCTTGTCGGGTCCCCAGACAGCATAGCATGCACTTTTTATGAATGAAGTGAACTCTTTCTCACGCATAAGTTCCTCGTAAATCATTGTAGGTATCCAAACATCATTTCCTATATGGGTTGTTCGTTCTTTAAACGCATTAATTTTATTCTCATATTTCGCAACTTTTGCGAACATCCTACCGAAGGTGTTGATGGATACCGCCGATATACTATGTCGACATGTGTACCTCCGAATCGCACAGATACATCTATAAGATGTAGAATGCAAAATGCGTTAAATAATGAAATTCTTCCAGTTATGAATATGGGAATTAAAGGCCCGTCGGTACTGATAAATCTGGAAGGATTTAATTTGGTAGATGGAATAGTACCTGATTATATGCACTCTGTTTTATTAGGAGTTACTCGGCAATATACAGAGATGATATTAACGTCACGAGGAGAAGAATATTATGTTGGTTCGCCCAATCAGTTAGCTATAATAAATCAGCGTCTAACTTCTATTCGACCACCAACATGTATCACACGATTACCAAGAACACTTGAAGAACGAAAGTGTTGGAAAGCTTCGGAATGGCGTTCTTGGCTCTTGTGGTACATGTTGATATGTCTGCGGGGATTATTTCCTATGAAATATTTGCGGCATGTGGCACTATTAATAACTGCCATTCATATATTATTACAAAAATCTGTAACAATAGAAAATATTGATCGTGCTCACCAGTTGCTGATTAAATTTCTGGTCAAATTGCAAAAGTATTTTGGAAAATCTTCTATGACGTTCAATATGCACTTGCTCTTACACTTAAGTACGAGCGTAAAGAACTGGGGACCTTTGTGGACTCATAATACTTTTCCATTTGAAAATGAAAACAGATTAGTACTTCAGATGAAGACTAGTCCATATCTTATAGCTGTACAGATTGCGAGGAGATATTTCTTTTATAAACAACTGCCCATGCACTTGAAAAAGTTTCCAAATGGTAATAGATTTATAGACTTTTGTGCACATTATTTTCAAAACAGATTGAAATATGTTTGTAAAATTGACGATTGTGTATTACTTGGATCAGGTAAAGACTATACTTTAACTTTAGAAGAACAAAATTGTTTTGGAAGTGCTATATCTTGCAAAGTATTCCATAAAATGCTTTGCCACGGACTTCGTTTCACAAGTGAAATTTACACGCGAGCGAATAAGTCCAATGATTCCATCATTGTTACTCGAGACGATACGAAAGGTATAATTACAAATATATGTTCTTATGAGATTACTGAAAATGATCGAGTGGTAAGAAAAATTGTTGTGTTTTTTCGAAAAATTAATATATCATGTCAACCGTATCTTGCAACCAATGATGTGATCGTAACTCATATTAGAGAATGTTTCATCACCGGCGGTTTATTGGAGAAATGTTCTCCTGCATTTATTCAAGGTCACTGTATCATGATGACGTTGAATGGTAAACATTATATTAGTGACATACCAAGAGGATGTCTTGGCGATTAATATTGATATTATTTTCTTCCTAATTTTGTTAATAGTAATATCTGTAACAAATCTTTGTAATACAAATAAAATTAATGTAATTATAAAAAATTGTTTTTTATTTATCGAGTTAGCTTTATTGTATATTTATCGAACAACTGTTGAAAGTTGTAATTGATTGTAATCATTTTAATGCTAATGTACGATTAAATACGTCTTATTTTGCAGAAGTTCATATTATATTTTGAAAAAGTGTAGAAATTTTTTACGCGAAATTACGTCTTATTACAACATTAATAAATTTTTATTTTAATGCCAATGTACGATTAACTACGTCTTATCTTGCAAAAGTTCATTGTATATTTTGAAAAAGTGTAGAAATTTCTTACGCGAAACTACGTCTTATTACAACATTAATAAATTTTTATTTTAATGCCAATGTACGATTAACTACGTCTTATTTTGCAAAAGTTCATTGTATATTTTGAAAAAGTGTAGAAATTTCTTACGCAAAACTACGTCTTATTACAGCATTAATTAAATTTTTATTTTAATGAGATTTTACGATAAACTACGTCTCGATCGCAGAAGTTCATTGTATATTCTCAAAAGTTGTAGACTTTTTTTACGAGAAACTACGTTTTATTACGACATTTACAATTTTCATACTTTTTCTTACTATTTCGTAATATTTCCTATTTGGTTGCAGAAATGCGTGATTTAACAGTAAAATCACGTAGTTCTTTGTAGTTTTTTTTCCGCCAGGGTCGTATGCTGTATAGGTATGCAATTGGAGGAGTTCTTAGTCACGGATAAATTGGAAAAGATTTACCAAAGCTTACACTTCGAGAGTACTGAACAAAGCCAAACAAAATTATTCTACAATTGAAAAAAATGTTTAGCAATAGTATACTGCGTGAACCATTTCAGACCATATTTGTACGGAAACAAATTTACAATAATCACTGATCACAAACCTTAGGTTTGTTCGAGTTGCTTAAAATCCCTAAAAATTTTTGCACTCGAGATGAGATAAATATATATTTGATCGTAAGAAAAAGAGAGACGACAAAGAAAATAATTCAAAAAGGGCAGCAACACGAACAGGCCTCTTTAGTATGGTTACATTCAGTTAAGGACCGTACTTCTAGATTATGGAAATGGCGTCTTAAATTAGAAGAATACGAATATGAAATACGAGGTGTGATCAAAAAGTAAGGTGACTTTTTGAATTTTGCGCGCTCTGTACACTCAAATTTCAAATTTTTTTTTGTGTGTGTTGGTACACCTGTCACGATCATATGTTCACAGTTTTGACTATATATTAGGAGTTCAAATTGAAAACCGCCGTTTTCCAGTAGATGGCGCCAGCGGTAAATGCTGGCGCCAAACGTTAGATCAAAAATTTTAAATGTAAGGTTGGGCATCTGGCAACAATTCCTTATCATTACAGTTGTGAATTTTTATCGGCGTTATATATTTTTTTACGATCGAAAATGTCGAAATTTGTGCCCAATAAGCGTCATTTGCGGGAAGTTTTGCTTTTTGCCTTTAATTCGAAAAAATCTGCGGTTGAGGCGCGTCGAATGATTGTAAAAACTTATGGTGAGGCTTCCATTAGTGAAAGAACGTGTCGAGAATGGTTCCAACGCTTCAAAAGTGGTGATTTCGGCGTAGAAGACAAGGAGTGTCCCGGACAGGTGAAAAAGTTTGAAGACGCACAATTGGAAACATTACTGAATGAAGATTCATCTCAAACGCAACAGGAGCTTGCAGATTCATTGGGCGTAACTCAACAAGCTATTTCACATCGTTTGAAAACCATGGGAATGATCCAAAAGCATGGATACTGGGTGCCATACGAATTAAAGCCGAGAGACGTCGAACGGCGTTTTTTCGCGTGCGAACAGCTGCTCCAACGGCAAAAACGGAAGGGTTTTCTGCCTCGTATTGTAACCGGCGATGAAAAGTGGATCCATTATGATAATCCAAAGCGAAAAAAATCGTGGGGCTACCGCGGCCATGCATCAACATCGACGGCCAAGCCAAACATCCATGGCTCGAAGCTCATGCTGTGTATTTGGTGGGACCAGCTCGGCGTGATTTATTATGAGCTGTTGCAATCGGGTGAAACCATCACAGGAGTTCGCTACCGAACATAACTAATGTGTTTGAGCCGAGCATTGCAGGAAAAACGGCCACAATACGAGCAAAGACACGAAAAAGTGATGTTGCTGCACGACAACGCTTGGCCACATGTTGCTCAGCCACATGTTGGCCACAGGTTGTTAAAACCTATCTGGAAACATTGAAATGGGACGTCTTACCTCATCCGCCGTATTCTTCTGACATCGCCCCTTCAGATTACCACTTGTTCCGATCAATGGCGCATGGCCTGGCTGAGCAGCACTTCCATTATTACGAAGAGGCCAAAAACTGGGTCGATTCGTGGATCGTCGCAAAAGACGAGCAGTTTTTTCGACGCGGGATTCGTATGCTGCCCGAAAAGTGGGAGAAAGTAGTGGCCAGCGATGGACAATACTTTCAAGAATAAGTATGTAATTATTTTTCAACAATCAATCCTCAAATTTTGACAAAAAACGGCGGTTTTCAATTTGTACTCCTCATAGCATGTGTTGTTGTTATGTGAGAGGCATAAAGGTTAGACTCGTGTTTGCGTGCTCGGCGATTTTTTGCTGTTGAAAATAATGGAGCAGAGAGTTTGTATTAATTTTTGTGTAAAAAATGGTATTAAGTGTTCAAAATCTCTTGAAATGTTGACAGTGGCGTACGGTGAGTCAACTTTGAGCAAAAAAAATGTTTATAAATGGTATAAGTTATTCCAAGAGGGCCGAGAAAATATTAACGATGAATCTCGCTCTAGACGGCCCAACACGTCAAAAACCGACGAAAATGTTCAGGAAGTGAAAGAAATTGTGTTGAAAAATCGTCGAATCACGATTAGAGAAATAGCTGATGATCTTAACATATCGTTTGGTTCATGCCAATCAATTTTAACGGATGTTTTGGGTATGACACGTGTGTCAGCGAAATTCGTTCCAAAACTGCTTAATTTTGATCAGAAGCAGCGTCGCATGAACATCGCCCAAGACATGTTGAACGACGTCAATGATGATCCTGATCTGCTCAAAAGGGTTATAACTGGTGACAAAACATGGGTATATGGTTATGACGTCGAAACCAAAGCCCAATCATTGGAAGAGCCCGGGAGAGCCAAGACCGAAAAAGGCACTCCAAGTTTGTTTGAATGTGAAGGTTTTGCTCACAGTTTTCTTTGATTACCATGGCGTTGTGCATCAAGAATTCCTACCACAAAGTCGTACGGTAAACAAGGAGTATTACCTTGAGGTTATGCGGCGTTTGCGTGAATCAATAAGAAAAAAACGTCCGGAAGTGTGGAAAGAAAATTCATGGATCTGCACCATGATAATGCACCTGCGCACACGTCGTTACTACTGAGTACTTTTTTGGCCAAAAACAATACTATCATCATGTCTCAGTCACCGTATTCACCAGACTTGGCCCCCTGCGACTTTTTCCTCTTCCCAAAATTGAAAAGGTATATGAAAGGACAAAGATTTGCGACGATTGAGGAGATTGAGGCTGCATCGCTGGAGGAGCTCAAGGCAATACCCAAAAGTGCATTTCAGAAATGTTTTGACGACTGGAAAAAGCGCTGGCACAAATGCATTGTATCAGAGGGGGATTATTTTGAAGGGGATAACATAATTTTGGATGAATAAATGAATATTTTTTTATAAAAATGAAAAGTCACCTTACTTTTTGATCACACCTCGTACAATACAAAAAGGAAAATTAAACAGTAATGCAGATGCGTTATCAAGGAACCCGGTTGTTAATTTAACATATCCACTTTAGGCGAATCAAAAGACGTCTCGTCCGACGAATTGATATTTTCGACTAGCAACAAAAACGATAAAAGGAAAAAGGTTAGATTTCAAGATAGCCCTCAACTTAGAAGCGACGAACCCGTCGACGATAATGCAGATTATGTAGACATAAGCAGAAGCAAGGAACAGGAGCCGTTGCATCCACTTGCTCCTGACATCGATTAATTCCGACGAATTACTAAACCCTAAAGACAAAAGTGACTCTGATGAAGATGAAGATGATCACCGAGAAAGTTTAGTAAACACTGATTTTGATATTGATGATGATCAAGCATACCAAGAAATTATGGACCCAATAACTTTGCCCTATGAAATTAGAGAAACAATTTCTGTGCCTCAAACTCAGAATAATCGAAACTCGAGATAATTTAATAAATTCGCACGATAATCATGTAATCTTTATTTTAATGGATGGAGAACCATTTGATAACGGTGCTTTAGAATATTAGAGAAATAATCCATTGCCCAATTATCAAAATCTTACTTATGAGAGAACAAACGTTAGACTCAGAAACATGCATCATGTATTAATTTCTATCCCCATAAAGTTCAATCATAGGACTCTTGCAGAATCTCAAACTCTAGATAATTGCTTACAATCACTGGTAGACGTAATAACTGAATTGGGTCTTCCATCCATCAGCATTAGTAAAACCGAACGTTTTGATGACATCCCTTGGCGTCATATAATTAAAAGAATTTGTGAATATTTACGAGATAATCATATTTCGGTGACAATATGTGAAAATTTGATACAATCTACCCCTCAGGAACGCGAAGCGCTCATAACGGAAAATCATTCTTCTGCATTAGGAGGTCACAAAGGCGTAACGAAAACGTACAACAGACTAAGAGCTAATTATTATTAGAATACAATAAAGAAAGATATTCAAAAATTTATTCGGAAATGTCGACAGCGCCAAATTAAAAAATTAACTAGAGTAAAGACTAAACAGCCGATGATAATTACAGATACACCCGGCACTGCTTTTGATAAAATATCCTTGGATATAATGAACCATTACCAATCACTAATAAAGGAAATAAATATTTGCTTACCATTCAAGATTTGTTGACAAAGTACTCTGTAGCAGTCCCGCTAAGAGAAGCAAATTTGTTAGCAATAGCAGACGCTTTTTTGAAAAGATTCATCTGTATATACGGATCACCTAGAGCAATCCTTATGGATCAAGGAAATAATTTTCTTTCAGCATTTATAAGGAACTTAACCAGGAAATTTAATATACGACATTATAAAACTACAGCTTACCATCCGCAGTCGAACGCATCACTTGAAAAATCTCACCATGTCTTAATGGAATATTTACGAACTCAAGTTGATAAGGAAGAAAATTGGGATAATTATATAGAATTAGCAATGTTCTCATACAATACTAGTGTTCATGAAGAAACACAGCATACACCCTATGAATTAACGTTTGGAAAACTAGCCCGCTTACCTTCTGCACACGTACCTATTGATTGTAATTTAGAATTAACTTATCAGGAATATTTAATTGACCTATTTAACAAAATACATGATTTACAAGAAATAGCTCAACTTAATTTAATTCAAGCAAAACAGAAAAGTAAAGAATATTATGATAAGAGAATAAACCCAAAACTATTTAACGTAAGATCTAATGTATTCTTGTTAAAAGAGCCATTTAAAGGAAAATTTGCGACTCAATATAGTGGACCATATCGTATTATAGAAATGCTTCCTAATAATAATGTTAAAATTCTAATTAATGACAGACCTCGAACGGTCCACGAAGACAAGCTAAAACTATCTTACATTGATCCAGGATGAAATAATAATTTAACCTTGTGGTTTTTAGCTCATGTTATGGTATAGGAATCGTCCTCATGCGACATTCCTGGAACCAGACCCACCAATTGCTCCCCAGTATATGCTGAGGTTCACAAATTGTGGACGTTTAAGGTGCTATGTAGACTATAACGCGAGTGTAGTTTATTGCACAAACTGTTATTTTATTTAGAGGATTTAAATTCGCCTTTCAATTTCAAACTATTACTATCGCATTACGTTGTTGATGGAATTACAAAACCTCATATGCCGTGTTCAAAATGTTTCAAGGAAATACCAGAGTATAAATTATTACGCGAATGTGATGTCTGCCAAAGAAAGTACTTAATTTTCCTCGCAAAGAGAGAAATCAAGATGTCGTAAATGGAGATAAAACCTTTATAGTAATTCAGAGTGGTCAAAATTTTAGCTTATCACAGCCTAATGTGCATACTGATAATGCCAGGACCTAAACCAATCTTGAATCTGTTCCAAGATAATCTCGAACTTGTTGATAATTTCATTATATCTTGTAACAAAGTTTTCGGATATCTGTACACCAAATCTCCGCAGCGAACGTACATTTGTAACCTGTGCGTGGATTTCCATAATACAGAACGCATAGTCGGACACGGATTCACGGAGGGTGTGCCTAGCATTTTTAATTGTGAAGTTTGCGAAAAATCAATTTACAAAACGCAACCAATAATTAACTGTTCAAGCTGCCTAGTCGCTCGTGAGCGAATACTCAAGCACCTTGAGGAGGCAAACATACCTCGACGAAATTCTAGTTTATGACACTGATAATCGCTAAATAACATATTTGTCTTACTTGAAACCGCCAGCTTATGAAATTGTGCGTGGCGTAAATCTGAATTGACTTGTATACGAACAGCGACGCGACGCCAGACAATAATTTGTAACTACTATTGTACCCAGATAAATTGTATATGGAGCGGTCGTTCAGTAGTCCTTGCCTATCCTGAAAGATATCTACTATCTTGCATCAAAGGAGTTAGATAGCAGCCCATTAATAGTAGTATACCCGGGCACCTTTGCAAAAGGTGTGCCGAAGGTCTTGAACTTGATTGTGAAATGACACATGGATTTCTGGACGGCCACTGTTTGCCTCATGCATGTATCGAATGTAACGGACCTCTTATAAAAGTACGCCCGGTAGCATCTTGCCGATTGTGCTTTTTAGCATACTGATATCTGATGAACAATCTCGCTGTTCATGGAATTACTCACGAACACATTTTTCGACTTTTGTACGATGTAGACTCTCATAGAATCACTGACTTAGTCTTGCGAGAGTAAAGCCATAATCATGATAAGTGCACAAAAAATTGATTACAGTACACAGGAATTTTTACTGATTGCAATATTAATATTGCATATAATCTTACTATTGGAATTAGGATTATACATACTATTTGCCACACTAGACGTGGAATTAGGAACGATCATGCTGATAGTGTGTGTCAGCATTTGTTTAATTATTATTATTATGATTATATTGATTCTTTGCTTTACGATAACTACGTTTTTGACAAAAATAATAGAGGATCTTGTTGATTAGATAAATTTTAATCATCACTTGAATGAATGTAAAATGTTTCAAGTTTTTCCATTACCAGTAACAAGAAAACTTAATAGATTGGAGGATCTTACACTACTCTTGGCATTAGATAAGGTACTGCGAGATGCATCCAAGTTAAGCCTTTGCTTAGGCATTGACGTATACATTTACAACTTCTCAGGATATCGGGAAATAAAGAAATTTTTGCCAAATCGATTTTGTAGATGAAAAGATAAATTTTTTTGTAACCAAGGACGACAGAATTAGTATTCAAGGCGCCGAACGCCTCTCGGCTGTCCTCATCGGAAATAAAGTTGTCAAACACTACAAAAGATTTCAAGAATTAGGATTAACGATTTTCAAGGATAAATCAGGAATATATTATTTTAAAAGAGAAGTTATACCCTATCATGTCATCAGAGAAAACATGACAACCTTTGGTGATGTATCACTATGGAAAGATGACGATTGGACAAATTACTTTAATGTGTGAAAAGAGAAATGCCCCTCATTTTGGGACTACCCACGATGTCAGCATTTCCATTGTCTCTATTTCTCCTGATTTAACTAAAATACCAATCTTGCGGAAATGATAAAACTCTTAACTTTGACTAAAGAATTGCACAAGCTGCAAGACATTGCGCTTGCACACGTAGCAAACAAAACCTTGTAGGAAGCCTCTGTATTAAGTTCTCGATTGAATGTTAACGTTTACATTTATAATTACCCCGAATACCGTGAAATTAAAAGGGAAATATTCAACGAATTTTGCAAAGAAGGAAAAATTAAGACATTAGTAACGAAAGATAATAGAATTGCTGTAGAAGGAGCTATCTACCTCTCAACAGTTCTATCTAAAGATCAAGTATTAATCTGGTTTGAGTATTTCCACATACAAATGGGCTTATTCATTTATTTGGACGAAACAGGAATATTTTACTACGAGGAGAAAATTACACCTTATTTATTTATTAAAGAAAACTTAGATTCACTTGGAGATACATCAGAATGGTCTCACCATTATTGGAAAAAATATTTTATTTTGTGGTATGAATACGGTCTTTGTAAGACTCATGCACAAAGTAAGCATTTTAACATTTCCTGATTCATCTAAATAATTAATTTACGTCGCTTACCATTAATGCTACAAGTAACAAAATGATCAAACTATTAACCCTTAAACATGTAAGTGGGTCTGAGAGACCCATATGAAATTTTGAACGCTTGCTATGTGAAGACGGAATGAGATAGGAGGTTCGGACCAAGACATAAAAAAAGTTTGAAATCTCCTCTTTCAATTGATATAGTTGATCAACTTTTTTGGTCAACTAGAATTTGAACGGCATGGCAGCAAAGTTTTGTTAGGATCAATGCGACCCATATAGTGTGTAAGTGAAACTTCTTTGTGAATATTTTACATAAAAAAAACTGGACAAAATACTTTCGAACAGGTCGATTTGCAGATGTTACTCGCATATACTCTGTTTAAGTTAAAGTTGGAATACTATAAAATGTTGTAGAAAAAAGAGTTTTTCCGAAATATATTATGAAACACATCAATTTTCAATTTTAGACATGATTTAATAAAAAATTCCTCATATTCTCCATGTTACATAATTATACTTTTTAAAAGAAATGACTTTGCCAAATTTTATTTTGAAAGTGTGACTCTTTAGCTTTAAAATGCCGTATTTGAAAGTCCTTAAACCTTTGTTGTTACGAAGATATGATTTTTTGAAGGAAAAGTAGATTTTTGACCAATTTTTCATTTTTGCTTAATGGTTTTGCTTTTATAACTTCACAATAAATTATTTGTCGGTAATGCCGATTATGTAGTCACACTCCTGAGATTTTGAACTTTTGTTTAAAAAAAAATCGTAGAAAAATATTGATTGTAATCAAAATTATAGCTTCTCAAAGTTGAAAAATCTTCCAGACCCAAAAATGTGTTTCCGTATTTTACAGGATTGATGTGTTTAAGGGTTAACATCGACCAAGAAAGTACATATGCTGCAAGATTATGCACTTGCGCATACAGCCGATAATATGATACGAAAAGCGTCAATTTTAAGTTACCAATTTAATAAGAATTGGAAATCGAGAAACCAAAAAGAGTAACTATATTGATTTTGCTAATCAAAGAATTTATTATCTGACAATGAGCGATGACAGAATTGCTACAGATGACACTATTTGTCTCTCAGCAATCCTGCCCGAGAAACGAGCGTTAAGTTGGTACAACTATTTTAGCGAACAAATAACCATGTAAATTTACACGGATGAAACGGGAATATTCTATTTTGGAAAGAAATTTGTCTCTTATTATTAACTTAAGGATAATCTGAGCACACTCGGTGATACCACCGGTTGGACTCACGATAACTAGAAAAATATTTCTCTTTATGGAACCAAATTGGTGCACCTATAACTTGGAAACAATATCAGCAATTTTACATGTTTCCTGATTCATCCGAATAACCAACACATAGTATGTAAAATTAAGAAACCTCAACATGTTAATATGCACCCAAAGGAAAATTGCGCCCAATCAAAGAATGAGACACGATAATTCTCAACCATCTCTTTGTTTTTTAACCAATAAACAAAGTAGTTAAAAATCTGCGAACGAGAGCGTTGGTAGACGACAAACGGTTGAAGAAAGACTAAGGTGAAAGATCATTAAAGGACTTTATAAAATGTTTAAGATTTATACACAACTTCCAGAAGATGTACACGAAGTATATCGTTTACAGGACCTTGCATTACCTCCCGCTCTCGACAAGATACTGCGAAGCGCCGCTAAATTAAGTCTTAGATTAGGTGTTGATGTGTACTTTTATCATTTTTCCGGACTATTTTTATCATTTTTCCCACCATAAAGCAGTATTATAGCACAGATTTTTTAGACGAAAAAGAAATAGAATTCTTTATTATGAAGGATGACAATAGAATGGCGATAAAAGGATCAGAGTGGTTTTCTGCCATTCTGCCCAGGGATAAGATGTTAAAATGCTTTAGGCAATTCCAAAGGCCAGGATTACGAATTAAAATAGATAAAACGGGGATATTCTATTACGAAGATACTTTATTGCCGTCCAATGTTATTAAAACACAATTTTGCCTTTTTAAAGACCCTTCTGAATGGTCTCGAACCAAAAATAATTGTTATTGGCACTTATTGATAGATAAATGTTCATCTCTTAAAAGTCGGCATGTCTATCGATCCCCGGCAGTCCCCATTTTACCTAGCAGTAAGGTGCAGCCACAATAACACGTTATTTGTAAAACCAAGTATATTTGTTAGCACTTAAAAACTTATACTATTACATATATTCTCTATTAGTTCTTATTTGTAATGTTATAACGTCACGTTGATCATGTTTCCACAAAAAATAATTGCAAAATTAATTATTTCTAATATTTTTGTATATCTTTGCGCAATTTTGTACACATTAGATTTAAGGATATGAAGATTACAATCGAGTAATTTGCGAAAGCAAAGAAAATAAAAGATTTTATGTTACTACTTGTAATGAAACGCCCCTCCACCTCGCGCGCACTGCCACTCCGCTCCGTCCACCCGAGCACCGCGGCAACAAGAACCACGTGCGCGCACCGGCTAACCTCTTGACGCGATCACGCGACAGCACGCGCGCCGTCCGTGGCGTTCTGTAACGTTTCCACTCCGAGCCCGCCGACCAAGCGCGCGGATTGGTTCGTCCAGCCGCGCGATCGGATATATAAGCCGGCAGTGGGAACACCGAGTCAGATCTTCCCGGTCCGCCGAATCGGACAGATCGAGAATCCTTGACCGCACCTCCGATTCCCGTAAGGACGAGAATACTCGCCTATTCCAGTACCTTCGACGAGAATCTTCGGCTACCCGACGTACTTCCGAACACCTTCTCCGCAGCCAATCACGGCGAGCATCCTCGCCGCGTTCCGCAGCCGAGCATCCTCGGTGAATTGCGTCACCGTCCGCGACGAGCATCCCCGTCGAGTTTGTGGGCTAAGCATCCCTAGCCAATCAGCTTCGAAAACTCGAACATCGTCAGAACATCCGCGTTCTGACGATATCCTTGCCTCAATTTGCGGCTCGGGCGAAGCGCGGAACCGCCACCGTCGCACCGACTCCGCGTTCCGCGAATCCCCGATCCCTCCGGACACCGTGTCCGCTTAAACCGTGCGTTTACCGTACAGTTTATCATTGCGACTATCGCGATAATGTAGATTATGATCATTGTTACTATTAAGTTCTTGCTTACATCGATTACTGTTTTTGTTGTTTATCTTGATTACCGCGTTAACATAGATTATTATTCTTCTTATGTTTTTTTCTTTTCCGCTATTGTTTCGTTACTCCGAGCATCACTTTACATTGAATTGCACTAGCACGAGCGTTTCGGATTGCACGAAAGCGTTTGGTCACTACGATCACCGAGAGCCAATTGCGATTCAGCTTATACCTAGTACGAGGCTCTTTCATTAAAATACCATCTCTCAATGTAACTCTTAAGTTCTTTAAATAAAGATCTAGTCTTTGTTCTATCTAACATTCGAGTGCGATTATTTTACCGAATCCGGCCAATCCGGCGAGCTTATCCGCAACCGTATCCTGATCCTCACCGAACCGACCAAAAACCACCAGCGTTACGTACTTATGTTACCATTCACGTACCTAACCAGTTCTTGTTTACCTTTAACTTTTATTATGACAACTACTTAAGATACAATTTTAACCGTGTTTTAACCATGTTTTGTAAAACGTAGAATTAGTTATTTGTTTATACTAATATCTCAAAGCACGCATTAGGATATCGCTCCGTTATAAGTTTAAACAATTATATTAGTGAGTGAGAAAATACGAAAATTAAATAAAAATTTTTACTACTGGCGTACACAATAATCTCTTGCTTTTCTTATGCATTATTACACGCAACTTAAACGTTCCCTGGCGAATAAGTCGCGAAATCATATAGAAAATAAGTTCAAATAGTCTTAAACTAATTAAAGTATAACCTGGTAACTTCAAAACAATAAGAAAAATCATGAAAAGCTAAGACAAAATCGCAAAATATAAAAGGTTAAAAATCAAATATTGTTACCCCGATAAGCATATCTTTCATTATTCTTTTGTCTGATTTTAGTATCACCGACAATAATTATTATAAGCCAATAATTAAGTGAATCTCCGCGTGTTACAGACAATGTCTATAATACTCGCAATCTTAATAATTGTAAACCCCGTGGCATTCCTCGGATACGACTGCGGAGGATAACACCTGAATATTACTACTATCTCGTCATTGGACGTAGGCGAGTGTAATTTAAACATTAAAACAGCAAATGCAACAGAAGTGTACATCCAGCTACTGCAGTTATCTGTGTACAACTATGCCAAAGTTATCTAGTGTAAGGTGGAAATTTCGCGCACCGTCTAACATTGTAGAATGCACTCCTACATTTCAGCGGTCCAGAACGGCAGAGCAAACTATCTTCATGAAGTTGGACACGACCAGTGTATGAGAACGGCACTTTCTCATTTGGACCTAACAACTATATGACGGGTCTGAGAGTCAATCAGACCACTACCAGAAGTATTACTCTCGCAGGCGGCACCGATAATGAAGGAGGCTGCGAAACAACTCAATATTCAGATCAATATGGAACTTGGAGGAATGTTATAGTACAAGGAGTAGCAAAGATTACTCTTTGATCTTCCTACGCTCCAGTTCACTTGGAATCCGGTAGAATAATATTAAAATCTAGAACAGTTTGTCAACTAAAAGATGGAACTTGCCTTAACTCAGACGATGGATATTCATTCTGGAAAGTCGCCCCAGTATCACCCTGTGACTTTCACCAGTATGACGTACTTTATGAAGGACGAGCAACAAAGATGCAGGAGAATTCAACCAACTCGAATTCGCCAGTGGTCTACGGCTTTACCACTTAAGATACTACATTTGCACTTACTAAAACTTGTGAAATGCCTCTGTGCGGTTATACGCTGTTCCGCACCGAGCATCCGAAACTCTTTATATTGGAAACAAGTAAAGGAGATACTCTTTCCAACCAGAAGCAGATCCCCATAAAAAATCTAGACATTTTTGCATACATGAACTCTAAGTTCGTGTACGTTGGAAAACATATTCGACAACAAATGGTTTCATTATACCATAATGTGATGCAACAAAAGTGTAAACTCGAAAGATAAGTAATCACTAACGCCCTGTCTTTTGTTACAACCTGACGAGTTTGCCTACAGATTAATGAAAGGACCTGAATACATGGCCGTCACCACAGGAGAGGTTATATTTGTGATAAAATGTATACCAATCGACGCCATCGTGCTCCGACCTAAGGAGTGTTACACGGAACTTCCAGTAACCGTGCACAACACTAGCATGTTCCTGACTCCGAAGTCCAGAATACTTACTAAGGTGGGAAATCAACGAGAATGCAACCACGAAATGCCCACTCTGTATCGAATCAAAGACACCTGGATGCAGATGTCACCGGATCCACAAGTTCGACAACTGCCGCCCCAACAGCTTAAACCAATGGCCCAATTAATCTGGAGCTACTTGACACCTGGACCCCTCGCTGTCAGTGGAATCTACTCAGAAAAGGACATAGAACGCCTACGAGAACACATCATGTTCCCCGCCAAGAAACCAGCTGTGCTTAACTCTATTGCCCGAGGCTTGACCGGACACTCGTTCGACCCCAACACCGTTTTCTTGTATAACATGTTGGACGAGGACGCACTAAACAAAATTGCAGAATCAGCAGTCTCTAGAGTTTGGCGAAGATTTATCTCATTTGGATCAGCTACAGCAGGATTATTCGGAATATTTCTGATAATCCGACTGATAAAAATCATTATTGACACTACGATGCATGGTTACGCTTTGCACACTGCATATGGATGCAGTATGCATCTCCTGGGAGCCTTGTGGAGCTCCATTACTTATTTCCTTCTTCACTTGGCCAGAGGACCAGTCGACAAGGATGAAAAACAGCAGCATGACGACCGGATAGCAGTCAGTAAACCAATCGAGGTAACCTCGCGAGCCGCTTAACAGATCAAACTTGAAACCGACCGATTACGTCTTTTAGACTAACGTCACGAGAAACTAACCAATAACATGAAGGATTTGAAAACTAAACTTTTGATGACAGCTCTGGAGGAATCCAGACTACCAACCAAGTAATTTTCATCTAACTATTATTATGTCGACAACCAATAAGCATTCAATGACGGAATTATGATTTTTTACTAGTTATATTATTTAATTGTTTTATGATTATATGGTAGTTATCATTTTATCGTTTTGCTACAATTTTATTATTTAGTTTCTATATTTTCGATCTTTTGTTACTGAACTTTATTATCAGCCTCCACTATATTTGGGATAGCAAAAGTATAATCCATTATTATTCTTTTGCACAATTGTTCAATTATTACTATTCTCGCGACCGTGACACGTGTATTAACCGCGTTGCGATTTTTGACCGATGGAATATAAGATAGCTTTAAGATATTTCAGTTTAAATTTTGCAATCATGACGAACGTATGATTCCATTTGTGGTGATCAACCAAGGTAAGAATATTGCCTTAATCCTTTTACCTTTCAATTCTGACAATGGACAGATTTAAAATGACACATTTTGAAACATAAATAATCTTACACTTACCTGCCTACTCTTGACGTCTTGATTAATCGATGGCAGCATGATTCCCAATTCTTAAAATTAAAATTCTAATAACTAAGAACGTGTTAAAATCAACTAAACAGTTTTTGATCAAATAACGTTTTATTTATTTGCACAATGAAATCAATATAAATGTGAATATCTAGTTTTGCCGAAAATAAATTTTAAAATAATTAATATTAAACTCTTAGTGAACGAAATAAATTTGATTTCTATAAGTTCTTTAACTATTAGCTACACTCTACATGTTACACTAAATTAAATTATTTTCAAAAATTTGATATCTCAAAAATATTTTGTATCTCAAAATTTTAATCGACAAGCTAAATTTTTTATATGACATTAATTGCGTAGTCTCTCGCCCTGAACCCGAGAACCGCAGTCCCATGTCCATATCTTAAATAAATTTTCTATAGTAACTAAATAAACTGGAATAATTTTATTAAAAAAACTTAACCTATATAGTCAGTGTTGGTACACAACCCACATTAGGACATTTACAAAATCGGGATAAAATAATATTATTTTCTTAGTTTTATTATAACTTCAAAATTTTTGATCGATAACCTCAGAAACTCATAGGACATAAAATTACTAATAATCAAAGATCTAAACAATCACACAGGAAGTACCCAAATTTAACAAATTTAACCCATAATAATATAATGATATCAAAAATCTTACGATGACTAGGTGAGCTATGTATTGGCATTAATACCGTTTTACCTCCTCTATAAGCCCACACTAATATTTATCACTCATATTAATATTTATAATAAACTTTTAATTTGTTTAAACAAAATACAAATTTGGAATTTTTATAAATCTTATCGTACAACTTCTTGGGACCCCCAGAATTCAACTACACACCTTTTGTTCGAATCAAAAATATCAACTTTTTTAATTGTTTAAATAAACAAATTATCAAAAATCCGAGATATACGAGAAGCGCTTTCCTCAAAAACAATTTTAGGAATTTGTTTGAACTCTTAATCTCTAACCGTTTCGGAGATAGAATTTTTCAAAGTTACTTACCCCCCCCCTCCCCCCGGCCCCCTTTGCTCAAATTGCACTTACAAGGGGAGGACCAAGTGAGAGACCCTGGGATTTTGATCCCAATTTTTTTAATTATTCTGGAGACGAAAAAAAAGTTTACGTCTCCCGGCGTTTCATCGAATAGGCCTTAGTTTCGAAATAATAAATTTGTGAAAATTGGCCATATCGCGGCGCGCCATATGAGCCTTCCCGGTAACTTTTCTCGCAACCAGTGCAGTTGGCTCCGTGCGTTAGGTGCTTGCTTCACAATCGTAAGATCCGGGTTCGCTCCCGGATGTGTGCAATATATATATATTTTTTTATAAGTGTATTTATTTATCTTGATATTGATATTGTTACGTCCTGCGGAGTAACGATTCTTTCCTTCGCAACCAACGGATATTCTAATTAACGGGCGAGCGACGGTGATCTCACCCCGATCCCAAGAATTCGGTGACTCTCACGGCAATAACCGGATGTCGGAAATTAAGTAGTTATAAATACATCAATTGAGGAGATCTGAGGTGACACCGTTGCTCGATACCGGAAACACTCAAGATAGTAAAATCAGGGATCTGGAAGACGCACGTGTGCATCCCTTTGAGTTCTGATGCCCGACACCCGCATAGCAACAAATCAAAGAATTTTTTGACATTTAATGCTTCTGAGAGTTCAATTGTCAAACCTGCCGCTTTCTCGGATAACAATTACCGAGGAATATTAAAAAGTCGTAAAAGTAAATATTGCACGTGGGTGTATTAATGAATAAAGTGGTGCATACGGCCCTCGATGGGACAAAGGGAATCATAGACGAAAATTTGTATAAATAGGCGCGTTTTCCAGCGGAGCGCGCAGTCTAGTCTTGATCATTCCGAATCGCAGTTCCGTGGCATCTTGTATGCTCGAGTTCTCTGACTCTCGGATTGTGGCCTTTAAACTCGTGCGGAGCGTACGTCTCGGTCGAAAGAAAAAGTGCCATTCGAAACGTGGCTGGTTGGGGTCTGCAGACCATTGCCCATCGCACGCGGAATCCCTCCGACCGGACCATCTCCCGCTGAGTACGGCCCAGTTTGGAGGCCTGCGACTCCGAGAGTATTCCATTCACTATTATCAACACTCACACATTCAGCAAGTAGTAAGTCCAGAATTAATCACCTAGTTTACTTCCGCTCTTGTTCTTTTTCTCGAACACCTTTTCTCTCTTTGCGAAGGATTTTTTGTATAAACATAATATATTCACTAAATTTATTACTCTCCGCTCCCATACTCTCTCTCTCTCTCTCCCTCTCTCTCTCTAATTTTCCTCTTTCTTAGGATTTACTCACAAGAGTCAATCCGGAGGAATCTTTTTATTATTAAATTTCCTCTTTCTTAGGATTTACTCACAAGAGTCAATCCGGAGGAATCTTTTTATTATTAATTTTCCTCTTTCTTGGGATTTACTCACAAGAGTCAATCCGGAGGAATCTTTTTATTATTAATTTTCCTCTTTCTTAGGATTTACTCACAAGAGTCAATCCGGAGGAATCTTTTTATTACTAATTTTCCATTCTTCTTAGGATTTACTCACAAGAGTCAATCCGGAGGAATCTTTTATTTACTAATTTTCCATTCTTCTTGGGATTTACTCACAAGAGTCAATCCGGAAGAATCTTTTTATTTCTTCTCTTCAATTGTAAGAATTTCTTTCTTCCTCTTCCTCTCTTTAGATTCAGCCGAACCCTTTTTTTACCTTCAATCTCCTCTGGTTTCACTCGAACCCTGTTCGGGTTAACCCGAAGGAGTGTTTAAACTCCAACCTTTCGATAAACATAGAGAGAAACGGAGTTTTGTTTTGTTTTTTTTTTGTAAATAATGATAATATTCCCCGAATCCACGAATATAAGTCCCGAGCAGCCGTGAAGCGGGACCGGAGTCGCCACAATCGCCGAATCCGCCGCCTCAAAGCCATAGAGGAACAAATAAATAACATCGCTGCCCAAGTTAACTTAAAAATTATAGAGCCTTTAGTTTAAACCGTTGTTTTTTTTTTATGAATATAAATCATTTTTCAAAATAAACAAATTGTATTCTTATTTACTACTGATTAAAATAAACCAGGTACAATAATTAATTGGTGCTAATTTCATAACCACTACCACCATCCCTCGCTCTTACAAGATAAGCACTAGATCCAAGGTCCCGAGGTAAAGCAATTAAGTTTGTTGCCTCAAAATAGGACCAAGGGACGCGAAGCATCCCGGATATTTTGCCATTGGGGCCTCCCGCTGCGGGCCCTACTGACCTATATCCCGGGTTGTCGACGCGGTCTCCCGTGCCGCACGTGCACACTCTCGAATTGTTACGTCCCTCCCTTCTCCCTCTATATCTTGTCTACCCTTCTTTAACCCTGGACGTAACATATGAGAATTTTTGGGGGCTCGTCCGGGATGACAAGTGCAATCTTAAAAAGCAGGGATGAATACGAGGTCCGGATCGAATAAAGAAGAAGTTGAAAGTACTTACAAAGGTGCTATCGAGAATCAGGGTATTCCTGGACGTTCAAAGAACACGATAATACACACATCAACCCCTGTCCTACCCCCTCGAATCATTCCTAAATCAATTAATTTCACTTATTACGATTCAGAAGCTTCATTAAAAGATAACGACAGGACTCTTGTACCTGGTTCCGGTGATTCCGACGATTCTGGCGATTCCGACGGTTCCGGCGATTCCGGAGACAATACCGTGAAAGAGCGCGACGCCGAACTTACCCTTAAGCGTAAACTAAAGCGTAAAAAAATGACACATCCTCTAACTTTAAATACTTTAAAATACGCTGTAGAAGCCGTCCCGTTTTTCGATGGGCAAAACATCCCGCTATCATATTTTATTGAAGGATGCGAAGAAGCAAAATCTATGTTACCCGGCGAGGCCGAATCTCAATTCGTGCGTATTATAAGAACGCGAATTGTAGGCGAAGCTCGTCGGACGATTCAAGACCAAAATTTTGATAGCATTGCTCAATTAACCGCGTTTTTGAAACAAGTTTACGGCCCATCTAAAACTTTATACCAGTTGCAAGGAGAATTAGGTTGCATATATCAAAAAAATGAAGAAGATGTAGTTACTTACGCGAATAGAGTGAAATTATTGGGCAAACAGATATTGGAAGCGTATAAGTCTTGGGGAAATGCTCCCCCCGATCAAAATATTAAAGCGTCATTAGAGAGGGATATGAGCAAATGCTTTATTAGAGGATTAAAACCCGAAATCGAACAAAGAATCGCGAGAAATTTAAGTGTTCAGGAGACAGTATCCGACGCGTTACGAATAGAAAGAGAATTACGTTCAATAACCGATTTACGACAGGGTAAAAACAACACCTCAGGGCAACTATCAGTTATCAATCAATCGCGCGAAACCTGTCAAATCTGCTACAAAGAGGGACACTCTGCCTCTAAGTGTAGGAGTTGACTCAAACTGTTCAGAATCTCGATAAAATTAATCTAGGAACAGAAATTCTAATCTGTCAAATTTGTAAAAAACGCGGACATTCTGCTGACAAATGTCGATTCCGCGATCCTCAGAATCGACAATCCATCAAATTAATACAACAAACTAATATTATTTGCCAGTTGTGTTCCAAACCCGGTCATAACGCCAAATCTTGTCGAACTAATAGAACCGGTAGTCAAAATAAGCCTTCGGTAATTTGTCAATGGTGCGATAGATTAGGGCATACGGCTGATAACTGCTGGAAAAAACAGAATGAACAGCGTAACACAGAAAATAAACCCAGACCAACCTGTCAAAATTGCAATAATTTTGGGCATATCGCGAGAGATTGTCGATCTAACTCGAGGGCAAATGTGGCGCCTAAGGATACAGTAACGTGCCGTTATTGCAAAGAGCAGGGGCATCTCCTTGAGAATTGCGAACTGCGAATTGCAAGTAATAATCGAAGGAAAGCTAACGGTTCGGGAAATGCGAACGGGCCCTCGACGTCGGGTGTGCAGCAGGGGTCCAGAAGGATCTCACACCCGCCGGAAGCCCAAGAGACCAGGCGAGTAACCATGCATTGACCGCCCGTCAGGTAACCATAAATCTCGACAAGCATAGTCGTGTACCTACCATCCAGGTAAAACTTTGTGAGTCAATTCCGCAGACTACCTTTTTATTAGACACAGGCAGTGGACCCAATATAATTAAAGAACGCTTTGTACCCGAAAATAAAATTATCAATTATAACAATATTTTGAAATTAAGCGGAATAAATGAGTACCCTGTTTATACTATCGGAGAAATTATTCTGCCCCTTTTTGAGAAGGACATAACCTTCCACATTGTGTTAAGCAATTTTCCGATATCACAGTCCGGTATTTTAGGCAACGATTTCTTTAAACAAACCTTTTCGAAAATAGACTATGCTAAAGGCTATTTAAATGTATCAGGCACTAATGTTCCTTTCTTTTCTCCAGAAATTATTACCGCAGCTCCCCGGTCTGAGTCACTGTTTTATGTAAGAATAGGAAACCCTGAAGTAAAAATCGGGTGTATCCCTAAACAAAAAATCGCTCACGGGATTTATTCGAGAGAGACCATAGCAGAAAATATCGACGGCAAAGCATACCTTAGCATTATAAGTACCTTGGACGAAGAGGTAGACGTTCAAGTACCTACATTGCATCTTAAACCCTTGAATGATATATTCGACGATTATAAGTTAGAAGATGAGAACAAACCAGAAAAAACTGTCGACTTAAAGGATGAAATTAATAAAGGAGAAGCAGAAGAGAAAACTAATGACGGAAGAAGAAATAATACGCATTACGGAGATATAAAATTGATTGATGATAAAAGTGAAATCTCAAAAATAAAAACGAGAGAGCATGGTAAAAATAAAAATAAAGAAATAAAAAATAGAGATAATCAATCTAAAAACGAGACAAAAACTAAAAGGAAAAACGAACATAAGATTCAAAGGGAGAACAAAACATTAAGTGAGAATTCTAATTCTCGAAATTATGGAGAGGGAAGTTTCCAAACCTCTTCCAAAATACCTTTCGATCCAAAAATTCATAAGGAGGGAAGTTACCAAACCTCCCTTGATTTGTCCAAGGATCTCAAATTTATTAGAGGGGAAAATTTCCAAACCCCTCCCCCAATGCTCCCCACTCCTGCCGATCGTGAAAAGGGAAGTTACCAAACCTCGAGCGATGCGGTTTCTATTCCAAGAGAGCCAGAAGAAAAGAGCTCTTTTACTCTCCCTGAAAAAATAAATGTTCCAAAAAGGGAAACACTTAAAAGAAGTGATGACCTCTCTCGTTCTATCATCAAGAAACCAGCAAAAGAATTAAATAGTTTATGCTGTTCTAAAGAAAGCGAATCATCCTCGGAAAATATGGCCTCATTTCAACAAATAATTGGAAAACCCGAGGATAAACAAACTCCGACAAGCACAGAGAAACAAAGAATGCAAAAAGAAATATCTCACGAATGCTTAAAAATCTCCAAAACAAATGAACAAACCAGACTCGCAGAAATTATAGAATTATTGCGATTAGAGCACTTAAATACGCAAGAAAGAAATAGCGTAACGAATCTTATATCTTATAGTCAAGATAGATTTTACATTCCCGGAGAAAATTTAACGGCAACTCATGTGTTGCAACATCAGATACCGACAACAGATGATCGACCCATTAATACTAGGCAGTATCGGTTCCCACAAATCCATAAAGAAGAAATAAACAAACAGGTCCAGGAATTGTTAGAAGGAGGCATAGTAAAATTATCTCAGTCACCTTACAACACACCCATATGGATAGTACCCAAGAAGGAAGACTCAAAGGGAAATAAACGTTGGAGAATGGTTTTAGATTTCCGAGCTTTGAATGAAAAAACCATTGGCGACGCTTACCCATTACCCAACATTGTTGATATCATTGACCAGTTAGGTGGAGCACAATACTTTTCAGTGTGCGATTTAGCCTCCGGATTTCATCAGATTGAAATGGATCCGGTTGATAGTCACAAAACTGCATTTACGACACCTTTTGGTTACTACGAATTTGAACGAATGCCCTTCGGTTTAAAAAACGCCCCAGCCACCTTTCAACGCCTCATGGATTTAGTATTATCTGGATTACAAGGCAAAGAATTGTTTGTTTATATGGACGACATTGTTATTTACGCTACCTCATTAGAGGAACACGAAAGAAAATACAATCTGTTGATGGACCGACTCCGAAAGGCTAACTTAAAATTGCAACCAGATAAATGCGAATTTTTAAAAACACAGGTAACTTATCTAGGGCATATAATAAGCCGAGATGGCATTAGGCCCGATCCCAAGAAATTAGAAGCCGTCCGACGATTCCCCAGACCCAAAACACCGAAAAATATCAAACAATTTCTAGGATTGGCAGGGTATTATAGGCGATTCATACCAAATTTTTCAAAATTGGCCAAGCCTCTAACAAATCTCTTAAAGAACGATGTCCGCTTCGAATGGACATCGGATCAAGAAAACTCCTTCGAAACATTAAAAGAGAATTTATGCAAAGAACCGGTGCTTCAATATCCCGACTTCTCCAAACCATTTATTTTAACTACCGACGCATCCGGTATAGCAGTAGGAGGTATCTTATCACAAGGTGAAGTGAATAAAGACCGACCGATAGCATACGCGTCGAGAACCCTAACAGATAACGAAATTAAATATGACACTTACGAAAAGGAAGCTTTAGCTATTGTATATTGTGTAAAACATTTCCGACCTTATTTATACGGACGAAAATTTACATTAGTAACCGATCATAAACCTCTGCTTTGGTTTAAAAATGCTCAAGATGCAAATATGAGGATACTTCGCTGGAGATTAAAATTATCGGAATACGAATACGACGTTGTATATAAAGCAGGAAAAACCAATGTAAACGCGGATGCCTTGTCTCGAAACCCCGTAAATATGGAAGAAGTCGACTGCAATGTTATCACTCGGAGGAAAATTTTTAACCCCGATGATCCAAAAGATGCGAAAATCATTTCTAAAATATTAGAAGAGTACGAAGATGAAGAAGGAGAAGAAGATGACGATTTCAAACTTTACCTTTCGGACAATGAGGAAATTGAAGATCTAATACCCGACGAGAATTTACCTGAAGAAAACTCCGATCTGACACCTTCCATGTGCAAGGAACAAAATGAATCGCAACAATTACAAACCACAGAGGAGGTATTAAATCATGAACCACCTCGCTCTACTGGAATGCAAACTCGAAGCCAGACCAAAAATAAAGATATCCAACAAAAAATATCACTTCAAGATTCGCATGAACATATAGATGAAATAGAGCAAATAGAAGAAAGAAACGATCCGCCGGACAAAGGTAACAACGACAGGGATGACGAAGAGGAGAGCCAAGAAGAAGAAAAAGAAAAGGAAGTAAGGAGAAAGAAACATAAATCAAAACCCATTATTATTGAACATCGAATAATTAAGGCTAACACAATCGATTCTCGCGAATTATTATTTTTACGAAAAGATAATATTGCATATTTTGTCAACACTGATGGAAGTCCACTAGATACGGGCTCGCAAAAATTATTCGAGCGAAATGAAATACCAAATTTAGGAGCTCTAACCCTGGGTGAAGCTAAGGCAGTAAAATATAAGAAACATTATCATATAGCTTTGCCTATTAGCGAAAGACAGCGCGAAGGACCAACTATGACTTTAATTCAAATCACAACAGTCATCAGAGACCTACGCAATATTACTGAAAATTTAAAACTGGAAACAGTAAGCATCGCAAAATCAGACTTTGTGAACAACGTCCCATGGAGTAGCATTAAGCCTTTACTACAATCAATCTTTATAAACTCAACTTCAAAATTAATAATATGTAATGGGTTAATTAAATACCCCCCCAAGGATCTTCGGCCAATTATAATCGGAGAGATACATTGCTCACCCACAGGCGGACACCGTGGAGTTACGAAAACGTATAGTAGAATAAAACACCATTATTATTGGGAAAATTTGAAGTCCGATATCCAACAATACATACAACAATGCTTACAATGTCAATTAAAAAAGTTGGTGCGAGTCAAAACTAAACAACCCATGATAATTACTGACACGCCTGGTTCCTCTTTCGATAAAGTAGCTATGGATATTGTAGGACCTTTGCCAAGAACTAAAAGAGGAAGTGAATATATTTTAACATTGCAAGATCAATTAACTAAATTTTGCATGGGAATACCCCTTCCAGATCAAACATCTGAGACAATCGCAGAAGCCTTTGTTGATAGATTTATTTGTGTGTTGGGAGCGCCTAAGGCGATACTAACAGATCAAGGACGAAATTTTATTAGCGAACTAATGAAAAAGATCGCAAAGCTGTTCAGAATTCGTAAGTTTCGGACAACTGCCTTTCACCCGCAATCCAACGGATCTCTAGAAAGATCACATCACGCGTTAGGTGAATATTTGAAACAGTACGCAAATAATCAAAAAGAATGGGATCGATGGATCGGATTGGCAATGTTCAATTATAATACTGGTGTCCATGAAGCCACCAAGCATACACCTTATGAGTTAGTTTTTGGTAAAATAGCAAGAATTCCCTCAGGCGAATTATTCGGGCCTGAGGATAAACTAACAAGCTACGACGATTACTTAATAAACTTAGCCACTCAGCTCCATGCTATCCAAACTAATGCCCGAGAAAATGTAGTTGAGGCAAAAATTAAATCCAAAAAACATTATGATAAAAAAATCAATCCGCAAACATTTAGGCCTGGGGATCAAGTGTTCTTATTAAAAGGGCCTAAACCCGGTAAATTTGGGAATCATTACACTGGGCCACACGAAGTCTTAGAAATACTGAACAAAAATAATGTAAAAATCAAAATAAAGAAAAATAGCCGAATTGTGCATCCAAACCGATTGAGAATTTCCTATATAAAACCTGCCTCTAACAATTTAAATAAATAGTAACAACAATAATCCAAATTTCAGATGGATTCCCGGCTTATTGCTATAATGTTGATAATAGCATGGACGCGCAAAACGAATGGAATAATAGGCTACGATTGTGGATCACCAATGGCTAATATAACTACAATGTCTCTACTCAATACCGAAGAATACGATATACCCCCTCAACGCGTGAACCAAACCAAAACCTACATACAACTCATACAGATTAATGAATTTAAAACCGTAAGAGTCAGGCAATGCAAGGTCGAGATCGATAGAATAGTGAAAACATGCGGAATGTTTTCCCACACCAGCGATGTACTTAATGGCAAATATTCGTACATAGAGGAAACATCTCGTGAATCCTGTATGCGAATGCAATGGATCGGAGTCTATCGACATGGAAACACTGTTATATCCGAATTAAAGGCTAATCAATCAATCTCCCGGCCGTTGATTTTAGCAGGACACATAGATGAAGGAGGGTGCCACGGAGGTAGTTATTCCGATACTTTCGGGAGCCTAACGTGATCGTGCTCGCCACTGTTAAAATCACACTTCAAGATTACGAAGCAACAGTCCAACTAAACTCTAATCGCTTAATGCTCCGCTCAGGAGTGACTTGCGATTTCAAGGCTACTCATTGTATAGATTTAGAAGGAGGAAACACATTCTGGGACCCGCTTCCTGCGGATCAATGTGCACTCTCCAATTACGCATCCCTCTATGACGGATTCGCAGACGTGTTAATAGATGATACCGGGAAGGAATCCCAGATAGTCTACACTGTAAAATCTCACGAAACAATTTTCGCATTAACAATGAGGGGAAAGTATACACATTGTGGGTATACACTCATAAGAACCGAACATTCGAAACTATTGATTTACGAAACAACCTTCGGAAATTCGATATTTGGTAAACAATACCGCCCACAAAACCTCGATATTTTTACCTATATAAACTCTAAATTTTTGTACGTACAAAAAACATGTGCGCACCCAAGTAAACCAGTTATATCGAGATGTTCTCCAGCAACAATGTATTCTCGAACAGAAAGTATTAAAAAATGCATTGGCTCTCGCCACTCACGCCCCAGACGCTTTCGCTTATCACATAATGCAAGGGCCAGGATATATGGCCCTGCTAGCTGGAGAAGTGATACACATAGTGAAATGCGTACCCGTTGAAGTAAAGATCGCTCGTACTGAGAAATGTTACGATCAACTGCCGGTATTACGAAATAATGTAAGTCTGTTTTTAACTCTGCAAACTCACATTTTGTTACGCCAAGGAACAGAAGTTACGTGCAACTCACTTGCACCTGCCATTTACCTTCTCGAAGATTCATGGTATAAGTTTACACCTAGACCAGTCGAATCACTTCCTCCAATAATTATGAAACCCATGACCAAATCGACATGGAAGTATATTAGTCCCGGCTCACTTGCCACGAGCGGAATATATACAGATAATGACCTCGAAACACTTCGAGATCACATAATGTTTCCTGCTGAACGACCCGCGTTACTCAATACGGTGGCTCGAGGAATGATGGGCCAATCAAGCTCTATAAATGGGGGATCTATTTCTAACCTCTTGGACGAAGCCTCCATACAAAAAATAGCCGCGACAGCATGGGAAAATTTTTGGAATCGATTCTTAATTTTTGGAAATGTCAGCGCCGGCATAATTGGAATCTATATGTCGGCAAGAGTCGTTAAACTAATAATAGATACCTTTGTACACGGGTACGCCTTACATACCGTGTACGGATGGTCAGTATATTTAGTGGGAGCAATATGGGATTCTATCACCCAACTCCTGCTACATTTAGGAAAGGAAAAATACAAATTAAAAAAATCATCACCCTCAGCTCCTGCTGAGTCCGAACTACAAGAAGTAAGACTTTCTGAACTACAAGACGATCCTACGCAAGAAAGACATACCTATCCCTTGCTTCCCCCGCGGGAAGCCACTACCTACACCCTTGAATTAAAAAACTAAACCAATCCTTTACTTCCCAGTTCCCATTCTATTGTTATAGATGACTATGGATATTGGCCACACGAACATAAGACTTCTGACAAGGAGCCCATTGAGAGTGAAAATAATAAAAGCAGACGCGCCCACTCTAATCTGGGTACATCTGCAAAACTCTGCTGACGACTTCGAAGGGCTACTAGAGGAACTCCAACGCAGAATGGCACGGCGAAGTCGATTTTTGCACCACCCACCCGAAGACATTAAACCAGACGAAATTGTTGCTGTCCACGATAGGCACAGATGGCAGCGCGGAATTATTCTTGACACCCACGAAGATGGGACAGCCACTATTCTTCTCAGGGATTGGGCTCGCGTCGTCGAACGGCTCTTCTGCGACATTTACCAGCTTGAGGACAGATTTCGCGACTTTGAATGGCGGGCAATTCCTTGCGCAATAGCTCACGTAGGGCCCTGTCCAATAAAAAGGATATGGCCCCGACGAGCCAGAGAGCTCTTAAAGTTCCTAGTTGAACAAAGAGAAGGTTGGATCAGCATCATGGGCGATGTGGAAGAAGAAGCAGCGCTTGTAAAACTAGAAACAAGAAACGACTGCGGGAGCGAAATGCTCGACGTCAAAGACATTCTTTTGAAATTAGGGCATGCTCGGGACACCGAGAATATTTTGGAAAAAGTATACCCCTCGATCTAAAGCACAGATGTAGTAATAATAAAGTTGGTTAGGTAGAAAACCAATAATCTAATAATAATCAAGTAACTATCTTATAAAATACTCACCAATATTTACTCACATAATAAAAATATATACACGTATATACATATCTTGCAATTAATATGTGCATTCTTAAGGCTAAAAGGTCTGCTACCATTCTCTTATAGATATGCAAATCGAACGCACTAACCCAAGACTGCTGACTGAGAACCCACAAGCGGTCGAAGTGGTAAAGGTAGACTCACCCACTCGATTCTGGATACATCTGAAGGACATGCGGAAGGATTTTAAAAAAATGCAAAGAGACTTAAATAAAAAGACGAGCCGAAAGGCACAGTTGTTACAACCTATAATTGATTACGCAATAAGCGGAGAACCAGTAGTTACACGAGAAGGACAAAAATGGAAAAGAGGAATCATTACAGATGGAATCGAAGAAAATGGTAAAGTAACTGTAGCCCTGTTAGATTGGGGACGCATCGTCCGAAGACGACCCACAGAAATCTACACGCTAGAAAATAGATTCAAAACACTACCATGGCAAGGAGTACCTTGCGGACTGGCTTACCTAAAATCAACCTCTGGAGGACCATGGTCACCAAGAGCAAAAAAGGCAATCAAAGCAATAATCGAAAAGCAAGAAGGATGGATCAACATATTGGGAACTCTAAGGGATGAAGTAGCCCTTGTTGAACTACGATTAAGGGGTGAAAACAAAGGTGAAATCAAAATAAAGGAAATAATGATATTGCTAGGACATGGTGAACATTGCGACGATATTCGATCCGTCCCAGCGGTCGAAGTACCAATGAGTCGCGAAGATCCATGGATCACCACGTGGAGCCAGACCGTAAGCCACAATTCACGAAATAATCAATACCTGAGAGAGGAACTTCGATGCATCACCCTGTTAGAAGGACGACCAATCTATATGAGCCTCGACAACTTACAACTGTTTTGCAGCGACTGTTACCAGAAAATGGCGGCTGATCAAAAATCAAAATATACACCGCTGTTCCCGCACAACTTGGTCCATAGGAGATCAGTAGAGCACAGAGACAAATGCACAATTTGCAAAGGAAGGATGATAAACATCAGACCGACAAGCAGCTGTAAAGGATGCACTATGGGATATCAACGTGCCTTCAAAAAACGCTTAAACCAAGGATGGGGAATAGCCATCGCAATCACACCTGAGGACTACAACAATCATCGAGAGAACTCCAGCAACCATCGAGAGGGCGAGACATCTACAAATTTTTAATACCGCGTTAACATTATAAGCAACTACATATTTCTTTATACCATCAGGAACAGTAGCAAAAAATTAATGTCCATCAACTATGTCAAAGATAGTACAACAGAACTAAATACTCAGGGAGGGGGAAGAACCTCCCAATTAAGGAAATTCATCGAATACCTTATCCCCGAATAATAATAATAATAAAACAAAAAAAAATATATATATATATGTATATATATATATGTAGTAGTAGTTAAATATATAACTCAATCGATGAATTTTCAATTACAGCATGTAACATGCGGGAGTCCTTCAGCCTCCACTGGGCCGAGTTGTTCTGGGAAGACTATCTATATCTGAGCGATCTCCGGTGTGTTACCAGCTTAGGAAACTTGAGAGTATTTCAACAACTTGATGATTATTCAAAAATTTGCAGCAAATGCTACGTAGTTCTGACACCCGTCGTGAAACTCAGATATACTCGTCTATTTAGGCACCATCTAATCCATGTAAACGCCGTGCATCAAAACCGTTGCGCTATATGTCACGAAATAATGGTAATGGTTAGAATGGCCAAATCTTGTCAAGATTGTCTAGAACGATTCGACCACACCGACAGAACACTCCTAAATGCCGGCCACGGCATACCTGTAGCCATTTCCTCAAGGGAAACTTAAGATTACGCAAGCGTAGTGTTACGTATAATACTAAGGGAAAATAAGATTGCAAAAAAAAAAAAAAAAAAAATCTCAAAAAATTACTGAACTGATCGTCACCTGTATTTGAGCATAAGGTAAAACGAGGAAAAATCTTCCTCTGTTCCTTTTATCTGTATACATCTATTCACTACTTGATCGATTGCAGCATACGTATACGCAAATGATGTCTGCAATTCGCAACTTCTGCTGGGGAAAAAAGGGACGAGAAGAAGAAGAAAAATTTTCATCACGTTGTCTGAGCACTGTCATACTCATGGGAAAACTCCGATGCGTCACTACATTGAGAGGACGCCCGATATATCAACGATTCATCAGTTATAAAAAAATATGTGAAGGTTGCTACCTGGCGATGACATTCGACCAACAAAGAAAATACGCGGCTGTCTCAGCACACCTCCTGGCTTACATGGATTTTCTCCACAACCAGAACAAATGCACCAGCTGCCTGCAGGTAATGCTGAGATACAGGGATATTGAAGAATGTCAGGAGTGCCTCAATACATTCGAATACGCAGACATCGTGGGCCTGAAAATGGGATGGGGGTACCCCTCTATTGGTCAACAAAGGTATCATAGACCCGGTTAGACCAGATGAATGATTCTCCCCTGCTGTTAACCGCGATCAAGTAGTGTTCCACATATCAGTACAAGAAAGAAAGAGAGAAATAGGTAAACCTTGTGCCAAAGATAACTATAAACGTATATTTTACCAAAGATAACATAACACCTAGCACCGCAGGCGTAACCTCGGTAGTTTAGATAATTAATAGGGGACAAATAAGCAATCAGAAGCATAGAAGAAAAAAATAATAATAAAAATTTACCTTTTCTTCCATGTCTTTACAATTAGGAATAAAGAGAAGAGTATATGCATAATTATAAACATACATATTCATAAAACAATAATATATATATATAAAAAGAAAAAAAATCGTTTTAATATATATATTCTACTCAAAATAGCGTAGGGACCTTAATTCTGTATAAGCATCTTAAATACTAAGATAACTAACAATAAACAATTAAGCAGCTAGCGATAGACCAATAAGTATTCGATAGACCAATAAGTATTCGATAGACCAATAAGTATTCGATAGACCAATAAGTATTCGATAGACCAATAGATATATCACACGAAGAAAAGAAAAGAGATTTAAATTTGCCTTTTCTTTCCGTCATTACTCACACGTAGGATACGCATACGTATATATAAATATACATATATATATATATAATTAAACGCATATAGTAGAATAAAAGTGAAAAAAATGAAGAAGAAAATTATGTATGAAAGGTATATATATATATATATATATACTTCTATCAACAAATTATATAAATTAATAACAAAAAAAAAAAAAAAAATTTATTGATTTTTCTTTACAGAGTGTGTAATTGTAAAACACATATTTATATATATACTCGTATATCTTCCGTTGAAATAATATAGAACTCTAACCTTGTGTGAGTACCTTAAACGTTTAGATAATTAAACGAGTGCTAATAAATAAATAAGTGTTTGGGAACACGAAGGAAATAGAAAAGATTCCTTGTCCTTCCTGTTTTCACCCACATATATAGAGAAGAATAAAGGGATAAATATATGAATATGTAAGAAATGCAAAAAAAAAAAAAAAAAGAATCCTTATAAAAAATATTATTATTATTAAAAAAAAAAGAGGGGAAACCTTTATTATATATTATGCAAATATTTTTATAAGAATATATATATTTATACCTTGCATCTATCAGGGAATTATGTAAAACCTTACCGAAAATAAGAATTTTTATATTATAAACGCGGCGCTGGTAGTTAAGTAAATAACACTAAACAAATAAATAACCAGGAATACGAAAGAAAAAAAGGGAAGGGGATCTGGAGGTCGCCCTTTTCTTTCCTATTTCTATATAACTCACAACGCACACCTGAGCGCATTTAGATATAGATCTTTCCTCTTCAATATAAGAATTAATAGTTGTCGAAGGAAAGGAATCAAATCTCTTTGCAAATGTTGTACATCCCCAACATTTGTCTAAGCCGGGGGGTGTTACGTCCTGCGGAGTAACGATTCTTTCCTTCGCAACCAACGGATATTCTAATTAACGGGCGAGCGACGGTGATCTCACCCCGATCCCAAGAATTCGGTGACTCTCACGGCAATAACCGGATGTCGGAAATTAAGTAGTTATAAATTCATCAATTGAGGAGATCTGAGGTGACACCGTTGCTCGATACCGGAAACACTCAAGATAGTAAAATCAGGGATCTGGAAGACGCACGTGTGCATCCCTTTGAGTTCTGATGCCCGACACCCGCATAGCAACAAATCAAAGAATTTTTTGACATTTAATGCTTCTGAGAGTTCAATTGTCAAACCTGCCGCTTTCTCGGATAACAATTACCAAGGAATATTAAAAAGTCGTAAAAGTAAATATTGCACGTGGGTGTATTAATGAATAAAGTGGTGCACACGGCCCTCGATGGGACAAAGGGAATCATAGACGAAAATTTGTATAAATAGGCGCGTTTTCCAGCGGAGCGCGCAGTCTAGTCTTGATCATTCCGAGTCGCAGTTCCGTGGCATCTTGTATGCTCGAGTTCTCTGACTCTCGGATCGTGGCCTTTAAACTCGTGCGGAGCGTACGTCTCGGTCGAAAGAAAAAGTGCCATTCGAAACGTGGCTGGTTGGGGTCTGCAGACCATTGCCCATCGCACGCGGAATCCCTCCGACCGGACCATCTCCCGCTGAGTACGGCCCAGTTTGGAGGCCTGCGACTCCGAGAGTATTCCATTCACTATTATCAACACTCACACATTCAGCAAGTAGTAAGTCCAGAATTAATCACCTAGTTTACTTCCGCTCTTGTTCTTTTTCTCGAACACCTTTTCTCTCTTTGCGAAGGATTTTTTGTATAAACATAATATATTCACTAAATTTATTACTCTCCGCTCCCATACTCTCTCTCTCTCTCCCTCTCTCTCTCTAATTTTCCTCTTTCTTAGGATTTACTCACAAGAGTCAATCCGGAGGAATCTTTTTATTATTAATTTTCCTCTTTCTTGAGATTTACTCACAAGAGTCAATCCGGAGGAATCTTTTTATTATTAATTTTCCTCTTTCTTAGGATTTACTCACAAGAGTCAATCCGGAGGAATCTTTTTATTACTAATTTTCCATTCTTCTTAGGATTTACTCACAAGAGTCAATCCGGAGGAATCTTTTATTTACTAATTTTCCATTCTTCTTGGGATTTACTCACAAGAGTCAATCCGGAAGAATCTTTTTATTTCTTCTCTTCAATTGTAAGAATTTCTTTCTTCCTCTTCCTCTCTTTAGATTCAGCCGAACCCTTTTTTTACCTTCAATCTCCTCTGGTTTCACTCGAACCCTGTTCGGGTTAACCCGAAGGAGTGTTTAAACTCCAACCTTTCGATAAACATAGAGAGAAACGGAGTTTTGTTTTGTTTTTTTTGTAAATAATGATAATATTCCCCGAATCCACGAATATAAGTCCCGAGCAGCCGTGAAGCGGCACCGGAGTCGCCACAATCGCCGAATCCGCCGCCTCAAAGCCATAGAGGAACAAATAAATAACATCGCTGCCCAAGTTAACTTAAAAATTATAGAGCCTTTAGTTTAAACCGTTGTTTTTTTTTTAATGAATATAAATCATTTTTCAAAATAAACAAATTGTATTCTTATTTACTACTGATTAAAATAAACCAGGTACAATAATTAATTGGTGCTAATTTCATAACCACTACCACCATCCCTCGCTCTTACAAGATAAGCACTAGGTCCAATCCCGAGGTAAAGCAATTAAGTTTGTTGCCTCAAAATAGGACCAAGGGACGCGAAGCATCCCGGATATTTTGCCATTGGGGCCTCCCGCTGCGGGCCCTACTGACCTATATCCCGGGTTGTCGACGCGGTCTCCCGTGCCGCACGTGCACACTCTCGAATTGTTACGTCCCTCCCTTCTCCCTCTATATCTTGTCTACCCTTCTTTAACCCTGGACGTAACAATATAGTATGCAAATTTCTAAAATAGAAAATTTAATTTAATATCATTTTCTAAACTTCAATTTAAATTTAATTTAAAGGGAATTTGAATTCAAGTAATAATATTTGAAATAATAAATAGGTAATACTAATAATAATATATAAGTTATTTGAAATGGATAACATATAAAGGCAACGTACCTAAATTTTCAAATTGTTTAATTTAAAATTTAATTGGAAATAATATTAACAGTATTTAAAAATTCTAGTTTTTAAAATAATTAATTGTAAAAGAAGAATAATAAACAAACATCTGATTGTGAATGTGAATGTAAATACTTTTATTACAAAAGTTAATTATTTAAGTATTGCAGATTTTACTTATATATTATTATTATTATTACTTATTTATTATTTTAAATATTATTACTTGAATTTAAATTCCTTTCAAATTAAATTAAAATTGAAGTTTAGAAAATGATATTAAATTAAATTTTCTATTTTAGAAATTTGCATACTATATCAATATCAAGATAAATAAATACATTTATTAAACAAAAAGAAAAAAAATATTGCACAGATCCGGGAGCGAACCCGGATCATACGATTGTGAAGCAAGCACCTAACTCACGGAGCCAACTGCACTGATTGCGAGAAAAGTTACTGGGAAGGCTCATATGGCGCGCCGCGGTATGGTCAATTTTCACAAATTTATTATTTCGAAACTAAGGCCTATTCGATGAAACGCCGGGAGACGTAAATTTTTTTTCGTCTCCAGAATAACTAAAAAAATTGGGATCAAAATCCCAGCGTCTCTCACCTGGTCCTCCCCTTGTTAGTAAGAGAGGAAGCAGGGCCGAACACTGTGGACATACTCCCGACTTCGAAATAATTTTTTCTCAAAACCACCCCTTCAAATTAAAACCACCCCATAAGAAAAATTACTTCTTAAAAGGTTAGCAACAACCACCTAGGTTTCAAATTTTTTCAACAAACAATTTAAAAGTAATGAATTTTTGCAGTGAATATCTTATGTATCACTCATATGCCTCGTGTATCTCTCATACGTTATATATTGGACACCCTATATATATATATATATATATATATATATATATATATATATATATATATATATATATATAAAGTCATCCCCATGTCAAGATTAGGGGTTGAACATAATATATAATAATTAGAATCATAAAATGACCCTGTAGTTCAATTTCCATAGCAATATCTTAAACAGTTCAAGAATAAATTCATTTTACATTTTATAATTAATAACAATTAACCTCAAGAGAATAAAAATGTTGTCAAACTATTCAGAATTAAAAACTATCTTTAAAATTTAAATTTCATGTCTTTAGCTCAAATGGTTTTTTAAAAGTAATCCAAAAGTTATTTAAGAAACTTAATGAATTTTTATTGCAAAAACGGCTATATATAAAAAGCTCACACTTATATCCTTTATACATATGGACCTAAGGATCATTATGCATTATAGGACAGAGCTCTAAGTAACTTCAATTTATTATAAAAAATTCCGTTAATAATGAAACTTTAATTGTTTATAACAACTAAACCGTTACCCCCACGGCCTTGAAGTATTATTAAAAAACAGAGAGCTTAAGTTAAAGAATACTCCCCTAAAATCTCAACTCTTCAAGACTAATAGTTTTTACAATACAAAATTCCAAACTTTCATGTTATACGTATACTTCGGTATGACAAGATGGCGTGTACACAGGGTACACGAGAAACGCAAAGTCTTATACTTGTAAAATATGAACTTTTCCCATATGACTCTCATTAGATTTCTATAAAATTAAAAATAATATTTTGCTATACTAAAATTCTTATTTCATAATTTTTACTTGGAAACCTTAAAGAGATTTACATTCATTAATTAATTAAAATTATCTCTCTATTTAAAGTAATAGTCCTTCAAATTGAAGCTAAAATATATTGCCGTGATGACATAATTTTAATTTGTTACTGTAATGAAAAAAATTTAAATATCAACTCAATTCATTGTTTCATATATAAGCAACAATATAAAATCATCTTGAAAGAATTTATGATCTTAAGCAGACATAATTTGCTTAGATGAAGAAAATTTTTCTCTTCGTGTAAGTACTATACGAGGTGTGTTCAAAAAGTAACGGGAATTTTTAAATTTTGCGGGTTTGGAGAGTCCGACAGTCAAATTTTTTTTTTTGTTTATGTTGGTATACATGCCCCTGAAATGTTGAGCTGTATTCATTGTTTACTTTGTCTGTGACAGCCGCTAAGGTTACACGTGTTTTTATAAGCTCGGCGATTTTCGTTTCTGAAAAAAAATGGATCAAAGAATTTGTATCAAATTTTGCGTAAAAAATAACATAAAGTGTAACAAAGTGTGTGAAATGTTAATAAAGGCCTATGGTGAGTCTGCTATGAGTAAAACAAGAGTTTACGAGTGGTATAATCGTTTCCAAGATGGCCGTGAAGACATTGAAGATGACGAACGCCAAGGACGCCCCAGCACATCAAGAACCGATGAAAACGTCGAAAAAGTGAAAGAAATGGTTATGAACAATCGCCGAATCACAATCAGAGAAGTCGCTAAAAAAAATACCCGAATTTATGGAAAAACAATTCATGGCTTTTGCACCACGATAATGCACCTGCTCACACTTCATTGCTTGTTCGTGAATTTTTGGCCAGAAACAATACTGTAATGATGCCCCAGCCTCCATATTCGCCAGACATGGCTCCGTGTGACTTTTTCCTATTTCCAAAAATAAAGAGAACCTTAAAGGGCCGTCGGTTTACAAGCATAGATGACATTAAAAGCGCATCGCTGAAAGAGCTAAAGGCTATCCCAAAGATCGAGTTTGAGAAGTGTTTCGGGGATTGGAAGAAGCGCTAGCATAAGTGCATAATATCTAATGGTGACTATTTTGAAGGCGACAACATTAATGTAGACGAATAAATAAATGTTTTTTTCAAAAAACGAAAATTCCCGGTATTTTTTGAACACACCTCGTATTGCCGTGATAACATAATTTTAATTTATTATTAAAAATCGTAATTCTATTAACATTATTTTTCAAACAAATATTCGTATCCGGGTAAATTTCTTTATGCAATTAAAAATTACAACAGCGCGCGACAAACCGCGGTATCCCATATACCGGCCGTATAGGCGCAAGGGATACCATTTCTGTCAGTTTCTCGAACGCCTCGATTCCGTGTCTTCTGTCTCGATGCAGCGTCGAGCGAGAAAGATGCGGTATCGAAACGGTTCCCACTACTTTCTGCCGGCACCCCAACCTCCGCCGCGCTACCGTGAAACATGTGTGTGCGCGCCTCGCGTGTGTGTGACAACCGAGCGTCAGCGCGAAGAGACACCATTTATGCCGGTGCGTGTACGTGTAACTCGGTCCTGTTGTGGCGACTGGTTGGTTTCCCCTCTACTCGCCTAGTGAGTTAGAATCTAGGGAAGCAAGGCACGTTCGTTGCCTGCTTGTGCCGTCGCTCACTTGTCTGAGTTAGTCGTGGTTACATATACTCTCTCGTCAGTTCTCGTTGAGCCTTCGCGTCTTCGCGTTAAGTAGTACTAAGTTGCGTCATTATGTATTTTGGTTCTCATTAATAAATTTGTGTTGTTATTTAACAATCAGCGTACTCATTAAGCGAATGCCCTAACAAACATTAAAATTATTGTGGCTAGTTCCCACACTGTGCCGAAGCATCTGCCATCTAAGGAGCGTTTAGTGAACTACAAGTGCAAGTCGGTAAGTCAACTCCTACGGTAAAACGTGGAGACACCATTATCATACACCCTGTATATATACAGGGTGTTTCAGACCACCCGTACACCCCTTTTCTCTTCGCAGGATTAGGACCAATCAAAAATATGTTCAGACGAAAGTTGTAGGGTTTCAAAAGATCTATTCAATGATCTTATCAGTTTGACCTTGGATGGCGTCGCCAAGGTCAGATCGAAATCACATTAAGTTTTTTAAATGGAACACCCTATTTTTGATTCCAGAATCTAATAGCTGGTGTCAAGACCTTTCCAAAACACTATAAGAATGTTTATTTTCGTTGACTACTTTCCGAGTTGTGCGGCTTGAAAGTTACACTACCGCCAGCATCAGCATTACTCAAGATGTACCATGTGGTGGTTACTTAGTCGGATTTAATCTTGTGTGTGGGTGTGTGCATACGTGCATGCGTATGTGTATGGGGGAGGAAAAGGGGAGTCAAAGTTTTATGTACTCTGCTTTTGTTTATTAACTGGATTGATTATGTTTGATGATCAATCATGTCCAGATTGACTGTATGCATTTTCCCGTGCTTAGCATTATCCAGAATGAACGACGTGGACTTGACGAGAATTTCATCCCATTGGGGTGCTTGATTCACGTGAGTCCCCTTGCCTCTCACGTTTGGGGTGCTTGATTCACGTGAGTCCCCTTGCCTCTCACGTTTGGGGTGCTTGATTCACGTGAGTCCCCTTGCCTCTCACGTTTGGGGTGCTTGATTCACGTGAGTCCCCTTGCCTCTCACATTCGGGAATGAATGAGTGTATGTTTTGTTAAGCGACTAAATGTTCAAAGTGAGCACCATTTTCTGCGATGCAAGCATCAACTCTATTTTGAAAATCATTGGTTGCTCGAAGAATTTCCTCGGCACGTAAGGATCGAATTGCTTCACTTATTCTACGAATCATATTATCCCTCGTAGTCGGACGTTTATGATAGACCAAGTTTTTTATCCTTCCCCAGAAATAATAATCAAGGACGGTGAGATCTGGTGATCGGGGTGGATAATTGATTGGACCGTATTTGCCTATCCACTTGTCGGGGAACATAGTATTTAATGCCGCACGAGCAACTCTCGATGTATGAGACGGACATGCATCTTGTTGGAACCACATGTTCAGGCGCAATTGCAGAGGAATATTTTCTAGTAAGACAGGAAGATCTGTCATTATCAAGGCGGAATATCTATCACCGTTTAGATTTTCGTCAAAGAAAACAGGACCTATGATTTGACTTCCAATAATTCCACACCAAACATTGACTTTCCAAATGGTTTGATGATCTACTTCTCTCAACCAGTGAGGATTATTTTGTGCCCAATAACGAGAGTTCCAAGTATTAACAGATCCATCACTTTTAAGTGTACATTCGTCAGAAAATAAAATTTTCAAGTGGAAATCAAGTGGTTGCTGTCTTATAAAGTTGCAAAATACAAGTCTCTGTCTAATATCGTTATAATTCAACGCTTGATGAACAGACATTCTGTAAGGGTGAAATTTGTTATTTTTTAGAATGCGCCAAACACTGATTTTACTAACACCAGAATCTGCGTCGTCTTAAAGAATCATAAGGGTTCAATTCTGTCGATGCAAGAATTTCCACTGTTCTTTCATCCATAATCGGACGACGAATTTGTGTACCTTTGTTATGTTGAGGCTGAACGACACCTTTAATTTTGATTCGTTTAGCCAAACGTGAAAAAACATTTCGCGAGTGAGGAGTCCGATCAGGATAACGTTCCCGCCACAATCTTTCCGCTGCAATGAATGTACCTCGACACTAACCTAAAATTAGCAGCATATCATATGCTTCTTCATTGGAATAGGACATGGCTAAATAAACCTAGACTAATAAAGAGGGTCGGATTTTTGTTGCGCGATTGATACTGATATGACGGTTATTGAAGACGTAGGTGACAAGTTTGAGAGAGTTATTGTCACTCGTGTTGAATTGAGTCACAATAGCGTTGTGGTGAATACATCTCTACTACATCCTATGCAAATAACAATATGTATAAAATCACGAGTTAGACATCGTTACGCAGAAAGCCGCGCTCGTTATTGCTCGTGTGCTACCGTTAAAGTAATAATGTAATTACATAATATTATGACATACATATGTATGTGACTATCTACGGTCGCGACAGCTAACTTTCACGATTTTTCATGATCTGTTTTTGTTGGCCCGGCTCGCGTGTTTACTTTCTTTGTGTCGGCTGCACGGCTTTCTGCGTAACGCGTGATTTTATATTGTTATTTACATGGTGTTGGCGGTAGTGTAACTTTCAAGCCGCACAACTCGGAAAGTAGTCAACGAAAATAAACTTTCTTGTAGTGTTTTGGAAAGGTCTTGACACCAGCTATTAGATTCTGGAATCAAAAATAGGGTGTTTCATTTAAAAAACTTAATTTGATTTCGATCTGACCTTGGCGACGCCATCCAAGGTCAAACTGATAAGATCATTGAGTAGATCTTTTGAAACCCTACAACTTTCGTCTGAACATATTTTTGATTGGTCCTAATCCTGCGAAGAGAAAAGGGGTGTACGGGTGGTCTGAAACACCCTGTATAATAACTCCCCCTGTGTTCTTATTTTCGCTATCACATCTAACTACAGTGTAACCCGGCACATTTCCTTCACTGTCTTCTATCTCACTAATCAGGCTGGTCTCCGACATCGCTATCATCACAGAATTTATCCTTTTCATAACTTGATGGTGGAGTTCGTCTATGTGCGTTGGTAAACTCTGCGCATGTGTATACATAATATTTCTTCTTTCTTCGGTAGTTGCTATTTTGTATCCTGCCAACCTGCTCTCTTCTTTTCTTCCTGTAACGCCCTCTTAAAAGTCGGACATTTTCGATTGATGGCTTCATGTTCGTCATTTATTTTTAGATTGTATGTTCTATTTTTGAACATACAATTCACACATTTGCTCTCCGTCGCTGTGCAAACACGCGAGCTATGATTCCCTGCGTATTTGCAGCATGTTTCTTCTCTCGTACACTTTTTAGCAATGTGAAAGTATTCCCAGCATTTATATCATCTTTTGACACTGACGTGATTATATACAGGACATTTCTTCCATCCTATATTTAGTTTTGATTTCTTCAATATCAACTTGTGTGTTTCTTCATCTACTTTCATTATTATTGATTCTTCTTCATTTCTTCTTTGATTATTACTCTTTTCTTTAACCATTCTCTTCACAATTCGTATATTTACTATATATATTTTATTTTGCTTCTTAATCATATTTATAAGTTCATTATCATCTAAGTTCATCTCTTCTAAATTTATGTTAATAATTTTTACTTTTGGTTTTGATTGAGACGACTCCAGCACTTTATAATTCTCTCCCAGCTTAGCTTGTACTGTCTCTTTCAATTTTTTTACCTTTTCACCAGGTTCACAACCCATAATTACTACTCCTTGGCTTCCTTTCTTTAATTTCGTTACTCTTTTTGCCATATTATTTATATCTACCTTCTCTTTTATTACTTTTTTTGTATCTTTACTCTCCTGTTGCAATTTTGGTTTAACTATTATAACGTTTTCTTTCTTCTTTTCTTTAGCTGCTTCACTGTAGCAATTCTGTGGTCCTTCCTTTGACCCATACCTGTTCCCTGTATCATTTTCTTCAAGTTTTCTAGTTCTTGCTTGATATTTCTTAATTCTTCTTGAACTACTTTTTTAATCATTATTTTAATTTTATTTTTACGTACCGTCTCATTTTTTCTTTCTTTTACAGCTCGTATAATCCAATCTATTTTTAAATCAATGCCTGACCCTTTACTTCCACTGCTCATTGTTGTGACTGCTCCTGTAGACCCTACAGATCTTGTTGATGATGTCCTATCTCTTCCTGTCGATGTCGGTACTTTCTCAATATCAATCAAAAATTCTTCAATTGGGCTCTTACACGGCACGTACTCTTGGTTTCTATCAAATATTTTATGCTTTATTACACATCCTGGATGGTAAAAAAGCTACGGGCAAGTTTTACGTTTAACAACTTTGCTCTTAATTGCCTTCTTACATGCCGAGCATCGATATTCTGCGTATTCCTCGTCCATGCTGATAATTACCGGCCGAAACCGTTAATATCAGCATAAGCGATCCGTCACCTGTGATCCACTTACACACGTCAGCACTATTGTGTCCACGTATAATGTCTACTGTCTTGTGAGACTTCGATGTCCCGAACAATAATTTCACTGTTCAAGTTCACAGATCGCCATATCCCGGCTAGATAAGTTTCACTATTCTCGGTCTATGACGGCGTAAGTCAAACAACTTATTTTACGTCTTTTTTTACTTTAAACCATTTAAAAGTTATTACATTTACGGAGCAATTCTCGACAAGTCTTCTCCTTGCGCGCGCGTGCGCGCGCGAGAGAGAGAGAGAGAGAGAGACGTGTCCGATCAAGTTTGAACGTGTATCACTTATCATCTTGCACAGCGATCAGCCTTTATCTTCACGAAGACAAAATATCCATATGAAATTCGAAATTTTCCTGTTTTCTTCTTAAACTACATCACTTATCACATTCACTATAATCATTCTTTTGGTCGAAAAATACTAACGCATACAAATCACTATAATTATTTCTTTTTCCAAAATAGAAATGAAGAATTTTGATTGGTTCATTCTTTTATGTGTTATGCATTATGTAAGAGTGTGTGCTTCCGGCTTTACTCAGAATTAATACACAAAGCATTTCAGCCCAGCACATTCTAGCAATGTTGCAGTAACGTTGCTGCAAATGTTATTGCTGAAATGTTGCAATATTAATAAATTTTGTGATGTATCGTTGTAGAGTTTTATTATATTAAATACATAACATTGAAATGTTGCTGGGACATTTCAATGCAATATTTCAAAAAGCGGACACCTTAATGTTGCTGCAATCTTTCAGAAATGTTGCAGCAATATTTTGCAATCAACATGCAATATTACAATGTTTCAATGAAATCATTCTGCAATGTTCCTGCAATCTCTCTGTGCTGTATGGGATATTGTCATTTTATACAAAGCACTATCATCAATTACTATTAGTCGCTACTAATCACGCGTGAGAATTACTAAAAACAAAAACCACGTGTTTACGAGGTGTGTTCAAAAAGTATCGCGAATTTTGAATTTTCGCGGGTTACGTATATTCGAATTTCGATCTTTTTGTGGCGTTATGTTGGTACTCATGTCTCTCACTTATGCCGACAAGCTCGGCCATTTTGAATGTTCACTTAATTGTTGACAGCTGCTTTGCTTGCACGTGTTTTGGATCGTCTTCGATTTTTACCTATTCAAAAAAATGGATCAAAGAACCTGTATCAAATTTTGTGTGAAAAACGAAATTAAGTGCGCGGATGCATTCCGAATGTTGACTGTGGCATACGGAGAAGCTACCTTGGACCGAAGCAACGTTTATCGGTGGTACAAAATGTTCTCAGAAGGCCGAGAAGATGTGAACGACGAAGAGCGTGCCGGACGCCCGAGCACTTCAACAACAGACGAAAAAATTAATGAAGTGGAGAAAATGGTATTGGCCAATCGTCGAATCACCGTTAGAGAAGTTGCTGAGGACCTAAACATATCGATTGGCTCGTGCCATTCGATTTTTATCAATGATTTGGGCATGAGACGGGTCGCCGCGAAATTCGTACCAAAATTGCTCAATTGCGACCAAAAATAGCATCGCATGAACATTGCTAATGAGATGTTGGACTCTGTCCGCGACGACCCAAATTTGCTCCAGAGGGTCATAACTGGTGACGAATCGTGGGTTTATGGTTATGACGTGGAAACCAAAGCTCAATCATCTCAATGGAAGCTGCCGCACGAACCAAGACCGAAAAAAGCGCGCCAAGTTCGGTCGAATGTGAAAGTTTTGCTGACAGTTTTCTTCGATTGCAGGGGCGTGGTGCATCATGAGTTCTTGCCACAGGGTAGAACGGTCAATAAGGAATATTACCTGCAAGTTATGCGCAATTTGCGCGAAGCAATCCGCCAGAAACGCCCGGATTTGTGGAAGAACAAAAATTGGCTTTTGCACCACGATAACGCCCCTGCTCACACATCGTTGCTTGTGCGCGACTTTTTGGCCAAAAACAACACACTAATGATGCCGCAGCCACTGTATTCCCCAGATCTGGCCCCCTGTGACTTTTTCTTATTCCCTAAACTGAAGAGGCCCATGAAAGGACGACGTTACGCTACGCTTGACGAGATAAAGACGGCATCGAAGGAGGAGCTGAACAAGATAAAAAAAAAATGATTTTTTGAAGTGCTTCGAAGATTGGAAAAACCGTTGGCACAAGTGTATAATATCTCATGGGGATTACTTTGAAGGGGACAAAATAGATATTCATGAATAAATAAATAATTTTTGAAAAAACACAAAATTCGCGATACTTTTTGAACACACCTCGTACACGACGACACACAACACGTGTTTACAACAAAGAGGTTAGGTTATATCCTCTTTGTTTTACAAGCAAACAGTCGACTAGTTTTATTATTCGCGTAACACTGCGTGATTGACGTTTTAAAAATCAGAACGCGCTAATTAAAAATTACAAATATTATTGTTGCGCCCATGTGTCACGCCTGTGATCGTGAACTCGAAGATTTCACGCTCATCCCGGATGAGCCCTCAAACGTTGCACTCGCGGCGCGTTTACGGCTCACGTTTCTCGAGCGACTGTCTCTTGTTTCATATCAAACTCAGTCTTCCGACCGTCAAAAATCGGGATGACTTTGAAATCTTTGAGTTTACAGTCACATGCGCAACACGCAGGCGAAATAATATAAATAATTTTTTATCGATACATATAATTTATTTAAAAATATTGCAAATGTAATATTTTTAAATAAATTATGTTGATTTTTTATTACTCATTTCTTATTAATTTTTGTTGAAAATTGTATGAAACATATCATACAATTTCCTTGAGTATTTTATTCACTTTTTATAATATTGTTATGTCCGTCTCACTTGACACTCGCTTAATAATAACACGGATTTTTAAGAAAGAGCTTTAATGCAAAAACTAAGAACACAGTAAAACAGAATATGGTATACGGTATTTCGCACAAGAAACGGAATCGCTCGCACAAACGTCAATACCATTCAAGCGCCCAAATCGGACTCAGATGTCAAACTATTTATTTACATCATCGTCCTAGAGACGATCTTCTGCCTCCCTCTCTCTCTCTCTCTCTCTCTCTCTCTCTCTCTCTCTCTCTCTCTCTTTCACACCCCCGATTTTGGAAGAAAAACAATTTTTAGAATCCCTCTCCCCCAAGGCGAGGATTTTTAGAGAAACACGACGACTTTTGCCCTGAGCTCCTGCCACAGATTACCAAGCATCGCTCGCGTTAACCTCACACCAACATCTTTTTGGAAGAAAAAGAAATCCTAGATTCTCTTTTGTTTTATTCCAACTTTTGCCACGGGTAATCGAGCGTCGTCTTCCACGAATCAGACCAAAATGACGACTTCCTGCTCTATCCTGGGCTCCTGCCACAGGTTACCGAGCGTCGTCCGCGTCTACAATCACAATCTACTTGACGACTTCCTGCTCTACCCTGGGCTCCCGCCACAGGTTACGGAGCGCTGTCTTGAGCAATCTTAAACAAACGACGACCTTCTGCTCTCACCCGGGCCTCTGCTTTGGGAAACATTTACTGCGAATTTATTTTCTTGAACTAAACCAAGAAATTTTAAAATAATAGAAACTAATTCTAAGCTTTTAAGGCAAGAACGGTCCCTTGAATCCATCTTCCAAGGTGAGGATTTCCAGGGAAGCACAACGGCCTCCTGCTTTAGCCCGGTCCACTGCCACGAGTTACCGAGCGCCGCCCGAGTTATTCCCAAACCAACGCCTTTTTGGGAGAAAAAGAAATGTTAGACCATCTTCCTCTTTTCTGAGATGAAATCTCAATCCCGCAAAGAAAAAATTCTAAGCTAAAGCTATCTCTCTCTCTCTGTCTCTGTCTCTCTCTCTCTCTCTCTCTCTCTCTCTCTCTCTCTCTCTCTCTCTCAATGCACCCAAGAAAATTTTAAGAGGAAACGATACACCATGCGTCAATCTTTGTCCTCATTTTTTTTTCTTTATCATTTTTCTCTTCTATAAAATTAAATTTTCCTTTATAATTAATACCATTTTCCTGAATAAAACTATTTTTTTGAATAACTTTAATCCAATTCCTCTTTGTATCTCTAATTTTAAAGAATTTATTCCTTTTAATTGTAAGTAATTTGTTTTACAAATCCGTCAGACAGCGCCAAAATAAATTGCGCACACGCGATCTTATCTTGTACTTTGTAAGAACATTCAGGATAGGCCAGACGCGCTAATCGCTCTAAATCTGAACCTAAAGCAGCTAATTCCTTTCCATACTTCTGTTTTCGATTAGTAAACTGTAAATAATAAGATTGTGCCAAAAGCTCTTTTTCAAAACGTAACTCCAATTTCGCCTTTAAATCTAAAAACGTCAAAGATTCTATCTCCGCGATTCCATCAAGAATAGAACGCGCCTTTCCCCGTAAATTTGACGCAAAAGCTACAGTTTTTGCCGAATCAGACCAATCATTAGAGCGCGATATTAAGTTAAATTGATTCAAATACTTGCGTAAAGAAACACTTCCATCATAAACGTCAGGCTTCAATTTGTAACCTAACTCATAACGCGGATTTTTCAAAAGAGAGACGCCGTTAGCGGGAGGAATATTATTAGAACGACTTAGCTGTGGTAATTGTTCGAAGCGTAGTAACGCGTCATCTCTTTACTGCAAATGAGTAAGAAGCTCTGCCTCTCGTTCTTGCTGTAACCTTCTATCCTCTTGAAGCCTAAGAAGCTCCTCGCGAGGAACTTGTAACGTTTTACTTTTGTTGAGTTGTGCCGGCGTTGCAGGACGAGGCCTCTTTCTGAGCTGAATTCTTTCTGTGCACGATGAGGTTGCCGAAATCATCATTTAACAATCTGTCCGTCAACGATCGGACGAGCCCCCAAAATGTTATGTCCGTCTCACTTAACACTCGCGTAATAATAACACGGATTTTTAAGAAAGAGCTTTAATGCAAAAACTAAGAACACAGTAAAACAGAATATGGTACACGGTATTTTGCACAAAAAACGGAATCGCTCGCACAAACGTCAATACCGTTCAAGCGCCCAAATCGGACTCAGATGTCAAACTATTTATTTACATTATCGTCCTAGAGACGATCTTCTTTTTCCGTTGATCACTTCATATCGATCGACTCAAGCGAAACGCAAGAACAAGACCGAAGGTGACAATATCTTGCAAATTGTGTGTAAGAAAATGTTCCATGTATAAAATATTTCGTTGCCCTGAAAAGGGCAGATTAATTGCTTATTTTTTTCTCACAATAGATGTTTAAAGTGGCCATCGTTCATTGCGACACAAGTTCTCATGCGCCTCAATAAATTTCTTTTAGTCTTCTGTAGAATAGCGTTGTTGATGTTCCAAATAACATAATGGAGCTTCTCAAATCTTCTAGATCTTCAGGAAGCTTTTTATAAATAACTTCTTTGCAGTATTCCCATAAGAAAAAGTCCAATGGATTCAAATCCGGCGATCTTGCGGGCCAAGGTATTGGGCCATACTGGCCCATCCAACGGCCAAAAAATTGTTTGTTTAAATAGTCTGTAACAACTCTGGCAATGTGAGGTCCAGCACCGTTTTTTTGTCAAAGGAAAAGTTGTTTTAGAATAACCCGAGGGGGAATTCACAACCCAAAATTTTGTACACCAATGCCGATTTTTGGCATTGCTGTAAAACACTGCCGACATTTTTGTACACTGCCGACAATGCTTATTGTTAGTCAATGCCTACAATGCCGTCAATCCTATATTAAAATTAAGGCAATGCCATGCAATTATGAACACTACCGCGTGCCCATTATCATACGCCAATGCCTGCACAAGAATTCTAAAGCTTTCCCGAAGTATTCAAAAATTTTTGTGCTCAACCCCATGATCGACTCTGAAGTGAGCTCACCACTCCCCAACCACTGACGACAATGCCGTCAATATTATAGGTCACTGCTTACTTTTTTCGGCAGTCCACTGCCGAAATTTTGTACACCAATGCCGGCTGTGAATTTCCCCTCGGAATAACCTCAAGAATATGTCTCTTGAAAGACATAAGGTTATTCTAAATCACCGTATATAAATCTTTTTTGTTTATTGTAAGGGTGAATGCACGATAATCGGTAATAATCTCGAACGGTATTCCTAAGAGATATACGCGGAACTTATTTAATGCTGTAATTGTAGCGAGAACTTTAAGTTCGTAGCTCGAATATTTTGATTTTGATTGGGATGTTTTCCAACTCGCATAATACACGGGGTGAAATAATTGATCTTGATCGTCTAGTTGTGTAACCTCCGCACCGTTTACCTCTGGGGCCATAAAACGCCCCCTGTTTGGCCGAACACCCGCCGGACAGGCAAACAGGTGCTATGCGCCGATAAATGTTCCATTTTCGCGCGCGCGAACGACCCAGCGAACACGCCGTTAACCGTGCAAAACTCCGCGCGCACGCGCATTAAGCCGCACGCTCCTGGCGTTGGAGCGACAAAGAACACGTACGCGCAAGCGAGAGCGCGATAGTGGACTGATTTCAGAGCAGCGGAGATGCTGTATTCCGAGGAGAATCGGACTCCACCCGAGCATCCTCGACTCTCCGAGATCAAAGTGTAAAAGGCGAGCGATCTTGAGAAGAGATTGACTCTTTCCCGGTCCAGCCTCCGAGCCAGACCAAATCCGTGTGGTAGAGCGAGCTTTGTCACCGCTGAGAGATCTCAGTGATTTCCGATCCCGCCTTCCTAATACCCAAGGAATCCGAGCGGTAGAGCGAGCTCTGCCACCGTCAAGAGATCTCGATGATTCCGCCGAAATCCGTCTCCACCCCAGAGTCCGCGGTGATAACTGCCACCCCGGGGATAAAGTGATCTTTGCCTCCATCGAGAGATCTCGAGGCAGCCGGCACCGGCGCACAAACGGGGATTCCCTACTAAGGGAATTCCGAAGAACACCTGTCGCGAGACCGAATTCCGAGAACACCGGCGCGCCGTCTGAATAGCTTCCCAGCCCGCGCACGTCGCTGGCCTTGAAACCGCAAATAGGTAAACATTGTGACGAATCCGCGTCGTAACCGAGTAGGCGCGACAAAGACAGCATTACCGCGCCGTCCTCTCGCACCGGCCGCGAGCCGAGAGGAAAAGACTAAGCATTGTAAATAACCACCGCCGTTCTTGTATATATAGCATCTCTCTATTTTCTAGATTACACCGCCGTCTTTGTACATACCGCGTTTCTCTATTATTAAAAGCATATACTTGCATGTATTACTTTCAGTTCTCTTATAATAAATTTGTATTTCTCTTTTACGCACTCCCGATCTCAGATTTAATTACCCGACAACCTCCCTTTGAGCCCTGGCTTCTCTGAGCTCATCCGTGATCAGACAAACACAGGTTGTTACAGTTGATATAAAATTGCCCTAAAACCGTGACTAGACGTATCAGTATGGAGTTCGGTATCTGCTCCTATATAATTTTAATAGCGGTTTACAACTTAGAATATCTTTTAATTTTTGAAATGCGCATTTTTGTTCATTTCCAAATTAAAATTGTGTTTCGTTTTTAAGAAGGTCAGACAATGAACGCGCGATTTCAGAATATCCTCAAATAAATTTTTTAAAATATCCAGTTAATCCATGAAAACTTTGAATTTGTTTTACATTAGTGGGAGCTGGAAAATTTATCACTACTCGTTTTTTATGATCAGAAGGGCGCACTACCATTTTCGATAATATGACCTAGGTATTCGATTCGGCCACTGAAGAAACGATATTTATTCCAATTCATATTTACACTGTATTCACTTGCTACAGATAAAACATTTCGCAATTTTCGCATACCTTCCTCTTCGTCGCACGAAGGAATTATCATTTGTCCATGTCCAAGTATTTTTCATATTGTTGTACCCAGTACAACTACGCTAATAACGCGCATAGCAACAGGAAATTAAGATTTCTATTGCTATGCATATGTGCAGCGGATTCAAATTCCGCAAACCCAAAAGAATCAAAAGACGCTGATGGTCTATCGGGCTTCCGCGTTCCGGTCTGAAATACCATCGCGCTACGCCAGCTACTGCTGAGTCGCTTTTCGGTATTCGAATTTTGGCTAAGCGTGGGAGTTGCATGCTGCAAGAATACGATTGGCCAACCCAAACGACAGATTTCTGTATAAATATCGCGACAAAATTGGAAAGCGACGGAGAGTCTAACGAACAACTGTCCGGTATGTTACTCGCCGTGCGTGACTTACACGTCGAGTTTATAACACAATCTGGAGATAACAGCCGACCTATATGTACTGGGCCGTCCGGGAAGAAGAGTACGAGTAATAAGTCTCTACACCAAACCAAAGTGTAACCGGGAATACTAGAAAAAATATACATTTATAGTAACGTTGGAACAGCAAGTATTTTATCTTCAAACACCAAGCGGCCCTTCTTAAGAGTTTTAACTCCTAACGCGCTGTAACAATCCCGATATACCTATCGACGTGCTTGGAGTCACCACCGGGCACAACTTGAATTTGGTGGCAGCGGTGGGATCACGCTCAAGAAGACGGTACAAGCACCGGGATAAATGGTGTCTCTCCGCGCTGACGCTTGGCTACCGTACACACGCGAGCTACGCGAGGCGCGCACGTACGTATTTCCTGGCAGCGCGGCGAAGGTCGGGGTGCCGGCAGAAAGTAGTGGGGGGCGTTTCAATACTGCATCTTCTTCGCTCGACGCTGGATCGAGAGAGAAGACACGGAATCGCGGCGCTCGAGAAACTGAGAGAAATGGTATCCTTTGCGCTTATACGGGTGGTATATGGGATACCGCGGTTTGTCGCGCGCTGTTGTAATTTTTAATTGTATAAAGAAATTTACTCGGATACGAATATTTGTTTGAAAAATAATGTAAATAGAATTACGATTTTTAATAACAAATTAAAATTATGTCATCACGGCAATACAGCACTTACACGAAGAAAAAAATTTTGTTCATCTAAGCAAATTATGTCAGTTTAAGATCATAAATTCTTCCAAGAAGATTTTATATTGTTGCTTATATGAAACAATGAATTGTTGAATTGACATTTAATTTTTTTCTGTACAGTAATAAATTAAAATTATGTCATCACGGCAATATACTTTAGCTTCAATTTGTGGGACTATTACTTTACATAGAGACATAATTTTAATTAATTAATGAATGTAAATCTCTTATTAAAATAATCTGTATTAGAAAATAATTTTAATTCGATTAATTTATAGATATGTTAACATTATCGGGTAAGCCAGTTTACTTTGTAATTGAGGTAAAACAATACTCGGAGAAGTGACAAACTTCTTTATATTTTGACGTTACAAATTACTGTACAAAATTTAAGAAAAATCAGACGTTTATTCGGCTCCTCTCTCAGAGTATTGTTTTACGCCAATTACAAAGTAAACTAGCTTGCCCGATAATGTTAACATGTCTATAAATTAATCAAATGGTTAACTTAACAATTCATTGTTTGATATATAAGCAACAATATAAAATCTTCTTGGAAGAATTTATGATCTTAAACAGACATAATTTGCTTAGATGAAGAAAATTTTTCTCTTCGTGTAAGTGCTGTATTGTCGTGATGACATAATTTTAATTTATTATTAAAAATCGTAATTCTATTAACATTATTTTTGAAACAAATATTCGTATCCGAGTAAATTACTTTATACAATTAAAAATTACAATAGCGCGCGACGAACCGCGGTATCCCGTATACCGGCTGTATAGGCGCAAGGGATACCATTTCTGTCAGTTTCTCGAGCGCCTTGATTCCGTGTCTTCTCTCTCAATCCAGCGTCGAGCGAGGAAGATACGGTATCAAAACGCCCCCCAACTACTTTCTGCCGGCATCCCGACCTCCGCTGCGCTGCCGCGAAACACGTACGTGCGCGCCTCGCGTAGCTCGCGTGTGTGCGGCAGCCGAGCGTCAGCGCGACACCATTTATGCCGGTGCGTGTACAACCGCAAGTTGTGACGACGACAACCGAGCTGAAACGCCAGGAAGCAGCACGCCTAACAACGGAAACAACACCTGCGAGACCACAACGAGAAGCAGAGGACCTAGGACCACAGAAAACGTTAACGAGAACGAGACATTAGGTTTGCCGACCTACATCAACAGCCAGCGCGCCACAAACCGAGCCAGCTGGAGAGAAGCAAGCAGATAAGCAGCGCAACTTGACAACATGCAAGTGATCACGGTGATTCTATTGTAAGTTAGAAAATTTTTTTGTAAATGCCCAGAAGGAGACGCACTCCTGAAGATGCACACAGCGGTAGACATACAAACGACGTTAGGTCAGACTCTTTATCGTCCTCGATAGAAATAGCGGTAACCGCGTTAGAAGATATTCGCGACGCAGTGAATAGAGTATTAAACAAAACGGCGAGCAAGACAAACGACACAGACTTTATCATAACAAATAGAGAATTCCCGATAAATTTAAACGATTTTAGTCTGATTAACACGAACGAGCTGGTACCTCGACGCAACAAACCGACGCCACAACGGCACGCTCTCCCGTCGGAACGTCGAGAAATCTAACTACCGATGTAGCAGAAAATGGAACGCAAAACCCATTAAATACAACTCAACAATACATTGGGTCCAAAGTAAAGCTGTAACAAAACGCCCCTCCACCTCGCGCGCAAGGCCACTCCGCTCCGTCAACCCGAGCAATACACCGGCAGAACGCCACGTGCGCACACCAGGCTAACCTGCCGTCGCGATCACGCGGCAGCACGCACGCCGCCCGCGGCGTTCGGCAACGTTCCCACTCCGGACCAGCCGACCGAACGCGCGGATTGGTCCGCCCAACCGTGCGTTCGGATATATAAGCCGGCAGTGGGAACGCCGAGTCAGATCTTCCCGGTCCGCCGAATTCGACAGGTCGAGAATCCTCGACCGCACTCCGACTCCCAAGAGGACGAGAATACTCGCCTCATCCAGACTCCCCTCGACGAGAATCCTCGTCGCTCCGGCTAGCTGAGGATCCTCGGCTAAACCTGCCATACCGAATACCGCTCCGCAGCCAATCACGGCGAGCATCCTCGCCGTGCTCCGTAGCCGAGTATCCTCGGCGAATCACCGTCCACGACGAGCATCCTCGTCGAGTCCTCAGGTTGGGTATCCCTGGCCAATCACATCCGTCCTCTCCCTCAGGGAAGATTCTCTTGTAACCTAAAGCCTCGTCAGGGCATCCGCGCCCTGACGAGACCTTCGCCTCATTTTGCACGAGGCGGCTCGGGCGAGGCGCGGAATCGCCGTCGTCGCTCCGATCCCGCGTTCCGCGGCTCCCCAATCACCCCGGACACCGTGTCCGTTTAAACCCACGCGATTAGTAAGTAAGATCACTGTAGTTTTACGATTCCGTCAGTATTATCACGGTTCTAGTAATTCAGTTCTTATTATGTTTCCTTTGTAAGTTAGAATTATTTTCTTTTTCACTTTACCGTTTCATCCGTGTTCTCGCGGTTATTATAATTCTTGTCTTGAAATTCAATCTCGGCTCTCGCCTAGCGTTCTCGTTATTCCACGCGTCACCGTGCGCTTACCGTTACCAACGCTCGCAATTCCGACCGCTCAGCGGCGAGTGGTCGTCGCAACCACCGCGAGCCAATCGCGTCCCCGCTTAGGCCGGATCCACTTGTCACGAGGCGTTAGACGCAATAAGCTATGAGGCTACTTGTACGTATTACATCCAAATAAAGATTTAGTATTTTGTCAACTAAATATCGAGTGCGATTATTATACCGAACCTGACCAATCCGGCGAGCTTATCCGCAACCATATCCTGACTCCCACCGCACCGCACGAAAACCACCAGCGTTACATGGCGCCCGAACAGGGACCGTTTTAAACCGATAATCGCACCCGGAAATAAATGCCTCTCACCGAGTGGACCGAGCAGCTACCGCGAGACCAGCTCGAGTTATTAGCCCAAACTTATCAGATAGAAACGACCGGTACACTTGACGAGTTACGATACCGCGTAACCCATCACTTCCTTGCGATGACCAATCCGAACCAGCTGGTTCGCCCGCACCGGAAACCGCAAGCCCGTCCCCACCGATTGCCGGAAACGAGTCTCACTCACATAGTAAGATCATGAACCAGATACGCAAATGGGGTTGCCACTTCGACGGTCGCGACCCTCTGTCGTTCTTGGAGCGCGTAACGGAATTACAAGAAGAATATCAGTACACCGACAGCCAGATGAAGGCCGGACTGCCAGAATTATTGAAGGGGGATGCCCTGGCATGGTATCGAAATGAGCGAGAGGCCTGGGAAACATGGGCCGACTTTACCAGCGCCCTGCGACGACACTATCTGCCACGGCGATACCAAGCCAAACTGATGCGCGAAATACAAGAGCGACGACAACAACCTAACGAGGCATACGCCAAATACGCGACCGTCCTGCTTACGATGATGCGGCGCGCCGGGGGTTTTACCCAGGCAGAAAAGGTAGACCGCCTATACGAGAACCTGCAGGCGGAATACAAATTATACGTGCGCATGAGCGACGGACCTTGCCGACCTGGTCGACCAGGCTGCCGAATTCGAAGATATCTCCAGGGCCCGGGAGAGTGAGGTTCGTGCCGAAAGGAAAAAAGTCAACACTGCTACATCCGCCGACGTCCCGCCCTACGACCGCGCAACCGCCTACTGGCGCTGTAAGCAGCGCGGACACAGCCGATTCGAATGCAGAAGACCCGCACGCAAATTTTGCTTGCAGTGCGGGAAGGACGGCGTCCTCACAAAGGACTGTCTGGAGGGAAACGCCGCACCGGCCGGGGACGCAACCGCTCCTCGGCCCGAGTCCACATAAAATACACATCACGACCTCGTGTACCGGTCCGCCTAGGACGACACCGGATCTCCGCTTTACTGAACACCGGGGCCGAAGTGTCTATCATCAACCGGCAGGTGGCCGGGTACGCCAGGGAAATGCGAATATGGCCTCAGGAACAGGAAGAGGCGATCCACCTGGCCGACGGCACCACTGCCACCACGCCCGGACGCGTCAAACTCCGCCTCCGAATCGCCGGCCGTCAGCTCAAACACACTTTCCAGATCCTTCCGTCCTTAGACAGCCCGATGCTCATAAGTACCGACCTATGGGCCCGACTACAGATCACCATACCCCCGCCACCTCCCCAGTTCCGAAAAACGCCACCCACGGCGTACTCAGTGACTCCGGGCATGGTAAAGCGAACCGCACAAGAGGAGCGAGAGCTCCAAGCCTTCCTGGCCACGGAGTTGGCCAAGTTCGAGGAGGTGCGAGGACCGACCGACCAACCAGGCCACCAGATCCGGCTGAAAACGGATGTACCAATCAAACAACGGTACCGACCACGCAACCCGGCGATGCAAAGCATCATCGATGAAGAGGTCCACAAGATGGAAGAAGCCGGTATCATCGAGCCATCGACCAGCGCGTGGAGCTCCCCGGTGGTCATAGTGCGAAAGAAGGACGGAAAACACCGTTTTTGTATTGACTTACGGAAGGTAAACGAAGTCACCGAGCGGGATGCATACCCACTACCGCAAATCCCCGCCACACTGGACAAGCTGCGCGGGGGCCGGTACCTCACTACGCTCGACCTGCAGCAACGGTATTGGCAGATTCCGCTCACGCTTGATAGCCGGCCAATTACCGCATTCACCGTTCCAGGCCGGGGCCTAATGCAGTTCACCGTCATGCCTTTCGGACTGCATTCGGCTCCGGCAACGTTCCAACGTTTGCTCGACCGAATACTGGGCCCAGAATTAGAACCGCACGTGTTCGTCTATTTGGACGACATCATCGTAACCAGCGCAACATTCTCCGACCATTTGCAGCACCTGCAGGAAGTCTTTCGGCGACTACACCAAGCCAAGCTCCGGTTGAATCCGGAGAAATGCCAGTTCTGCCTCAACGAACTCAAATACCTGGGCCACATCGTGGATGGCCAGGGAATCCGCACCGACCCCGACAAGGTTCGCGCCGTCGCACAGTGGCCAACCCCGACAAACGTACGACAAGTCCGACAATTCGTGGGACTCGCGTCATGGTACCGCCGCTTCACGCCTAGTTTTTCCGAGACCGCCGCGCCACTCACCTGCCTCACGCGAAAGAACGCCCGATGGACGTGGGGACCCGGCGAGAAGGCCGCTTTTCGCGAGCTCAAGCGCGCACTAACCTCCGCACCCACCCTCGCGTGTCCAGATTTCTCGCGCCGGTTTGTCCTCCAGACGGACGCCAGCACGTACAGTCTTGGCGCCGTCCTCTCGCAGCATTTTGACGAGGGGGAGCGCGTCATCGCGTACGCCAGCCGGTCGCTCAACGGCGCGGAAAAGAACTACAGTGCTACCGAGCTCGAGTGCCTGGCCGTGGTGTAGGGCATCCGGCATATGCGCGGTTACGTGGAAGGATACGAATTTACGGTCGTCACCGACCACCAGGCCCTCCAGTGGCTGCGTCGCCTGGATTCCCCCACCGGCCGACTCGGCCGATGGGTACTCGAGCTCCAACAGTACACATTCGACGTCCGGTACCGCGCGGGAAAACTAAACCGGGTCGCCGACGCGCTCTCCAGGTTGCCAACCGTGTGCAGTAACCAAGCACACCCCGCGTGCCCGTGGTACCGCCGCCAGTTCATCCGCGTACGGAAGCGACCGGGGGATTTTGCGGACTACGAAATCCGACACGGTCGATTATACCGCCGTATACTCCACTCGACCAACTTTAAGGACAAGCTCGCCGAGACGCAATGGAAGCGATGCGTGCCTCGCGACGAAAGAGGGGCCGTGCTGGCACGGGTACACGACAACCCTGCCACCGGTCACCTCGGCATCGCCAAAACCATTGCCCGGGCCGCGCAATATTACTACTGGCCGGGGATGTTCTTCGATATCGCGCGTCACGTACGGGCGTGCGCCAATTGCCAGGCGCACAAGAGTGCCCAGGTCCGACCGGCCGGACTGATGCACGCAACCTACGTGGAAGCGCCTTGGGAACAGGTCATCACCGATCTAGTAGAACCTCTCCCGCAGTCTACCAACGGAGCCGCTTGGCTGCTGGTCTTGCAAGACCGCTTCACCAAGTGGGTGGAGTTGGTGCCGCTGCGACGAGCAACCGCTACCGCCATCGCCCAAAACATTACGGACCGCGTCGTCTACCGTCACGGTTGCCCCGAGACTCTGATCTCCGACAACGGGACACAATTCGTGGCAGGGCACGTGCGCGAACGGCTGCGCGACCTGCGCATCCGCCACCGGACGGCTCCAGTACACGCTCCTCACTGCAACCCCGTCGAGAGGACCAACAAGACGGTCAAAACAATGATCGCACAATTCGTCGGCCGGGATCACCGCCACTGGGATCAGCACATCCCGACACTGCAATTTGCGTATAATACCGCCATCCACGATGCCACCGGCTACACGCCCGCTTACCTGAACTACGGGCGGTAGAGTCCCTAGAAGTAGAGAGTCTGGACATCTCGGGGTTCCACGTGATTGGATGCACGTGATTGTGCACCTAAAATGGCAGCACCAATACGGATCCCTGTTTAATCTTCTTTAGCCAATGCGATAACAGCATACAACACGTTCAAGTGCACACAATGATAAACATTCACACACATAAAGCTCACGTACATACACTGACATATTCATCACCGACATTTTAGGGGCAGATGTCCAGACTCTCTACTTCTAGGGACTCTAACGGGCGGGAACTCGAGGCGCCACCACGGGACCCAGACACGAGACACGCGCCAACAACCGCTCCAGCCGCCAACCAGCGACGACTCCAGGAGGCATACGAGGTGGTCCGAACGAACCTCGCCCGGGCCTTCAACCGCCAGGAACGATATTATAATTTAAGGAGACGGGCATGGAAACCCGTAGGGGACATAGTCTGAAAAAAGACCATCCTCTCTCGAACAAGGGCAAAGCCTTCAATTCAAAGTTGGTGCCCAAATACGTCGGACCGCTGGAGGTCCGAAAAATCCATTCTCCAGTCATTGTCGATCTATGGGACAAACGTGGCAAGTGGCACCGACACGTGCATGTGCAGGACCTTAAGCCTGGTCCCCGGCACGAACAGACCCGAGGAGCAGACGACGCAGAGACGGACCTTGGGGAAGCAGCTGACGCGGAAGCAGACGACGCGACCGCAGACGACACCGAGGTAGACGCCATGACGGACGATGGCGGAACCGACGAATCCGGAGCAGACGACGCCGAGGATGATGCTGCAAGAAGGAACGATGACCCGGTCGGCAACAGGGCACGTGCCGATCACGCCCGGACAGCATGACCGCCAGAAGGGAAGGAGCTACCTCCCCCAATCCAGGACAGTATATAAGGGGGACCATCGCGACCTAGGAGATGCAGAAGGTTCGAAGCAATCATGGAATCCGACCGAGACGCACTCCTGACGATGCCGAGCAACGACGCCGAGTTCGAGGTCCTGTGGGAGAAGATGATGAGGACCTCGCCGAAACAGACCGACCTGTTCTCATCACAACCGCACCGACGACCAAGCCCGGCCGCGGACACCATCAGGAAGCCGGAGCATCCGGTACCCAACACCAACAAGAATGCACCGACAAACTCTGGCCGCCAACAGAGCCTACCCGTCCTCCCGGGGACGCCACCACCGGCCACACCAAAAGACGCAAAACTGGTCCGCGTCATCCGCGCGCCGCCTCGAGAGCTGGTACATAGGGCGAAGCCGGCCAAGTACTCCGTCACGCCGTTGACTACCGGGAAAAGGAAGCCTCCAATAGTCGGGGTCCGGGTACAGAGATCCTCCGCAGTCAACGCCAGGAAACTCGCTGCGCTGCTAACCGAACCACCGACGCCGACCAGACGAGACAAGCACCAAGCGATTACGGATGGCGGAAACCAGCGGGAGCAGGCCCGGAGCCGCCTGATCACGATCTTCGGCGATGCTCTGTCAGACCTCGACGACGAGATACGACCGAACGAGGGGCCAATCACTGGGCATGGCCCGAAAACCGGACCAGCAGACGAAACCTCCGCCGCACAGCCACCGGCAAGGATCACCGCCACGGTCACATCCGAGCCACCACGGCCACATCCGACGCCAGCTCCAGTGTGCCGCCAACAATCAAGCCAACCACCGGGGAAACCGGTTGGCCCGAGCGGCCGCCCATACCTGTGCGCATACGGGACGATTTAACCGTCTACGTCCCGTACTACGCGGCCACGATATCGAGGGTCTACAAAGTGCGACTCGCGACGCGGCGGTACACCTTACGATTCGGGCGGGACGGCCAGTGCCACTACGTGCGGGAATTCCCGGCGTAGTGGCCAAAGTTCGCCACTCACAAAGGGGGGGGGGTGATGTAACAAAACGCCCCTTCACCTCGCGCGCACGGCCACTCCGCTCCGACCACCCGAGTAATACACCGGCATAGAATCCTATATAAAGAGAGAAGCGACATCAAACACCCACCACAACCTTCGGTATCCAATTGAGTCCTCCACCGCCATTTTGGGACCGCTTTAACGTCATCAAACACCATTCGTATCATTCTGCAAACAGCTGTGGTCACAATATGGCTGCTCGCTTAGCCAATCAAGTATCAATCAGATTACCAATCAGAGCTTCGGACATCAATGTCGCTTCTCTCTTTATATAGACTCTACACCGGCAGAACGCCACGTGCGCACACCAGGCTAACCTGCCGTCGCGATCACGCGGCAGCACGCACGCCGCCCGTGGCGTTCGGCAACGTTCCCACTCCGGACCAGCCGACCGAACGCGCGGATTGGTCCGCTCAACCGTGCGTTCAGATATATAAGCTGGCAGTGGGAACGCCGAGTCGGATCTTCCCGGTCCGCCGAATCCGACAGGTCGAGAATCCTCGACCGCACTCCGACTCCCAAGAGGACGAGAATACTCGCCTCATCCAGACTCCCCTCGACGAGAATCCTCGTCGCTCCGGCTAGCTGAGGATCCTCGGCTAATCCTGCCATACCGAATACCGCTCCGCAGCCAATCACGGCGAGCATCCTCGCCGTGCTCCGTAGCCGAGTATCCTCGGCGAATCACCGTCCACGACGAGCATCCTCGTCGAGTCCTCAGGCTGGGTATCCCTGGCCAATCACATCCGTCCTCTCCCTCAGGGAAGATTCTCTTGTAACCTAAAGCCTCGTCAGGGCATCCGCGCCCTGGCGAGACCTTTGCCTCATTTTGCCCGAGGCGGCTCGGGCGAGGCGCGGAATCGCCGCCGTCGCTCCGATCCCGCGTTCCGCGGCTCCCCGATCACCCCGGACACCGTGTCCGTTTAAACCCACGCGATTAGTAAGTAAGATCACTGTAGTTTTACGATTCCCTCAGTATTATCACGGTTCTAGTAATTCAGTTCTTATTATGTTTACTTTGTAAGTTAGAATTATTTTCTTTTTCACTTTACCGTTTCATCCGTGTTCTCGCGGTTATTATAATTCTTGTCTTGAAATTCAATCTCGGCTCTTGCCTAGCGTTCTCGTTATTCCACGCGTCACCGTGCGCTTACCGTTACCAACGCTCGCAATTCCGACCGCTCAGCGGCGAGTGGTCGTCGCAACCACCGCGAGCCAATCGCGTCCCCGCTTAGGCCGGATCCACTTGTCACGAGGCGTTAGACGCAATAAGCTATGAGACTATTTGTACGTATCACGTCCAAATAAAGATTTAGTATTTTGTCAACTAAATATCGAGTGCGATTATTATACCGAACCCGACCAATCCGGCGAGCTTATCCGCAACCGTATCCTGACTTCCACCGCACCGCACGAAAACTACCAGCGTTACAAAGTAAAGAACAAATTACAATTTGCTCATAACAAAAAATTTCCTAATGCATGAATTATTGCGCACAATAAGAGAACTGCGGGTATTGCTCACAGGAAATGCGCCAGAATTAGAAGCTTCGCCTAGAGAACCGACGCGAGAGTCGGTAAGCTTTCACAATCATGCGCTCGATTTTTCCTACGGACGATCAATGCGTGATATTAGAAATCAAAGAGGATCAACAGCTTCCTCACATTAAAGGATGCTCGTAATATGATCCCGAATATAGATAGGACATCTCGAGACCGCGAAAAAGAATTTTTAAACTCAAGTTTTTTTGCAATGAAGAACGTACATCCCGCGGAAGAGCACGCACTCGAGACAGTACTGTGCACAAAATTCAAAAGAAGGGTCGTGACGGACTTCTAAACACGAGACGTTCAGAATTACGAACAATTAAAGAGAGAACTAGAAAAAGAATATCTAAGGAAGCGCAGATCTGGACACCTGCAATTAGAATTTAACTCCCTAAAACAGAAATACAATGAAAATGCGCAAGACTTTGGTCGCCGGGTGGAAACCTTGGCAAATGACCTATACGAGTCAATAGAAGAGGACAAGGAGCATACCCAGGCCCAACAGCAAGGCATCCTAGAAAGCATAAAGGAACAGGCTCTGCACAACTACCAAACGGGATTACGCGAGAATATTAAACTTGTAACGATATGGCCCTCCACCGTCCGTGCGCTTCCGTTCCGTCCACCGAACGACGAACACCGAGTGTAGCAGGGGACCACGTACGCGCACGACCGAACTTCGCCGTGCGAACACGCGGCGACACGCGCGCCGTGGCGTTCCACAACGTTCCCACTCCGGCTTGGCCGAACGAGCGCGCGGATTGGCCTGCCGAGCCGCACGTTCGGATATATAAGCCGGCAGTGGAAACGCACAAGGCAGATCCGTCCGACTCTCCGACCTGTCTAGACGACCGAGTATTCTCGATCGCTCCCGAAGATGAGCATACTCGTCGCTCTCCAGTTCCTCGACGGGCATTCCCGTCGCTATGATTGGTCGAGAATGCTCGGCCGAGTATTCTCGACCAGTCACCACCAATCTCCTAAACGAGCATCCTCGTCAGTATCACCGGCCGAGCATTCTCGACCAATCACGTCCGAGATCACCGACGAGCATTCTCGTCACTATCACCGGCCAAGCATTCTCGACCAATCACCGCCATCATCGAGTACCTGGACCTCCATATAGACCCTGAGTCAAACTTCGTAACCTAGACATCGACAAGGCATTCGCGCCCTGTCGACCAGCGCTCTTTAGAGTCCCTAGAAGTAGAGAGTCTGGACATTTGTGGATTCCACGTGATTGGATGCACGTGACTGTGCACCTAAAATGGCAGCACCAATACGGATCCCTGTTTAATCCTCTTTAGCTAATGCGATAACAGTATACAATACGTTCAAGTGCACACAGTGATAAACATACACACACATAAAGCTCCATACATACACTGACATATTCATCACCGACATTTTAGGGGCAAATGTCCAGACTCTCTACTTCTAGGGACTCTAGCGCTCTTTTGCCTGGGGCGCGCTCGGGCGAACCGCGGACACGACCGCACCGGCAACGGACCGCGTTCACGCGACTCCGACAACCAATCACGCCGCGTTCTGCGATTCCCCCGACCAATCGGACCGACCGTCCGTATAGCACACCGCCGATTAAAGTCACGTTCATTTATTGCGAATTATTATGAATCAGCCTTAAAGCCGTTATTTTGATTAATATTGCGAATTATTATGAATTAGCCTTAAAGCCGTTATTTTGATTAATGTTGCGAATTATTATGAATTAGCCTTAAAGCCGTTATTTTGATTAATGTTGCGAATTATTATGAATTAGTCTTAAAACCGTTATTTTGATTAATGTTACGAATTATTAGCCTTAAGCCGTTATTTAGATTAACTGTCCGGTATTGCCCACGTAGCTGTAAGTTGTTCTCACGTATCCGCCGCCATACCCACGAGCTGCTATTCTCTCTCCTTCTGTTATTTTCGTGCGCATTGCGGCGTTCACGAACGCGAACTACCAGTCTAGTCCACATGGTATTGACACTACATTTCTGTTCTTTCAAACACCACTGTATCGACAACTACGATTACAATATTTGAATAAAACCTTTTCTTTTGCTTACTTGAAACACTGGGTATAATCGATTCGAACACCTGACCAACCGGCGAGCCTTATCCGGTCCAATCCCGAAGTTCCCGCACCGCACCGAACCGACCGGAAAACCCGTACCGTTACAAACTCATCGTACGCGTTCAGCGTTACTCAACGTTAACAGCGGCGACAACGGGTGCCACTGCTGAAGAGAAAATAAAGGGGGCAAATTATCAAAGTTCGACATACCAAAAATGGAACAAGACAGAGCCCCAGAAACTGTCCCCGTCATGGGGTACCGCATTGCAAAAAATGTGGAAAAACAGGACACTACGGGCAAGATTGCCGAAGTAATCGTTACGCAAACCGTTTCACAATACTAAAGCCTGAGGGACGCACTCACATAAACACGTATGAAAAATTCAATAATTGTAAGAAAAAAAGCCATATTTGCCAAGAATGTTGGTGACTAAATAAAGAGGCAAAAAATTATCAAAGAGAGAAATACGCCAAGATTGAAAGAAGGCCGGAAAAAAGACGAGCAATAAAGAGCTCTAACGCGCGGAGTAGCGAAGACGAAGAAGAGAGAGAGAAGGGAAATAAAAAGGCAACTTCGTCGCCTCGTATCGGATGACGAACGTGCGATACGCGCCGAGAAAAGATACCGGGCTAGACCTGGTAACTCTGCCCATAAAAGAAGCACAGAAAAACCGAATTACGTTACTGTTCGACACAGGAGCAACCATCTCTAATTGTAAAACTTAAAAAACTAAGAGATGAAGTAAGAAGAGAAAATTAAATTAACCGGCATAACAGGCCACTTAATTACAACACTGGGAAAGACGTACGTCCATGTGTACTTACCAGATGAAAAAATAAGTCACCCAGTATATGTGATAAAGATGATGAACCTTTAAAGTACGACGGGATACTCGAAGCTGACTTTGTAAAAAAAAAAAAAAATAAAGTAACGTGCAGTTACGGATCAAGAAAAGTAACCAAGTGGGTAAGGCAAGCTTTAAATTGTTTCTTTATTAAATAATACTATTAAAACCTCGCAGCGAAACCATTGTTCAAGTAGCAACAAATAAATATGAAACCGGAATAGTCAAACCGGAAGAATTGAGACCAGGAGTTTTTATCGGTGCCTAGTGGAACCTAACGAGTTTGTATGCTCTGCGAGTATAATAAACACCACAGAGGAAGAAATCGAGATACACACCGCAAGTAACTATAGAAGAATTGACGAGTAAAAACAAAATGGAACTAACAATAAATAATATTGCAGAAGATGGTAAAAATTTCACGAGAGGAACAAATATGAAACCTACTACGAATAAGCCATTTAAACGACGAAGAAAAAAAAACTTTGATTTGCATATGTAAAAATTTTAGCGATATATTCCATTTAAAAGGAGAACGATTGACGTACATTCAAAAAATATCGCACGAAATAAATATTCGCTTGGATGCAGCAAGCGTAAACGTGACACCATATCCTCTCCCCGAAAAACATAAATTAGAAGTAAACAAGCAAATAAAGGAAATGCTGGATCAAGGAATCATACAGCATAGCGTGAGCCAGTGAAACGCTTCGCTACTTGTCTTCCCAAAGAAAGCAGACGCATCGGGCAAACCAAGACTACGCATTGTCGTAGACTTCCGTAAATTAAACGAGTTAACAATCGGAGATTCATTTTCCATACCCAATATTACAGACATTTTGGACCAACTAGGCAATGCGAAATACTTCTTGACATTAGATCTTGCATCAGGATACCATCAAATCCCGATGGCAGAAAACGATAAGCAAAAACGGCTTTTTCAACCGCACATGGACATTACGAGTTTAACGAATGCCATTCGGCCTAAAAAACGCGCCGGCAACTTTTCAACGCTTGATGAACAGCGTTTTGACCGGACTGCAAGGGTTTAAATGCCTCGTATACCTAGATGACGTAATATACGAGCCAAGTCAGGAAGAATATAGCAAACGGCTGATAGAAATATTTAAAAGATTGCAAGAACAATTTAAAACTACAGCCAGATAAGTGCAAATTTTTTAGGAAAGAAGTGATATATCTAGGGCACATAATTACAGAAAATGGAATCTAGATCCATCTAAACTAGATGCAGTAAGTAAATTTTCAACCCCCCGCAGAGTAAAAGATATTCAAGCTTTTATAGGCCTGGCGGAATACTACAGGAAATTTATTGAAAACTTTTTTAATATCACCAAACCACTCACAAAACTAACAAAAAAGACGGAAAAATTTGAGTGGACAACCGAGCAACAAAATGCGTTTGACATACTGAAAAATAAATTAATAACAGCATCCGTATTAAAATACCCGGACTTCAACCAGAGTTCATTGTGACGGATGCGTCAGACTTTGCAATAAGAGCCGTGTTATCTCAAGGAGTAGTAGGCCAAGATCAACCGATTGCATACGCGAATCGGGTACTAACACAAGCAGAAAGAAATTATAACACAACCGAAAAGGAGTTGTTAGCCATAGTATGGGTCGTGAAACATTTTAGGCCATACATATACGGCACAAAGTTCAAAATAATCACGGATCATAAACCATTGATTTGGCTATTTAATGTAAGTGATTTGGGCTCATGATTGATCAGATGGCGACTTAAACTCGAAGAATACGATTATGAGATAATTCATAATGCCGGCAAAATAAATAAGAATGCCGATGCCCTTGTCGAAATCCGATCCGAACAGACGGACAGATAAATGCAATGAAAAACGACGAAGAAAAATAGAGGAAGACAAAGAAGAACAAGAAGGAGAACTAAAAGATTATACAGAGGAAGAGAAAAAAAATATATTATACGAATACTACGATCTTCCCCTCGGAGGACATCAAGGAATTAAAAGAACTCTAAATCAAATAAAATTAAAATATAACTGGCAAGGAATGAAGAAAAATATCGAGACGTACATTGCAAAATGCAAATTTTGCCAGAAAAATAAATTGCTACCAAAAACAAAAATGTCGTTAGTAATAACGAATATAGCGAGCTAAGAAGTCGTTCGAAAAATGTGCGTTATAGCGAATTCGATTGGCGTGCACTCGCCCCGCGATCCAGTGGCTGGTAACTTTTTGTTACTAGGAGCACTTGATCGGAGTGTGTATTTTTATACTGAACTGAGTGCGGATATTTACACTAACGTAGATGAAGTTATTTATACTGACCCAACTCACAAGGAAACACAGGGAAGTGTCCGCCTCAGATTAAAATGAGTTTTTAATATGTTGTAGTACAGATAAAAATAAGGGACACGTATTTTTTTATACGTGCCCATACGCACTTTAAGGGGGTGAAACACCCCTTTGAAGAAAATCGGTTTTTTCTTTTCGAAGTGTATGCCGTCGAAACTATAAGAGATAGAAAAAAATGTTTTAAATAAAAGTTGAATGGCTCGAAGAGTAATTTATGACAGCGGAAAAAAAATTTTTTTAAAAATTTTTTTAATACTTTCCCCCACCACTTACCTATTTTTTTTCAAAATTTTTATTTTTTTTATAAGCAAAATAAAGCTTATTTTATTACGAATTCAACGGTATATGATAAAGTTACGATACAACATTCCCATTTTCCAAAAATAATTAAAAATCTTTCGATACGCACGGTACGCGCACCCGTCCGCGCGTTCGTGCGCTACAAAAGTGACTCCCTTCGATTTCGACGTGCCTTTAATATGTTGTACAGATTAAAATAAGGGACACGTATTTTTTACACGTGTCCTAATACACTTTTAAGGGTGAAACACCCCTTTGAAGAAAATCGGGTTTTTTCTTTCGAAGCGTGTATCGTCGAAACTATAAGAGATAATAAAAAAAAAACTCCCGACTGCTGCCAAAAGTTGGTTTAATAACAAGAATTAAAAAGTTTAAGATTAAAAATTAATTAATAACAAAAAAATTAAAAATTTTAAAAACAATTTAAAAAATTATAAAGTTAATTAAAATTAAATAAAAATTAAAAAATTGAAAAGTTAATTACAAAAATTACAAAAATAAGAAAAAACCAACAAATTAATAAAAATTAACTAAATTAACAAATTTAGTAAAAAATTGGAAATAAAAAACAAATTAACATAAAAACAGAAAATCAACAAAACTAAAAGATAATAATAAAAAGATTGCTTTAAAAAGTTTGAAATAAAAATCAATTAAACAATTAAAATAACAACAAAAAATAAAACTACGGATACTAAAAAATAGTTTTAAAAGTTTGAAATAAAAATTAATTAAAGCAAATACTTGACATTTTAAATGCTAATTCTACTTTTAGCACATTATTGTACCAATTAAAAATTAAAATTGGAATTTACACTTTGTTTAATAAAATACTTTTTTTTCAATAATAAATTGTACTTAACCAGCAGTCGGGAGACGCCACGCTGAATGTTATAACTATTCAGGATATAATGTAATGTTATATTTATTATTTAGCGTGGCGTCTCCCGACTGTTGGTTAAGTACAATTTATTATTGAAAAAAAAAGTATTTTATTAAACAAAGTGTAAATTTCAATTTTAATTTTTAATTGGTACAATAATGTGCTAAAAATATAATTAGCATTTAAAATGTCAAGTATTAGTATTTGCTTTAATTAATTTTTATTTCAAACTTTTAAAACTATTTTTTAGTATCTGTAGTTTTATTTTTTATTGTTATTTTTATTGTTTAATTGATTTTTATTTCAAACTTTTTAAAGCAATCTTTTTATTATTATTTTTTAGTTTTGTTGATTTTCTGTTTTTATGTTAATTTGTTATTTATTTCCAATTTTTTACTAAATTTGTTAATTTAGTTAATTTTTATTAATTTGTTGGTTTTTTCTTATTTTTGTAATTTTTGTAATTAACTTTTTAATTTTTTAATTTTTATTTAATTTTAATTAACTTTATAATTTTTTTAATTGTTTTTAAAATTTTTAATTTTTTTGTTATTAATTAATTTTTAATCTTAATTTTTTTAATTCTTGTTATTAAACCAACTTTTGGCAGCAGTCGGGAGTTCTTTTTTTATTATCTCTTATAGTTTCGACGATACACGCTTCGAAAGAAAAAACCCGATTTTCTTCAAAGGGGTGTTTCACCCTTGAAAGTGTATTAGTGTCCCTTATTTTAATCTGTACAACATATTAAAGGCACGTCGAAATCGAAGGGAGTCACTTTTGTAGCGCACGAACGCGCGGACGGGTGCGCGTACCGTGCGTATCGAGAGATTTTTAATTATTTTTGGAAAATGGGAATGTTGTATCGTAACTTTATCATATACCGTTAAATTCCTAATAAAATAAGCTTTATTTTGCTTATAAAAACATAAAAATTTTGAAAAAAAATAGGTAAGTGGTGGGGGAAAGTATTAAAAAAAATTTAAAAAAAAATTTTTTTTTCCGCTGTCATAAATTACTCTTCGAGCCATTCAACTTTCATTTAAAACATTTTTTTCTATCTTATAGTTTCGACGGCATATACTTCAAAAGAAAAAAACCGATTTTCTTCAAAGGGGTGTTTCACCCCCTTAAAGTGCGTATGGGCAAGTATAAAAAAATACGTGTCCCTTATTTTTATCTGTACTACAACATATTAAAAACTCGTTTTAATCTGAGGCGGACACTTCCCTGTGTTTCCTTGTCAGTACAACTGGTAACTTGAATTATAACTATTGCTATATATTGATAATTATTAGTTGATTAATCTATTGATTACTACCACTAATAAATTATTAGTCATCTGTTATGAATTTTTTTTTAAAAATGCATAAAAAAACTACGCACATCTCCAAATTCACGAGCAACTAATCTTTTTCTATCTTCTGTATCTGGCATCTTTATTATATTTGGAGCAATATAATTAAAATATTTCATAACATTTGTTATGATAAAATGAAAAGTAGATTCTGCTACATTAAATCTAGATGCAATGTCCCGCACACATTTGTTTCCTGCAAACCTGTAAATATAATATTATTAAATACTTATGTATATACATATTAATTACATAAATATATAAAAAGCATACCATAAGAGGGCTAATAGCTATACATCACTATTTATTGTTTTACGCCCACCATACTCTGTTGTTGTATTATAAATTTCTAAATTTAAATAAATATTATTCAATATATCGAACGTGCTTCGTTTCAAACGCAAATGTCGCTGAAACTAATAACAGATGTTTTAAATCTAAAATAACAAATATTGAAATTTCGTACAGCATATCTCCTTGTCAGATTATTTATTAATAATTTCCATCATATCTTTTACTTTTGGAATATTTTCACATTTCATTAATATTGTCATTATCTCTTCATTGCTGGAACTGCTTGAACTATCTAATAGTTCGTCAATATTTTTTCCATTATATTTTTGCCATCTCCTACTATTATATACGTTGTATCAATTTTGTACTAAACTATGTTCTATTTTACACCGAGCACTTGATACGCGCACTAACTAGTAATTTTCTATTAAATTATCTTAATTTTGAAAATAAATTTAAAACATAGTATATTAAGTTGGTACAATATGAATCGAAATAATTAAATATATGTATTATGTATACACGCATTGTCGAAAGTAAGATAAATTAATAGAAAGTTACGAGTTAGTATCAAGTGCTCGGTGTAAGCTAGGCCTATAAGTACGGAACGCACTGTCGAAAATCTCGGTGCGGTTCAGTGCATTCTGTACTAGTGTAGTGCGTTCAATCGAACATAAAAGTATCACTGAACTAGAGTAGTGCAATTCAATCGAACATGTTTTTACTAGTACCTTTTCAGTGCATTATCAATCGAACACATCATAGTTTCTGAACCAGTGGAGTGCACGCCAACCGAATACAACACACTAGAAGAAGGCGCATTCAGTGCGCACCAGTGCATCCAATCAAATTCGCTATTAGATATTGTAGGACCGCTGACGGTCACTACATTCGGAAATAAATACGCACTGACATTCCAGGACAGCTTAACCAAATTTAGTAAAGCAATTTCTTTAGGAAACCAAAAGAGGCAAATACAATAGCAAAGGAATTCGTAATAAAAATCGTACTGGAGCACAAAATACCTAAAAAAATTTTAACGGACTAGGGGTACAAATTTTACGAGTGACATTTTTAAGAACACATGTAAACTATTGAAAATTGAAAAAATATAGAAAATCGCTTATGATCTAGAGACAAATGGAGCATTAGAGCGGTCGCATAGGACCTTAGCAGAATATCTAAGGCACTATATAGATGAAGATCAAACAGATTAGGACGAATGGTTACCATACGCAATGTTTACGTATAATACCACGCCCCACACAGTCACAGGCTTTACGCCATTTGAGCTACTGTACGGGTATCAAGCAGCCATACCTACAGCATTAACAAAACCACCTAAATGAAGGTATACGTATGACTGTGCGCAAAAAGTACGAGACAGAATACGAGCCACAAACCAAGTGGCAAGAGAAAAATCAAAGAAAGAAAAAAAAGCAAAAATCCAGTTCAATAAAAAATCTAACGAAGAAAAATTCCGAGTAGGAGATCAAGTACTGCTATTCGATGAAATTCTACCACGAGGAAGATCAAAGAAACTTGACTCGCAATGGACAGGGCCGTACACTGTGATCAAGAAACACAGTGGACGTAAATCTCACGATAAAGAAAGGCCGAAAAAAAATACGCGTACACGCGAATAGATTAAAATTGTTTATCGAGCATTAGCGCGACGCGAATAAATACAAATATATAAATACACGAGAAAAGTACAAACTACAAAATATAATAAAAATATATAGTTATAATAATATGCAAAATTAAATATGCATATATAATATATACACTCAAAAAAAATAGGGAACATCAAAAATTAGACTATTTTCAAATGACTGTAACTCGGTGAAAAATCATCGTAGATAAAGATAGAAAAAGCATTTTGAAGCTTAAAGATCCAACTTTAACGCTCTATCAGCAGATTTTCAAAATTCTTTTAACTTCCTTGTCTTATGCAGTAAAAAAGCACACCTTGTTTTGTTTCTTAAAATTTCGTATTTTTGACACTTTGCAGCTAGACCAACAAATTTTTCTCGAATAATTCAAGTAAAGCTTTATAAACTACAACATTTTGCCTACAAAATGTTTTCTTCTAAATTTTTCTACGATTTTTTTTGACCGAGTTACGCAACTTTGAAGCTAAATCTGCATTTTTACAAATGATATCCGTACTCTGTGAAAAATCATTGTAGACAAAAAATAAAAAAACTATTTTAAAGCTCGAAGTTTCAGCTTTAACGCTTTAATGTTATTAATGATTAAAAAAAATTTTTCCAATTTCTTAGTACTATGCCCCAAAAAGGATACACTGTTTTTTCCTTAAAATTACGTATTTTTAGCAGCCTGTAGCTCAATAAAAAATTTGTTCTCAACAAATCCAATGCAAGTACCATAAAATATGACATTTTTTCTACAAAATACTTTTTTTTTAATTTTTTCTACGATTTTTTTTTGACCGAGTTACAAGACTTCGAAGAAACACATTTTTTACAGTACATTTTTCCGAAAAATGACGTCTACCGCCGACATTAGCATTATCCAATGTGCAACACGCGGAGGTTGCCGGTCGGATTTTTGCACATCGTGTGCATGTGTGTGCATGCGTGCGCGCGTGCGTGCGTGCTTGCGTGCGTGCGTGCGCGCGTGTGACACAGCAGAGATAAGGACCCCACAGTTCGTCACTTCTGCGGTATTTAATGACTCCAAACCCTCTCTGCTGTGTGTGTGTGTGTATGTGTATGCGCGCGCGCGCATGAGTGTTCAATAGTGTGTATTTTCTCCTCTCTGATCAATTACTGCTTGCAAGCGTTCTCGCATATTTATACGTCTTGCAATACGATCTTGCGGAATGTTGTGCCAAATTTTTGTTAAAATTTCTCCTAATTTTTCTAAATTTTGCGGCTGTTCTTTGCGACGCCTTAATCGTCGTTCCATTTCATCCCAAATGTGCTCGATTGGATTTAAGTCCGGGCTATTGGCGAGATGATTTAACAGTCTAATTGCGTGTCGTTCAAAAAAACGTCGCGTTATATTCGCCGCATGAGGTCGAGCGTTGTTCTGCATGAAAATAAAGTTCCGACAGGTTCGATTTAATGGCAAAACGTGTGGTCGTAGAATATCGTTGATATAACAAACATCCATCATTGCCGGAGGTGGCAGGATCACTAGATCACTTCGTTTTGTAAGTGATATACACCCCCACACCATTACGGAACCGCCGTTGTAAGAACGTACTGGCATAACGCAACGTTGATCATAGCGTTTATTATGTCGACGCCAAGTAGGTATACGAGCATTATTGCTATAAAAGCGAAAACGTGATTCGTCGGAAAAATATACATTTCTCCAATCCTTTGCGGTCTAATTTATGTGATCGCGCGCAAATTGATAACGTACTTGGCGATGTACGAGTATGAGTCTTGGTACTTACGCACGAACACGAGAACAAAGACCGGTTTCTCTCAAACGGTTGCGAATTGTTTGTTCGCACACATGGCACAAATGAATGTCGTTGCGAATGTTTCTTGCGGTAATTATTCGTCTTTTTAATGCATAACGAACAATGGCTCAATCTTGTCTATTTGTCGTTATTCGAGAACAACCACTACCTTCACGCATCGTGTAATTTCCCGTGTCTTGATATCGTGACCAAGCTCTACTCACTACGGACACGGATGCACCAATATCTTGCGCCATATAAAGCATACTAAAACCTTGTTGCAAAAGCGCGATTATGCGTGCAACTTCTACGGCCGATAAATGTCTACGCAGCATTTTGAAAATTCCGTGTGGCTTATCACACTGCGAAAATTGCCAGCGCACTAAACAAAATTTTATTGTATTGAGCATGCAATGTTTACATATGGTCATCTTTTTCTAAAAACAAATTTTCTTTAGAGTAAGACAACTATATGTTTACATATAGTCATTTTTGCCTTTATGGCAATGATGATTGTATACGTACTTGGCGTCGACGAAATAAACGCTATAATCGACGTTGCGTTATGCCAGTATGATCTTACAACGGCGGGTCCGTGATGGTGTAGGGGTGTATATTACTTAAAAGACGAAGTAATCTAGTGACCCTGCCATCTCCGGCAATGACGGATGTTTGTTATATCAACGATATTCTACGACCACACGTTTTGCCATTAAATCGAACCTGTCGGAACTTTATTTTCATGCAGGACCACTCTCGACCTCATACGGCAAATATAACGCGACGTTTTTTTGAACGACACGCAATTAGACTGTTAAATCATTTCTAATAGCCCGGACTTAAATCTAATCGAGCACATTTGGGATGAAATGGAACGACGATTAAGGCGTCGCAAAGAACAACCGCAAAATTTAGAAAAATTGGGAGAAATTTTAACGAAAATTTGGCACAACATTCCGCAAGATTGTATTGCAAGATGTATAAATATGCAAGAACGCTTGCAAGCAGTAATTGATCAGAGAGGAGGAAATACATACTATTGAACACACATGCGCGCATACACACACACGCACGCACGCACGCACGCACGCACGCACGCACGCACGCACGCACACACACACATACACACACACCCGGGACCTCCGCTTCCGTCGCAAGCCCTTTAGTTTTTCCATTCCTAACTTTTCTTTTGCCATCTATATATCATTTTCTTGAGGCTTCTCACTTTTTCTCTTCACGCATACACACACTCTCTCCTCTCCGTTCACTCTCTCTCTCTCTCTCTCTCTCTCTCTTTCTCTTTCTCTTCCTTCCAACTCCTTTTCCCCTCTTCCTCCATTATTCCCTCTCTCTAAATACTTTCAATCCTTTCAGTTACTCTTCTCCCTCTCCTTCCTCTTCCAGCACCTCCCCCACCATTTCTTCCCATTCTCTCTTCGACCCCATCTCCCACACTCCTTCCATACATGCTTCCATGTCTCTTCTTCTCTTCCACACATCCTACGCATTCTCTCCTCCTTTCTCGTCCAGTACAATCTTTCCTTGATCCCTTCCCTCAAACGATACCTCGCGATTCTCCTTCACCTACTCTCTGCCCATCCTTTTTTCATGTATCCCGGTATCCCTCCCCTTTCACCATCTTGTACCATTTATTATATTGCGATTCTCTGATCTTCCTCCACGTTTCCTCCTTCTGCATGTTCCTATCCCATTCCTCCAATTTACTAAGATCGAATTTCCTTTCCTCTTTCTCCTTCTCCACTTTCTTTAACTCTTTCCCTCTGTCCTTAAAAATTCTGTCTCTCATTTTTCCATGTTGATAAGTTCCCCTCTCATTGCCCTCTCTCTTATCTCCTCCCAACAGTTCCTCGCCAGCTCGCTTCCTCTACTCTCTGCCAACCTCGTACCCCCACGCTCTCCTTCCTGCCCTTCCTTTCAGCTTGTCTCTGCAATTCTTCCCTAATCATATACCCCGAAACCTTCCACCTCGCCCCCATCAACCATCTCAAATACCTTTCTTGCATCCTTTCCAGTCTCTCTCTCTCCCTCCACCCCCAAATTTCTACCCCATACGTCATTACTGTCCAAACCAACGTGTCAAACAGCCATACTCTCTTTCCCCACTCCCTTCCAAACTTTCTCTTTCCTATCTCCCATACTTGCCCCATCACTGCCACCTCTCTCTTCACTCTATCCTACACATGCTTTTCCTGCTTCCCATTCCTTTGAAATACATATTCTAAATACTTGTATCTTTTCACTTCCTCTACCTCTCTGCCCTCCCATCTCCACCTTACCTTTCTTCTTCTCTCCCCTCCTCTTCCAAACCTCATAATCTTTGATTTCTTTGCATTCACCTCCAGTCGTTTTTCTCTCATATATCTTTCTAACCTACTTATCATTGCCCTCATCCTATCCTCCTCCTCCGCCACGATGTCATACGCGTACGCCAGTGTGTATATCTTTTCCCCTTTGAGCTTTATCCCTCTCCATCCACTTTTCTTTATATACTTTTCCAAATCCGCCGTTAATAAATTAAATAATCACGGGTTTAGTAGACACCCCTGTCTCACCCCTCTCCCTGTCCAAAATACCTCACTTAACCTTTTCCCCACCCTTACTCTATTCCTCGTTTCCCTCAGCATGTCCTCACATCTCTTTACTAATACCTCCTTTATCCTCCTCTCCATCATCACCTTCCCCAGTACCTTCCTGTCCACCGAATCAAAAGCCGCTCTTAAATCCACAAAAAACGCTATCAATTTCTCCCTCTTTTTGTGTATCTGCCTGTTAAGATAATTTAGCACATAAATGTTGTTGATCGTTTCCATCCCTTTTCTAAATTCCGTCTGGTTTTGTAGGATCATGCCTTTCTTCTCTATTTCATCTTCCAATCTTGCCCCCAGAATCATCGCGTATACGTTGTATAACGTCAGCATTTGCGTTACCTCCCTATACTCCTCCACCCTTTCTCTCTCTCTCCTTGCTTCCTTATTGGCACTACTATCCCCTTACACCACTCATTTATCCAGTCTTCTCCTTTCCAAATCCTATCACAGATTTCCCACACTAACCTCTCCAACCTCTGCCCCCCGTACTTCCACACCTCCCCTGGTATTCCGTCTCTTCCCGCTGCTTTCCCCTCCTTTAACCTCTTTAGTGTCTTCTTTACCTCCCCCTCGTGATCCCTTCCACCTCATAACCCCTTCTATCTCCTCTCGTTTCCCTTATCACTTTTTCCCCCACCCCTCCCAAACCCCCATAAAATATTCCACCCATTCTTTTTTCTTTATTTTCCCGTTAATCGCTTTTTTTTCTTCTTTTCCCTGCTCACTACTTCTCACACTTGCCCTTTTGTCTTTGCCTCCTTCGCCTTCTTTACCCACCTTTCTCTCTCTCTTCCTTTTTCTTCTTTTCACACCTTTTATTGTACTCTCTTTTTATTTCTCTGTACTTTTTCCCCCCTCCACCCATCTTTCACCATCTTCTTAATTCCCTCCTCACTTCCCTTTTACCCTCCCTGCACTCTCCATCTCACCATCCTCTTCTCTCTCCTGCTTTCTTCCTTCCCTGACCCTCCCCAAAAATCCCCTTAATATTCTTCCTTACATCTTCCCATCTCACCCCCAAATCCTCCCCCCTCCTCTGCCATCTTATCTCCAATTTCTCTCTAAACAAACTCTTTTCCTCCTGCGACCACTCCCATTTTCTCCCCTTCCCTCCCCACTTTTTTCCGTTTCCTCCCTACTTTTTTCCCACCCCCCCTCTCCTCCTTTGAACCTAACCTAACCTAACCACTACCGGAAAATGATCTGAATCAATCCTATCCTTCACTTTTATTTTTCTCACCTTTTCCCAAACTTCTTCATCTTCCATCACATAATCCAGCACTGACTGCCCCCTTCCCCCTGCGTATGTCTACTCTTCCTCTTCATCCCCCTTCCCTCCACCATTAAATATCCACCACTCCGCTTCCTCTAATGCCTCTACCAAAAGCCTGCTTTCTCTGTTCACTTTCTTATCCTTTGGTCTTCGTCCTCTCTCCTCCTCTTTTCCCGTTTCCCCCTCCCACCTGCTTCCTTCCTCTCCCGTCCTCGCGTTAAAATCCCTCCCGTTCTTATCCTCGTTTCCTTGTCCTCCACCCATTTCCTGATCCCTTCCCATTTTTCTTTCACATCCCCGTTCGCATACATCCCAACAATTTTGTCTTTTTCATTATTTCTTCCGCAATTCTTTCTTCCGCTTCCTCTATCACTTCTATCCCTTTCTCACCCCTATTGCCATTCCTCCTATTGCTTTTCCTTTTCTATTTTTTCTGTTTGCACTTTCCACCTAAACCCCCTCGTCATCCACTCTTTCATTCTTTCCTACTCTTTTTTCACCTCCATCACCACCACATCCCAGTCTTTTATTCCCTTCCAAAACTTCCCGTCCTTATTCCCTAGCTCTGCCACGTTCCAAAAGGCTATTTTTTCTTCCTTACTCTCCCCTCTTCCCGCAGTACCATCCCTATTCTCCCACTTATTCCCCCCATCCTCACTTCCTCTCTCTCCTTCTTCCTTCCCTTTTCCATTTCTAACCCCTCTTCTCTTCTTCCCCCGACTCTATTCTTGATCCCCTCTCGCCCCCCACCTTCTTCCTCCACTATTTTTCAACCTTCTCTTTTCTTCATCCCAAAAACACCATACCCCGTTTATTATCACCCTGTTTTCTCCTACCCATACTTTTGCCCCTTTTCTTTCCTCCTCCCTTGCCACTTCCCTAATCCTCCACCTCAACTGCCTTTCCTTCCACGTTAGATCGTCCTCCATACTTTTCGTCCCCTCAGCCCTCTCTTCTTTTGCATCACTTCCCTTTTCTCCCCTTCCGTCCTAAAACTTACTACCGCAACCCCCCCCCTGTTCTGCTCGCCCTGTTTTTACCTGCCTCACTTCCTCCACCTCCACCTCTGCTCCCACCTGCCTTAGTATTTCCTCTACTTTATTTTTCACATTTTTTTCCTCCGTTTTGTATCCCTTTATTACCACCCTCTTCTTTCTTTCCTTCCTATCCCTTTCCTCTTACATCTCCTCCATCTTTCTTACTCTCTTTTCAAGTTCTCTCTCTCTCTTCCTCTCACACTTCTTCCTCTCTCACTTATCTCCAATTTTCCTACTCTTTGCTCTAATACTTTTAACCCTCTTTCTCCTCCTTCACTCCTCAATCCTTCCTCCCATTTCCTTTCCAATTCCTCTATTCTCCAACCTCTCCCTCTCTCTCCTCCATTCCTCCTCTCTTTTTTTCATCCCTTTTAACTCACCTATTATCTGCGTCATTTTTTTTCCATCCTCCCTTCCAATCTCTCCTCCATACTCTCCCACCTTCCCATCATCTCCTCCATTAACCTTCATAGCTTCCATTATCTCTATCTCTCCTCTCTCCGTTACCTTCACTGGCGATCTCGCCGTTTTTTTACACCTCTGAAATACGCCTCCTTTTCCTTTCTCTCCTGTCCCTCCCCTTCTACCTTTTGCTCTCTTTTCCTCTTCCACATCTCTAGCGTCCTTGACGTACTTCCACTACGCACCCTCCCTACACACTTTAATCCCATCGTCTTTCCCATTATCAACTCCTCCTTCTTCTTACTCTCCATCTTTCCTTTCCTTCCTTCTCCAAAATATAATTATGATTCCAAAAAAGAACCCACCTCTTACCGCTATCCGTTCTCTCCTATTTTGTTGCTTTTCTCTCTCTACTGCTTACTCCCTGGCCGCGCACGCGCGCTTTGCCGTCCTCGCCTCACCGCTTGCCGACTCTGTCACCTATTCCGCCTCTATGCTTCGCGCTCACGCTCGCGCACACTTTCTCCCTTCCCCGTCCTCTCCGTTCCCATCCTTTTCTCTCTTAACCTCACTTCTACTCTGCTCTCTCTTCTACGCACTTTCTCTCATTCACTCCACTCAACTTCACTCCCTTTACTCACTCCACCTCTCCGCTTTACTCACTCTCCTCCCACACACCTCAGTCTCTTTTTCTATTCCCCGCAAACACTCCACGCCTCTAAATACAAATCTCTAACTTGCACCCGTCCACTATCACTCGCTCCGGAAACGGAAGTTATATATCTCTACTATTTTTTTTAATTTTCATCTATAATTTATTGTGATTTTACGAGATTTTTAATATGCAAACCATAAAATAAAATTATAGAGTTGGATAAAAGTTTACAGTCATTATTTTATAAACAAATAAAAAATTTTGAGAAAATGTGAAATAAATTGTATGAGATATTTAAAAAAAATATTAAATACTGTGTATGATAAAATAGAAAAAAATACGACATACACTACTCAAAAAAAAATAGAGAACACTTTCAGGCACCAAAAATTAGGCTATTTTCAAATGACTGTAACTCGGTGAAAAATCATCGTAGATAAAAAATAAAAAAAGCATTTTGAAGCTTGAAGATCGAGCTTTAACGTTCTACCAGCAGATTTTGAAAATTATTTTAACTTCCTTATCTTATGCAGTAAAAAAGCACACCTTGTTTTGTTCGTTAAAATTTCGTATCTTTGACACTTTGCAGATCGACCAACAAATTTTTTTCGAATAATTCAAGTAAAATTTCATAAACAACAACTTTTTACCTACAAAAAGGTTTTTTTAAAATTTCTCTACAATTTTTTTTGACCGAGTTACGCAACTTTGAAGCTAAACCTGCATTTTATACAAATGATATCCGTACTCCGTGAAAAATCATCGTAGACAAAAAATCAAAAAACCATTTTAAAGCTCGAAGTTTCAGCTTTAACATGCTATTAATGGTTTTTAAAAATTTTTTCAATTTCTTAGTACTATGCCCCAAAAAAATACACTGTTTTTTTCTTAAAATAACGTATTTTTAACAGCCTGTAGCTCAATAAAAAAATTTTTCTCGACAAATCCAATGCAAGTGCAATAAAGTATGACATTTTCTCTACAAAATGCTTTTTTTTAAATTTTTTCTACGATTTTTCTATAATTTCTACTTTTTTTGACCGAGTTACAAGACTTCAAAGATATACATTTTTTACAGTACATTTTTCCGAAAAATGACGTCTACCGCCGACATTAGCATTACCCAATGTGCACCACGTGGAGGTTGTCGGTCGGATTTTTGCACATCGTGTGTGTGCGTGCGCGCGTGCGCGCGTGCGTGTGTGCGTGTGTGCGTGCGTGCGTGCATGCGTGTGTATGTGTGTGTGTGTGTGTGTGTGTGTGTGTGTGTGTGTCACAGCAGAGATAAGGAGCCCACAGTTCGTCACTTCTGCAGTATTTAACAACTCCAAACCCTCTTTACTGTGTATGTGTGTATGTGTGTGTGTATCACAGCAGAGGTAAGGACCCCACAGTTCGTCACTTCTGCAGTATTTAAAGACTCAAAACCCTCTTTACTGTGTATGTGTGTGTATCACAGCAGAAATAAGAACCCCGCAGTTTGTCACTTCTGCCGTATTTAATGACTCCAAACCCTCTCTGCTGTGTGTGTATGCGCTCGCGCGCATGAGAGTTCAATAGTGTGTATTTCCTCCTCTTTGATCAATTACTGCTTGCAAGCGTTCTCGCATATTTATACATTTTGTAATACATCTTGCGGAATGTTGTGCCAAATTTCCGTTAAAATTTCTCCCAATTTTTCTAAATTTTGCGGCTGTTCCTTGCGACGCCTTAATCGTCGTTCCATTTTATCCCAAATGTGCTCGATTAGATTTAAGTCCGGGCTATTGGTGAGATGATTTAACAATCTAATTGCGTGTCGTTGAAAAAAACGTCGCGTTAAATTCGCCGTATGAGGTTGAGCGTTGTCCTGCATGAAAATAAAGTTCCGACAGGTTCGATTTAATAGCAAAACGTGTGGTCGTAGAATATCGTTGATATAACGAACACACACGAAATACACACCATTGAACACTCATACACGCGAGCGCATACACACACAGCAGAGAGGGTTGGAGTCATTAAATACTGCAAAAGTGACGTACTGCGGGGTCCTTATCTCTGCAGTAATACACACACACACACACATGCACCAACATACACATATACGAGTACACAGTAAAGAGGGTTTGGAGTCGTTAAATAGTGCAGAAGTGACGAACTGTGGTCTCCTTATCTCTGCTGTGACACATACACACACACATACACACGCACGCACGCACACACGCACACACGTACACACGCACACACGCACGCGCGCGCACATACACACACACACACACACACACGATGTGCAAAAATCCGACCGACAACCTCCACGTGGTGCACATTGGGTAATGCTAATGTCGGCGGTAGACGTCATTTTTCGGAAAAATGTACTGTAAAAAATGTATATCTTTGAAGTCTTGTAACTCGGTCAAAAAAAATCGTAGAAAAAATTAAAAAAAAAAGCATTTTGTAGAGAAAATGTCATACTTTATGGCACTTGCATTGGATTTGTTGAGAAAAATTTTTTTATTGAGCTACAGGCTGTTAAAAATACGTTATTTTAAGGAAAAAACAGTGTATCTTTTTTGGGGCATAGTACTAAGAAATTGAGAAAATTTTTGAAAACCATTAATAACATGTTAAAGCTGAAACTTCGAGCTTTAAAATGGTTTTTTGATTTTTGTCTACGATGATTTTTCACGGAGTACGGATATCATTTGTATAAAATGCAGGTTTAGCTTCAAAGTTGCGTAACTCGGTCAAAAAAAATCGTAGAGAAATTTAAAAAAAAACTTTTTTGTAGGTAAAAATTTGTTGTTTATGAAATTTTACTTGAATTATTCGAAAAAAATTTGTTGGTCGATCTGCAAAATGTCAAAAATACGAAATTTTAATGTACAAAACAAGGTGTGCTTTTTTACTGCATAAGATAAGGAAGTTAAAATAATTTTCAAAATCTGCTGGTAGAACGTTAAAGCTCGATCTTCAAGCTTCAAAATGCTTTTTTTATTTTTTATCTACGATGATTTTTCACCGAGTTACAGTCATTTGAAAATAGCCTAATTTTTGGTGTCTGGAAAGTGTTCCCTATTTTTTTTTTGAGTAGTGTATTTGAAAGAAGATCTGATAAGTGAGGCATAAAAACTCATATTTTCTTCATTCCTTTTTATGAGAAAGTGATCATTCTATGAATAAATATGATATATTATTTAAGAAATTATGAGATATTTTTAAATAAATTATAAAAGTTTTTTGAAAAATTATAAGAAAATTTTTCATCGGAGCTTGTACGCGTGCCCACGTATCACATCATGGGGGCAGTGTGATACATTCTTGTGCGCACGGCGGTATTATCACTTTACCCTCATGCCGTGAAGGTAACGAAAACCTTATAAGATAGTCAGAGTATACATATATAATACATATATTATAATTATATAATACGATAAATTGTGATTTTTATATCCACTTATGTCTCCATCACGCGTGATTGCACTATAGCGATCTTTTATGCATATACACTGTGACGGTGCAACTTGCGTACGTTATCCGTCACAAGGGCCTTATGGCCTGACCGCAAAGCGCGACACAGATGCTGCGTCCTTCCGGCTCGAAAGCAGACGCGACCTTTTAAGTGTGTGTGTTCGTCCCTGTGCCGTTTCTACGCTCGTTATTAAATTGAAGTAAGCGGTAGGTCCGTCGAGGAGATAGCCGTACACTGCGAGAAAACACCTTGTCCTAGTAAAACGCCTTGTCCACCCGGAATCACCGAGGAGGAAACAAAAATCCAGGAACATCGCCGAGGGACTGACAGAGCACCACGAGACGCGGTGGCTCGCAGGTTGTACCGCTCACACTGTCTTTCCCGTTTGCCGCCGAACAAAAACCTTGTCTGTCAGGAGTTAATTTTTCAGGAACGGCCGAGTACCATTCCGCAGGCGGGAGTTGCGTGAAGCTAGGCGAACTAACGCGCGCAAAGGCACAAACGAGAACGAGGCAATAGCTAAAACCGTGCAGAGGAGGCGTTACGGGCCTGAGGCGGCGACCATCCGCCACCGGAGACAAGGCCGGCCAATATCAGTTTCTGGGGACGCTGAGAATTACCTGCCGAATTTGGCCCTCGCGCGCTATCAATGTCAGAATCGCAGAACGATAGAATAATGCGCACACCGCCAGGATCTAGCCGCCTGATAACAGCCAATGCGGAAGCGGCAGCGGCGATAAGTGGGGCGCGACACCGCGGGCCTTCCGCAGGATCGAGGATCGATGCTCACTTGTGCTGTGAGCGTGCCCCAAGCCGGAGATCAGAGCCGAGAATTCAAAACAATATCCAAAGGGGACGCAAAAAAGTTCTGTGCCGCGCCGAAGGGTAAGACGAGCGCCAAACAAGAATTGTAAAGTCACCGATTTCGCGATCGAAAACGTCGCGATTAACAGAATTAAGTAAAGTCTACTCCGTAATTATCGCGTGCTTTCGTGTAATATTGTAACGTCCGTTAACGTAACTATGTTACAGCCGCGACGTCGCTCGCTCGATCTCGCCGTATTGACGTAATCTCGTTTGTTCTGGTACTCTCGCCTGTATCGCCACAGCCAAGCCGCCGATGTATTATAAGTCTTGTAATTGTGTGTGTGAAATTCGTATGATTTTGCGGGTTAAACGTAGCTTAATCGCGGTAGTAGTGGGAAAAAAAATCGCGAGATCCTTCGCCTAACGTGTGCATGAATTACGTTGTGATATTCCATCTTTGTCGTGTGCACCTTCTCCCGCGGCAACTGCCTCACCACGATTATTGAATCGTTCCGCTCGTGACTGCCGTACGATATTGTCCGATTATTTAACCGCTTCGAGTAACATTCCGCGATTTTGTAATGCATTCCGCATATCAGCCGACCGCGTGCGAGGCTTTGTATTCTGCTAACCCGAGGATTCAAAATATACGTTGTTACATTATTTTTGTTAATTCTTGCTTCGTTATTTTACAATTTTCCTTCGCTCTCTCAATTACCACCTGCCCGCACTGACCTCCCCCCCTCCCCACCGCGCCACTATCGACTTAGCGAGGAGCTGCCGGATTGTCATTTCGTCACCGCTCACGGTCATTAGCGCTAACGTAAAATCGCGAGAATAGTGAATCGAAAAGAGTGGCACGCTCTCTCGTGCCTGGCGCCCACTCCCGCTAATGATTTGAGAGGGATGACTATCACGTTCTTGAACCACGCTGTGAGCGGGCGACTGAGACTTGTGTCAAGTTCATAAAAACACTGTCACAACACATACGTGCCTCCATCATATTGTGAAGGCACTGTGATGCACTTTTGCACGCACAGCACATCACGATTATCACACCGTGAGAATAATATGACCTTACAAAATGTTATTTGGGTGCCTCTGTTTTGCGTTCTGATGGACCCATATGAATGTTCGCTATCACGTGACTAAGGAATTCTATCCGTTGCTGTAAGAATTGGCACTTCTGCCAATTGATCATTAATCCGGCTTTACTCTCGACTTTCAATGCTACTCGAAGGTTCTCTATTCCTATTTTACGGTCAATAGACGGTATAATCAAATTCTCCATATAAGTTAAATCACTTTGCCTTGTATTAAATTTTGAAAAATTACATCGATAAATCTCTGAAAGATGACTGGAAAGGGCGGATCCCGTTTAGACACCACCACTCACAGCGGCCGATGCCTACAGTTTTTTTGTTGGTTGGGTTAGATAAGTCAAGATGATTGGTTGGTGTCCAATCGAGCTGTGTCCAAACGGGTATCACCCGGCTGGAGAGTTGCATAAACTAAAAGGAACTCGTAAAAATTTAAAATGCCTATCTGGCACGAAGGCTGTAAATTTTCAACTCTGGTCGTCCATCGGAAAGTCATAAAATCCATTAAATCAAGAGTACTAAAATATTTTGCGCTTTGCAACAAATCAAGTTGATCCTAACTTCTTGTTTGGCAAACAAGCATTCGAGAAACTTAAAGCAGAATTAACGTCGTATCCAGTGTTAAAATTATACAATCCACGTTTCCGTTTAGAAACGGAACTTGCAGACGCAAGTGCAATTGCTTGGATGAATTATTCTGTTACAAAAGCAACCATAGAGTTTTTGGGGCTCCGTTGCTTATTACAGTCAAGTCACTAATAACGCGGAAAATTAAATATCACTCTTTTGAGCTAAAAATGCTAGCCATTGTAAAAGCTGTGGAGAGATTTTATATTTATTTATATGAACTCTCATTTACAGTCGTTACCTATACAGCACAGAAAATTGCAACAACATTGCAGTAATGTTGCAATATGCAGATTGCAATGCAATATTATGGAACATTGCAGAAACATAAATTAACAATATGCCTGCAACATCTCATGGCATATGCCAGTAATATTCTAAAAACATTGTAATATCATAATTTTTTAATAAAGTAATGGCAATAAAAAGCCAAAGCAGAATATTTGCGTTTTAACAAACCGCCCGCGCGACCTCCCCCCAACGGACCGGTCATCGTCCGCCAAACGCCGGCCGAACATCCGCCGAGCATAGAACAAGGCGCTACGCGCCGATAAACAACTTCAAACGCGCCAATGCGAGCAGCGAGGCATCCGCGCGTCGCGGTATCTCGCCGCGCATGCGCACCGGCCCAAACCGGCACGCGCTAACGACGTGCTCGCTCGCCTCCGTCCGCTCGCCACGCAACCGATCTCGAGCGGCGGGGACGCTGGCACCGACGCGAACCGAACCGCCACCAAGCGTTCCCGACGTCTCGAGATTCGGGTATAAAAGCGCCGGAGCAGCGAGATGCTGCGCTTCTTCTCCGCCGACTGTTCGGACCGCTACTCCGCCGACTAGTCTCCGAAGAAGTCTCCCGAGGTAGTCCTGGGGTCAAGTGTCTTGGCCTCTGTCGAGCGTTCTCGACGGCTACCGCTCTCACCCCCGTCTCTCCTCGCCGAAGCTGGGCTCAAGCGTCTTGGGCTCTGTCAAGCGTACTTGCCCGACCGGCTTTCCTCGGACCGATCCGATCCTACCGCGGCGGCTACAGAAAAACGGGGTAAAGCGTCTTTGCCTCCGTCGAGCGTACTCGACGTAGCCGTCGCATCCTACCTGCGAGAAATCACGCGTTATACAATCAGCGGATTTAAAGGGACGCTCAGCCGAGCGCCGCCCCGCGCTCCGCTACCGCTCCGACGACCGCGAAAGCCGTGCACGCGACCTCGCAAGGCCGATAAACACGGGACCGCCCGACGCGCCGAGAAGAACGCCGGCGACGTAAACACGCACCTGTCGCGTGAATAACGGCAACCGCGCCGACGACGATCCGCGCACCGAAGCCGGAAAACTCGCGACTTTTGTAAATAGTAGTGTTAAGACATTTGTATTTCGTCCATGTGCTTTACATAATAAAAACTGTATATACTCGTATCTTACACGTCAAACCACAAGTCTAATTCTCTCTTAACCCGGATCGTGCCCTGGAATTCCCAACGAGCTACGTCCGTGCGCGATATCTAATCAAGAAACACGGGTTGTTACAGCGTATAATAGGCTGTGTCGGTTTTTTTTGTTTGAAGCAAAATTCTTAATCTCAAAGTTCTTTGCTCAAATTCAAATTTTTATTAAATAAAAGTTTTAATATTAAAGGAGTTAGTTATTTGATAATGTAGGAATGTAGAAAAGTATTATAACCGTGAATTTTTCTATTTTCCCTTAGCTTTCCTAGTTTGTGCTATATGACACAGAGAGACGATCAAAGGATTAACTTAGGATTTGGACGACCTAAGAACGTCCTTAGGCTCGGCTTAGGACTTAGACGTCCCAAGGACATCCTTTGAATACAGTGTGCTGTGTAGGCGACTTAAAATTACGTCCGGTGGGTATAATGTAGGCTGTATATAGAATTCCTTTAGTTTATTTAACATTTCTCGGGAAGTCCTGAAATTTTCATCCTAGTACAATATCCTAAGTCCGGCCCATTATTGTCCCGAGACATTCAGGACAAATTCAGGATCATCCTTAGGATGTCTTGTGCTATTAGGGGATATATATTTTCTAATTGCATTCTTATTTAAATAAATAACAGAAAAATTATTTTAGATACTATTCTGCATTTGCAAAATTAGTAAAAAAATCTATAATTTTATATTTGTTTATATAAATACTGTGCTTTAATTATACATATTTCATTTTTTGATAACGTATATTGACCTGATCTGCTAGTTATATACAGCATAAAGTGTTCACAGGTCATCATGAGGAATCAGTTCGCAGCGATCACGGAGGTTAAACAACGTTCATCGGAGACGCGACTTGGGTTACCGCTTAGAAATTTCCGAAAAAGAATTTTTGAATCTTTTTTGCGCAAAATGTTTTTTAAAATGTTACAAAAATATTGTTTTGTTTATTGGAATTATGTGATGTAATAATATTTATGTAAAAATTTTGGAAAAATTTATAACATTGCAATGTTGCTGGGATGTTTCAATGCAATATTTCAAAAAGCGGACATCTTAATTTTCCAGCAATGTTGCAGCAATGTTTTGCAATTAATATGCAATATTACAACCCACATAACAAAAATTGATCCCAGGGATATCCTGCGGATGTATGTCAAGGAATTTCTAATATCTTGAGGATGTACTTAGATAAACTTAAGAGGTCCTACGGATATCCTGTGGATGTCTGAATGTCCGCTATGTAGAGCCCTAGGATATCGTAATTCAGATATCCTCAGGATGTCTTTGGATAATCAAATTTGGTCCTGAGGATGTCCAATAGATGTCTTAAAATAACTTTCAGGACTTTCTAATTCTATAAATTTTTGCAAAATATTCACATAAATATTATTACACCACATAATTCCAATGAACAAAACAATATTTTTGTAACATTTTAAAAAACATTTTTCGCAAAAAAACCTTGGGAATTTTCGAAAGAAAATTCCCAAGCGGTCATCCATTCAAGTTATGACCGCGGTGGACGATGCTTGACTTCTACGATTGCTGCAAATTGGATCCCTCGTGATGATCTGTAAACACTTTATGCTAATACGTTTATACAGGGTGACCCATTTTAACTTAGGCAGCCAAATAACTCGAAAAATAAGCACACTACGAAAAAATGTTTAGAATCAAAATTTCGTCATTTCGAAGGGGACGTACAATGACGTTAAAATTAGCTCCCCCCCACCCCTTCCCCTGGGCGGTGAGAGGGGCAAGTATGAAATCTTAAATGGGAACCCCCATTTTTTATTGCATATTCGGAATCTTTGACTAAAAACACATACAATTTGTCTCAAACATTTTTCTCGATTCATGATAAATGGCGCTGTAATCGACGAAATTCAATTTCTTCGATTTCTCTTACTGAGAACCCATGCTTACGATTCTGCAATAAATTAACAATAAAAATACCACGTTTTTATTGTTAATACTCAAAATTAGTCTTAAAACAAACTTCTCATTATTTTTTATTACTCATTAATTACTTCTCAAGAAACTGCTTTTAGCTTAACCCAGGAACAACGACGTAGACGTAGCAGTTTTCTGTTCCCTTCGGGGTGCTTGATTAACATGAGCCTCCTCGCCTCTCACAATTCGGGGTTATTACGAGATCTCCTTTCAATGTTTATAATTTATTGATCAGTAGGATGACGGCGATTTGGGAATCGCTCCGCATAAGTACGGGCAGTAAGTCTGTAATTTCTACCACATTCACCAAAGGATATAAAAATATCGACTATTTCTGTAGGCGTATAATTTGCCATTTTACCAGAATTTTATCAGAGTACAAATGTTAAAAAAAATACATAAACACTTGTGACTTTGTAACGTTACGTCCCTCCGCCGCGCCATCACTCCGGTCCAAACGCCGAACGCAACGCGTAAGACCGAGCACATGCACGAGCTCAGCTAAGCTTGCCGCGATCACGCGCTACCGCGCGCCGCGTTCGGCAAGCGTTCCTACTCCGGCCGGCCCAACCGCGCGCGCTGATTGGTACTTGCGACCGCGCGGACCGCTATATAAGCCGGCAGCGGGCAGCCGAGATGAGATCGCTCCGAGCCACCGATCTCAAACCTACTCCGCTCCTGCGCCGGGTATTCTCGACGCTCCTTAGCTTGGGCATTCTCAAGCACTTCCTCGGGAACAGGCATTCTCGTTCTAACTTTCTCGCGACGGGCATACTCGTCGGTCCTAACGGCTGGGAATATTCGGCCGATCCCATCCTCCGTCCGCGACTTGAATACTCGTCGTTTCCGCGGCTGGGTATTCTCGGCCAATAGGAACCGTCCGTCCCGCAATTCCGTTCTCGGGGATTCTCGAGACCAGCACCGTCGTCGGAAATGCTCGACGCCGTCCTCCGGCTCATTCCACAAACCTGTTCTACCGTCGACCGCTCTCGCGTATTGCGGAACTGTCCGCTGCACCGCGCACTGCCGATTCCGCGATCGCGACCGTCCGTCGCGCGGGCCCGTTTAACCGTAAGTTAAGTTAGCCGCTTCACGGCAACTCCGATCATTGCTTCCGAGCGCCTGGCGCATAATGCCTGTCCGTCTGTTGCTATAACTATCCGAGTCCGTTCTTTAATATTAAGTGACACGCGCATTATATTTTCTTGTCCGCGGAACCGATGATTGTTTAACCGAGCAATCCCGATTGCTACCTCCGAGCGCATAGCGCATAACACGTGTCCGTCTGTTTCCAGAGTTTCTAAAATCTGTTTCTTCTAAGTGTTTAGATATTAAGTACGCCGCGAATACATTGTGACCGTTCTCTTAGTTTCACGCGGGCCGACGACCGCACAATTAAGCACTCCAGTGCCGTAATACTATTCGTGGAATTCAGTATTATCCGATAACGATATCGGGACCTTATGATTCTTTTGTACTAAACCATAGCAAAATATATTTAAACTATTTCGTTTCCACTACCAAACCACGGCGTTATCATTTGACACGAACCCGAACATCCGGCGAGCACATCCGAGCAACCGATCCTGAACTTAAATCCCGTAACCGACACCGAGAAACTACCAGCGTTACAACTTTAGCACTAAATGGACAAAATTTTGGAAGAATACTTAGAGGAACTCCATCAGATGGAAAGTCCAAAATGTCTCGGTACTTTGGACCATTCAAGTTGCCTAAAGAGCAGGTTACGCTAAAAGTAGTTTCTTGAGAAGTAATTAATGAGTAATAAAAAATAATGAGAAGTTTGTTTTAAGACTAATTTCGAGTATTAACTAATAAAAACGTGGTATTTTTATTGTTAATTTATTGCAGAATTGTAAGCATGGGTTCTCAGTAAGAGAAATCAAAGAAATTGAATTTTGTCGATTACAGCGCCATCTATCATGAATCGAGAAAAATGTTTCAGACAAATTGTATGTGTTTTTAGCCAAAGATTCCGCATATGTAATAAAAAATAGGGGTTCCTATTTAAGATTTCAAACTTGCTCCCCCTCACCGCCCAGGGGGAGGGGTGGGGGGACTGATTTTAACATCATTGTACGTCCCCCTCGAAATGACGAAATTTTAATTCTAAACATTTTTTCGTAGTGTGCTTATTTTTCGAGTTATTTGGCTGCTTAAGTTAAAATGGGTCACCCTGTATAACTGATAGATTAAGGTGATGCTGGAGTGACGGCCGAACTCCGACGGTCCTGCGCCATCTACTAAGTGGAACTAAAAATGTCGATAATATCGATATTTTTAGATCCATTATCATTTGAGTTCTGCACTCATCCTTGTCTTTTCAACAAGCGAAACCGCCCAACTCAGTACCGTATATTTCGACAGGCACGCTCGGGCCGTTTTGTAGGCGGATGAGTTTACGCAAAACAATTTTTTATCCGACCTGTTTCTGCTGTTGAATAAGGACGTAATGTGTTGGCAATATACATTGCACTTTTGATACTACACTATCTCTTTTCGCTGCATGTAACAAAAAGAGATTGACGTTAGTCAGACTAAATGTTTAGCACATTTATTGCCATTTCATTAGAAAATGATGTATATAATACATAATACTAAAATTATATTTTCATGTCGAACATGAATATGGCAATATTTTGTAGGCAATATGGAATGAATCCTTCATTCCCATCGCCCATTTTTATGAAAGGCAAAAATTTTTCATAGTTTCTCTATTCTCGTTTGCTTATGTTTGCCTATAAGATGGGCAAATACAAACTTAAAATAGTTAGCCCACGATAAACGCCTCTGATAATTAATTAAAAATAGTCATCCCACGGTAAACGCCTCTGATATCTAATTAGTAATAGTCAGCACACGGTAAACGCCTCTGATATTTAATTAATAATAGTCAGCACACGATAAACGCCTCTGATAATTAATTAAAAATAATCAGCCCATGGTAAACGCCTCTGATATTTAATTAATAATAGTCAGCCCACGATAAACGCCTCTGATATTTAATTAATAATAGTCAGCACACGATAAACGCCTCTGATAATTAATTAAAAATAATCAGCCCACGGTAAACGCCTCTGATATTTAATTAATAATAGTCAGCCCACGGTAAACGCCTCTGATATTTAATTAATAATAGTCAGCACACGATAAACGCCTCTGATAATTAATTAACCCTTTCAAGACGGTATACATGTGTACCTGGTACACATGTGTACCTGGAAAGGGTTGATAGTCAGCTCACGATAAACGCCTCTGACAGTAAATGATTAATAAAAGTACAGCTTACCACTGTAAACAGTCTGTGATAACAGAAACCTTTTAACATTATATTATCATTATAGGTATCCTACACCTCTGCATTATATCCTCTTTTGGACAAGGACAGGTTAGGTTGACGACATTTAAACACACACTAAAATGTTTATGTCAACTATAACTTCACCGTAATTTTACGCCCCATCACTTTCCTTTCCCTCTCTCCAATCTCCGCAGCGGTACCGAGACATGTACGTGCGCGCGTTTCTCCCGCGGCCACGCGCTCGCCTGGTCACGAAACATGTCACGCTGACCGAATCGTCGCGCGCGCCGTGTCACGCCTCGGCTCGTTTCGAAGATCATGCAATAGAACTAGTCTTTCCCTCTCACTCCCTTCGCTCGCTCGCGCGCAATAATCTCGATGGCCCAAGCGCTCAAGAATTCTTTTCACTGTCGTATACATGTTATATGTGTATATATAAGTGTGCAGAAAAATATAAAAATTTACATGTAATATTGTAAATTAAACATTATAGCAAATCATTTAATCTTTCAATAGCATTTAAACAATTTCTATATTATAAAAAAATTTTATTAATTAATTAAAATTATATGACAAATCATAATAAAAATATGGAATTACTTTTATGTCAAAAACATAATTTTAATTCGATAGTTAATAATTTTAGTTTTTCAATATTATAATAGCCTCGGAATATATTATTGTTTTATGCTATAGGAAAAGAAATTGGTGTGCCATGAAACATTTATATTTTTAATATAATTTATAATTACATTACATTTTTAATACTAAAATAAAAAAAATTTTAAACTATAATAATAATTTAATATTTATAGTATTCATAACGCAATGTAATAATATTTATTAGTATTGTTCATTAATAACTCTTGTCCTGTAGACCATCTTTCGTCCTTTCATATGTAAAATGTGAAAATAATAATAAATATTATTACGTTTTATTATAACCACTATATATGTGTATCAATATACATATATACTTGTGTGTACTTTACATTATTATGTTCTGAACCCTCTGAAAACTAAAATAAAATTTACATTTTAATGTATTTACGTTTAAATTTTTTAAACATATTTTTTAAAGATAAATATTTTTTTAAAGATAAATATTTTTTTTAAACATAAATATTACGTACGCTAAAATTGCCTCCATTCAGTAAACATTACAATTCACGGAGTCTTCACTCTCATTTATATTTTACATTTTACAGAACTTTTTATTTTTGGGACATTATATGGGTTAAAATTTTAATTAAGAGCTTTAGTAATAAAAGAAAAGTAGCCAATTCAACATTTTATGATTAGAAACTTAGTAATGTACAAAAATTCCCTCACAGGTAAGCACACAGAGCGTTAGAATCACGACAATGTTCAGAATTACTCATATATGAAAGTTATCGTTCCCAGTCAAAAAAGTGAAATTTTAAACCAGAAAGGTCAGGGAAGAAACAATAGGTTTATCGGCGAGAACCCGCCATTAGAAATAACTTTTAATTTATCTATTCGCCATTGGAGCTTTGTTTCATGAGTTATTCAGCTCTAAAGTCTGTTACGATAAGCTTTGTGGGAAGTGAAAACTCATTATATATGGGAAAACACATCTAATCATGTTCAGATTATAAAAAAACCAATTACTGCATGAATATTAATCAAAAAATCCGTGTAGCATCGTAAAATAAAATAGTAATTTGTTTAACGAAGTAGAGCTTTCTAGCTATAAAATGCTTTTTTCAGAATTTCATTATCATTTTTACAAAGTTTTACACTTGAAATATTTGTCTATTTTTCGGAATCAGAATAATGTTTGATCAATTTTGTTGTTATGAAGTGTATAATGATAATTATCTCATTTGCTATTTAATTTTTAATAATAATAATTTGTTTATTTAAGTAGTGGTATATTATTTTTTTAATATTATATGCTATTTGTATTATATATATATATTTGTTGTAGGATATTATTGGATAATTGTTAGTCGGTCTTATTAATTTTGGTTATTGTCATACATATATAAGGTATATGATTCGTTATTCAATGAATTAATTATTAATTTGTAGTTTTAGTGTACTTTTCTGTCAGTTCTGAGCCTTGATTGTATGTTAATTCAATTTATACCTTGTGTAATTTTTTGACTGACGTATGTCAAAAAGTCTAAAATAGATAGCAAGTTTTCTCAGTGATACGTGTTCCCAAGTCATACAGATTTTGACGCAAGCTTTATTAGCACTAGTACTAGAAAGAAAAACGAGATACAGGCAATTGGAAAATTAATTACGAAAAATAGCTTCAAAAAGACTTGTGGTAGTCATGGTAGAATTGACAGTAGTAGCGACAAGATATAAATTGAATTAACATACAACCAAGGCTCAAAACTGACAAAAAAGTACAATAAAACTACAAATTGATAATTAATTCAATGAATAACGAATCATATACCTTATATATGTATGACAATAACCAAAATTAATAAGACCGACTAACAATTATCCAATATCAAATATTATCCTGTAACAAATATATATATAATCCAAATAGCATATAATATTAAAAAATTAATATACCACTACCTAAATAAACAAATTATTATTATTAAAAATTAAATAGCAAATAAGATAATTATCATTATACACTTCATAACAACAAAATTGATCAAACATTATTCTGATTCCGAAAAATAGATAAATATTTCAAGTGTGAAACTTTGTAAAAAATGATGATAATGAAATTCTGAAAAAAGCATTTTATAGCTAGAAAGCTCTACTTTGTGAAACAAATTACTATTTTATTTTACGATGCTACACGGATTTACATTTTTGAAAAGGACATTTTTTAAAAGGAAAGGAAGCAGGAAAGCGCGACACAGATATAGAGATTAAAATAAATAAAATATAAATTATTTGGATTATTATTTATATTAAAAGTATTTTAAAGATTTTAATTAGAAATTAAATGTATAATAAATTATGCTATACAAATATATAGCATTTATTTCAATTAACTATCAGTCAAAACCTTACACATTTTTATGTATCATATGAGAATAATTATTAATCATTTATATTACTAATTAGTTAAATCTCTACCTATTTTAAATTATTTTCATTTGGTATATTTATTTATTAATTTTTAGTAACTACCCACATAGCACGTAATATTTCTGTGATATCACAGAAATATTACATATTACTGTGAAATATCACAGAAATATTACTGTGATATTACACAGTGATAATGACATTGAAATATTCCACTGATATCACAGAAATATCACAGAAATATTATTGTGATATTATACAGTGATAATAACATTAAAATATTCCAATGATATCATTGCAATATATTGTTGCAATATTTAATTTCAAAGAACAAGGTAATGTCAAACCACGTTTTTATTATGTCTCATTAATGCAACGTCACTATCTCTTTGATTAATTTCGATATTTTTAGTATCCTTAATATTCTTGGTAATTTCGGTATCCTATAGAAGAAATCAACTTACAAATAAAATAATTATGTCTTTGCTCCTTCGTGGAATAAAAGTAAATGTTAAGAAAAAAAATTAATTAACTTTATTATTAGTTTAGATATTTACTTAGTTTATTCCTTAAACTGTATATATGTATAAACTATAATGTACGCTCTTCTATGTAATCTATCAATTTAATTGTTGCTTTACAACTCGATCAATAATGATTTTATTAAAAAATTACAGAAAAACCTTTGTATTTATCTTATTGTCATTTATAATTTTTACAGGAGCATAAAATTGATTTTAATTTTTAAAAATTTTTATCATGAAGAATTTAAAAAAAAAAATGTTTACAAAAAGTTTTGTTAATACACATTTATTATTCACTTGGCAATAAATATTTCAAAGTATATTAAGAAGTTTTTAAAAAAATATACATTTTTACGTCATTTAATATTTATTGCTCGGTACATTATTTTGTGAAATATTTTATTCATTAATATTGATTAGACTATTATACACCACAGTAAAAGGTTTTTCAAGTTAATTAAAATATTAAATTTCCAACAAATTTTTCTTTAGATTTCACTTTTTTTCAACTCTATTAAAAAATATGATTATATATATTCTATCATTAATTAGGTATTTTACAATGTTCATTAATTATATGTATGTATATAATGTTGCGACTGTCACAACATACGACGAAACAACCGAGCGCGTACACAGCCGCTATGCGGTCCCGCCGTGTGTATAAGACTCCACGCAAACAAGTGAGTGCTGGCACCACCGCTAGGTGGCCGCGCCGCTGGAGACCTTGTGGCGTTCTTACACTCTTTCACTTACACTATTTATTCTTACACTTACACTTTCTACACTTGTTACTTAGCAACACACTAAACATCTTTTGTTAAAAACATTTACTTCTTTATTAATATATTGACTGTCAAGGAATGAACACGTTTATAATAAATATCTTTCAATCTCGAATAAATCTAGTGATTTATACATTAAGTCGCTACATTTTTGGTGACCCCGACGTGATCACGGTGTGAGCTGAAATATCTCTTGACGCGGGAAGTTTGATTTCCGAAGTGCCATTTGGTGTCTACAAGAATCTTCGAATTTTGATTTCTGGATCGTCTTGGTTCTTCTCTGGAAGCATCAGTTTAATAAAATGCCTGTGGACAGAACTCCTGTTAAATCTGAGTCAACTCCGTCAACTTCTACTACTTCAGCGTCAACCGTGAGCCTACAACAACAGGTCGGAACAGAGATTTTAAATTTATCTTCTGGTTTTGAACATCAGTCATCGGGTGAGTCCACTCAGATCCATTCAAATGAATTTCGCCTTTTGAAACTTCCAACCTTTTGGCATAAACAACCTAAGCTGTGGTTTGCTCAGATTGAGAGTGAATTTACTGTATACCGTATCCGTTCTGAAGATATTAAATATAGTTCAGTTATTCGTCATCTTGATGAACAAGCGTTAGTCGCGATTTCGGAGATTGTTGAAAATCCGCCTGAAATTGATAAATATAATCAGTTAAAGAAAGCACTCATTCATCGTTTCACGGATTCTGAAGAAAAACGTTTGAGACAATTATTAGCTGGTATTGAGTTAAATGACAAGAAGCCTTCAGAACTTTTACGTGAAATCCGTCAATTATCCGGTGGTTCTTTAGCAGATAACATTTTACATTCGATTTGGCTACAACGTTTACCATATAAAGTTCAAGCGACTCTTGCAGTGGTTGAAAACGTACCTTTAGTCAAGCTCTCGGAACTCGCGGATAAAATAGTTGAACGTGATACTGGTTTTCAAGTCGCGGAAGTTAATACGCAATCTACCTCTAAACAATCTGATTTTGCTGATTTGGAACAAAGAATCGCTGCTCTTGAAGTATCTCATCGTCGTGGCAGATCTTTTAGCCGATCTAGAAGCAAATCAAAATTCAGATCAAATTCACGAAATAAAAGGTCTAATTCTAAAGATCAGTCAATTTGTTTTTATCACAAAAAATTTGGTAATAAGGCAAAGAGATGTACCATTCCTTGCTTGATGTCAAAAACTCTTACCGACTCTCAGGAAAACTAGAAGCGCCGTTGAAGATTGAGGCTGCTTACAACGGTTTACCTTGCCATCGCCTCGTAATTTTTGACAAATCAACTAATTTACATTTTCTTGTTGATACTGGTGCTGATATTTCCTTAATACCTAAGAGAGTTTTGTTTAAACCATTACCAGCTAATTTTAAACTTTTTGCTGCCAATGGTACTCAAATTCATACTTATGGTTCTAAAACTCTTTCTTTGGATCTTGGCCTCAGGAGAAATTTCCGTTGGAAATTTTGCATCGCGGATATTCAACGTCCCATTTTAGGTGCAGATTTCCTTGGATATTTTAATCTCCTAGTTGACATTAAAAACAAACGCTTGGTCGACTCTGTTACTGGCCTTAAACATTTTGGAAAGATCCAAGAAGTTTCACAATTATCCATATGTACCATGTCTCCTGACTCTCCTTATCACAGGATTTTAGCGGAATTTCCTGGTCTTACTCGATTTGCTCCTCTTTCTTCGGTGAAGTCTTATGGAATTGAACATCGTATCATCACGGAAGGATCTCCTAAATTTTCAGTTCCCAGAAGACTTTCTCCGGAAAAACTCAAGTTTGCCAAGGAGGAATTCAAGTTTATGATGGAACAAGGAATTTGTAGACCTTCGAGTAGTACTTGGGCAGCCCCTTTACATATGGTTCCCAAATCGGAAAATGTTTGGAGACTTTGTGGTGATTATCGTGCATTAAATTCGGCTACCATTCCTGATCGTTACCCACTGCCTCATATTCAAGATTTTACTTCTGGGCTTTATGGTAAGAATATCTTCTCCAAGATTGACTTAGTAAAAGCGTACTATCAAGTACCCGTCGCCAAAGAGGATATTCACAAGACCGCCGTTACCACACCTTTTGGACTTTTTGAATTTTTAGTCATGCTTTTTGGTCTTCGTAACGCAGCTCAAACTTTTCAAAGATTAATGAACTCACTGCTCAGTGATTTAGATTTTGTTTTTTGCTATCTTGACGACATTCTTATAGCTTCCAAAAATGAACAAGAACATATTGCCCATTTGCGCATTATTTTTAATCGTTTATTACAAGCCGGAATGTCAATTAATGTTTCCAAATGCCTTTTTGGACAAAAAGAACTTTCTTTCCTTGGATACCTAGTTTCAGATCAAGGTATTAAACCTACAACAGAAAAAGTAAAATCTATTATTGATTTTCCTAAACCTAAGACAATTCATGATATGCGCAGATTTATTGGCATTATCAATTATTATCGTCGCTGTCTTAAAAATGCAGCCGAACATCAAGCTTTACTTACTGAATTTTTAAAGGATAGTCGCAAGAGAGATAGAAGAGTTATCCCTTGGAATAATGAAACTGAAACAGCCTTTCAAAATTGTAAAGAAGAACTTCTCCGAGTTACTACTCTTTCTCATCCTGCTCCACATGTTCCTTTGATTTTAACTTGTGATGCTTCTAATTTTGCTGTTGGAGCGTCTCTAGAACAAACCATTGATAATGTTAGTAAACCTATTGCATTCTTTTCTAAAAAACTTGATCAAACTCAGAAGAATTATAGCACCTATGATCGAGAACTACTTAGTATTTATTTAGCTATTAAGCACTTTAAATATTTACTTGAAGGACGTCAACTGATTATTAGAACAGATCACAAGCCTTTGATTTATGCTTTTCGGCAGAAACTTGATAAAGCATCTCCTAGACAGATCAGACAATTGGATTTTATAGCCCAATTTTCTACTGATATTGTTTATATTTCAGGCAAGTTAAATTCTGTAGCCGATGCTCTTTCAAGAATTGAATCAGTTTCAATGCCAATTATAGTTTCTCTTGATGAGTTAGCTGATTATCAAAAAGAAGATGAAGAACTTCAAGACTTACTTTCTTCGAACTCTTCTCTTCAGTTAAGGAAACTTATTTTTTCTGGTTCAACTTCTCCTATTTATTGTGATTGTTCCTCTGAACTAATTCGTCCTTATGTGCCTAAATCTCTTCGCAAGAGGATTTTCGATGTTGTTCATGGTCTTGCTCATCCCAGTGGTAGATCAACAGCTAAACAACTTTTGCATAAATTTATTTGGCCATCTTTAAAAAAGGATGTTAAAGAATGGACTCGTACGTGTCTACCTTGCCAACGTTCCAAGATTTCAAGACACACGAAGAATGTTCCTGTTAGAATCGCGATTCCGGATCAACGTTTTCAACATGTCCACTTAGACTTGATTGGTCCTCTTCCATCTTGTCAAGATTTTCGTTATTGCCTCACGATTATTGATCGTTTTTCACGTTGGCCTGAAGCTATCCCTCTTAAGGAAATCTCTGCTGACACTGTTTCTACAGCTTTTTATACTCATTGGGTAGCTAGATACGGTTCTCCCTTAACCATCACCACGGATCAAGGATCGCAGTTTGAAGCATCTCTTTTCAAGGCTTTAACCAATTTGATTGGTTGTGACAGGAAAAGAACTTCGGCTTATCATCCTGCTTCAAATGGCATTTTGGAAAGGTGGCATAGGACTGTCAAGACTGCCATTATGTGTCATCAGACGAAGAATTGGCTAGAGTCTCTTCCTTCAGTTCTTCTGGGTCTTCGTTCATGTTTTAAAGAAGATTTAAAAGCTTCACCTGCGGAACTACTCTATGGAACCACTCTTCGGATTCCTGGAGAATTTTTTATTGAAGAGGATTTTCCTGCGGATCCTGAAATCTTTTTAGAAAAACACAGAATTCATATGAGGAATGTTAGATCTTCACCAACCAGTCATCACATCAAGAAATCTCCTTTTGTACATAAAAATCTTTGTGATTGTACTCACGTTTGGATTCGTGATGATGCTGTCAAGAAATCTCTTCAACCTCCTTATTCTGGGCCTTTTCTTGTTGTCAAACGTATTTCTGATTATTTGTTCTCTATAAACGTTTCAGGTAATATTGTTAATGTTTCTACGGAACGGCTTAAACCAGCTTTTCTTCCTAGAGAAGATTTCTCTGCAGTTTCTACTTCCTTACCTTGCTCTTCTTCTACGGAACCTGTAACCAGTTTGGATGTTCCCGCTTCTATTTCTGTTCCTGTTTCAAGACCTTTAAGAACTTACCCGGCTAAGAAGAAAGTTCATTTCGCAACGTAGTCGTCGCTTAGGGGGGAGTACTGTGGCGTTCTTACACTCTTTCACTTACACTATTTATTCTTACACTTACACTTTCTACACTTGTTACTTAGCAACACACTAAACATCTTTTGTTAAAAACATTTACTTCTTTATTAATATATTGACTGTCAAGGAATGAACACGTTTATAATAAATATCTTTCAATCTCGAATAAATCTAGTGATTTATACATTAAGTCGCTACAACCTTCTCGTGAGTCAAGTGCAGTCTCAGGTGTTATATCTAGACGCCACTGCGGCCGACCGGGCCGACTCACCACGACTCACTAGCTCACACTTCAGTGAGATTTTGAAGAAAATTGTTGCTTGTTGTAATTTGGAAACGAATACTTGTTCTAATTTTTTTCCAATGTAACGTCCCTTGAAAAAAAAGTTGATAAACTTGTTTCAATAAACTGATTACTGATCAGTAACTGATTATATTTTGTCAGTTACTGATCAGTAATCAGTTTATTGAAACAAGTTTATCAATTTTTTTTTAAGGGGTACGTGTGGAACGCTGTTTCATATAAAATTTTATATTTTTACATGTAAATAATATTTTGTATTGTTATTTAATCTTGAACATAAATTAAAATTATAATTCAAATTGAATCTTTTTTAACAAAAATGAAAAAGGATACAAGAGACTTTTTTTGTAAATTAAACATTTATTACGTTTACATTATTGTATTCTGTTTTAATAAATATAATTAATTTTTTATGTTTAATATATATTACATGTAATGATATGAAAATAATATTAAGAATAACAATAAAAATAAAATAAATTGAAATAATTTATTTATTTAATTTTTTGCAATATTATTTAAATATCACATAAACATCACAGAAATATTGTGAAATATCACAGTAATATTACTATGAAATATCACAGTAATATTACTGTGATGCGTTTTCGCGGACATTTTGATATTACTGTAATATCACAGTAATATTTCGTGATATTTCTGCAATATTTCATTTGTAATATTGCAATGTAAAAGTGATATTGCTATGATATCACTGCAATATTACGTGCTATGTGGGTAGTCATTTGAAAAAACCTTTAAAATACTTCTTGAATAGTAAAAAATAACACAAATAAAATTTGCGCCAAACACGTTATGACATGTCTTTTTCATCATTTACCGTGCTTTTGAGGTAAATCCTAAGATTTACCAAGTGAATGGTAGTAAAAGTTCGAAATGAACGATGATTACAGAACTGTTCGGACTTTTACCATTAAGAGTTGGTAAATCTTAGGTTTTATTGGAAAATCTTAGGATTTACCGTAGTTCGGGCTTTTACAGTAACATATATAATTTGTAAATCATTTTTAAATATTTTATGCTAAGCACGTTATTATACCAAAATATTAGGAAGTTTAGAAATGCTTTTGTATTATCAATTAAATTAAAATTTCTCAAGAACACAAATGATATTATCATAAAACAAATAATATTATATTTGCCATGAAAATTTTCAATGAATGTTCTAAGAACGTCAGAAAAAGTGTAAAGTTTTTTAACTGTGTGTCCAATTTTAAGTTAATTTAATTGTAGAAGAACATTTTTGAATTTCTGGTTTTTTTTAATACTACATTTTGCAAAAAAAAAATTTTGTCCCGAGGAATCGAACCTGGAACCTTCAGCATAGTAGTCAAGAATCATGACCGTCCAACTACAAAGGTCAATTTAGAATTTTTCTTCCGTAATAGTACTATAGCTGCTAAAAGTGTTGATCTTTTTCTCAAAAATGCTTAAACGAGTTCCATCGCAGTAAATGTATGAATAAATATTACAATTATATCAAATTTCATAAAGTCGGTGACTAAAGACCGAGTTCCTTTCGTTAACGCAATACTGAAAAATTTTCGTCGCATGATCGGAAAATCGAAATTGGAAAAAAAAAAAATATATATATACAGGGTGTTCGTTAATGGTTGTCCAGCCTTTTACCGTACGTAGATGCCGTACCGACTGAGCTTGCTAATTTGCTAAACGTTTCCTAGATGACAGCTGCTTCGGTTGAGCGCGCGAACGCGATCTCGCAGGACCGAGTGACACGTACAGGCCCCTGGAAAATTTTTCTCATATTTTTTTCGTATAATTTTTCCGAACATCTGTATAATTTTTTATGAAACGTTATAAAATGTAAAAAAGGTAAAAGTATTTTTTTTAAAACTGTGAGATGAGAAATCTCAGAATACTTCAGAATGTACGTGTATGAAAAGTTCTAACAATAAGAGATGTAGACTTTCTAAGTATTATTTCTACGTATTTCTGAAAAATGTTCCTATTCGTATAAAAATTATGAAAAAAACTGTAACCAGGAATGTTAAATTCTATAAACGAGAAATTTTATAAAAAATTATTAGAATAGTTTTTACCGGGGAAAGCTGTGCATACTTTGTTATATTACATTTGTTACTAAGATTACTATTTCTATTTATTAATCAAATTAATAAATAAAGTAGTAAATAGAAACGTAGAATACTGAATACATTTAATAATATATCCACACAATTTTTATCACAAATTTTTAATACTTGTAATCTTTTGAATTTAAATATTATCTTTGAAGTACTTTTAATTTAAAGAACTTCAGAAATAATATTGTAATGTGATATCAAGTAATGAAAGCTAAATGGTAACGTGGACTTCCACACCACCTTTGAGGTTCCACGATTGGCGCGTTAGGTTTTTTGAAGTGGACCTTCGCCTAGAGCCATATTATACCACATTAAAGACCTATTTTTTTGGTACATAAAGTTTAAATAGATATTTTGAAGTCATATTGCGTAAGAACACACGTAGATGAAAAGTTACATCTACGTATGATCGTGCGTAATATGACAACAAATTATCATATTTTTAGAGCAAGTGCTCGAAGTGTCTCCCTTCCTCCTGCTCACAACGTAAAGCCCGACTCAAGATTGCTTGCTCAAGATGGAAGCGAGCCGATTTCAAAGCTTTATGTACCGTACTCAAACGAACTCCTAGATTCCGCGCTATGGTTCGTATACTGATGGTTGGATCATCAGTAACCATTTGTCGTATTTGCGCGGTATGTATGCGCTGTGGTCGCCCTGTACGGAGTATAAAAATAATGATAAAACAATAGAATATTTAAAATTGTATTATCAAAAAATTTTATAAATATGTACCTGCAGGCTTAATACGAGGTGTGTTCAAAAAGTATCGCGAATTTTGTGTTTTTTCAAAAATTATTTATTTATTCATGAATATCTATTTTGTCCCCTTCAAAGTAATCCCCATGAGATATTATACACTTGTGCCAACGGTTTTTCCAATCTTCGAAGCACTTCAAAAAATCATTTTTTTTTATCTTGTTCAGCTCCTCCTTCGATGCCGTCTTTATCTCGTCAAGCGTAGCGTAACGTCGTCCTTTCATGGGCCTCTTCAGTTTAGGGAACAAGAAAAAGTCACAGGGGGACAGATCTGGGGAATACGGTGGCTGCGGCATCATTAGTGTGTTGTTTTTGGCCAAAAAGTCGCGCACAAGCAACGATGTGTGAGCAGGGGCGTTATCGTGGTGCAAAAGCCAATTTTTGTTCTTCCACAAATCCGGGCGTTTCTGGCGGATTGCTTCGCGCAAATTGCGCATAACTTGCAGGTAATATTCCTTATTGACCGTTCTACCCTGTGGCAAGAACTCATGATGCACCACGCCCCTGCAATCGAAGAAAACTGTCAGCAAAACTTTCACATTCGACCGAACTTGGCGCGCTTTTTTCGGTCTTGGTTCGTGCGGCAGCTTCCATTGAGATGATTGAGCTTTGGTTTCCACGTCATAACCATAAACCCACGATTCGTCACCAGTTATGACCCTCTGGAGCAAATTTGGGTCGTCGCGGACAGAGTCCAACATCTCATTAGCAATGTTCATGCGATGCTGTTTTTGGTCGCAATTGAGCAATTTTGGTACGAATTTCGCGGCGACCCGTCTCATGCCCAAATCATTGATAAAAATCGAATGGCACGAGCCAATCGATATGTTTAGGTCCTCAGCAACTTCTCTAACGGTGATTCGACGATTGGCCAATACCATTTTCTCCACTTCATTAATTTTTTCGTCTGTTGTTGAAGTGCTCGGGCGTCCGGCACGCTCTTCGTCGTTCACATCTTCTCGGCCTTCTGAGAACATTTTGTACCACCGATAAACGTTGCTTCGGTCCAAGGTAGCTTCTCCGTATGCCACAGTCAACATTCGGAATGCATCCGCGCACTTAATTTCGTTTTTCACACAAAATTTGATACAGGTTCTTTGATCCATTTTTTTGAATAGGTAAAAATCGAAGACGATCCAAAACACGTGCAAGCAAAGCAGCTGTCAACAATTAAGTGAACATTCAAAATGGCCGAGCTTGTCGGCATAAGTGAGAGACATGAGTACCAACATAACGCCACAAAAAGATCGAAATTCGAATATACGTAACCCGCGAAAATTCAAAATTCGCGATACTTTTTGAACACACCTCGTAGGTTTAAATTGACCGTATGTTCGCTGCCTCGACTCCAGCCTTGCAAACATATTTCGATATGGCTGTCGTCGCTACGGATATCTGCGCGTATAGAGCAACGTAGCTTCTCACGAATCTCTGTCGCACACTGCATAAATCATGATCATGTCACACATTTCATCAAACGTAAAATTGTGAGCCATATTGCATGCACGTTCTCTCACATTTTTAATAACTTTTTTCAATTTATACCATTTTTATGTGTGGTATACAGTAAAAGTAATACAAGTAATGATAAAAAGCACAATAATGAATACTTTATCATACAATTTTATAAATAAATATGTATTGGAACATAATTTTAAAGAAATTGATCGTTTTTTCGCAACTACAACTGTAGCCTTGTAAAGAAAGATATGGCTTGCTTGCTTCTATTCTGAGAATTTTAGAGTAAACTTTCAAAGTCTCCCGCGGAAAAGAAATATCTGTCGATTTTCAATTGTTGCTGTTTCTTCGTTGTTTCTTGCAACTGTTTTTGTCGTCTCGTCTCGATCCCGTGTGAGAGAACGTGCGTGCAACCATGGCTCACAATTTCACGTATGACGAAATGTGTGATATGATAATGGTGTATGCAGTGTGCAACAGGAATGCGCGAGAAGCTGCGTTGCTCTACATGCGTAGATATCCGGAGCGGCGACAGCCTTATCGAAGAATGTTTGCGAGGCTGGAGTCGAGGCTGCGAAGATATGGTCAATTTAGACCTATTAAGCCTGCAGGTACATATTAATAAAATTTTTTAATAATGCAATTTTAAATATTCTATTCTTTTATCGTTATTTTTATACTCCGTACAGGGCGACTGCAGCGCATAGATACCGCGCAAATACGATAAATGGTTACGGATGAGCCAACCATCAGTATCCGAACCATAGCGCGGAATCAAGGCGTTAGCGTGAGTACGGTACATAAAGCTTTAAAAGCGGCTCGCTTCCATCCCTACAAAGTAACCTTGACTCAAGAGCTGCATATTAACGATGAAGCTCGCAGATTGAGATATTGTCAGTGGTTCTGTAATGAATGTGAGGAAGATTATAATTTTCCCAAACGCATTGAATTTTCGGATGAATGCGTTTTCCATAATAATGGCACCGTCAACCGCCATAACATGCATTACTGGGCCACTGAGAATCCTCACTGGATGCAGCAAGCACATACCCAAGTGAGGTGGTCGGTGAACGTTTGGGCAGGTATTCTTGGAGACCACATCATTGGGCCATATTTTTTTGATGGTAAGGTCGATGGCAATGCATACCGAACATTTCTTGAAAATCAATTTGTCGACCTGATGGGTGAGGTGCCACTGGAATCACGTATTAACATGTGGTTCCAGCAGGACGGCCATCCTGCACACACCGCCAGGGCGACAAGAGAATTATTGAATCGAAAGTTCGGTGCTCATTGGATCGGTCTTCACGGTTCTCATGAATGGCCACCGCGTTCACCTTACACCACTAGATTTCTTTCTGTGGGGTCATTTTAAACAGCAGGTGTATGCAACACGACCCGAAAACGTTCAGGACCTGAAAGATAGAATTGTACGAGCTTGCCGTGCAATAAGTCCACAGGTCTTGGAGCGGGTACGTGAAGCAATCGTGAGTCGGGCTTTACGTTGTGAGCAGGAGGAAGGGAGACACTTCGAGCACTTGCTCTAAAAATATGATAATTTGTTGTCATATTACGCACGATCATACGTAGATGTAACTTTTCATCTACATGTGTTCTTACGCAATATGACTTCAAAATATCTATTTAAGCTTTATGTACCAAAAAAATAGGTCTTTAATGTGGTATAATATGGCTCTAGGCGAAGGTCCACTTCAAAAAACCTAACGCGCCAATCGTGGAACCTCAAAGGTGGTGTGGAAGTCCACGTTACCATTTAGCTTTCATTACTTGATATCACATTACAATATTATTTCTGAAGTTCTTTAAATTAAAAGTACTTCAAAGATAATATTTAAATTCAAAAGATTACAAGTATTAAAAATTTGTGATAAAAATTGTGTGGATATATTATTAAATGTATTCAGTATTCTACGTTTCTATTTACTACTTTATTTATTAATTTGATTAATAAATAGAAATAGTAATCTTAGTAACAAATGTAATATAACAAAGTATGCACAGCTTTCCCCGGTAAAAACTATTCTAATAATTTTTTATAAAATTTCTCGTTTATAGAATTTAACATTCCTGGTTACAGTTTTTCTCATAATTTTTATACGAATAGGAACATTTTTCAGAAATACGTAGAAATAATACTTAGAAAGTCTACATCTCTTATTGTTAGAACTTTTCATACACGTACATTCTGAAGTATTCTGAGATTTCTCATCTCACAGTTTTAAAAAAATACTTTTAACTTTTTTACATTTTATAACGTTTCATAAAAAATTATACAGATGTTCGGAAAAATTATACGAAAAAAATATGAGAAAAATTTTCACCAGGGGCCTGTACGTGTCACTCGGTCCTGCGAGATCGCGTTCGCGCGCTCAACCGAAGCAGCTGTCATCTAGGAAACGTTTAGCAAATTAGCAAGCTCAGTCGGTACGGCATCTACGTACGGTAAAAGGCTGGACAACCATTAACGAACACCCTGTATATATATATATATATATATATATATATATATATGCACATATAAATTGAACGTATGTTCAATATACGTATAATTATTCATGTGTGTATATATATATATATATATATATATATATATATATGTGTGTGTATATAAGTGAGAAACATAGAATAGCAATACGTCGCGCGCGCGCGCGTCGCAACTCGGTTCCGCAAGACGAAAATCTGAAATCGTTTCACTAAGCTATGCAGTGTTGCCGGCTTGTCCTCATTACAAGACAAGCCGGCAACACTGCAGAGAAAGCGAGAACACTCGAGGCAGAAGAGGATAGTCGAAAAGGAGAGAAACCGCTTAAAAAAGGAGACAAAAGAGCTCCCCACGCATCTTTCTCGCTTGACGCTGGATTGAGAGAGAAAGCATACGACGTGATCGTACAAGCAACGGCGCGCCGTTGAGTCGGAGAAGATTCTTCTGTTTCCTTCTCTCTCAAGCGTTCTCTTTCTCTCTCCAACTATCCTCTACGTTTCGAGCTGTCTGCTTTTCTTTCGTTACAGCTGTAGATACGTAATTTCCGATCTCGATTTGCTGACCATGCGACGAAAATTTTTCAATATTGCGTTAACGAGAGGAACTCGGTTTCTAGTCATTGATTTTATAAAATTTGATATGATTGTAATATTCATTCATACATTTACTGCGATAGAACCCGTTGTTCAAGCATTTTTGAGAAAAAGATCAAATACTTTTAGCAGCTATAGTACCATTACGGAAGAAGAATCGTATATTAACCTTTGTGGTTGGACGGTCATGATTTTTGACTGCTATGTTGAAGGTTCCAGGTTCCATTCCATTCGATTCCTCGGGTCAAAAAATTTTTTTTTGTAAAATGTATTAAAAGAAAACCAGAAATTCAAAAATGCCCTTCTACAATAAAATTAACTTAAAATTGGACACAAAATATATGTAAAAACATATGTAAAAGTTATTAAACTTTTGTTGACGTTTTTAAAACACTCATTGTAAATTTTCATAGCAAATCTATTTTTTGTTTTTGAGAAATTTTTATTCAATTGATAGTAGAAGAGCATTTTTAAATTTCCTAATATTTTTGTATAATAACGTATAATTCATAAAAGTATACCAAAATAAAATTTTTTCGAAAGTCTATCTGCAAAAGAACGATTTATTTTCTTATAGTATTATATTTTCTTATATTATTTTTTTTAGAATTATATTTTCAACGTTTTTTTCTGGCAACAAAACATGATTTCGAGCATTCATATATACATACATGTGTGTGTGTGTGTGTGTGTGTGTGTGTGTGTGTGTGTGTGTGTGTATGTGTGTGTGTGTGTGTAAACAAATATTCAAGCATTCATATAGATTACAAAATGTGATTGCTTTTATTATGATACATTTTATAATCTAAGTGAATATCAATTTGAATATTTCTCTTAAAAAGAATTTAAAATTTGCATCAAATTATTGAGAATTGCAAGTTGAAAATTAGAATTTGACCAGTCAGATAATTTGAATTTTGCGTTTTGTTTTGACTGGTTGGATTCTAATTTTCAACTCGCAATTCTCTATCTCTAATGCGTAATCTGATACAGACTTTATACCTAGATAACTTGCGTGTGTCACGTTATATAACGAATTTTTACATTCTAGCTATATAGTAGTTATGTAAAATTGAATTGTTGATATTACAACACAATAATTTATAACAGTCATTTAACTGCCGTTTATCAGGTTTATATAACAAACATTTTATTTTAATAATGTAACTGTTATAAAACTGAATTATTAATATGACTCCTCCCTGCCGAAAATGTGCGATTAAAACCGATTAAAACGGAATCCTTTTTAAGTGATTTTAATCTGTTTTAATCGATTCAATCCATAAGCGGATTAAAAAGTAATCGGTTTTAATTATATACGAATCGTAATTGATTTTAATATCGCTTTCGTGAATTATTTAAGTGTAATGCATAATATAAAAACTTTAAAAAATTTTAATTTATTTGCATTAAGACTCCTAAATACTCTCAGCGACCACGTTTCAAAATCCTGACATTAGTAGCGAGAAATGATACGCTGAAACGCTGAAAATTCTTGCGTGCTATTTTTTAAATAAAAAGCTATTTTGATAAAATAACATTGTACATCATTTTAACTAATTTGTAAAAATGTTCGGAAACTATTTTTTTCTTGACGGTTGTCAAGAATTATTAATTGCCAAAAAAAACATAGCTTTCGGACAATTTTACAAATTTGTTAACGTGGTTTATAGTGTTGTCATCAAAATATATATTTAAAAATGGTACATAAGAATTGTTAGCGTCTCAATGTGTCACATCGCATTAAAATTTGATTTAATTATAATTTATGAAATTCTGTAATTTCGAATTAAAATGGATTTAACAAGTGAGTTCTGACCACTAGGTGACCACGCCGTAGGAGATTTTCTCGTGAGTCGAGTGCGGTTACATGCGTTATATCTAGGCGCCACGGCGGCCGACTCCCCAGCTTATACTTCAATGAGACTTTTAGGAGCTGCTTATTGTAACCTCGAGACAAATACTCGCTCTTACTTTTTTCAAACATGATGCGTGTGTGTGGAATGCTGTTCCACATAAAAGTTTATATTTTTATGTGTAAATAACAATTTGTATTGTTATTTAATTTTATACATAAATGAAATGTTTAATTCAAATTTAATCTTTTTTTAATCCTTTTTAACGAAAAAGATACAAAAAATATTTTTTGTAAATTAAACATTTATTACATTTACATTAATGTATTCTGTTTTAATAAATCTATCTGGGTTCCGATTGGGTTCTTATTTTCAATCGGTTTTAATACCATATTTTCGGTGCAGAAATCCCAATCGATTCGGATTACTTTTTTTTTTAATCGGTTTTAATCGTACATTTTCGGCAGGGTTGTATAACAAATATGATACAACTGTTATGTAACTGTTATTTTTCTTATGAGTGAGAAATTACAACTAACATGGACATTACATGTAACGCGCATGTTATATTGCGTGTTACTTTCGATTTTATTTTATTAACATTGCCGTTATGTAACTGTGTTTGCTGGGTAATGATCCAGCGATACGCTTCGCTGCAAATTCGATTACAACGCCGCCGTCGGAAATCGAGCAACTAAACTTTTGCTCTTCGCACCAATTCCGCTTGCAAATTACATAAACAAATTTTATTCAGGCCTTTCTCTTATACTAGAACTTCTAGGATCATTCTGCAAGCGTCGTATTGTTCTTTCATTTATTCTACTCGCCGTAAACTACTTATTTTATATATACCAAGTCTAAAACTTTTATATGGAGCACATGTTGTCACGAGTCGGCTGCAGATGCCGATAATTAAACTATAATTTTTTAATCAACTTTTGTTTTTTGTATTAAATTATAGTTTCCGGCAAATATTTTTGTCACTACTTTAATCGTGTAAAAGGATTTTGAGATCAATAAAGCCAATTAAGAGAAAAGCCGGAATAAAAATAAGCACATATACCGGGTGTCCCAGACCACCCGTCCCACCCGATTTTTTCGTAAACGCGACATTTTAAAGAAAAATGTTTCAGACAAAAGTTGTAGGGTTTTAAAAGATCTATTTACTGATTTTATCAGTTTGACCTTGGATGGCGTCGCCAAGGTCAGATCAAAATAACATTAACTTTTTTAAATAGAACACCTCATTTTTGGTTCCAGAATCTAATAGCTGGTGTCAAGACCTTTCCAAAACACTATAAGAAAGTTTATTTTTGTTGAGTACTTTCCGAGTTGTGAGGCTTGAAAGTTACGGTGTACTGTTACCTTCAAGCGTCATAACTCGGAAAGTCCTTAACCAAAATAAACTTATTTATAGTGTTTTGGAAAGCTCTCGAAATCGACTACAAGAAAATGCAATGAAAAATATACCTGTTTCAGACCACCCGTCCCACCCTTTTAAAACGTAGGGATGTGCTTGTACAAAAAAATGGCTCAGACAAAATTTGCATGATTTCGAGGGATCAACCTGATGATGATCTTGAATTCGACCTTGAGATCGATCTTGGGCATAAAGGTATAAGTCAAAGTAACATTTTTAAAATGTAAAAACGAAATAATCGGTGCCGCCTGTAGGTATTAGCGTTACCTAAGGTGTACCACGTGTAGGTAACAAGATCGTACTTACACCTTATCGGGGTGCTTTTTTAAGGTGGTTCCCCTCGCCGTCACCTTTGTCGGGGTGCTTTCATAAGGTGGTTCCCCTTGCCGTCACCTTTGTCGGGGTGCTTTCATAAGGTGGTTCCCCTTGCCGTCACCTTTGTCGGGGTGCTTTCATAAGGTGGTTCCCCTTGCCGTCACCTTTGTCGGGGTGCTTTTTTAAGGTGGTTCCCCTTGCCGTCACCTTTGTCGGGGTGCTTTTTTAAGGTGGTTCCCCTCGCCGTCACCTTTGTCGGGGTGCTTTCATAAGGTGGTTCCCCTTGCCGTCACCTTTGTCGGGGTGCTTTCATAAGGTGGTTCCCCTTGCCGTCACCTTTGTCGGGGTGCCTTTTTAAGGTGGTTCCCCTCGCCGTCACCTTTGTCGGGGTGCTTTCATAAGGTGGTTCCCCTTGCCGTCACCTTTGTGCATACGCATGTTGTTCAGTCTCGATGTTCAAAATGTCCACCACGTGCATTTATACAGGCTGTTACCCTACTTTGGAAATCATCCGTCGCCCGACGAATTTCGTCAGTATCTAGAGACTGAATGACTTGTCGAATTCTGTTTTTCATATCTTCTGCAGTCGTAGGTCGTTCGCGGTATACAAGGTCTTTTATTCGTCCCCACAAATAATAATCTAAAATTGTAAGGTCCGGTAATCGTGGTGGCCAATTATGTGGACCATGTTTACCTATCCATCGGCCGCGAAATATGCGGTTCAGTTGATGACGAGCAATGACAGACGTGTGGGCGTTCAATGTCATGGCCTGGTGAAGAGACATTCGATATGGATGGAATGAATTTTCACGAAAAATTCGACTGATCGTGCTTCGACTTATTCCACTATCTCTTGCTCGTCGCTTTAAAGAATCATTCGGGGTTACAAAGGCAGTTGCAATTACATCAGGTGCTCTTACTGAACGAACTGATCGATGAATTTGCCTTCCCTTATTATGATCCGGCTGAACAATACCTTTTACAATTATTCGACGTTGTAAGCGACTGAAAACTTTGCGCGAATGTGGTGTATGATCGGGATATTCATTTCGCCACATTATTTCAGCTGCTCGAAAACTTCCAGCTCTACCCAAAACTGACATCATTAACGCAGCTTCTTCGATGTGGCGAAATGAATATCCCGATCATACACCACATTCGCGCAAAGTTTTCAGTCGCTTACAACGTCGAATAATTGTAAAAGGTATTGTTCAGCCGGATCATAATAAGGGAAGGCAAATTCATCGATCAGTTCGTTCAGTAAGAGCACCTGATGTAATTGCATCTGCCTTTGTAACCCCGAATGATTCTTTAAAGCGACGAGCAAGAGATAGTGGAATAAGTCGAAGCACGATCTGTCGAATTTTTCGTGAAAATTCATTCCATCCATATTGAATGTCACTTCACCAGGCCATGACATTGAACGATCATAGACAAAGACTGATATTCTGTAATTGGATTACTCAACAATTACCTAATTTCCATAGAAGTATTTTATTTTCTGATGAGTGCACCTTTAAAAGTGACGGCGAAATAAACACACATAATTTTCGTTATTGGGCACAAGAGAATCCACATTGGTATCGAGAAATGGATCATCAACGTATCTGGAAAGTCAATGTTTGGTGCGGAATTGTTGATACGCATATCGTGGGACCATTTTTCTTTCAAGAGAATTTAAACCGTTTTTTATACGCCGATTTACTCGAAAACGAACTTCCACGTTTACTTGAAGATATTCCACTCCAATTACGTCTAAATATGTGGTTTCAACAGGATGGATGTCCCGCCCACACGTCTGTCATTGCTCGTCATCAACTGAACCGCATATTTCGCGGCCGATGGATAGGTAAACATGGTCCACATAATTGGCCACCACGATTACCGGACCTTACAATTTTAGATTATTATTTGTGGGGACGAATAAAAGACCTTGTATACCGCGAACGACCTACGACTGCAGAAGATATGAAAAACAGAATTCGACAAGTCATTCAGTCTCTAGATACTGACGAAATTCGTCGGGCGACGGATGATTTCCAAAGTAGGGTAACAGCCTGTATAAATGCACGTGGTGGACATTTTGAACATCGAGACTGAACAACATGCGTATGCACAAAGGTGACGGCAAGGGGAACCACCTTATGAAAGCACCCCGACAAAGGTGACGGCGAGGGGAACCACCTTAAAAAGGCACCCCGACAAAGGTGACGGCAAGGGGAACCACCTTATGAAAGCACCCCGACAAAGGTGACGGCAAGGGGAACCACCTTATGAAAGCACCCCGACAAAGGTGACGGCGAGGGGAACCACCTTAAAAAAGCACCCCGACAAAGGTGACGGCAAGGGGAACCACCTTAAAAAAGCACCCCGACAAAGGTGACGGCAAGGGGAACCACCTTATGAAAGCACCCCGACAAAGGTGACGGCAAGGGGAACCACCTTATGAAAGCACCCCGACAAAGGTGACGGCAAGGGGAACCACCTTATGAAAGCACCCCGACAAAGGTGACGGCGAGGGGAACCACCTTAAAAAAGCACCCCGATAAGGTGTAAGTACGATCTTGTTACCTACACGTGGTACACCTTAGGTAACGCTAATACCTACAGGCGGCACCGATTATTTCGTTTTTACATTTTAAAAATGTTACTTTGACTTATACCTTTATGCCCAAGATCGATCTCAAGGTCGAATTCAAGATCATCATCAGGTTGATCCCTCGAAATCATGCAAATTTTGTCTGAGCCATTTTTTTGTACAAGCACATCCCTACGTTTTAAAAGGGTGGGACGGGTGGTCTGAAACAGGTATATTTTTCATTGCATTTTCTTGTAGTCGATTTCGAGAGCTTTCCAAAACACTATAAATAAGTTTATTTTGGTTAAGGACTTTCCGAGTTATGACGCTTGAAGGTAACAGTACACCGTAACTTTCAAGCCTCACAACTCGGAAAGTACTCAACAAAAATAAACTTTCTTATAGTGTTTTGGAAAGGTCTTGACACCAGCTATTAGATTCTGGAACCAAAAATGAGGTGTCCTATTTAAAAAAGTTAATGTTATTTTGATCTGACCTTGGCGACGCCATCCAAGGTCAAACTGATAAAATCAGTAAATAGATCTTTTAAAACCCTACAACTTTTGTCTGAAACATTTTTCTTTAAAATGTCGCGTTTACGAAAAAATCGGGTGGGACGGGTGGTCTGGGACACCCGGTATATATATATATATATATATATATATATATATATATATGTTGTCCAGCATCGCCTTAAGTGAATATATATTATTAAAAAGATGAATTATATAATTAAAGCATACTATTTATGTATATAAAATGTATATAAAATTATAGTTTTCTTAGTAATTTTTGCAAATGCGAAATAGCATCTGAAATAACTTCTGTTATTTGTTTAAATAAGAATGTAACTAGAAATATATGCCAATATAATACAATAATTAAATTAAATATAAAAAAATAGTTATTAAAAAAACATTTAGAAATATTGTTTGCTTATTAGAATGTAAATCAAGGTTTTTTTCATCCATGGATTTATTTTGTCGATAATATTTATGTTTCTCAATAATACTGTTTTTAAGATAGAAATTTGGAACTTTAAAATCAAAAGAGCAAAAGCACAAGTTTTAAATAGTTAATATATGCTATTCAGAAACTTAAGTATTTACATATAGCTAAATGGAATAATCCCGCAAATGAAAAAATTATAGGCGTTATCAAAATCATACGCGTGTGACGTGTTTATAATCCAGAAGGCAAACCTTCTAGGGATGTCCTAAGGACGTCTATAAGATGTTGTGACGCTTTAAACCCATCCTATTCACGTCCCTAAACATTCAGAACAGAATCAGGAACGTCCTGAGGACGTTTTGTGCTGTTAGGGTTTGTATATTATTAATAATAAAACAAATTTTTTTCTCAGATCAGAATAAGATATACTAAGGACTTTAATGGCAATTACAAATGTCCTAAGGACATCTTATGGATGATTTTACATTTTGGATCAGGATAGGATCAATCCGATCAAAATAGGATATCCTAAGAAGATTTATTACTATGTGGGAATTTTTCAATAAAATCATTCTGCAATGTTCTTGCAATCTCTCCGTACTTTATGGGTATTGTCTACCACGCACTGGTATACACAGTTAATAAAGCACATCTCTAACCCGCGTATTGCGCATTGGACGTGATGTCGTTAAAACTATCGCTTCAAGTTCATGCATAGAAGTGACCAAAAAATATCTCATGTAGACATTCTTAGCAGAATTGTGTCTGAAGTAGAAGCAATTCCGCAATTTTCATGAAAAAAAATTCAATTCAGACAACTGTCGGACCCAAGAATCAACCCAGCAAACACAGCTATATGATAGCAATGCTGATGCAATAAACTTAAAGGTAACACGCAATATAGCGTGTTTGTTACATGTAACGTTCATGTTAGTTATAATTTCCCACTCATAAAACATCATGGTTACATTATATCAACGTAACATGTAACTGAACATTGCTGTTATGTAATAGCAAAATTGCAATTATATACCAATAACCTAGTTTGTCACTTTGTTACATTGATGCAATGTAGCTATTATGTAAAGCTTTAGTGTTGTTATATTGCTGCAATGATGCTATTTTATCAATCTCACTTAACCTAATTTGCTTCTTGCACATTTTAATTCCAGAAAAGTTTTCGAATTAATTCTAAGCAAAAGTAAACCAAACAATTCGTTTGCTTTTACAGTAAATTAATCCAAAGACCTTATCTGTAGTGTTTTGGACAATACCGAGACTGGTCTCGGTTTCGGCGGCTAGACCGAGACGAGATCGAGACAAGAACAAGACGAGACTTAAGGTCCAAATTCGAGACCAAGACAATAGTTTTTGAACCGAAAGTCGACGATATCGAGAGACTCGTCAAGACTCTCGAATTTTGTGATTTATAAGATATAATTTAATTAAAAATGTTATTAAGTTAATAATACCTATGAATCTTAATCCGTTAATGCAAATAATAATCATTCATTAATAATGTTGTTAATAATAATTGAGTCACAGGCACGAGGAATGTATTATATATTGGAGCCACTCTCGTGTTTCTGACGAAACGACGACCTATAAATTTTCTATTTAAACAAAAGGATAATAATAATAATAATAATATACAAATGCAATCATAAATGTTTATAATATTTTTAAAAACAGTATGGGTGTGTGTATATATGTGTATATATGTTTCTATAATATATTTATACATTTTTATTATACATTTTTATTAATTTTTCATTTATTCATTTTCTATTTTAGTACAATTTAGTGCAATACCGTTAGAACATAAATTTTATTACACCAACATTAAACTCTTAAAAAAAAGAAAAATCTATAATTAAAAAATTTAATAACTTATATGATTGGATATTATTACAATACTTTAATGTTTTGAATTTTATCTTTAAGACTACAAGTCAGCCAAGAATTTATGTATAAAATAATGCGTGCCGATGTTTCGTTTAATCTATTCTTATGTTTTTTAATAACTAATGACGCCTTAGAAAATAATCTTTCTGCTGGGACAGAAGTAGCTGTAATTCCGAAAATATCTTTAGCCATTCTTAATAAGATGAGATATGTTACTTCATTTTGTTTCCACCAGTTTAGTACTAAAAATTCTTTTGATGCTTTTGGCGCACTTATGTACGTTTCGAATTTTTGAATTGGCGTTTTTATTATTTGTTCCATGTACAGAGAGTTAATATGTATATCATCTTTGTCTGTTTCAATTGTTTTTGTACAATCATTGCCATCATTTTATTTTTCATTATAATAATTTTTATATAATTCTAAAACTGTTTTATTGACTCTGCTTTCATTTCTTTGCCCCATGAAGTCGAATCAAAAGTTTCGATTTTATGTCGTGGATCTAAAATTAATGAAGCACAATAAATCCAATTAGTCTTCGAATAATGCTTGAGCATTTTGTCGCACTCTGCTTGAAATGCAGTTAATAAGCACTCATCGATTTTATTTCTATCGATCTTTTTGTCTAGTTCAAGAATTTATTTCTCGATAGAATCTAAAAGCATATTAAATCCTATGATCACCATAGGTACCCACATAGTACGTAATATTGCAGTGATATCATAGCAATATCACTTTTACATTGCAATATTACAAATGAAATATTGCAGAAATATCACGAAATATTACTGTGATATCACAGTAATATCAAAATGTCCGCGAAAACGCATCACAGTAATATTACTGTGATATTTCATAGTAATATTACTGTGATATTTCACAATATTTCTGTGATGTTTATGTGATATTTAAATAATATTGCAAAAAATTAAATAAATAAATTATTTCAATTTATTTTATTTTTATTGTTATTCTTAATATTATTTTCATATCGTTACATGTAATATATATTAAACATAAAAAAAATAATTATATTTATTAAAACAGAATACAATAATGTAAACGTAATAAATGTTTAATTTACAAAAAAAATCTCTTGTATCCTTTTTCATTTTTGTTAAAAAAGATTCAATTTGAATTATAATTTTAATTTATGTTCAAGATTAAATAACAATACAAAATATTATTTACATGTAAAAATATAAAATTTTATATGGAACAGCGTTCCACACGTACCCCTTAAAAAAAAATTGATAAACTTGTTTCAATAAACTGATTACTGATCAGTAACTGACAAAATATAATCAGTTACTGATCAGTAATCAGTTTATTGAAACAAGTTTATTATCTTTTTTTTCAAGGAACGTTACAATGGAAAAAAATTAGAACAAGTATTCGTTTCCAAATTACAACAAGCAACAATTTTCTTTAAAATCTCACTGAAGTGTGAGCTAGTGAGTCGTGGTGAGTCGGCCCGGTCGGCCGCAGTGGCGTCTAGATATAACACCTGAGGCTGCACTTGACTCTGGAGAAGGTCTCCAGAGGCGCGGCCACCTAGCGGTGGTGCCAGCACTCACTTGTTTGCGTGGAGTCTTATACACACGGCGGGACCGCATAGCGGCTGTGTACGCGCTCGCTTGTTTCGTCGTATGTTGTGACGGTCGGTGACCGAGCCGCAACATTATATACATACATATAATTAATGAACATTGTAAAATACCTAATTAATGATAGAATATATATAATCATATTTTTTAATAGAGTTGAAAAAAAGTGAAATCTAAAGAAAAATTTGTTGGAAATTTAATATTTTAATTAACTTGAAAAACCTTTTACTGTGGTGTATAATAGTCTAATCAATATTAATGAATAAACTATTTCACAAAATAATGTACCGAGCAGTAAATATTAAATGACGTAAAAATGTATATTTTTTTAAAAACTTCTTAATATACTTTGAAATATTTATTGCCAAGTGAATAATAAATGTGTATTAACAAAACTTTTTGTAAACATTTTTTTTTTAAATTCCTCATGATAAAAATTTTTAAAAATTAAAATCAATTTTGTGCTCCTGTAAAAATTATAAATGACAATAAGATAAATACAAAGGTTTTTCTGTAATTTTTTAATAAAATCATTATTGATCGAGTTGTAAAGCAACAATTAAATTGATAAATTACATAGAAGAGCGTACATTATAGTTTATACATATATACAGTTTAAGGACTAAACTAAGTAAATATCTAAACTAATAATAAAGTTAATTAATTTTTTTTCTTAACATTTACTTTTATTCCACGAAAGGGCAAAGACATAATTATTTTATTTGTAAGTTGATTTCTTCTATAGGATACCGAAATTACCAAGAATATTAAGGATACTAAAAATATCGAAATTAATCAAAGAGATAGTGACGTTGCCTTAATAAGACATAATAAAAACGTGGTTTGACATTACCTTGTTCTTTGAAATTAAATATTGTAACAATATATTGCAATGATATCATTGGAATATTTTAATGTTATTATCACTGTGTAATATCACAATAATATTTCTGTGATATTTTTGTGATATCAGTGGAATATTTCAATGTCATTATCACTGTGTAATATCACAGTAATATTTCTGTGATATTTCACAGTAATATGTAATATTTCTGTGATATTTCACAGTAATATGTAATATTTCTGTGATATTGCAATGATTCTGTGATATCACAGAAATATTACGTGCTATGTGGGTAATGTTGCATATTTATTACCTCCTAATAAAGTTGACACGGTTTTAAATACCTTGAAATATTTATAAAATTTTTCGAGAAGCAACCATTTATCTTGACTAAGTTTTAAATGAAAAAAAATTGCGTTATTTTCGCAAAGCGTATTTAAGAGATTTTTTTAAATGCAATCCGATTTTTATCATATAATGCGGACTGTTCCACCGTGTTGAAACGTCAATATTGGGCGATACATATTTAACATTTGTAGTTTCGCAGCAACTACATAATTTAATTTGCCATTGTTCCGACAAACGTATGTTTTTAAACATTACTCATAGTTTCGTTAAACATGATTGTTCGTCATTTATACCGTCTTCTATTTTTTCATTTTCGGCGTCGTCGTTATCGTATGTCAAGTCTTACAGCTTTATTTCAAAGTACCTTGAACGCCTAAATTTAATATATAAGCAAAGCAACAAAAATGTTGCTGTTTTGCATCAAAGCAAATATCATTTTCTTTCATAAGAACTTGCAATTCTTCCATAAACGTAGTATTTGCAGCTGCGTTATCTACTGTTATTCCCCCACACTTATTTTCAATGTGAAAGAATTTAACGACTTATAAAAAACTGTAGCAATATCTTTTCCTGTGTGTTTTCCGTTAGAAGGGATAAAATCTAAAACTACGGACTGTAGTTCTTAATTACTGTCTATGAAATAAGCTGTAATTTCGTAGAATGATTTATTTGCCACGGAAGTCCATTCATCAATAGTAAAAGAAATTTTTGATTCATTTTCCATTAGAATTTGTTTCAAGCATTCTTGTAGTTTTTTGAACTTTTGCATTACTTTTGTTCTCATTGAATCCCGTTTTGGCATTACAACTTTATCGTTAAGTTTTTGAAAAAAGTGCCGTGTAGCGTCATCTTCGAAAAAGTTAAAAGGTAAATATTTGATGCACATCCAGTTAACAATCAAATCATCTAACTCGCTTTGAAATAACGGGGTTTGTACATTTCTTGTCTGAAAGTAACAAGATACTTTAAAGTAAAAATTATTTAAACTTGTTTTATAATTTTGTAGCGTAAGAAAAAATGGAGAGATAAAAACTACAGGCCAACTTAATGTAAATTACATTTTAAAGAATTTGAATGTATTATTGTGTAATTAATAAAAATTAAAATATATGCAATTATAAATCATGAAAATAAAAATTGGTAAGATTAAAAATGTTTAGAATTTTTTGAATTATGTTTTTTCTATAAAGATGCATGTGAAAATATATCTAAATTATTTTTACGCTACCTGGTGAAATGCTTCATTAATCGTCAGTTGTCCTTTTGCTAGTTGCGGTGGAATTCCCTTTTTATTATAAGCATCGTTATAAATTTTTTGATGACAGGACAAGAAATGTTTTTTTAAGCCACTTGTATTAGAGTCTTTTATTTTTATAAATTTGTTTACTTTTTTTCACTTTTGCATATTAAACATTTTCCGAATTTTATTCTATCTTTGTCTATTGAATAGGAAAAATATTTTTTCAGTACACTCGATGTCGATGAACTAGACACCGATTGTTCCGCATTTTCGGTTTCTGAACTGAACTTTTTTTTTAATTTAATCACTTTCAGAAACGATACTCAATTATAGTATTTCACCAAGACTCGACAAAACATGTTGGCTCTAGGCTTAGCAACAGACTGCCTTCTTTATTCGCGCATACACAGGAGTGAGTGAGAGAACTAATAAACAAAAGAGTTGTGTGGGCGCAGCGCTGTACGACCATAACTACGGTGACCATCCATCCTTTATTTCAAAGAACAGTCCTTTATTTCAAGTAGCTGATTTATTCATTTCTTGAAAACTCAATTTTGTCCTTTATTTTTAAATTGTATATTACAATTTTGTCTTTTATTTATAAAATTACAGTCTTTGTTTGAACACAGTTTGTCTCAGAAAAAGAAAAGTGAGGTTAATTCTGATATAATACATTGAATTGCTATTGGCACTTTTGTGAATTTATTTGATTAATTTAACTAGAGGTTGTTAAAAGAAAAAAAATGTTGCGTGTGTAATTATTAAATTGTGTATTAATTAATTTAGTAATAAATGATCTCAATAATGTACTTAGTTCTAGTAATAATAATTATAAAGCATAACCTGAAATAAAATCATGGAAAAATATTCTTTAAACTATATAAATATTTATTTGTTTATAAAAAAATTATTTAAACTACTAGTACACAAATTAATGAAATAGTGAATAACCTAAGTTTAATCGCATAGAAAAAATTGAAAAAACACTTATTATGATTATCGAGACCGAAATTCTCGACTCGAGACCGAAACCGAGATCGTCATTGTCGAGACCAAACCGATACCGAGACAAGATCGAAAATTTCAAGACCAAATCGAGACCGAGATGAGACTTAAGCTAGTCTCGTCTCGTCTCGGCAAGACCAAATCACTACTTATCTGGGATAAGAATATGCATTACATATTTCTAGGAAATTATGTTTTAACAAGGAAAGAAAAAAAATATAAATTTTTTATAATTTATTGCTTCATTAATTTTCCATGGAAGCACATAATAATAAATATGACTGCAAAAGTGAGTTGTTTCTAGATAGAGAGACTAGTTTTATGGTTTTCACTTCAAGAATCTTTAATGAGGAAATCAAGCCATAAAGATTATAGTATTTTTATAAGTATATATTTCAAACAGTATATACCAAATATAAATAAATTTTTTTAGTAATTCTATTATTAAACAAACTTTTATGCACATTAAAAATTTCTGAATTTGTTTCGCTTTCTTAATTATAGCATTAACAGCTTTATTTAAACTTCACATTTTTGTAACGCTTTACGTTTTAACTTATGTGAGTCAAAATCTTAATAAAAAGCATATTCAACAAAAGAAAGGTACTCGACTCATTGTCATGATTATAAACTTTGTTATCCATAAAATCTTATACACAGACAATCAGAAAACTAGTTATAGCGACGAGTGTGGTAAAGACTCACATTTGCAAAAGCAAAATTTGCTCTTACCTAAAAAGTGATATCTTAAACTTAAGAAAGGCAGGAAGGTAAAAACAAATTTATTTACCAGTATTTGGTTTTATAAACATCTTGCAATTTATGTGTTCTTGCACAGAACATATTATTTTATGTAAAAACACTTTAAAATCTGTTACGTTACAAAAGAGTGAATTAATTTCACAATATATTAAAATATATATTTCTAACCACATGGAAACCCATAGTACATGTATAATACATCAGTTACAGCATAAATAATAATCATAACGATGGCTAAAAGGCATTCGACCGTGGAATCTGAATGCATTTAAAGCTCTGCTGCTTATTTTGTAAAAATAGTTTGTTGCATGTTAATGCAGTTAACGCGTTTGGCCGTGTTTTGTACGAACTTTTTGAAAATTGTTGACACATGTTTTTAAACTAATTCTATACGAAAAATACGACTTTCGCGTTATATTATATATATATATATATATATATATATATATATATATATATCTACTGCAAGATTTGTAAAATTCTTTCACCAGAATACTAGTATAGTCTTAAAATGGATTAAAAAAAGATCAAATTTGAATTAAACATTTAATTTACGTACAAGATTAAATACAAATTATTATTTACATGTAAAATTTTATGTAGAACAGCGTTCCACACAAACATATTTGAAAAGAATGAAAGCGAGTATTTGTCTCAAGGTTATAACAAGCAGCTCTTATATAAAGGCTCACTGAAGTATGAACTGGACAGTCGGCCGCGGCGGCGTCTAGATATAACGCCTATGGCCACACTCGACTCACGAAAAGATCTTCCGCGGCGTTGCCGCCTAGCGGTGGCACCAGCACTCACTTGTTAAATCCATTTCAATCCGAAATTGTTATAAACCTTTGCAGCAGATCTTTCTGCCGCTGATTGAGCAGAATCTGTACAATATCTGCACAAGATCTGCGCGTCATTTCCGTTGTAAGAAACTTGCAAAAAATTGCAGATTATATTTGTGCAATATCTGCACAAAATCTGCGCGCCATTTTTATTGTAAGAAACTTACAGAAATCTGCAGATCATATTTGTGCAATATCTGCACAAGATCTGCGCGCTACTTCTGTTGAAAAAATCTTGTCACTCTGCTGAAGAACTTTGCTAGACAGTTTACAGACTGCAGTTGCGGGAAGAATCTGCTTCAAAATAGCTTAATATTTGTACCAAGTTTCTGCAAACAGTTTATATACAAGTACAGTGCACGAATATTGAAACAATCTGCTAGCAATCTGCCAGTATGGCTGTATTGGGAATAACTTTTTGCACATCTGACTAAATTCTACTGCAATTAACTGCACACAGATTCTGTCCTGCAGAAAAAGCTACTAGGGACGTATCAGTACAAAGTCAGTACAAAGTTTACAGGACATCACGGAGGAATCAGTTTGCAGCAGTCGCAGAGGTTAAGCATCGGTCACCAGGGTCACGACTCGGATGGGTGGCCGCTCGAGAATTTCTGAAAAAAAATTTCTGAAAATTTTTTTACAAAAAATATTTTTTAAAATATTACAAAAATATTATTTTGCTCATTGACATTATATGGTAAAATAATATAATATTTATGCGGCTATTTCGAAGAAATTATTTATAGAATACGTCTAACAGTTGTCTAATTTAGATAACACAAAAACGTCGAATTGACCCAATTTTCGACGTCTATATCAATCAGTTTTTTAAACGTTGATTTGACAATTATTCAACCTGTTATTTCTCACTAGGTATGTACAATGAGGTGCATTAATGAGATCATTTTTTGATATAGATAAGGTGTAGATGAGCGCGCCATCCGCGAGTAGTCGTCGCACCTGGACTAATTAATACATCTCATTGTACATATACATCAATTGTAATTTGTAATGTTTTCAATAATTTTATTATTTCAGATCATAAATTAAAATATACTTATTAAACTGCGATTAATAAGCAATAATTTTAAGGGGAGAAAGTTAAGATAAGTCAATTGTTTATTTAATAGATTGTTGACAAAAATAGTTCTTTGTGTACTCTTATATGTTAATATGTCAATAAACATGTTAATATAGAGAATGTCCCAAAATTAGCAGAGGTTCCTTTATGAGCGGATTCTTTAGAATGTTCTAAGTCAAAAACCCTAATACGAAAATGTCAAGGCACTAATACTTTTCGAATTTTTAATTATGAAAGTTGTCCAATGGTTCAAGTTTGTGCTAAAATCATATATGGTGGGGATATCCTCATTACACAATTTTAGCAGACTTGAACTATTTTTATTGACAGTGTCGCAATATGGATGTGATTATAGTTTACATTCCGGCCGAAATGGATGAGGTTTTTAGTGCGTCGGGAGTTTCGCGCATATTATAAGAAAAAGGCCGACATGGCCGCTCTCAGGTTCCTCTCTGGGTATGGCACATAGCACAGTCACAGAACATATACTAGGAGCACAATAATGGCTATGGTGCTATGTGCCATCTTTAAGCGCGCGAATATTAGACGTTACAATTTAACAATTTTAATAATTTATAATTGGAAAAATATTAGTTAGAGCCTTGACATTTTCGTATTAGGATTTTTTACTTAAAATATGCTGAAAAATTTGTTCATAAAAGGACTTTTGCTAATTTTGGGACACCCTGTATATGTTAATAAACTTATAAATGTAACATTGGATTTTTATTATCCATTTTTGGATCACTTTATTATTTATTTTTCTGTTACGTCTGCGATTCTTTTCCTTCACTTATGGTGTCAGTACAGTCTCTATTATCCGAGGCGACTCGATGCGCTCGGGATAAAGACCGCTGATGGCTTGTACCGGAAAAACATAAAATAAACAAGCCATGTCGAACATCGGTCAGCGAGAGCAGTGAAAAGTGTGCGATGATCGGGTGTTATTCAAACTGTCATATTAAACCAAAAACTCCTTGCTCGCAAGTCTATAAATTGGGCGACCGACTAGTCTATCCAGTAAATAAGCCTAGTTTATGAAACAAACAGTGTAAACTATCAAGATCATATATAAAAGTTATAATCCAAAAAAATCTCACTCCATCCCCTGACGGTATTGACACCGGTCGACTAATTATAAGACTACTAGACGCGATAAACAAATTAGAAACAATTTGATTGGATTTGGTTGAATTGATGGGGGACCGAAAAATTATCCGATCCACCCACTTTTGCTAATATAAAAACGCCGGCATAGAGCACGGAGCGTCTATCTTACATATTCAATTCAAGTCATTCGAATTTTCATTATTCAAATCATTCTGTGAGTCATTATTATTCATCATACTTTATTCTATTCAGTTATTAATTCGTCAAGAATTTAAACTTAAAGACTTCGAGCAATAATCAATTTATGTAATTCTGTTCAGACTCTGAAAAATCTCAAATCTTTACCGCGAATGTGCATTGCAAATAGCAATCTGCAACCAAGTCCAACCAACCGTCCACTGTCTCTGCAGCGAGGCCCAATAGTCTACCTCTTGCGCACAGGTTTTCCATTGTCTTCCAACTCTGACCAATAAATAGTAGATGACCACCCTTTTACTTTATTTTGGTGAATAAGCGTACCTTTTCTCTCTTATTGATCCATTGGAAAAAGATGCGTTGCTTATTGTCAATTACCCTTCCTTCTAAAGGTAGTTATGTTAATAATCTTTGTTTTATTGAATTCCGATTTCAATTTAATGTTAATATAAAGAAGAGAGAAACAGGGGCTTTCCTTTAACATCCCCAATCGACATAAATAATTCTAGTGGGTAAACGAATTCTCCTACCACACCACCGGAATAAATCGCGAGCGGCCGCGAAACACCGTCAAAATAGGCAATCGCGTAAATAAACGATCAACCGTTTATAATTAATTAAGAAACCTGTCTCTTCTCTTTCTTTTTTCCTTCTTACTCCCCGGTATTGCACTTAGAGCCTAGTTCCAACCAATCATCTCGTTCATACTCTCCCCCTTTGTTCAACATCACCGAAGAACAGCTTGCATGCTTTCGGGAACCATCTCCTCTTCTAACAGACTTTCTTCCTTCACATCCCCCAATTTGTATCATTCTCTTCCACGAAATATAGCGAAAAATTCTTTCTTACCTTTTGCATATCCCCGAAGAAACTGTCCCCTCACCTCCTCCTTTATCCTCTCAAGAAACACTTTCTTTTTCCCCAGCTTTCTGTCAAAAAGCTAAAAAACTCCTCAATCATCTCCCTCCAAAAGTTTTAGATGAGATAGAACTCTTCATTTTTGTCTCTCTAAATTTTCATCAAATAGAAGAAGAAAACGCCGTTATTCTCCTACTTTCAATACCTTCTCACGATTTTGAGAAATTTCCTACTCCCCCCTAATCTATTTCATCAATCCCGTTGAAATAATTAAAATAATAATATTTAGAATTTAGCGAAATCTGTTACTTACATTTGTTACGTCCAGAGTTGAAGTAGGATAGGTAAGACATGGAGGGAGAAAGGAGGGACGTAACAACTTGAGAATGTACCCACGAGGCACAGGCAGGGCCGCGTCGACAACCCAGAATATATGGGTCAATGGGTCCACAGCGGGGGGCCCAATGACAAACATTCAGGGTGTTTCGCGTCCCTCGGTCCTGTTTTGAGGCAGCAAATTTAATTGCTTTACCTCGGGATCGGACCTAGTGCTTGGCTTAATAGAGCAAGAGATGATGAGTGAGGTGGAGAAATTAATTAAACTCCTTATAATCAGTCATTGATTTATTGAAAGAAAATATGAAAGATAAATATATATAATAAAAAGGATTAATTCTATGTAAAAGTAATTTATTACAGATTAGAGCTGTTAAGGAACACAATTTGATAATACAAAAAAAATCCGCAGACTCGCGATACAAAGCTTGAGGTTAACAATTAAATTATGCACATTTATATATACATATATATATATAACTTTATATATATATATATATATATTTACATTTATAATATTCTATATTAGTGTAACAAACAGAGTATTCGCAAGTGTGTATGTGTGTCTATATTGGGACTTCATTTAATACGGCGGTATTGGGGCGGAAGTGATTTAAAAATATTAGTTTGGGAATTAGATAATATTTTGGATATATATGGGGGAGATACACGGGGACTGGTACATCGGGGGAGACAGAGAAAGGAAGACACGGACCGCTTCGAGGTCAAATTCTTCAGGGCCGATAGAGAACGCGCCAGGAGGGAGTGGGACAGAAGAGATCGGAAACATTGAGAGAATTAACTCTAGCGACTGAAGAGGACCAGGGGCAAAATAACAACGTGGGGGAGGTGGAGGTAGCTCCTCTACGATCTCTATACTGAGCGCGGGGCTAGGAGAACGATCCTGGTCCTCGAGATCATGCGATCCGAGGATCGGAGGGGTGGAGCAAGGTTGCTCCTTCTCCTCGTGGGGCCCTACGTTTGGGAAATCCGCAGGAGGTTGATCTTCCTCCAAATTGAGAATCTCAGGGGTCGGAGATCCCTGAGAAGAGAGCGAAATGGGAGAGTCCGGGAAGATTCTATAGGTTAATTGAGAATCGGGGGAGTCGGCGCGAAGAAAATTATCTATGGGGGAGTCAGCGCGATAAAAACTATCTACCGGGGAGTCGGCGCGGGGAAAATTATCTACGGGGGAGTGGGGGAAAAATGCGAATGGGGGAAGTCGCTCTTCTTCCGGTGCGACCGGCGAGTACGAGACAGGGGGGCAAAGTCGATTGACTTGGGCGGCAATCTGGTGGATTTCCTCCTCAATGGCTTCGAGGCGGCGGATTCGGCGATTGCGGCGATTTCGGCGGCGCTTCGCGGCTGCTCGTGACCGGTTTTTATGAATTTTGGGAACTTTATTCACTAAAATAAAAAAAAATATTCCGTTTCTCTCTTTTGGCGAAAAGTTAAAATTTAGACAAACTCTCGGGTTAACTCGAGTGGAGTTCGAGTGAAACCGAGGGAAAAGATCGGAAGTAAAGAAAAAGGGTTCGACAGAATCTAAGGGGAGAGAGGGAAACGAGAATTCTTACGGGAAAATCCCTAGAAAGGAAAGGATTTAAAGATAAAGAAATTCTTTCGGATTAACTCTTACGAGTTAATCCCAGGAAAGAGAAGAATTAAAAATAAAGAGTTTCTTTCGGATTAACTTTTACGAGTTAATCCCAAGAAAGAAAAGAATTAAAAATACAGAGATTCTTTCGGATTAACTCTCACGAGTTAATCCCAAGAAAGAAAAGAATTTAAAGATAAAGAGATTCTTTCGGATTAACTCTTACGAGTTAATCCCAAGAAAGAGAAGAATTAAAAATAAAGAGTTTCTTTCGGATTAACTCTTACGAGTTAATCCCAAGAAAGAAAAGAATTAAAAATACAGAGATTCTTTCGGATTAACTCTCACGAGTTAATCCCAAGAAAGAAAAGAATTTAAAGATAAAGAGATTCTTTCGGATTAACTCTTACGAGTTAATCCCAAGAAAGAGAAGAATTAAAAAATAAAGAGATTCTTTCGGATTAACTCTTACGAGTTAATCCCAAGAAAGAAAAGAATTTAAAGATAAAGAGAGAGAGAGAGAGAGAGAAAGAGAGAGAGAGTATGGAGAGGAGCATGGGGAGGAAAGAGTAATAACCTCAATAAATGTATTATGTTCGAAATCTTTTGCGCTAGAGAGAGAAAGGGTGTTCGAAGAACGAGAGCGAAACAAACGGTTGATTCGGGACTTACTGCTTGCAGATTGTAGCGTGAGTCGATGCAGGTGAATGCTATTCTCTCGGAGCCGCAGGGCTTCAAACTGGGTCAGACTCGGCGGGAGGTAGTAGATCCGGTCGGGGGTGTTCCGGGTCCAATGGACAATGGTCCGCAGATCCCAACCGGGGACGTTTGAACTGACATTTTTTCCTCTCGACCGAGACTTGCGCCGCGCACGAGTTTAAAGGCCGCGGATCCGAGAGTCGCAGAACTCGGGCATGCAAGATACCATGGAACTGCGATTCGGACTGTGAACTGTGTACTACGAACTACGAACTGGGTACTGCGCGCTCCGCTAGAAGACGCACCTATTTATACTATTTTTCATCTATGATTCCCTTTGTCCCTTCGAGGCCCGTGTGCACCACTTTATTCATTAATACACCCACGTGCAATATTTACTTTTACGACTTTTTTACATACTCGGTAATTATTATCCGAGAAAGCGGCAGGTTTGACAATTGAACTCTCAGAAGCATTAAATGTCAAAAAATTATTTGATTTGTTGCTATGCGGGTGTCGGGCGTCAGAACTCAAAGGGATGCACACGTGCGTCTTCCAGCTCCCTGATTTTACTATCTTGGGTGTTTCCAGTATCGAGCAACGATGTCACCTCAGATCTCCTTAATTGATGAATTTATAGATACTTAATTCGTGACATCCGGTTATTGCCGTGAGAGTCACCGTATTCTTGGGATCGGGGTGAGATCACCGTCGCTCGCCCGTTAATTAGAATATCCGCTGGTTGCGAAGGAAAGAATCGTTACTCCGCAGGACGTAACACATCTCTCCATAAATCTTAAAGAAGCCTCTCAGATTTTTCTACTCTGCGCCAATATTACCTCATACTGCCTATGTAATACACACACTCACACATTTACGTAAAATTTACTTATTATGTGTTACGTTCGCCGGTTTGTGAACTCGCGTCGTAATGGTTTTAATGTCGGCCGCTGTCACCAGTTGTAATGATTTTGGGTGATATGCCCATCCTCATGACAACAATTAAATTATTTGTTTAAATTATTTTTTTTTATAAAGAGTTTTGTTTTGTATGAGTGTTTGATTAAAGGTAGCATTTTTACGTTACATGGAAGAGGGTGCATGGTACAGGAAATAAAAAAGAAAGTGCTAGAATTTGTCTCAATTTACAACTTTTTATTACTTATAAGGTAGATGTTGTTCTTACAACAGTAGTTCTAATACATTATTTGCTTTTTTTTTTGTACGCGTCACAATAATCGAAATTTTAGTCAGAAAGGAAAAAAGAGGTAGAAAAGGAAAAGAAAAAATAAGTAAAAAAAAAGAAGAGGGTGGATCACGATGCCTCCGGTTTTTCGAGGATCTTATGGAGATCTCGAGGAGACTTCAAGATCACCATGCCGGATGACATTTGGCAGGATTTGTAGCAAGCAATTTACTCTCTCTATTGTTTTTACCGTTGGTTTTTTTGGTTTGTTCGTGGGAGAGTCTCCGGGTGAAAGTCGCTTCCTTGACATAAATTTTAGAGGCAAGGGTCTTGTGGCCTTTCTCTGGGGTATTTGGAGGAGTATTTGGACCTTTTGCGGAGGAGGTTGCCTCCTGCTCTTGAACCTTTTGGGAAAATATAGAGGGATCAAAGATTCCAAAGGTGGTAAGTTCAGTTTTTAATCCCTTCAAAAAGGTGCGTTGGCCGGCTCACTTTTCTCGGTGGGTCTTTTGGCTCATGGTTTCTTGATTGGTAACATTTTTTTTAAAGTTAGTTTTGAAACCCTTGCAAGAAGCGATTAAATATTATGATTCTTACCGTTCCTCCGTGTATTGGAAAGGACAGAGAGAGAGAGAGAGAGAGAGAGAGAGAGAGAGAGAGAGAGAGAGAGTGAGAGAGAGAGAGTGGGAGAGAGAGTGAGAGAGAGAGAGAGAGTGAGTGAGAGAGAGAGAGAGAGTGAGAGAGAGAGAGAGAGAAAGCAGCATTTATTTAGCGCTCTGGGACAAGTCCCCTCAAGCGCTCTAGCAATTTTACAAAAGAAACAATAAAAGAAAAAGCTCACAGATACAATTATTAAAGCCACGCAGTTATAGTGCAATAATAATGTGTTTGCGTGCATGTGCCTGCGTGTGAGCATGCACGTATATGTGTGAGATCGCATACAATTTCAATAGGCAGGTAAGCAGGCATGCACATGCACACACGAGCAAACATATGAACAATTTAGAAACCATGCACATCAAAAAGTAGGCAAGGCATCAGTCCCCGTTCTGTCTCAAGAGCAGGTGCGCATAGAGCATTTGTTTAAACCCTGTTATTGTGACCACATTGCGAATAGCAGACGGAATGTTATTCCACTATTCCGCTGCAACAGAACAGAAAGATTTTTTGTAGATTTCCGTACGGCACAGCGGTAGAGCGAGCAAATCCTCAGATGCCCTTGTAACCCTGGTCGATTTCTCAGTCCTGAGCACAAACATTGAGAACAAATAATTCGGTCTCTGGGTCTTCATGATAGTGTACAATAGGCATCCGATGAGATACTGCCTTCTACATCCGGCTTCAGCCACCGAAGTGCCCGATAATGAGGTGTAACATGGTCATCCCACCTTATGCAATTGACAAATCTCAAACCCGCATTCATGGCCCTGTACAGCCTAAGATTTTGCTTTGCCGTGATGTTCGTAACCGCCGTGCAGCAGTAATCAAAGTGCGGAAAAATCAAGGCCTTCACAAGTCTAGATCTCAGTGTCTCTAGTAAAAGGTGTCTGCTCAGTTTCAGCTGATACAAGACTGATCTGACTTTTCTCGTTACGCTTGCTATTTGTCTATCCCATGATAGATTGTTGGCGATTGTCACTCCCAGATATTTAATGTGTGCCAAAAATTCAATTGCAGTATCCCCAACTAACAAGTTCGGCAACAACGCTACATCAATGACATTAATATACGAGGTGTGTTCAAAAAGTATCGCGAATTTTGAATTTTCGCGGGTTACGTATATTCGAATTTCGATCTTTTTGTGGCGTTATGTTGGTACTCATGTCTCTCACTTATGCCGACAAGCTCGGCCATTTTGAATGTTCACTTAATTGTTGACAGCTGCTTTGCTTGCACGTGTTTTGGATCGTCTTCGATTTTTACCTATTCAAAAAAATGGATCAAAGAACCTGTATCAAATTTTGTGTGAAAAACGAAATTAAGTGCGCGGATGCATTCCGAATGTTGACTGTGGCATACGGAGAAGCTACCTTGGACCGAAGCAACGTTTATCGGTGGTACAAAATGTTCTCAGAAGGCCGAGAAGATGTGAACGACGAAGAGCGTGCCGGACGCCCGAGCACTTCAACAACAGACGAAAAAATTAATGAAGTGGAGAAAATGGTATTGGCCAATCGTCGAATCACCGTTAGAGAAGTTGCTGAGGACCTAAACATATCGATTGGCTCGTGCCATTCGATTTTTATCAATGATTTGGGCATGAGACGGGTCGCCGCGAAATTCGTACCAAACGCCCCTGCTCACACATCGTTGCTTGTGCGCGACTTTTTGGCCAAAAACAACACACTAATGATGCCGCAGCCACCGTATTCCCCAGATCTGGCCCCCTGTGACTTTTTCTTGTTCCCTAAACTGAAGAGGCCCATGAAAGGACGACGTTACGCTACGCTTGACGAGATAAAGACGGCATCGAAGGAGGAGCTGAACAAGATAAAAAAAAATGATTTTTTGAAGTGCTTCGAAGATTGGAAAAACCGTTGGCACAAGTGTATAATATCTCATGGGGATTACTTTGAAGGGGACAAAATAGATATTCATGAATAAATAAATAATTTTTGAAAAAACACAAAATTCGCGATACTTTTTGAACACACCTCGTAGCGAGCCGAACCAAAAATGATGGCTTGGCCGCGTTGAGGATGAGCTTGTTGGAAGCAGCCCATGCCACTATGGAGGCAATGTCCTCATTTACCCTGGAGATGGTCTTTATCAAGTCACAAGGCTCGCAGTGCAGATATATTTGCAGGTCGTCAGCATAGAAATTATATTTGCAATATTTTAGAACATTCTTGAAATCCGCTAGATAGAGAGTAAAAAGTAACGGTCCTAGCACTGAGCCCTGAGGAACACCCACCGCAACCGCCAGCTCCCTGGAAGAAAACCCCCGTCGCACCATCACAGACAACCTGCGCTCTACTACTCAGATACGATGCCACCCAACCAAGTACAGGACGCGAGAAACACAGACTCTTCAGTTTGTTAAGGAGAATATGATGTTGGATCCTATCAAACGTTTTTGAGAAATCAAAAAAGACTGAGACCGTGACCTTCCTTCGATCCGCTGCACATCTAATGTCATCCAGCGTACGCAACAGACACGCCTGTGTAGAGAAGCCCCTCCTATAAACTGCCTGATACGGATCGAAAAGATTTGAGGCCTCTAGATATGAGCAAATTTGCTTTCCCACCAACCTTTCCAGTGCCTTTGACAGAGAAGGAAGAATGGAAATTGGCCTGTAGTGCTGCACCAAGGTTAGGTTCCTGATCTTCGGGATCGGACACACCCGAGCTGTCTTCCATTGCGCAGGAAATGCTCCCTGCATCAGGGAGAAGTTAAAGATGTGCTCAATAATCGGCATGATGTATGGGAGCACCAACTTGATCAGTCTAGGAGCTATCCCATCAGTGCCCGTGGCACTCGACTTGATCCTTGATACTGCGGTGAAGATGTCCGATGGAGTGACATACATCCAATATAAGTCATCCTCGCTAATCCTGTCTTGTTCGAGGGTTAAACTAAGTTCATCAAAGTTGTTCATTGTTACTCCTTCGTCAAACCGCACAAAGTAATCATTGAGCTCATCCACAGAAGGCTGAAGAAGGCCGTTGACACCCCTCCATTTAACCAGTCCTAGATGCCTCAACCGGCTCCACACCTCATTAGGGTTACCTGGACGTACAAAGGCAGACAGATAGTATTCACACTTCGCAGCCCTGCGCTCTGCACACTGTTTCTCTAGATCTTGAAACGTTGATAGCTCACGTCGTCTCGCCTCCTACGCCAAGTCCGTCTTGCCATATCTCTTTCACGCATTGCAGCCTTGAGTTTATTGGTGATCCACGCAGCAGGAAGATTCTTGAAATCAATCCGCTGAAGCGGTACATGCTTATTGTAGCAATCTTGCGTTGAGTACCTCCACTTTACGATTAATACAATCCGAGTTCCAAACTTGAGACCAATCAATGTCTTGAATCTCAGATAAGAAGTCTACCTCATTAAAATTTTCATAGTTTCTGCAGATGATCGTTCTGTTGGTACATCGTCGTATTTTGATATTATATTTAATAAAGATTAAATCATGTGAAGATAAGAATGCTACCCCATTCCCGTAGGGGTCTGGAGTCGTTCCGGAGCCTCCCGAGGCTGCGGATCGACTCTAGATACAGGAATTGGCGTTCCTGCGGTTTCCCGAGCTCGCTAGGGGTCTGCGGTCTCTCGTAGGCCGTAGATACAGGGATCTCAGCGACCCTGGCGCCCGAGCTGACACACCGTAATCCATCACGCGCTGAAATTACGTGCGGGATGGACCGGGGACCTTGGCTTCACCGCCCGGGTCACGAGGAGTCAACTTCTATAAAAAATCAAGGTGGCAGCGTCTGAGAAGCGCGTCTCGCGCCTCAGACGCCACGGTGGTGTGTATTTGTTCAATGTACGGTGTTCGTCGCGGCGGGGGATTGGGTCGTCTTTTCTCTGCCGAATCCTGGGGCGATCTCCTGGTCGGAGGTTAAATCCCGCGTGTTGACCCGCTGGTTGTCGATGTCTCTGGCTAGTCTGGGTACATCGACACCGGGCCCTCGGGCCTAGGAGCAACCCGTATACCGGTACGGCTGGCGCTCCCTCTTGAGGATGTTCCTCGTTAGCGCGGGGGCATCGTCTTGGGGGGCGCTAGTTCTCGCCGAGGCCACCGATCGGGGGATCGTTCTGGGTGCCTGCTGGGATCGGGGGTCCCGGTTGCCCGCCGCAGTCCATTGTCTGGCGCGCGTCAATCGTGGGTTATCCCGGGTGTGCGCTTAACCGCGTGCACTCGGTTTTCGTTCTTGTGTTCTTCCCTGGTCGGCACGTGTGATGTTCGTGTTGTCCATTAGGTCCGCCTCGGGTCGGTGGTCCCCGAACAGCGACCCGCAGTACCCCTCGGGGCGAGGGTGGGGTTCTCCTCGCAAAAAAATACCCCATTATGAAATTTCATGGACAAGAATAATGGTAACTTACCGCGCAGGGGGGGTCGGATACCCCAGGACCGGCAAGGGGGGACTAGTGTCCCGGGTGCCCCCTTGTCGATATCGACCGACGGGCTGTCGCGCGGGGTGCCCACAGGCTCCGCCGACGAACGGGCTACTGTGGTGATGAATGTTCGTGCTTGTCTTGGTGCGCCGTGGAGGTCACGCAGGGGGACGCTCTTGCAGATGCGGGAGCGCCTCGGGCCCGAGGCCCGCGACGCAATTGATCGGTTCCTCGCCCTCGAGCAGTTCGAAGGAGAGCTGTCCGAGGGGGAGGACTCCGAATGAGAGGGGGGAGTTTACGGGGGGGTCCTCTTCCTCCTCAGAAGACCAGGGGGAGGGTTATGCCTCCCTCAGCGAATTAACGCCGGAGGAGAGGGCTCGCTGGGCCGAAGTCCTGACCGAGTCCGCGGGGGAGGATTCGATCCTGCTGGTCGACGGTCGTCGCAAGACGGGCGGCGGTCAACAGGACAGCAGCACAATCGAGTCCGAAGGATCCCGAATTTTTGAGATGGTGGCATACGCGCCACCGCCACCTGGGAAGGAGGGATCAACGCCGATCCGCGTCCGTGGGGGAGGCTCGAGCGAGGAGGACCTCGCCGACCCGCCTCGTAGGAGGCGGCAGGGGCTCTCTCAGCTCGATGCTGAGCCCATGGACGTCGATCGGCGCGACGACGAGGAGGAGGAAGCGGTGGCCGGGAACCCCTTGGAGCCGGTCATCGATTTGGATGAGTCGGAGGGCCGTGTCCAGATCCCGGATGTCCCGGGTGACGGATCCGACCTTCCGACCCACGTTAGAAGCAGGCGCGCCCGTGGCCGACCCCGTTTGGACGGGAGTGGACCCTTCAGGTCCCCCTCCCCTCTGTCCGACGGGGCGGCTGCGGAAGACCGGCTCCACGGGGTTCCTTTGGAGCGATTTAGGGCCCGCCGACTCCGAGCCAATGTTATCCCGAGCTCGGAGTCGGAGGGAGAGGGAACGGGGGCGAGTGATGCGCGGCCTCGGCAGCGCATCAGGATCCTCCCGACCCTGTTTACGCCGGATCAACGCCGGTACGTTGACCGGCAATTAGGGGTGATCTCCCGGAGTACGACCACCGATCTGGCCGGATTGGCTGATGGGTGGCTCCGGGAGGTCGAGGGGGCGCGGAACAAGGCCTCAACAGGTTGCCCACTGTCGGGCAACCTGTCGGGTCGAATGAAACTGAATACCCATCTCGCCCGGGAGGCGCTCATGACGCTGGCGTACCGCGCCATGGGCCGTCTCGGGCGAGAAGATGGGCAGGAGGAAGCGGCGACCGCGGCCCGGGAGGAGGAAGTGCGCTCCCTCCGGGCCAAGGTCGCCGAACTGAGCGGCCAGCTAGGGGTCGCCAAGAGGGCCCTCATGCTCCAGAGTGGTCCCTCCTCGTCCGCGGCTGTTCCGCAGCCGACCAGAGGGAGAAGATCTCCTTCCCCTCCGCCGCCCCCGTCGGTGGCTTCTGCCCCCGGCTCTTCTCCTTTCGAGGAGCGAGTGCTGGGGACGTTGGAGCGGCTGACGGCGACGGTGGAGGGCCTGGAGAGGCGCCTGGCGCGGGTGGAGACGGGGGCTGTCCCGGCCGCCGTCCCCACCGACGCCAGGGGCAAGAAGAAGAAGAAGGGGTAGGGGGAAAGGGGAGTGCGGGAGCTCCGCGGGAGGAGCCTCCCGCGCCCCCGCCGTGCCGGCGGCAGCGCCCGGCCCCGATACGCCTGCGAGCGATCGGAGCTGGGTTGAGGTCGTCGGCATCCGGAAGAGAAGGAGGATGGCCAAAGGGGGCCGTAGAGCCCCCCCCACTCGGCCTGCGGAGAGTGGCTGGGGGTGTTCCCCCAGGACACGGTACGGCCTTAGCCTCGGGTCGGCCATCGGGGGTAGCGGCACCTGCCGCCCCCCGGCGGCCGGCCGGGCAAGAAGAAGAAGGACAAAGAGAAACAGAATGGAGGTCCGCCGCGAAGCAAAACGCTCGCGGCGAAGAAGATCGGGAGGCGCGTCCCCAAGTCATCGGCGATTCTGGTGACGGTGACTGGGGACGACGCCTCCTACGCAGGAGTGATGCGGCGGGCCCGTGAGGCCATTGTCCTTGGCGACATATTGCCGCAGGGGGGGAAAGGGCTGCGGGTTCGCCGAGCCCAGACCGGGGGTCTCCTCTTGGAGATCCCCGGCGAAGATAGCAGGCCAGCCGCGGAAAGGCTGGCCTCAGAGATGAGGCGCGTCGCGGGGGGCCCGGACGTGCGGATCTCATGCCCTCTACGGAGGGTGGGGATCTCCGGGTTCGACGAATCGGTAGCCCCGGAGGAAGTGGCCACGGCGGTCGCCGACTCCGGGGAGTGCTTCGTGGCGGACCTCAGGGTGGGTCGAGTGGTGCGCAGTCGGCGGGGGCTGGGCTCTGTCATAGTGCAGTGCCCGGTCACCGCCGCTGCGAGGCTCGCTCGAGCGGGGAGTCTGACCCTGGGCTGGGTAGCGGCTCGCGTGGAGGTGCTCAAAGCACCGCCACAGCGATGCTTCCGCTGCCTAGCTCAGGGACACACGCAGCACCGGTGTCCTGGCGGTGTCGACAGGGCCCGGTGCTGCTTTAACTGCGGGAGTGAGGGGCACACCCAGGCAGAATGTGCGAGTAGGCCGTTCTGCCCGAAGTGTGCCTCCAAAGGTAAGGCGCCTAATCACCGCCCAGGCAGTGAGAAGTGCGTCCGGGTTCCCCCGGCTGCTCGTCCGGGGAAGAGGGCTCCCCCTCCTCCGCAGCGGGAGGAGGGCGGAGTCTCTGAAGAAGATCGGCCGCCGACCCCTCCGCCTCCCACCCCGCCCGGCGCTCAGGCCGTGGATGGTGGTGTGTCGGAGGGGCCGGTGGCCAATATCGATATGGAGGAGACCCCTCCCGTGGCGGAGGCCTCTGCTGACAAGGCCTTCGTCACGGGAGTGATAGAGATCTCGTCGGAGTCGTCCGGAGCATCAGGGCTCCGGACGAGTCCGCCGACTAAAAAGAGGTGCGAGGCGCTCGACAGTCCGAGCGCCGCGCACCTCCCCCAGGCAAAGGTGGTGCTCGAGCCCCTCCCTCTCCCGCAACGGGAGAAGCGAGTGGGACGAGACTCGAGCACAGTTGGAGGCCATATCCGCGTTGAAGTCACCCATAATGACAGAGTATCTGTAGTTAGCTTGCAGATTAAGAAACAGTTGTTCAAATTCATTTATATGCCCTACATTAGGTGGTCGATAAATCACCGCCAGCAAGAGATTAGAGGCATCCTCCAAAACTATCTCCGCGATGATGTACTCCGGAGTACCATTGTACACCTCCACCGAGCCAGCCAAAATTGAAGCACCCAGGTTCTCACGCAAATAAAACGCAACCCCCCCTCAATGCCTACCACCTCTGTCTCGCCTGAAAAGTTTATACCCCGGAAGATCTACCAGCGCGTCCGAAATCTCAGATCTCAACCAAGTCTCCGACATGCAGATGATATGGTAATTCACACCAAGAAAGAAATGACAAAATTCATCAAAGTGAGCCAATAGTGATTAACAATTTACATGGCAAATCATTAAGTCATCATATGCTCGAGACTCACCCATAGTTTATGAAAGAGAGTTAGAGAGAGAGAGTGAGTGAGTGAGTGAGTGAGTGAGTGAGTGAGTGAGCGAGTGAGCAAGTGAGGGAGTGAGCGAGTGAGGGAGTGAGCGAGTGAGGGAGTGAGCGAGTGAGGGAGTGAGCGAGTGAGCGGGTGAGCGAGTGAGCGAGTGAGCGGGTGAGCGGGTGAGCGAGTAAGCGGGTGAGCGAGTGAGCGGGTGAGCGGGTGAGCGAGTGAGCGAGTGAGCGTGTGAGCGTGTGAGCGAGTGAGCGAGTGAGCGTGTGAGCGAGTGAGCGAGTGAGCGAGTGAACGTGTGAGCGTGTGTGCGTGTGTGCCTGTATGCGTGTGAGCGTGTGTATGTGCGTGTGTGTGGGCAGGTGCGCGCGCGCGCGCGTGTGTGTGTGTGTGTGTGTGTGTGTGTGCGCGCGCGCGCGCGTGTGTGTGTGTGTGTGTGTGTGTGTGTGTGAGTGCTTGTAATAATTTACAGAGACTAGGCGTGATTTGAGTTTTCCTCTAGAAAAAAAAAATAGTATTAAATTTATTAAGAAAAAGACAGAACCATAAGGCAAAAGTCCTTTTATATTGAAGGTTTTCCATCGAAAACTAAAGACGCTCTATTCCTGCCTAAATTTTATTAGGAGTATAAATAAGTTTCCGCCGTTTTTTATCAAAAATTGGGCATTTATTGTGAAAGAACGGTACTTAATGTTTTATTCGAAGTATTGTCCATCGCTAGCCACTACTTTTTCCCATCTTTCTGGCAGCATACGGATACCGCGTCGGAAGAATGCTTCATCTTTTGAAGCTATCCACAAATCGACCCAATTTTTTGTATCTTCATATGATGTGAAGTGTTGCTCAGACAGGCCATGCACCATCGATCAAAACAGGTAGTAATCAGAAGTAGCAATGTCTGGTGAATACGGCGGGTTGGGTAAAACTTCCCAATTGAGTGTTTCCAGATAGGTTTTGACCGGCGCCGCAACATGTGGGCAAGCATTATCATGCAGAAGAATAACTTTGTCGTGTCTGGAATAGTAGTGGGCACGTTTTTCCTTGAGTACTCGGCTCAATCTCATCAATTGTGTTCGGTAGAGAGCCCCAGTAATGGTTTCATTCGATTTGAGCAACTCATAATATACGACACCAAGCTGATCCCACCAAATACACAACATGAGCTTTTTTCCATGAATGTTCGGCTTGGCTGTCAATGTTGAAGCATGGCCAGGTGGTCCCCATGATTTCTTCTTCTTTGGATTATCGTAGTGGATCCATTTTTCATCACCAGTGACTATACGATGCAAAAAATCCTTTCGTTTATGCCTGGCAAGCAGCATTTCACAAGTGAAAAATCGGCGTTCAATGTTTCTCGGCTTCAGTTCATATGGAATCCAGTTTCCTTGTTTTTGAATCATTCCCAATGATTTTAAACGATGTGAAATTGCTGGTTGAGTCACTCCTAATGTAAGTGCAAGTGCTTCTTGCGTTTGGCACGAATCTTCATCTAATAATGTTTCCAATTCCGCGTCTTCGTACACTTTTGGCCTTCCGCTACGTTTTTTGTCTTCGACGTCAAATTCACCGTTCTTAAACTTGTGAAACCACTCACGGCAACTTCTCTCACTTAAGGCAGCCTCACCATATGTGATGCTTGCTTCTACAAGCAATCGATGCGCTTCGGCTGCAGATTTCTTCAAATTAAAGAAGTAAATCAAAAACTCCCGCAAATGACAATTATTCGGCTCAAAACTCGACATTTTCGCATGAAAAGAGATATATGATGCTGATACAAAATTGCTAATATTTTAAGGTTATGTTGTTGCCAGATGTCCAACCTTACGATATAACGTTTTACAACAGACAATTTCAACCATAACATACTAGTGGCGCCATTTTTTGTGAAACGGCGGAAACTTATTTATACTCCTAATAAAAGATCTAGTATTTTGAAAGGAGTGTGAGATTATAGGAACGAGGCTGCGAAGACGCTATTTGAGCGGAGGCTCAGGAGCGCGCATCCGTGTCCCGTTTAAAATGAAATTTTTTTCTGTCTCGAACAGGACCTAAGGAGGCGCTCTTTGAACGGTGGTTCATTCAGCGCACGACCTGGCCGCTGTATACGACATCGGTGTTGGAAGGGATTTTGCGGAAGGCTGAAGACAAGGGGAGAGGCATCTTGGAGATCCTCGATGGAAGTTCATAGTTAACTATAGACCCACCCGTTATCTTGTCAGCGATCTACAGTTTGGGAGGCTGCCCTGGTTTGCGCACTCACCGATCGTTGACTCGATATAAGTGAACTGATTTCCGATTTTGCGTCGTATTTATACCGTCTGATTGTAGACGAGGGGTACCAAGGAGCAAAGGTTCCCGATTTTCGTTAGGTTTTCAATATAGGTAAACCCTTTAACGATCACGCGCCTTCCGCGTGCCGCGCGGCTTGCGAGTTAAGAGGAAATCGCGTATAAGATCAAGAATTAGTTTCGATTCTTTAAAATTCAATATAAAACATGATTTCCAAAGAATTTTTAAATTGAGTGCGCAGAACTGTAGTGCTGATTTTTCTGAGTTGTTACATAGCAAAAGAATTAGAATTTTTCAACGCAAGTTATTTTTTTATCGATCTTGAATTTTCAGAAGACTAGCGGTTCTAATTTTTATAGGATTTTAATATAGTGCGAACAGAGCGCAAGCTGAGAGCGAGTGTAATAGATTTTTAAATTGAAACCCATAAGTTTATTAATGCTACTATGTTTAATTATCCCGTGAACATAGACGGAATTATCATACGAAAGTCGCGAGGAGCGCACGCCCGCGCGCACCGGTGCCGCGACAAAATTTATTCCGAGATCCTTTAATATTTATGTAGGTTACAATTCTCAAGTTATCTTAATTTTGATTTGACAGGATGGTAGTGACGATTTTTCTGAATCGTTACGTCACCGAAAAGTTTGAATTTTAATATTGCTTCTGGGTGAAACCGAATATTATACTTGGGACGTCTATAACGCTTTTAGTTTTCTCGTTTTTTTTAATTCCACGTGCATAGTAGGATAGTGGAGTAGGCGCTTTACAAGAGTGCGTGTTGAAGTTCGCAATTTTATTATTCCTACTATGATGACACCATTTTTCTTTGTGCCTGAATAAATCTTAAGACTCGGCGCGCGCGGGCGCTTGGTGACGCTCGCGGGGGTCGCAACGTGTGGGATAGTCGCGCGATCGAGCGCTGCCTGACGCGTTGATCTTCTTTGATTTTTACCTGTCGGAGGTTTTAAGATATTTAAATGCGATAAACGCAATATAATGGCCAAAGATATACACAAGTTACTAGGTTGAAAATTACAAATTTGTAGTTGCTTTTGGGCAAAATTATTTTCTCTTGCGTTTGAGAAAATAGATAAGATCGAACCGTGCGAGCTTGAAGACGCAGACGAGAGTCGCGAGGCACAAGAAGACCGCACGCGAGCGTTTGTGAATCGCATTCCGCGCATTATTTCCAATTTAATCAAATTTATATTTCAAATAATAATTTCAAGTTTGCATGTACGGCGCGATTGCACTCAGTACACGCAATCATCACGCGATCACAGGTTTATTATTTTATTATTATTTTTACCAAAAAGTGTTACAAAATTTGGGCGGTTATGCGTTGCTATTTATAATTTTGGATTTGAAGTGGTTATTTACATTATCTTTGTATGTCAAAATTTGTTTCTGTAATTTTTTCTAGAAGGTTTAATCACTTTAAAATTTACGTTAACAAATGCATGCGGATGTTGCATCAGGTTAAGGAAAATTTTTGAACACCAGACGTTACGTCCCGATGTTACATCCCACATAGTAATATTTTTGTGATATCACAGAAATATTGCAATATCACAGAAATATTACATATTATTGTGAAATATCACAGAAATATTACTGTGATATTACACAGTGAAAATGACATTGAAATGTTCCATTGATATCACAAAAATATCACAAAAATATTATTATGATATTACACAGTGATAACAACATTAAAATATTTCAGTGATATCATTGCAATATATTGTTGCAATATTTAATTCCAAAGAACAAGGTAATGTCAAATAACGTTTTTATTATGTCTTATTAATTCAACGTCACTACCTCTTTGATTAATTTCAATATTTTCAATATCCATAATATTCTTGGTAATTTTGGTATTTTATAGAAGAAATCAACTTACAAATAAAATAATTATGTCTTTGCCCTTTCGTGGAAGTGGAAGTGAAAGTTAAGAAAAAAAATTAATTAACTTTATTATTAGTTTAGATATTTACTTAGTTTATCCCTTAAACTATACAGGGTGATTCAAAATAACCTATTGGTCCCGAAGCTGGCATATTCGTAATCGAATTCTGAGACGATTTTTCCTTTTGCAAAAATTTGTCCGAAGCTTAGTTTTCAAGTTACAATAAGAATTAGTTAGCGTATTACGGGTCAGGTACAAGTGGAAGACAGGGGAGACGAGACTCACTGTTACACGCGGGTGTTTCCGTGGGGCACCTCCTGCGCTCAAATGACTGATAAAAGTACATGGACAGCACATTTTTATTTAAACTTTCTCTCTCTCTCTCTCTCTCTCTCTCTCTCTCTCTCTGTCACTTTAATTATGCTACATTTAACTTGCCAAATTTCGATCTGTCATCCGGCCGTCAAATATCGGGATGACCATGAAATCTTCAAGTAAGTTTACATTATTATAATAAATGTACGCCCGCGAATAATAAAATTTAATGCAAATTAGATTACTTAAATGTGCACTTGCAAGTTAAAAGTAGAACTTTTAAAACGCACAAAAGGGATAGAAAGGAGTGAGAAAGAGAGACGGGGGGGGGGGCTTTGAACAAGTTTAAGCACGTTTACTTACGCACACGGCGATCAGCTTATTGTTTCCACGATGCGACAATTTAATTTAAATTTGTGCTTTATCCAGATCTATCCCTCGAAGTTGTTTCATATTTCACCACATTTACACTATTTACTCTTCATTTGATTGATAAACGCGGAACTACGCGACGAACCGATCGATCGACTTTATTAATTACTATTAATCACTACTGTAAACACTACAATCATTCAATGCGTTAAAATTACTCGAAGAAACACGTATTTACGTTACGATCACACAACACGTGTTCACTCGACGATATAAAGCAGTCGACTGAATGTTATTGGTTATGTCGTTATAAGAGTGTCGAACGATTGTTTAAAGCCATAAGTCAAAACGCGGTAATTCAAAACGAAAATATTGATTAATACGATTTACATCGATACAATTTATTAGAAAAATGTGGCAAATGCATGTTTATTATTACTTGTTAAAAATTGTAAGTGACTTTATCAAGATAATTATTTAGAATATTTATTATAAAAGAACTTTAAGGATATAATTCTTGAAATCTCCTTGCAGCAACGGATAATTTGCCCTTTTCAGGGCAATCAAATATTTTATTTTGAGGAATATTTTCACAGTTTTCACAAATATTCAAAAATAAGAAATAAAAAAAGTATTTAGAAAAAATTGATTTTGATAAAATTATTTTTTGAATATTTAGAATGAATAATATTTAATTATCTTGATAAAGTCACTATCATACAATTTTTAACAAATAATGATAAATATGCATTTGCAACATTTTTCTAATAAATTGTATTGATGTAAATTGTATTAACCAATATTTGCATTTTAAATTGCCGCGTTTTGACTTATGGCTTTAACCAATCGTTCGACACTCTTATAACAACATAACCAATAATATCTAGTCGACTGCTTGATATCGTCGAGTGAACACGTGTTGTGTGATCGTAACGTAAACACGTGTTTCTTCGAGTAATTTTAATCGAATAATTGTAGTGATTAAAATAGTAATTAATAAAGTTGATCGATCGGTTCGTCGCGTAGTTCCGCGTTTATCGATCAAGTGCAGAGTAAATAGTAATGTGGTAAAATATGAAACAACTTCGAGGGATAGATCTGGATAAAGGACAAATTTAAATTGAACTGTCGCATCGTGGAAACAATAAGCTGATCGCCATGTGCGTAAGTAAACGTGCTTAAACTTGTTCAAAGCCCCCCCCCCGTCTCTCTCTCTCTCTCACTCCTTTCTATCCCTTTTGTGCGTTTTAAAAGTTCTACTTTTAACTTGCAAGTGCACATTTAAGTAATCTAATTTGCATTAAATTTTATTATTTGCGGGCGTACATTTATTATAATAATGTAAACTTACTTAAAGATTTCACGGTCATCCCGATATTTGACGGCCGGATGACAGATCGAAATTTGACAAGTTAAATGTAGCATAATTAAAGTGACGGAGAGAGAGAAAGAGAGAGAGAGAGAGAGAGAGAGAGAGAGTTTAAATAGGAATGTGATGTCCTTTTGTCAGTCATTTGAGCGCAGGAGGTGCTCCACGGAAACACCCGCGTGTAACAGTGAGTCGCGCCGCCCCTGTCTACCACTTGTACCTGACCCGTCATACGCTAACTAATTTTTATTGTAACTTGAAAACTAAGCTCCGGACAAATTTTTGCAAAAGGAAAAATCGTCTCAGAATTCGATTACGAATATGCCAGCTTCGGGACCAATAGGTTATTTTGAATCACCCTGTATATATAAACTATAATGTACGCTCTTCTATGTAATCTATCAATTTAATTATTGCTTTACAATTCGATCAATAACAATTTTATTTAAAAATTACAGAAAAACCTTTGTATTTGACTTATTGGCATTTATAATTTTTACAGGAGCACAAAAATCGATTTTAATTTTTAAAAATTTTCATAATGAGGAATTTTTTTAAAGAAAATGTTTACAAAAAGTTTTGTCAATACACATTTATTATTCACTTGGCAATAAATATTTTAAGGTATATTTAGAAGTTTTTGAAAAAATATACATTTTTACGTCGTTTAATATTTACTGCTTGGTACATTATTGTGTAAAATAAGTTTATTTATTAATATTGATTAGATTATTATACACCGCAGTAAAAAATTTTTCAAGTTAATTAAAATATTAAATTTCCAACAAATTTTTCTTTAGACTTTACTTTTCTTCTTCAATTCTATTAAACAATATGATTATATATATTCCATTATTAATTAGCTATTTTACAATGTTCATTAATTATATGTATGTATATAACGTTGCGGCTCGGTCACCGACCATCACAACATACGACGAAACAAGCAAGCGCATGCACAGCCGTTATGCGGTCCCGCCGTGTGTATAAGACTCCACGCAAACAAGTGAGTGCTGGCACCACCGCTAGGTGGCCGCGCCGCTGGAGACCTTCTCGTGAGTCAAGTGCAGCTACAAGTGTTATATCTATACGCCACCTCGACCGACTCGCTAGCTCACACTTTAGTGAGATTTTAAAGAAAATTGTTGCTTGTTGTAATTTGGAAACAAATACTCGGTCTGATTCTTTTCTCAATGTGATGTGCGTGTAGAACGCTGTTCCACATAAAATTTTATATTTTTACATGAAAATAATATTTTGTATTGTTATTTAATCTTGAACATAAATTAAAATTATAATTTAAATTAAATCTTTTTTAACAAAAATGAAAAAGGACACAAGAGATATTTTTTGTAAATTAAACATTTATTACGTTTACATTATTTACTGTTTTAATAAATATAATTATTTGTTTCTATGTCTAATATATATTACATGTAACAATATGAAAATAATCTTAAAAATAACAATAAAAATAAAAAAAATTAAAATAATTAATTAAAATAATTAAAATAATAATTAATTCCTTGCAATATCATTTAAATATCACATAAACATCACAGAAATATTATGAAATATCACAGTAATATTACTGTAATGCGTTTTCGCAGACATTTTAATATTATTGTGATATCACAGTAATATTTCGTAATATTTCTGCAATAATTCATTTGTAATATTGCAATGAAAAAATAATATTGCTGTGATATCACTGCAATATTACGTGCTATGTGGGATATTGTTATGTCCGTCTCACTTGACACTCGCGTAATAATAACACGGATTTTTAAGAAAGAGCTTTAATGCAAAACTAAGAACACAGTTAAACAGAATATGGTATACGGTATTTCGCACAGAAAATGGAATCGCTCGCACAAACGTCAATACCGTTCAAGCGCCCGAATCGGACTCAGATGTCAAACTATTTACATCTTCGTCTTAGAGACGATCTTTTTTTTTCGGCAATCACTTCATATCGATCAACTCCAGCAAAACGCAAGAACAAGACCAAAGGACATGACAATATGTTAAACCCAAATGTAACCAAATAGAATTTAAGTATTTCGTAATTAAATTTCTTTGATATTAAATTTTTCTTTCATCCAGCGTCAAGATTTTATTAATCATTTATCTTTATTAGAATAAAAATGTTATTTCCTAATCACTTTATATTATTTTTATAATCATTATAAACTTTTGTAATTATTTTTATCTTTTAATGTTAGAATAAACTGTAATTTTTACTTTTAGCTATTTTTTAATTATTTTGACCACCTCCAATCCCTTGCTCGAACAAGATTACACTTGGTCCGATCCCGTGTAAAAGCCATTTGATTCGTTTACGCAAAATAAGGATCAGACGAATTGGACGAGATCAAATAAGAGTCATATGTGTTCTCGACACCCTGACCTATATTCGAGCTCATTGAATGCGTTCGACTCATTGCATACATCCTTGAAACATGTGTACACAATACTAGAGATCTGTTACATCCTTCCTTATGTCCGCTCAGGTCCCATCTTTTCCGCTGACATAAACAAAGAGACTTCCCTGAGAACCCTGGACATAACATTTCTATTTTTTCACTTTTTGTGAAAAAGAAGAAAATATAATTAAGTATCCGGGTGAAGTAAAATCTAAGGTGTGGAAGGTTTTAGTAGCGAGGCAAAAAGTAAGGTGGGATTAAAGAGCGGGAATGGGATAGGAGACGCGAGGATGGCGAGGAGACTGAGAAAAAATAATAAGCAAAGAAAATTGGTAAAGGATAAGAAGTGCGGAAAGAAAGTTACGTTTAGATTGTCGGGAGAACATACAAGTTCAGGGGATTTAGAAAAATTAACGAAAGAAATTGAGCAGTTAAAAAAAACAGTGAGAGAGAAAAAGAGAGCAATAAAAGAGTATTGGAAAAATAGTAAAAGAAAAGATGTGGAGAGAAAAGATAGATAGTTTGAAGGAGAGACAGGAAATATTAGAAAAAAGCTTAGAGAGGGGCATAGAGGGCTCAGAGGTTAAAGCTGTTAGAGGTTAGGAGTGAGTACAGTATGTATAGTAGGAGATTGGCAAGCAGCATGGCAAGTTCGGGACTTAGTGGAAGAGAGGTAGATAAGTTCAAAAGATGGATGACAGAAAAAGATAGAGAAGAAAGGCGTTGCAATATAGTAATTAAGGGATTGAAAATTCCGAAAGAATTAGAAGGGGTTAAGAAAGGCGGGTGCGTATGGCTTGAAGAATTCGTTTGTTAGAAATGATAATTCAAAGCTGGAGCCAACGCCCTCTGTGGGCACCGATCCGAGCCTTCTGCATACTCGCACTCGTAACATTCTTGTATTGTACCAAGCCGAACCGTTGTAACAAAGAGACACTGTGTAATAATAAACCTATTTCTTCGTTCTATTAATCAAAAGCGCGTGTAATTATTCCATCGCCAGTAACCGCACATATCAATAGTTTACAGTTTTATCATTTGTGGCGACCGGTAACAGGACAGGTACTTGTGTAGTTTTCGAGACGTGCGGAAGTACGAAAGAGAATCGGCACAATAGATAAAATGAAAAGAACACGCGCTGTTGTTCGTTCGGCGTTTACACGTAATCTGAGCTCACTATATACTGAATTAGAACAAGAGACGCCAAATATAGCAGAGTTACAAATACGCTTTGCGATTTTAAAAGAAAAAGTAAGTCAGCTTAAAGAAACAAATCAGAAGATTTTTCATCAGAGGTTATGATTGAGAGTGATCTCGGCCAAGAGAAATTGACACAGGAGACAGATGCAGCGGATGAATACCGGATCAAATAGCAGGCAAAAATCACAGTAAATGGTATACTGGAACCAGCACCGACAATGGCACGTGCACAGGATACGAGGCAAGTAGTACAAATTTCCAGAGGCAATTCACGTACATACAAATTGCCAAGAATACAACTGCCAAAGTTTAGCAAAAATCTTAAAGAATGGTTACAGTTTTGGAGCCTGTTTAAGCACATTCATGAGGATACGAGCATCACAAAAGAAGATAAATTTCAATATTTAATTCAAGCGATAGTAAAGGATTCCCGAGCAAGTTTACTAATCAAAAGTTTTCCACCAACAGCAGCAAATTATGAGAAGGTCATCTCGAGCTTGAAATCACGTTTCGGCAGAGATGATTTGTTAGTCAAAGTCTACGTTCAAGAAATGCCTAAGTTAGTATTGAATCAATCTATAAAGTCAAATCACCTTTCTTTGTCTAACATTTATGACAAGCTTGAAACTCAATTACAAGCTCTAGAGTCGCTTGGAGTCACAACAGACGTGTGCTGCGATGCTATATCCGTTGGTGGAATCGTCTCTACCAGAAGAGCTCCTGCGTGTTTGGCAACGGAATTCCAAAGCTGTCGGTTTTACCACATCAAAACAACGTCTAGATGAACTGATGTATTTCCTTCACACGGAAGTAATGAACGAAGAGAGAATCGCTACGGCTAAGAGTGGTTTTGGCATAAACAAAACAAATCAAGACAAGTTTAAGAAAAAAATAAAGTTAGAACCAAAAGAGATTGCTACGGCTGCTGGATTTCTCTCTACTAAGGAAGACAAACTACCTTCTTGTATATTTTGCGGGCAAGAACATGACAGTGCTTCATGCAAAAAAGCTAAAAAAATGTCATATGAAGAAAGATGCAACGCCAAAGAGAAAAATGCTTGTTTTTATTGCACAAGAGTAGGTCACAGTTTTAGACATTGTTGATATAAAGAAAAATGTGCATGGTGCAGCAGGAGACATGTATTAATCATGTGTCGTAATACAATGTCAAACGCTTCAGTGAAAAACAACGCAGAAAAATCTATTAAAACACAGGAACAAGCTACTCTTGCTAATATTTCACTTACAAGATAAGTATTTTTGCAGACACTTCGTGTGAAATTATTCTGTCAAGGTAAAGAACGAATAATCAGAGCCTTTTCAATACAAGTTCGCAAAGATCGTATATTCTTGATCGACATGCTGAGGAAATGGGATTTGAGATCGTAGGTGAGCAGCAAATAGTACACACACTATTCGGAGGCGCAAAATCTAGTCCATCATTACACAGAGGATCGTTCAAATCGAATTGTTCAAAACCTAGATGGATCATACTCTTGCAATTTTATAGCACTAAATCAGAAATCAATATGCAAGAGTGTACCTTCGGTTAGTAAAGGACCATGGTTACAAGAGTTGCAGCAAGACGGAATTAAACTCACAGATGTCAATGCCAGAGTGAAACTGATTGCTCTATTGACAGGCGCCAATATAGCTGGAAAATTGTTAACAGATAAACGCAAGGAACTTAAATGTGGAACTGTAGCGTTGGAAACATTACTCGGATGGACATTAATTGGAAGAATAGATATCCAGTCGAAACAAAAAGAAGATACGACGCTTTTACTCGTATCTATGTTTACTCAAGAAAAGAACATTGCTGATTTATAGAAACTGGATACGTTAGGAATTACAGATCCTGTTGAACAAAAGACGTCCATCAAGAATATGTGAAGGAAAACTTTCGGCAAACTATTAAGGCCAATACAAACGGCAGATACAAGGTATTGCTTCCATGGAAAGAAGATCATCCGCTGGTTAACAACAAGAATATAACGATAAAATGACTCGAATCTACTACCAAGAAACTTAAAGCTCAAGGACTATACAATGCATATAAAGAAATATTCGACGATTGGCTATTAGAAGGCATCACTGAAAAAGTTCCAGATGAAGAAATAGACAAGGATGCTTATTACCTACCGCATAAAGGCGTCATTAAAAAATCCAGCACCACGAAGATAAGACCTGTGTTCGATGCATCTATTGGAGAAAATTTGCATTCACTAAATCAATGCTTAGAAACGGATCCTAATTTAATTGAGCTAATTCCAAGAATTTTATTACGTTTCAGAAGACGTAAGGTTGGAGTAACGGCAGACATTCGGAAGGCCTTTCTGTAAATAAGTTTACGTTTCAGAAGACGTAAAGTTGGAGTAACGGTAGACATTCGGAAGGCCTTTCTGCAAATAAGTGTTTCTCCAGATGACAGAGACGTACTACGCTTCCTTTGGTGGAAGAAAACTCAGCCGGATAAAATAGAAGTATACAGGCATTGGCGAGTTGTTTTTGGAGTATCTAGTAGCCCCTTTCTTTTAGGAGGGACTATAGAGTATCATTTGGAGAGGATATTCAAACAAATTGAGACACAAGAAGAAAAGGATATCGTTCGTCACTTAAAGAAGTCTTTATACGTAGACAATTGCATAACCAGTGTTAATTCAAGAAGTGAAGCCATAGTTTTTGAGACTACTGCAAGCCAAATCATGGCGAAAGGCAAGTTTAATTTAAGAGATTGGAAATACTCTGGTCAAATAGAAGCATATAGACATACCTCGATACTCGGTTTACACTGGGATAAAGAGCAAGACATGCTGAGATTAACGCTTACCGTGTTAAAATTCCATACAGTGACACAAGTCACGAAAAGACATATATTATTGGCAGCTCAAAAAGTATTCGATCCCATTGGTGTATCTTCCCCAATATCTTTGAAGCCTAAGCTATTATTACAAAAACTTTGGTGTCATGTAAAACTGATTAGGACGGCAAAGTACCAGAAGATATAAGGTCCGAGTTCAATAAGTGGCAATAACAACTCAAGTGGTTAAAAGAATTGTGTATTCCACAATAGGCATTTGGTGAAACTGAAAGCAAATTATCTTTCCACATATTTGTCAACGTTAGTCAAGAAGCATATGCAGCTGCACTATTCACAAGAACAGACACTCAAGAAGGCGTATCTGTACAGCTCATCCTAGCAAAGTTACGAGTGGCACTAATAGTGAAGATGACGATCCCATGTTTGGAATTACTTGCCGCTACAATAGAAGCTCGCTTATGGCATTCTATAAAAGATGCAGAAAATTTTGAAGAGGCAAAAGTTCTCTTTTGGCCTGATTCTGCTACAGTTTTAGCGTGGATATAAAATAACAGACCGTAAAACACTTTTATAGAAAATAGAGTAAAAGAGATACGCTCGTTAACTGACCCAGCTCAATGGCGTCATATATCTGGTTCGCTGAACCCCGCTGATCTTCCATCAAAAAGATGTGAAGTTAAACAATTGGTGGAATCAAGATGGTGGGAAGGCCCCACATGGCTCAAGTTGTCTGCAGATCAATGGCCTTCCTCTAACTACAGTGAGAACGAAGCGGAAATTGTCAGCGAAATTAAGAAATTTACGTGCCAAAATAGAAAGAAAGTTTCATCAGACAACATTCCAGAAATTAACACGCACATATCCATTCCTTAAGAAATAGGATGGTATATAAAGAGGCAATCCAGATATTTAAGAATAATACGGACTATCGCTTCGATCCGTCAGCTTATAGCTAATTCTCGAACTCAGCAAACGTCAAGATTTACAGGAAAATTGTCTACGAAGGAGTTTACCGATGCGGAGCTTACAGTCCTCAAGTTAACTCAAGAAGAATCTTTCAATAGGGTGAATGAACCACGACTTAACACTTTAGATACATACTATGATGAAGGAAGATTACTGCGTCTAAAGTCAGCTATTGTTAACCGAGACGAGGAATATAATTTTAAATACCCTATTATATTAGATACAAAGCATCCTATGGTCAAGAAGTTAATTGAGTATACACATCAACAACTTAAACATGCAGGAACTCAAGTTGTGATGAACAATCTGAGAGAGACATTTTGGATACTCACATGCAGGGCGACTGTACGGTCTGTAATAAATAGTTGTTGGACGTGCAGACGTTATAAAGTCAAGAGAGCAGAAACCATTCCCGGCTGTTTACTACAAGAACGCGTAAAAGAAGCTAACGTTTTTGAAGTTTTAGGTATTGACAACATTGGACCTTTATTTCTGAAGAAGACAAAAGGCATGGATTTGTTTATTCACTTGTGCTATTTATCGAGCAATCCATTTAGAACTTACAACGTCCCTTTCGACAGAAGCCTTTTTACAAGTTTTATGTAGATTCATTGCGAGAAGAGGTAAACCATCTGTTAGCTACACGGATAATGGAACTAATTTCGTAGGAGCCTGGAATTTACTCAAAAAAATTGATTGGAAAAAAGTAAAGCAGTCTACTACTAGTCAAAAAATAGATTGGCGGCTCAATCCTCCCTCTGCGGCCTGGTGGGGAGGATGGTGAGAACGCCTAGTAAGGATAGTAAAAGACTTGTTGAAACGAACCCTAAAGAAAGCTTATTTATTCTACGAGGAGAATAAGCACCGTCTTATGTGACATCGAGGCTGTCATTAATTCACGGCCATTAACATACCTAGCAGAAGATACAACGCAGTTAAAAGCGCTGACACCAATGATGTTCCTGCAAGAAATTTCCCGGAACGACGTGTCAGATTTGGATCTTGATAGACGTCAACCTCAACAAACGCATAAGATATTGCCAGAAATTACGGGATGAACTACGCCAGCGTTTCCGGTCAGAATATTTAAGACAACTGTCACGACGGAACGCTAAAAACAGTAACTTCAATAAAAGTTGGAGATATCGTCCTAGTGGGCCACGACAACTGCAAACGCTTAGACTGGCCTTTAGCTCGCATAATTAAAGTTTTTCCTGGCAAAGATAACATTATAAGAGTGGCCAAGGTAAAGACTGCCACCGGGGAACTTGTACGTCCCATTCAGCGTTTATATCCTTTGGAGATGACGGAAGAAACGGAACAGAGTTTGGACGAAGCAGACCAAATCAAGGACAACAAACACGAACCTACCATACAAACTGTTTCGAGAGCGGTTCGTACTAGAAGCGGACGATGTGTCAGAGCTCCAGAGAGATATGGATATTAATCGTCCCCCCCTTTTTTTTATATAGAATTCCGATTTCTTTAAACTAAGAAGTAACGTCAACCATCTCATTCATGTATTTCAATTAAGTTTTCAGAAAGTTTTCTCTCCTCCCTTTTCTTTTCTTTTTCTGGTGGGAGAAATGTTAGAAATGATAATTCAAAGCTGGAGCCAACGCCCTCTGTGGGCACCGATCCGAGCCTTCTGCTCAACACACTCACACTCGTAACACTCTTGTATTGTACCAAGCCAAACCGTTGTAACACTGTGTAATAATAAACCTATTTCTTCGTTCTATTAATAAAAAACGCGTGTAATTATTCCATCGCCAGCAACCGCACGTACTAATAGTTTACAGTTTTAACATCGTTAAAAAGAAACTTGAGGTAGAGTGTCAGGTGAAAGAATGGAGATTTAGCGGTAAGGTAATTATAGTTACAGTTAAAAACAAAGCTCAAAGGAGAGAGATTATGGTAAATAAAAGAAAATTGAAAGAAGGCATAATTTACATTGAAAGGGATTTGAGTTGGAAAGAAAGAAAGATACAGAAGAAAATAAACAGATAGATAAGGGAACAAAGGGAAAAAGGGAGAAATGTAAAGGCAGGAACGAAAAGAGCAAGAATAGAGGAGGAGGTAAGGAGAGCATGGAGAGATATAGAATACGAGGAGGAATGTAGAAATAGGAGGAAGGAAAGCGGAAGAGAGGAACAGAGTTTTGCATAAGCCAAGAAGGGAGCAGAAAGGAGAGGAAGAGGAAGAGGAGAGAGAAAGAGGGAGAAAAAGTGAAAAAGGCTTGGAGAGAGACAAGGAGCGGGAATAGGAAGACAAAAAGGCGTAGGAAATTTTTGTTCTGGAACGTGGCAGGGATACGCAATAAAGACGAGACATTTTTAAAAATATGTAAATAAGTTTAATTTTATTAGTCTATGTAAAACATGGGTGGAGGAAAAAGGCTGGCATAGTTTAAAGAAAAGATTACCAGACACACATGAGTGGATATGTAGTTATGCAAAAAAAAAAAGAAAAAAACAAGAGGAGAGGAAGATACAAAGGAGGTTTTATTATAAGAAAAATAAAAAATTGGGATAGACTAGGAAATAGCTTAAAAGTGAAAGAAGTAGAAGGTATGGTTCTGTCAGAAATAAATTTAAAGAAAGAAAAATTGAGCATAGTTTCAATATATAACACAGGAGAGGAGAAAAAGATAAGAGAAAAAATAGATAAAGAATTGAGCGAGGAATTGGAAAAGAAAATATTATTAAGAGGAGATTTTAATCTAAGGCTAGGTGAGCTGGGGACGAAAGAGATTGAGGGTGAAAGACTAAGATGTAGTAAAGACAATAGGAAATGATGGAAAGAAATTTATAGAATGGTTACAAGAGAAAGGGTGGTATATCTTCAATGGGGTATCAAACGATTGGGAAGGAGAGTTTACATACGTAGGAGCAAGAGGTAGTTCTGTAATTGATTATGACATAGGAAACGATAATTTATGTAAAAACTTTAGTAATTTTAAGGTAGGAGAAAAAGTGGACTCGGACCACATGCCCTTGTGCTTGGAGCTGGAAGAAGAGAAAGAAGAACAGAGGAAGACAACAGAAGAAAGGGAGAAAGAAGAAGAGGTAGAAATTATACTATGGGACAAAGAAGCAATTAGAATATATGAAGAAGCAACAGAAAAAAGAGGAAGACACTGTAGGACAGGATTTGATATCAGTGGAAGATAAATTAGACAAGTAGTACAAGGAGCATTGGTGAAAAAGAAAATTAAAAGAAAAAGAACCTAAGTTACAAGGACTGGTGGGATAGGAGTTGCACAAGAAAGAAGAGAGAAGTTAAAAGAGCATACAGGAAATGGAAGAAAGGGAAGGTGATAAAGAAAAAGTATATAGAAGAGAAAGGAAAATTTAGGGATCTAAAGAAGAGGAGACAAAAGAAAAAGAGAAAGCAAGAAGAAAAAGAGTTAAGGAAATTAAAGAGGAGAACAGATATATGGAAGTTCATAAACAGGAAGAAAGGAGGTAAAAATTGTATGGAAAATAACATACCCAAAGAAGAATGGAGAAAACATTTCATGGAATTATTTGGAGGAGAAGAAGAGACACAAGAGGCGGAGGTCGAGGTAGAAAGAGAGGAACTTCATGTAGAACAGGAAGAAGATAAAGAAAAAAATCTCTGTTTGGCGGAGATAGGCAGGGCGGTAAGAAAGTTGAAAATAAAGAAGGCGACGGGTAATGACGGTATCCCAATGGAGGCTTGGAAATACGCAGGAGGATTCGTGCGGACCATGACAACAGAATTAATGGAAACTATCTGGAAAGGGAAAGATATGCCTTCAGATTGAAAAAAAAGTATCATAGTCCCCTTATATAAAAGGGAAGATCAAGAAAAAGTGGAGAATTATAAAGGCATCTCTCTACTCTGTACGGTGTACAAGATATATGCAGAGATAGTGAAGAACAGATTGGAGGAAGAGGTACAGAGAATAGGCCTGTTGTCGGATGGTCAAGCGGGTTTTAGGAAAGGCAGGTCGACAATTAACAACATCTTTGTACTAACACACATGGTACAGAGAAAAGCGAGCGTGGAAGGAGGAAGCCGGAAAGTACGCTTTATTTGCGGACCTGAAGGTGGCCTTTGACAACGTAGATAGTGAGGTGGGAAATCATGAGAAAGAAAAGAATAAGGGAGCAACTAATAAAAAGAGTGGAGAGGATCTACAAGGATACAGAGGTAGTGGTGAAGACGAACCGAGGGACAACAAAAAATTTCTATACAAGGAAGAAATTAAGACAAGGATGTGTAATCCACCCAATGAGTCCACCCTTATTTAATATATACATGGCGGAATTAAAGGAAAAGTTGAGAGACAGAAGGATAGGAGGGATAAGAATAGATGAGGGTGTGGAGGATAAAAATGAGGGTGTGGAGTCTGACGTATGCGGATGACGTCGTGTTGTTAGCGAGGAATAGGGAAGCAATGAAGGACATGTTGAACACATTTAAAGGCTTTCTTAGAGAAAGAAAATTAAAGTTAAGCGCAAAAAAATCAAAAATATTAGTGTTTAATAGGAAAGGCAAAGAAAGAAAGAAGTGGAAATGGGGGAAGAAAGAAATAGAGAAGGTGCAGACATTTAAATATCTAGGTTTTACGTTTAATAGGAAAGGCAATTGTAAAGAATATATTAAGGAATTGAGTAGGAAAAGAAGGTTAGCAGCAAAAAAGGTGTGAAATCTAGGGGAAAAAATGTGCAGGAACAATTTCAGAAGAAGGTGGATATTGTTTAAATACCTAGTACAGAGCGTAATGGCATATGGAGTTGAAATATGGAGATGGACAGAAAGAAAGGAACTTGACAGGATAATGTTAGACTATGTTAGATAGATTCGGGATTAAATTTTGCACCAAGGTATATAATAAAAAGGAACTAGGAATGAAAAAATTGAGAATAGGATGAGGATAAGAGCAAAGAGATACGAGGACAGGGTCAAAGCAGGAGTAGCCGGTAGAATAGCAATAAGTTGTTGGAGAGAGAAGGGGAAAGGCAGAGAGGTGGAAGGTTATGATAAGGAAAGGAAAATTATTATAATAAAAATGGTTGGAGTTTGAAAGTGATAAAGGAGTGGAATGAAGCAGAAAAAAGTTTAGAGGCAGAACTAATTAAGAAAAAACGGAATATACAAAAACAAGAGGAGGAAAGTAGAATCATAGAATCGAAGTACAATGTAAAATATAGAGAAAGAGGAGTAAAAAGTGGTATAAAAGGTCCAAGATATTTGAGGGCTGAGAATATAAATAAGATAGGTAAGGGGGCGGAGATTAGAGCACTAGTAAATTTGAGATGTGGCAACATGGAAGGAATAAATATTAGCTAAAAGACAAGAAAAAGAGGTTTGTGTTTTGTAAAAAAGGGTAGGACAGTTTGGAGCATTATATAGGTGAATGTGAAAAAGTGAAAAATAGTTTTAGTGAATTAGGTAGGGATAAAGCTAGACTTATAGAGAAATTATGGGATGATGAGCTGGGAGAAGTAAAAAGTAAAATCTTAGGAAGGGTATAAAAAGAAAGAGAAAAAGAGGTGAATAAAAGGAAGGAGAGGAAAAGAAAGGAATTGGAAAAGGAGGTGAACAGAAAGGAGAAGAGGTAGAAAAAAAAATGTAAATAGATTAGATTAAGTAATTTTGTAAAAGGATAATGTAATATAATAAGAATTAGGTTAAGGCGGCACGAAACTAGTCGGAGGTCAGTCATTAGGGTTTAAATAAAATTAAAATGTATAAAATATATAATATGTAAATAGTGAAGGAATTTGTAATATTTTAAGGTAGATATTAAAATTAGCTTTAAGATAGAGTAGGACTCAGGGATAGGAAATGTGGATAGATGAATGGTTAAGAACCTTTTGTAAACCAAGTCCCTTCCTGGCGATTGTAAAACTTGAAGTAATAAACTATACAATATAAATAATATAAATAATCTAAATAGATAAAACAAAATTATTTAAAAAATCATTAAAAATTATTTTAAAAAATCATGAAACCGAAGTGTGTCGCTTTGTGTTAAAAATGTCAGCTATGTTCTTTAAAATGAAAGCAACCGACATTTAGAAGGAACACGAATGTAGGTATTCGATCAAATACGTTGGACCAATCAAAAGTGATCCCCTCGTGTCGTGACTTTTATTAGAGGGTCTCTAATATAAAGTATGTACATATGTACTCAATACGATCTAATTGTAAAAATCATCACTGTATTCACGTAAATATTTGAAATTGTCCCATATTTTATATTAGTTTAGAAATGGTTTCTATTTTCAATCTGGCTATCAGTTTTTTTTTTATTTTGGACTCAGCAAAAAATTTGAAAAAAATCGCAAGGCTTACATAGATCATATAAGGTAGTTATCTTGTTTAAAAAACGGAGACAGAAATAAAATTTTATATCTTTAAAATCTTTAATATCTTAAAAAAAAGATATTTTTTTAATGTGTGTACGTATGTTGAAAATTATAATATCAAATACCAATGAACGTTGTATATTATGTACATTTAGTACATATTTGTAAAATATATCTGTATATTTTTGGAAATTGAATATCGGTTTCTTTTTGTTCTTTTAGTCTTTGTATTACTTATGTACAGTATAACTTTCAAGAACGTTATAACGAAATAAATTAATAATAAATATGAAATATAATAAATAAAAATTAATATTAAAGAAGTTATGTAAGATTAATGTATTAAGTGATTGTTACTGATGGATGTCAAATAGACCGAAACGTTTCGTTCCACTAAAATAAATTATATGTTATTGTAAAATAACATCTGACATTGCTCGTTTCTGGCCTTTTACAATTTATATTAACTAGAATAACACAAGCGCGCGCTTACTTAATTTCATGTTTACATATAATATAACTAAATATAAATAATAAAAATTACAAAATATAATAAAACATTTATGATTAAAAATCATAAAGTTCACGATAACGAATAACAGATTATCTTCTTGATGACAGATTACAAATAAATAAAAATAGAATATGATTTGATTTATTATTAAATGTCTATGAAATTATCATTAATAAATAAAATACATTAATATCACAGTCTTTTAATTGATATGTATAACTATTTTATGTTTTTTATATAACAAATTCTATAAAAAATTTAAAATATAAACATGTTATAATTATTTATTTTATAATTATTTAATATACAACAACGTTTGTAGTTAGTACGTGACACGAATGTATTTTTGTATTAAAAAAAAATATTATACACGAGTCATTAACAAAACCAAGACATTAGTCCAAGCACACGAGATGATCATATATTAAGAACTTTTGAATCGATCAAGTTCTACATACACTCAAACAATACCTTGGAAAAAGCTTTATGATAAAACTGTCATTACTTTTTTTATCCGTGTTCTACGGATGGAGTAATGAAAATTTTAATCCTCTGAAATTTGATTTTCTGAGATGCAATGGTATCACAGAAGTATCAGTGGCGATCATACAGTGGTTATTAAAAAAATCTTCAAACTCGTGTTCAATGGTATTCTTAACTTCTTTTGTCCTTTATTAAAAAATATTTACATTTTTAGCCGTCTTTAAATCCGTATTGTTACTTTCTTCTTCTTTATTACAATATTTTACACATTTCTTATGTTCACACTATTTATATTCAACCGGACATGGACTGAAAAAAATACGTCAGCGAGACATAGATTAAAAATCATACGTCAACCGGACATAAAAAGAAAATCATACGTCAACCGGGCATAGATTGAAAATGCCATGACGGCATTGCAATGGAGGCATTGCCTTGACGGCAATGCAATGAAGGCATTGCCATGGAGGCATTGCCATAATGGCATTACCATGAAGGACGGCATTGCCATGACAGAGTTGCCATAACGGCATTGCCATGACGACATTGTCATGAAGGCATTGCCATGAAGGCACTGCTATGGCGGCATTACCATATTTTAACCGGACATAGATTGAACATTATACGTCAACCAGACATGAATTGAAAATCACACGTCAACCGGACATAGATTGAAAAAAATACGTGAACCGGACATAGACTGAAAAAAATGCAACAACCGGACATAGAGAAATATTTTTAAAGATTTTCTTTACCCTTTTCATTTTATCCTTCCTTCTACCTTCCTTCTTATTTATACTATTTTATTCTACTCCTGTTCCTTATATTCAGTACACATATTTAAATATCTTTAATAAAAGAGACACTATTCCATTGCTATGACAGTATTGACATTGATGGCATTGCCATGACGCAATTGCCATGACGGCATTGCCATGACGCAATTGCCATGACGGCATTGCCATGACGCAATTGCCATGACGGCATTGCCATGACGCAATTGCCATGACGGCATTGCCATGACGCAATTGCCATGACGGCATTGCCATGACGTCATTGCCATGTCGGCATTGCCATGACGCCATTACCATAATGGCATTGCCATGACGATATGCCATGACGGCATTGCCATGACGCCATTGCCATGATGGCATTGCCATGACGCCATTGCCATGACGCCATTGCCATGAAGGCATTACCATATTTTAATCAAACATAGATTGAACATCATACGTCAACCAGACATGAATTGAAAATCATACGTCAACCGAACATAGATTGAAAAAAATACGTAAACCCGAAATAGACTGAAAAATGGAATAACCGCACATAGAGAAATATGTATAAAGATTTTTTTTACCCTTCTTATTTTATTTTTTTACTCTTTATCTTTTCGATTTCATTTCCATTCTAAACTCCTTCGATCCTTCCTCCTTCTTTTCTTTTTTCTTTCATACATTATTCTATTCAAAAATCTTTAACTTCCCCAACATTTTCAATTTTTTCTCCTTTTCATTTTATTGTCATTCTACAATCTCTCGATCCTTCCTTCTACCTTCCTTCCTTTTTAAACTATTTTATTCTACTCTTTTTCTTTATATTCAGTACATATATTTAAATATCTTTAATAAAATAAACACTATTCCATTGCCATGACAGCATTGCCATAATGGCATTGCCATGACGCCATTGCCATGACGGCATTGCCATGACGGTATTGCCATGAAGGCATTGCCATGAAGGCACTGCCATGGCGGCGTAACCATATTTTAACCGGACATAGATTGAATATGTAACGATGCACCTCCGCACCGTTCCCCCTGGGGCCACGAATCGCCCCCCTGTCCGGCCGAACACCCGCCGGACAGACGAACAGGCGCTACGCGCCGATAAATGCCTCATACACGCGCGTGCGAACGGCCCAGCGAACGCGCCGTTAATCATACGAACTCCGCGCGCACGCGCATTAAGCCGCACGCTCCTGGCGTTGGAGCAACAGAGAGGCATACGCACGAGCGAGAGCGCAATACCGGACCGATCTCGGAGCAGCGGGGATGCTGTATTCCGAGGAGAACCGAACTCCACTCGAACATTCCCGACTCTCCGACGGGGTATAAAAGGCGGACGATCTCGTAGAGAGATCAACTCTTTTCCGGTCCAGCCTCCGAGCCAGACCCAAAAAATCCGCGTGGTAGAGCGAACTCTGTCACCGCTGAGAGATCTCGGCGATTTCCAATCCCGCTTTCCCGGCATTCAAGAAATCCGAGCGGTAGAGCGAGCTCTGCCACCGTCAAGAGATCTCGACGATTTCGCCAGCATCCATCTCCCTCCGAGAATCCGCGGTGACGACTGCCACCAGGGGGGTGAGCGATCTTTGCCTCCATCGAGAGATCTCGAGGCAGCCGGCACCGGCGTATGAGCGGAGATTCCCTACTAAGGGAATCCCACCGAGCACCTGTCGCGAGTTCTAAGAACACCAACGCGACTTCTGAGTAGAGCGTCCCAACCCGCGCGCGCGTCGCGGATCAACGAGACCGCGACGTAAACACCGCAAGAGACGCGCCTCGGGATCAAACGGGCGTGACAGGGACAACGCTACCGTTCTCTCGCACCGACCGCGAGCCGAGTACAACACGATCGAACCAATGTAAATAAATCACCGTACTGTATATACCGCGTTTTCACTATTATTAGCTCACGACACCGTACCGCCTTGTATATACCGCGTTTCCAAACCATATATTCATGTATCGTCTGCATTCTGTTACAATAAATTCATACTCTCTTTAAACGCACTCCCGATCTCAGAGTTAATTAACCCGGCAACCTCCCTTCGAACCCTGGCTTCCCTGAGCTCATCCGCGCTCAGACAAACACAGGTTGTTACAAACATCATACGTCAACCAGACATGAATTGGAAATCATATATCAACCGGACATAGATTGGAAAAAATACGTAAACCCAACATAGACTGAAAAAAATGCAACAACCGGATATAGAGAAATATGTTTCAAGATTTTTTTACTCTTTTTATTTTATTTTTTTACTGTTTATCTTTTTGATTTCATTTCCATTCTAAAATCCTTCAATCCTTCTTTCTTCTTTTCTTCCATATGTTATTCTATTCAAAAATCTTTACATTCTCCAACATCTTCAATTTTTTTCCCTGTCATTTTATTTTCGTTCTACAATCCCTCGATTCTTCCTTCTACCTTCCTTACTTTTTATATTATTTTTATTCTACTTCTTTTCTTTATATTGAGTATACGTATTTAAATATCTTTAATAAAATAGACACTATTCTATTGCCGTGACAGCATTGCCATGACGGCATTGCCATGGCAATGTCTTGTAAAGTTGAAAGATCCGCAATTTAAAATACAAAAATCTATATGACATTTCAGACTTTTTGCATGATATTGTCTATTTGTTTTATTCACGATTGAATTCATCTTTTACATATTCAACTTGAAAATTATTTAAGCGTAAAATAAAAAAAAATTGTGAAATTAGAACTTGAAACGAACAGCATTGTATTTTACTATTTTGCATGATGAAAATTAGTATCAACAGGAACCAGCAATAAAAGATTATAGGAACATTGCCTCAATCTTATATTAACATTATTTATAATAACATTGTTTTGTACCACCGTAAAACCCCCAAAAAACGGTGAACGTAAAACTTGAAACGAACGGTATTGTACCTCAACATTTAACATTTATGATTAAATATGAAAGTTAGTATCCTATGAACTTATCATTAAAATGTTATAGAAACATTCCATCAAGCTTATATTAAAACATTGTTTTGTAATATTGCATAGGATTGCAAAAGATTTGTACAATATTACTGCAAGCTTGCGGTAACGGTGAAAAGTCCACAAATTGAAGCATAAAAATCTAAATGACATTTCAAACTATTTTGAATGAGATTGTCATGCAAACTCACAATAATAATGTTTATACACAAAAGATCATTTTAATAACAATAATGTAATAAGTGTTAAAGAAAAACGCTATCTGAAAATAAAGTACAACACAAAGTATCAATTCTTTCTAAAGATAATTTTTGTAAGAGAAAAAATTAAAAAATTTAAAAAAATTTACTAAAATTGATAATATTCTATTAAAGTAATTTTTATTTTTTAAAACAAAATAACAAATATCACATGATATTTACCCACTGTTCCTTTATTTAATAATTTTCAAATTACTACCTTCTCCAACTTCTTAAATTCCTTTCTCCTTTCTGTATTAGTACCCTTTCAAAACTCTTCTTCCTTCTATTACTAATTTATTTTTATACTTTTTCTAATCCAACCTCACAATAATAATGTTTATACGCAAAAGAACATTTTAACAACAATAATGTAATAAATGTTAAACAAAATCCCTATCTGAAAATAAAGTACAACACAAAGTATCAATTCTTTCTAAAGATAATTTTTACAACCATAAATAAAGACGTTTAATAAAACTTATCTGAAACAATCATGAAATCGTCCAAAGAAAAGGAAAAATCTTTAGACGCAGGAAACAGAACCAATACAATAAATAAATTTGTAATAATTAATTTGATAATGTAATAATATTACACTATTAACTTCTTTATGACTACTGATCTCTTCATGTAACAGTTATTATGTCTATAACTGTCAACACGATCTCCGCTATGACAGCCGTTCACGAAGTTAGCACAACGATAGAACCAATCAGCACTTCGGAAAAGCGACAACAATAAATTTGATAATTCGAGAATCGATGCAATACATTTTTTCAGAAAGGATATTAAAGCATTAGGAGGATTGATAATAGAAAAAAAATAAGAATGATAAAGAGAAACTCAAGGTATATATTTCCGTAATGATATGTCTAACTTTTTTGACTAATTTATAAGAAAAACTATGGATATACGTAAGAGAAGGATATGTTATAACAGAATAGTCACAATATTGAAAATATATTGCAATGTACACACTTTTACATTATGACATATTTGAAAGCTCTTCCAATATAGTTTGTGTATCTAAAGTATTAAGGTCTATCGAAGCCCGTGTATCCACTATTACTCCAGTCACCTAAAAATATTAATATTCAAAATATCATTTAATTAGAATTTTGATATAATATAAAGTACATAAATTAATACAAAAAAATGAAAGAACTCACAAAAATTAATAGAATTAAAAGAAGGGCTAATAAGAGTCAAGACGCTGATGTTGGTGCGTATATTTCTGAGTTTAATCAATATAAATTCAAGGACCCTGTTTCGGGTTATCTTCAGCAAAAAAAGTCGAAATCAAAAAGCCTCCACTTCACATGGCGTGGTCCTAGTTCTTAACGAGTCACAATCGGGTCATCATCCGAGTGAAATTGAAATTCTAAAGGGTGACCAACTAATAATATATAACACTACAATGATCAATTAGCTAAAATGTTAAATAATATTTTCAAAAACTTACCATGTGAAAAAAGGAGCGGATACATATTGAACGCATAAAACATGAATAAATATAAAATTAACATTATAAGTAAGGTGAAATGACAATCATTGTAACAGCGTCAAGACGATACATCTCGCCTGTGTCACAGTCAAGGCGATACTGCTCTCCGTTCGTGAGCAGTGTCGGCGGTGAGATCAAACAATTGAAAATACATATACAAATATTAAGTCAAACCGTTATAATCTGTCGAGGATACAAGTGTAAACATGGCGTAAATATTCAGTGTCCGCTTGTCTATTTAGCCAATTGTTTTGGCACTTTATATGTAGCATTTCCGAAATCAGACGCTTCCCCCAGAAAGGTTCTTTATCCAATATTATAACGTTATCTCAATCGAAGTCGTGGTCGCTATTTATCCTGTGTTCCGTAATAACAAAATCGGTGTTCGAATTCCATCTTATGTGGTTCTTGTGTTCAGAAATTCTCGTTTTAAGTTGTCTACGTGTTTGTCCCACATACAAAATGTCAGAATCTTTACATGAAATTTTGTAAACCACGTTTTTTTGAGATAAGTCAGGAAACATATCCTTATGTGCTTTAATTATTGTAGTCCCCAGTTTATTAAGATTGAGAAACGAGATTCTGGAATTGAGATCTTTACTAATATTTTTGAATTTTTGCAAGATGAAGTGAATGTAAAGGATAGTAAACCATCTTTTATTTGTCGTACTGTCAATCAATGTTTCAGTGTTGAAATGCATTGCATCTCGTTTATATCTTTTAAAGAAAAGCATCCATTTCGATAGAGTACAATTGGACACAAACCACTCACAGCGCTTGAATAGAAGAAAATTACTAGACATCAGCCGCTGTAATTGGCTGTGTCCAATTGTTCTGTGTCCAAATGGATGCTTCCTTTTTTAAACAGGAAATCCAGTCTTGTGTTGATAGTGTTGAAAACTAAGTTCAGACGGTAGTCATTATCCAGGAGAATAATTCTAACCTCGATGATCAATCTCAAATTTTCACGTTGAAAAATCGGATGTACAATAAAATCGCCCTGTCCACCATGCCCATAATTGTACCTATTTTTTATGAGAAAGGGTGTTGCGATAAAAAGTTAAGGTATCTTCCAGAGAATGTGGGTTTGTGATACCAATTAAACTCTATATGTGTGTGTCTTTTTATCAAGGTTACATCAAGAAAATTTAGTGTGTCACCATCCATTTCCAATGTAAATTGTAACCTAGGATGGAAAGAGTTAAAAATGTTTAGGATCATATCCTCAGAATGTCGTGGTATGGATATAGTTGTCATCGACATATCTTACCTGAAAGGAGGGCACAAAGCGTTTTGACGCCGTTACAATAATTTTCATTTCACCTTGCTTATAATGTTAATTTTATATTTATTCACATTTTGTGCGTTCAATATGTAGCCGCTCCTTGCTTCACATGCTAAGTTTTTGAAAATATTATTTAACATCTTAGCTAATTAGTCATTGTAGTTTTATATATTATTAGTTGGTCACCCTTTAGAATTTCAATTTCACTAAGATGACCACCCAATTGTGACTCGTTAAGAACTAAAACCACGCTATTTGAAATAGAGGCTTTTTGATTTCAACTTGCTGAAGATGACTGAAAACAGGATCAAAACGTCCTTAAATTTATATGGAATAAACTCAGAAATAGACGCATCAACATCAGCGTCTTGACTCTCATTAGCCCCTCTTTTAATTCTATAAATTAATACATTTTATTTAATTACCATTTCCTCAAAAAATGCGGTATGATTAGGCTTTTCCGAATATCTCTCGTACTGATCCAGATTATCCTGCAGTTTTAAAGCGAGACTATCATAATTCTGTATTATAATAGCTAGAATTTGTTGCTCTGTCGGCGTCGATAAACTTTCTTTCGCTAGCCACGCAGCTATCTTTGGTGGAAAATGATTTACAATGTCTCTCACATTAACGAGAGAATTCGTTAATTTGAGCGCGTGTTCCTTGTATTCATACGATTCACTAGTTGAATACCTGAGTGCTGGAAGATTGTTAAATATTCTCGTTATAAAGTATTATTACAATATCTATTTACGATGGAAAATTTTGGCCGTAAATTGAACAGTAATTCGATAAATCGTAAGTCGAATAACAATTTAACATTAAATACATTAAACAGTTATTATTTTATGTAAATAAAATGTTTTGTGCAAAAAATAATTATTTTATTACCAAAAACGATTATACATCCCTATTTAAAAAATGACAAAACAAAAACCTTTTCAAGATTCTATTTTTTAATATAATATTTACTATTATATTAATATTTTGCGTAAACACAGATTGACAAGTGATTAAAAAACAATACTATCTTTTTTTTATTGTTAGAAATAATAACTCTTAATATAATGTTTAGCGTTCTAATTTAATATTTAATTTTTTTTATATAAAATTAATTAAAGTCGCTGGTTAACGAGTGTTTAATCAGCTCCATAATCTACTAGTTTACTTCAAGTTAATAACTTCAAGTTAATATAGTTATTCAGTCATAAGTCCCAAAATTCATAAGTTGAGGTAATCGTAAGTAAGGGAATACCTGTATTTCATTTGTAGCGCTTAAAAAATTCCTATTATTAGCTGCTTACCCATGGCATTTAGATTGGTGAAGATAAGTCTCATACGAATAATTTCATAAAATAATTCATCATAACTATTGGGAGACGATAGGAATGTATCAGCATACGTAATAAAAAAGTTTAAGATGTTCACCACCTGTCAAAAAGCATTTAAAATATTATTTCGTTCGATCTTGTATGACGCAATCTCTCAAGTGTTTCATTACCTGAATAGCTAACGGAAATATGTTCATTTTCTTAATAAGATGGCTTTCGTGCGTTGTTAAAAATTTAAGCAAATTGATTAATGCTGTCCAGAGATCCCGCCACTGATAACCAAGCCTGACGCGACACCTCTTCTGATAACATAGCAATCTTTGTAGAACGCCGATACATTGATGATACAATTCAAGTGGAAATTTCTTCATCATATGCGATGTTACGAATTCAACAAGCAAGTCTACGAAACAATACAGATAACAATTCTTTTAGGTAAAAAATGAATAGTTAAAACTTATTTTTTAATTTGTTATAACGAGAAATAAATAAGTTAATGCTTTTTTAAAACTAACAAGGAAACACAGGAAAGTGTCCGCCTCAGGTTAAAACGAGTTTTTAATATGTTGTAGTACAAATAAAAATAAGGGACACGTATTTTTTTATACGTGCCCATACGCACTTTAAGGGGGTGAAACACCCCTTTGAAGAAAATCAATTTTTTTCTTTCGAAGCGTATGCCGTCGAAACTATAAGAGATAGAAAAAAATGTTTTAAATAAAAGTTGAATGGCTCAAAGAGTAATTTATAACAGCGGAAAAAAAAATTTTTTTTTTTTTAATTCTTTTTAATACTTCCTCCCACCATTTACTTATTTTTTTTTAATTTTTATTTTTTTTTATAAGCAAAATAAAGCTTATTTTATTACGAATTCAACGGTATATGATAAAGTTACGATACAACATTCCCATTTTCCAAAAATAATTAAAAGTCTCTATACGCACGGTACGCGCACCCGTCCGCACTCTGCGCTACGGAAGTGACTCCCTCCGATTTCGACGTGCCTTTAATATGTTGTACAGATTAAAATAAGGGACACGTATTTTTTACACGTGTCTTAATACACTTTTAAGGGTGAAACATCCCTTTGAAGAAAATCGGGTTTTTTCTTTTGAAGCGTGTATCGTCGAAACTATAAGAGATAAAGAAAAATGTTCTCAATGAAAGTTGAATGCATGTTTTTTTCGCATAAGATGACAAAAACATTTAGAGGACAGTCTGTGTCTAACATGAAAACGCAGACATTGAAAAAAACATTTACTACAAAATAAAACGACACTATACTAAAGAATTACGGTGTTGTAAGACATTAATTTCTTGTTTAGAAAATAATATGTAATTAATATAAGTTAAACATTTATTTACTGGTCTACATGATTCAACTAGAATATTTGTTTTCTTCAACATTTTATAAATAAGGAGACTTGGATTACAAAAAATTATTACTCACACATTCCATACCTTCACTATCTAACGCCAGCTCATCAACTAACAACAAGAGAACTAACATAAAACTAATTAAAAAATTTGTTAAAAATTTCATTTTTTATACTGCATTTATACAATTCAATTAATGTGTTTATTAAATTCGATTAGTGTAGAAATATGCATAACCACGCTACTGGCGCGTGCACTTTGGGTCATTTCCTTACATACGTAACTCTTGAATCTATACATGTCAATACTGCCGAGACGTAAACATTCTATTTCAAGATAGGAAATTTTGTTCTCTTGTTGAACATTTAGTTCTCTTGTTGTTAGTTGATGAGCTGGCGTTAGATAATGAAGGTATGGAATATGTGAGTAATAATTTTTTGTAATCCAAGTCTCCTTATTTATAAAATGTTGAAGAGAACAAATATTCTAGTTGAATCATGTAGACCAGTAAATAAATGTTTAACTTATATTAATTACATATTATTTTCTAAACAAGAAATTAATGTCTTACAACACCGTAATTCTTTAGTGTAATGTCATTTTATTTTGTAGTAAATGTTTTTCTCAATGTCTGCGTTTTCATGTTAGACACAGACTGTCCTCGAAATGTTTTTGTCATCTTATGCGAGAAAAACATGCATTCAACTTTCATTGAGAACATTTTTCTTTATCTCTTATAGTTTCGACGATACACGCTTCGAAAGAAAAAACCCGATTTTCTTCAAAAAGGTGTTTTACCCTTAAAAGTGTATTAGGACACGTGTAAAAAATACGTGTTCCTTATTTTAATCTGTACAACATATTAAAGGCACGTCGAAATCGAAGGGAGTCATTTCCGTAGCGCACGAACGCGCGGACGGGTGCGCGTACCGTGCGTATAAAGAGATTTTTAATTATTTTTGGAAAATGGGAATGTTGTATCGTAACTTTATCATATACGTTGAATTCGTAGAAAAATAAGCTTTATTTTGTTTATAAAAAAAATAAAAATTAAAAAAAAAATAGGTAAGTGGTGGGGGAAAGTATCAAAAAGAATTTTAAAAAAATTTTTTTTTTCGCTGTTATAAATTACTCTTCGAGCCATTCAACTTTTATTTAAAACATTTTTTTCTATCTCTTATAGTTTCGACGGCATACGCTTCGAAAGAAAAAAACCGATTTTCTTCAAAGGGGTGTTTCACCCCCTTAAAGTGCGTATGGGCACGTATAAAAAAATACGTGTCTCTTATTTTTATCTGTACTACAACATATTAAAAACTCGTTTTAATCTGAGGCGGACACTTCCCTGTGTTTCCTTGTAAGTTAAAGTTAATGGCTTATAAAATTAATTTACATAAAAAATTGTATAAAACACTACCTCACAAAGAAACTAGCGGAAGTGTCCGACTCAGATTAAAACAAGCTTTTAGTAGTAGTACAGATAAAAATAAGGGACATTTTTTTATACGAGCCCTAACGCACTTTTAAGGGTGAAACACCTCTTCGAAAAAAATCAGTTTTTTTCTTTTAAAGTGTGTATCGTCGAAACTATAAGAGATAGAAAAAAATGTTCTAACTGAAATATAAATGGCTCAAAGAATACTTTATAACAGTGATAAAAAAATTTTTTTTTAATTTTTTTAATACTTTTCCCCATCACTTACCTATTTTTTTCAAAATTTTTATTTCTTTTTATAAGCAAAATAAAACTTATTTTAAACGAAAAATATTGCAAAGGCTAATGAGAGTCAGCGCTGTTATCAATACGCACAAGAAAATTGTACATTAAATTGTATTTAAAAGCTTATATTATTACGAATTTAATCGTATATGACAAAGTTATAATGCGACTTTTCCATTTTCCAAAAATAACACCAGTTTCCATGGTTTTGTTGTTTGAATAAACTTTATTATTTTCGATGTATTTTTGCGCGCTGAACACGAATCCGGTAAGCAAATTGTTCCATCACGTCAGATTTCTAAGAAAAGTTATGTTAAAGGTGTCAAAAACTACGTTTTTCAACATATTCGTGATTTTTTTAGTAGCAAAGTAAATTTTTTTCTACTTCCGTTTATGCCATCTGAAAGTGTCAACTTTTACCTTTAAAATAGACTTTTTTAACGCTGTACGTTTTTTTTCACCGAGTAAATCTCTGTATAATCACACCACAACCAACATTTCACTGGCCGACGTTGTTTCCATTGTTTGAATAAAACTTACCATTTCCCATGTATTTTTGACCGTTGAACATAAATCTGGTAAGCGAATTGCTCTATCACGTCAGATTTTTGAGAAAAGTGTGATTAAACTTGTGAGGTAAAAATGATCATTTTTGACACTTTTAACTTCACTTTTCTCAAAAATCTGACGTTATATAGCAATTTGCTTACCAGATTCGTGTTCAGCAGATCAAAATAATGGAAAATAGTAACTTTTATGCAAACAATGGAAACTACCAGGTCAGTGAAATGTTGGTTGTGGTGTGACTATACAGAGATTAACTCGGTAAAAGAAAAAAGTACGGCGTTAACAAAAATCTATATTAAAGGTAAAAGATACTTTAAGATGGCGTAAACAAAAGTACATAAAAAATTACTTTGGTAGGAAAAAAATGACAAATATGTCAAAAAATTTCATTTTTGACACTTTAACCTCACTTTTTTCAAAAATCTGATGTGATCTGAAGCAATTCGCTTACCAAATTCAGCGTGCAAAAATACATAGGAAATGGTAACTTTTATTCAAACAATGGAAACCAAGTCGGCCAGTGAAATGTTGATTGTAGTGTGACTATACAGAGATTAACTCGGTACGTTAAAAAAAATCTACTTTAAAGGAAAAAGTTAACATTTTAAGATGACATAAATGGAAGTACATAAAAAGTATACTTTAGTAGGAAAAAATAACAAATATATTTAAAAAAATGTCATTTTTGACACTTTAATTTGACTTTTCTCAAAAATCTGACGTGATAGAGCAATTTGCTTTCCAAATTCGTGTTTAACGCGCAAAAATACATGAGAAATAGTAACTTTTATTTAAACAATGGGAAAACGCGCAAAAATACATCGGAAATAATAAAGTTTATTCAAACAACAGAAAAGAAGTCTAAAAACGGAAGCCTATGTAATTAAAAATCATCCCATAACTAATGGTACGCGCACCCATCCGTGTACTATAGAAGTATTCCCTTTGGATTTTGACAAGCGTTTAATACGTTGTAGTATAGATCAAAATAAGGGACACGTATTTTTTTATACGTGCCCTAATGCATTTTGAAACATTTTGAAGAAAATCAGTTTGTTTCTTTCGACGCGTGTATCGTCAAAACTATAGAAAATAGAGAAAAATGTTCTATTTGAAAGTTAAATAGCTTGAAGAGTACTTTATCAGAGTAATAAATTTTTTTTTATTTTTGTTACATTTTTCCCTACCACTTACCTATTTTTTTTCAAAATTTTTATTTTTTTTATAAGTAAAATAAAGCTTATTTTATTATAAATTCAATGGTATATAACAAAGTTATAATGCGATCTTTCCATTTTCCAAAAATAATTAAAAACCATTCCATAACGCATAGTATGCCTACCCATTCGTACGTTCAATATTACTTCACAATAAAACGGATTTGTCTTATATAGCGTTGACAACACAAAAGAGGATTGAAGACAAATCATTACAATACAATAAATGTTGAAATAAGAATTTTATAATACTAATAATAATAATAATAATAATAATAATAATAATAATAATAATAGTAATAATAGTTATAATAAAGTAATAGTGACTTCTTTTAAACCGTTAAAATTTATAAAATTTTTTTTATAATATGTCAGTATGTACGGAAAACAAATTATGAGAAGAAATTATTATTTATTCATTATTTGTTTTTAATTGCAAATATTTCTTTTGGTTACTTCAAAATAAAATGACACCACACTAAAGAATAACAACAATTACGGTGTTGTAAGACATTAATTTTTTGTGTACAAAATAATAAATATAATTAATATAAGTTAAACATTTATTTACTGGTCTACATGATTCGATTAGAACATTTGTTCTCTACAGCCTTTTACAGACAAAGAGATTTGGTTTACAAAAAATTATTACTCACACATTCCATACCTTTACTATCTAATGCCAGCTCATCAACTAACAAAAGAACTAACATAAAACTAATTTAGAAATTAGTTAGAAATTTCACCTTTTATACTGCATTTATACAATTCAATTTATGTGTTTATTATATACAAAATTTGATTAGTGTAAAAATATGCATAACGACGCCACTTGACGCATGCACTTTGGATCATCTCTTATCTTGAAGTTTAATTTTTACGTCTCGGCAGTATTAACCTTAATATGTATACATTTAAACAGGGACCCAAAATAAAATTTTGGTCCGGTTACGGTTACGATCAGAAATTATTTTCAATTTTCGATTTCGGTTTTGGTTGCGGTCTTGTTACTAATAACGGTAACGGTAACCGTTTCGATTTCTGTCTTTTTCGGTTATGGTTACGGTTAGAGATGTACAATTACCTTTTATAAAATTTAAAATGTATAAAAATGATAATGTATAAAAATAATAGAAGTATAAATATCATACTATAAAAAATTCCTGTTTATTAGAAATACTTTTTTAATATAAAAATGTTTAAAAATCATTGGAGGTTCCGGGTCTTACAAAATCTTTCTTTTTTTTGTTTTTGATTTACTAAATTCTCAGCAACTTGCTGCATTAATAGTCGTTTTTTTGGTATTAATGGTTCCCTATAAGATAACATATTAATCTCAGTCAAATTATTATAATAAAAGCAAAGAAGTAAAAAAGTAACCCTCCGTAGACACCCTGTTATATCGCTATTTATCGTTAACCTATTAGTAAATATCTACGGTCTTAAAAGTTCAATTAAAATTGTCAAACTTTTTCAGTGCTCTAAAAAAGCCGGAAAAATTGAAATATAATTTCAGGTTTAAAAATTTAGTTTTAATATTACAAAGATCTTATTCTTTCATATCTATTTTATGTTCACAAATTGAAAGAAAGATTAATCTTTAAAATCAACTGCATATTTATGGAGCGTTAAAAATATTAAAAAAAAGAAATAAAATATAGATGCCGTGTATCTTTTTCTCTTATTCTTATTTTGCAGAGAGAGAAGTCTATACAGCATGCGCTTTTTCTCCTTTTTTACCTAATCTCCAGTATAATTTTTAACAGCATTTTTAAAAATTTAACCAAAAAAACCGGAAAAATATTTTTGGTCAGGTTACGGTCCATTAACCAATATTTCGGTTTCGATCATACTAAAATAACAGTTATGATCCGGTTATTGATTTCGATCTGGTCGGAGTCCTGCAATTAAGGGTTATGTAAATGTCGCAACATAACTTTGTCATATACCATTGAATTCGTAATAAAATAAGCTTTATTTTGCCTATAAAAAAAAATAAAAATTTAAAAAAAAATAGGCAGATGGTGGGGAAAAGTATGAAAAAATTTTTTTTTAATTTTTTAACACTGTTATAAAGTACTCTTCGAGCCATTTAACTTTCAATTAAAACATTTTTTTCTATCTCTTATAGTTTCGATGATACACGCTTCGAAAGAAAAAACTAATTTTCTTCAAAAAAGCGTTTCACCCTTAAAAGTGCATTAGAGCACGTATAAAAAAATACGTGTCCCTTATTTTTATCTGTACAACATATTAGGGACATCGAGAGAGTCATCCATAGCGCACAAACGCGCGGAAGAGTGCGTGTATCATGTGTATAAAGAGGTTTTTAATTATTTTTGAAAAATGGGAATGTCGCATCGTAACTTTATTATGTACCGTTGAATTCATAATAAAATAAGCTTTATTTTGCTTTAAAAAAATAAAAATTTTGAAAAAATAGATAAGTGGTAGAAAAAAGTATTAAAAAAATTTTTTTTTTATTTTTTTCCGCTGTTATAAAGTACTCTTCGAGTTATTCAACTTTCATTTAAAACATTTTTCTCTATCTCTTATAGTTTCAACGATATACGCTTCAAATAAAAAACCGATTTTCTTCGAAGAGTGTATTTCACCCCCTAAAAGTACGCATGAGCACGTATAAAAAAATTCGCGTCCCTTATTTTTATCTGTACTCCAACATATTAAAAACTTGTTTTAATCTGAGGCGGACACTTCCGTTAATTTCCTTTTCAGTTAAAAGTTGCATTAAGTTAAAAATTATGTTCCGAAAAACATTACATATATTTATATTAAATTAAAATGTATTTTTTTAAAGTTATATTAGCTTAAATAATAAAATAATTACAATAAGGATTGTCAAATAAATTTAATATTTATTTTTAAATTAAGTTTATATAAAATATCAAAAAAGTCAAAAATATCAAAAATTTATTTTTGTGTATTAAATGTACTTTTTTACATAGATAAATTTTTAACTCGGGGAAAAAAATTAATATGTTAAAAATTGTATTTAAAAATAATTGAAATTAAACATTAACTTCTTCAAAATTAATTAAGGCTGTGATCCGAAATTCATTACGAGTTCTGAAAATCTATAGTTCACGTCATAATATAAATTTTCAGTGCTGTGAGTAAATAACAGATTTTAAGTTAATTATTTATATGTTCTTTATAAATCTCTTCTGGTCTTCAAAAATCTACACTTCTACAAAAATAAACGTACCAACTTTGTTCTGATGTTAAAGATTTAAAGATAAAAGATAGTACTGTCATAAAAATCAATACGCTTGTAAACTGTATCTCTTCATCTATATACCCCATTAAATAGAATAAAAGTAAAAAATACACATATTTTGCGCAAAAATTAAGATTTCTTTCTGGGGTTATTTTAAAGGTCAACGTAAGGATTGTACAAAAAAAATTACTACATAATTTCAAGATGACAGATTCAATATAGCGAATTAGTGCTAAATTTTGTTATATAAATATAAAAAGTGATATGTATAAGTTTTGGAAATCGCTGATGACAAATGTGTAGCAGTGTCCTTAGAATATAGAGTGTAGTCATATAACCTTGTTATATGGCCATGTAAATTTTTTTAATTGGTCAATAAAACAATGCTCTAAAAATGACGTCACTACCTTGGCAAAAATATTTCTCTGTTGTTTCTATTCTATTTCTCTGCAAAAACAATTTGTGAAAAAATATCAGAGATATTTGTCCGTAAACTATACTAGCAGAGAAATTTATGAAAAATTGCAGACAAAATTGTAGAGAAAATACAAACAAATTTGCAGACAATATCGTAGAGAAAATAGAAGAAATATTTCGAAGCAAATTTTTTTGTGAAATCTCTCTGCAAAGAAATTGAAGAGAAAAAAAGGATAAAACTATAGAAAAAACTCTGACAAATTTTTAAAGAATTTGCAAAGAATACTGCTAAAAAATTACTCTGTAAGACCTATCTACAAACAATTTTAGAAAAAACTAAAAATAAATTTTTAGCATAATAACAAGAAATAAGCAGAGAAATTTTAAGATAATTTGAAGAGAAATTTTTCTAAATTTTTTCTGTAAAATATATTAATATGAAATTGTTGCTGATAAGGAAATCTGTGTCTCGATCTCTTTCAATATTATATATTATCTAGCTTTATGTGAATAAAATCTATAAGTGATTATTGAAGAACATGGTGCTCAATTATGTATACGGTCTCAAATGTAGCATTCATTTGATTATTTATCTCATTGTAATTAAGTTACGCGCAATTTTACAATTACAATTTTTACTCACAATCAGTAATTATAAAAACCTACAAACTTGAAGATCTTTTAACACTCTACATAGTTGCTTATACCTTTTTATTTAATCCTGACGTATTTGCAAATCACCCTGGAGGTATCTGTTTATTAATTGCATTAAAAATAAATCGAGTAAATAGAAAGTTAATTTAATGTTCGTATATTTCTCACAAATTGTAGTCAATTTTACATTGCTTTTGCTATTAAAAAAACTTGTCCAAATTGAGCTCAATTTTAGAAGGTTACACAAGTTTGATTTGTATAAATTTTTTACAGATGCGTTATACTAAATAAATGTAGTTGAATTCATAAATGCGGAGTTGCAAAAATACTTAATTTTCAAAATACTCGAATTTTATTTTTTCAGCTTAATTAACGTTTTCTAGAATGAAGAATGTTTTATATGTTTCATATTATATTAAGAAATTGTAAAATGTTGATAAAGTACTATTATGATAAAGAGAAAACCAAAAAAATTAAAAAATTGATTTTGTTAACTTTTATTATATTATCAGCATTTAAATAATACAAGGAAGTAGAATCTCGGACATTTTTAATTATCTATTGCTTTATTAATAACTTTTATACAAAAATTACTTTTTAATTTCAAAAAGTTCTCATCTGGAGCTATTGCACAAAAACCAGTCTTACTGATTACTAATATTTTTATAATTGTTGTAATGAACATTTTCATAAAGTCACACATCTCGGTACTTCTTGAAATATAAGTTTTACCGTTCATTATTATTATATTACACGGCCTTAGCAAACTTTCGAGTGTAATCGCGTGTATTCTTCCGAACTCATCATGCCATACTTTTATATGGGTATATAGTTATTTTAACCCTTAAACACACTGATCCTGTAAAATACGTAAATACATTTTTGGGTCTGGGAGACTTTTTCAACTTTGAGAAGTTATAACTTTGGTTCCAATCAACATTTTTCAACAATCTTTTTTTTCACATGAAAGTTCAGAATCTCAGAAATGTGACTGCATAATTGGCATTGTCGAAAAATGATTTATTGTTATATTATAAAAGAAAAACCATGAAGCAAAAATTAGAAATTGTTGAAAAATCCACTTTTTGTTTAAAAAATCATATCTCCGTAACAAAAAACTTTTAAGGACTTTCAAATACAGCATTTTAAAGCTAAAGAATCATACTTTCAAAAAAAAAATTATAGTATTGTCATTCCTTTTAAAAAGTATAATTATATAATAAGAAGAATATAAGGTATTTTTAGGTATCTAAAAATCCACTTTTTTTTAAAAATCATATCTTTGCAATAAAAACTTTTTAAAGACTTTATAATACGGCGTTTTAAAGCTAAAGAATCATACTTTCAAAAAAAAAAAAAAATTATGTCACTGCCATTTCTATCTCATGTAAAATATACTCATGTAACAAGGCAAATATGAGGTATTTTTGATAAACTCAAGGTGCCTAAAATTGAAAATTAATAAAGTTAAAGTTGTTTGATGTGCCGTTTTAGACATTCCCTTACGAAAATAAACTATTGGAAAGCCAATAATCACTATTGACTTACAATAGTAATTATTCCTTCTCTAATAGTTATTATGTATCATCCAATAATTGGATTATTCGCAATAATCATTTCCTAATAGTTTTTGAATGAGTGATTATTGATTTCATAATGAAATTATTTGCAATAATTATTCCCCAATAGTTCTTTTATGGAATGATTATTGATTTCATAATCAGGTTATTTGCAACAACCACTGTTCAATAGTTTTTAACTGTAGTGATTATTAATTCCAAATCAGATTGTTTGCAATAATCATTCCTCAATAGTTCTCTTATAAAATGATTATCGATTCCATTAATCAGATTATTTTCAATAATCACCAGCACACTACTTGTACTAATAGTTAATATATAAATGATTATTAGTCGACTATCCACAATAAACCCAATAAAAACTGGATCGTTTTATATACGAGTACGTTTATTAAACGCAAGTATGGTATAAAATAGGTATAGGTATAGGTATATGGCAGATATGTATATAAGTAAAACGGTTTTTATACGTTAGTGCAATATACATTTATAATATCGTTCTTATTACATATACAGGGTGATTCAGAACGACCCATGTGTCCCTGTAAAGACGTGTTCTTGAATAAATTCTAAGACAATTTTTCCTGTACGAAAATTTTGTCCAACGCTTACTTTTTGAATAATAAGAGGATAAAGTTAGCGAATCACGGGCCGTGTACACATGGTAGACAAAGGCGGCGGAACTCACCGTCCGACACGGGTAAGCGCCCGCGTCGGTCGGTGAGTTGCGCCGCCTTTGTCTACCATGTGTACACGGCCCGTGATTCGCTAACTTTATCCTCTTATTATTCAAAAAGTAAGCGTTGGACAAAATTTTCGTACAGGAAAAATCGTCTCAGAATTTATTCAAGAACACGTCTTTACAGGGACACATGGGTCGTTCTGAATCACCCTGTATATAATACGGAACGTATTTTATACGTTGAAAAATGGTTTATAAAATGCCAGAATTGTATTTACGTTTATAACACGTATAGAAATACTATCAAATACTATCATATACTAATTAAATAAACGTTTTTTAAATACGTTTATAATTTGTAAAAGTTGTCCCTTTAAATAACGTATCAAAAATAGGATTTAATATCCAGGTATGATATACTTTTTAAATATGTTAATAAAAGTTTAAGCGTAAATTATATTTATACGTTTTCGTTGCAGCAATATTTAAATGAATAATAAACGTATTTTATACCACATTCGGTATAGCTAATTAAAGGTTTATTGAAAACATATATTATTCATGAAATGAAAAACATTTATAAATCATTTCGGAAATACCAAATACGATTAAAATTCAAGAAATTCAATTATTAATAATTATTACGTAAAAACATATTACAGTGCTCTCAAAAATTGAGCAATTTGCTTTGGTTTTGACTCTCAAAGCTTTTCGCTAGTCTTCGCGCCTTCGCGGTTTGCGCGGCTAGGTGGTCATGCAGCGGGGGATCTTCTCGTGAGTCGAGTGCGGCCACAGGCGTTATATCTAGGCGCCACCGCGATCGTATTTCCAAATCGTACTTCAGTGAAACTTTTGGGAACTGATTGTTGTAACCTCGAGACAAATATTCGCTTTTTTTTCAAATGTGACGCGTATGTGGAACGCTGTTCCACATAAAATTTTATATTTTTACAAGTAAATAACAATTTGTATTGTTATTAAATCTTGTACATAAATGTTTAATTCAGATTTAATCTTTATTAATCCTTTTGAACAAAAAAAAAGAAATATTTTTTGAAAACTATAATTTATTATGTTTAAATTACTGATTTATCAATACGTATTTTATACGATTATATAATCGTAGTGACTATTGGGCTCAAATAATTTTTCAATAGTTCTGTGTAATAGTTCGTCCCAATAATCCGCGAAAAAATTATAACAAATGATCCAATAATTTTATTAATAGCTTTATTAATAGTTATAATAGTCCATTTCCGTAAGGGTTCTGCTGATTAGGAATGCAGAGAAACTGAAGAGAAAAGTAATATTGCCATTTCTCTGTAATTTCTATTAATTTTTCTACAATTTTATTACATATTTGTCTGCAATTTCTACGCAAAGCGGCCCAATTTTAGGACTTACAGCAGAAAAATATGCAGAAAAATTGTATATAAATTTGCGTAGAAACAACAGAAAAATATTTTTACCAGGGCAATCACATAGTATAGAAATCGTATATGTTCCGCTTAAGTGCTATCGTGTCACCCTTGCGTCGCCCCCTCGCCTAGCCATTTTAGATGCGTGGCCAGATTTGATCTTCTAGGAACACTAATCTGCAGTTATAACTTCAAAATTTAAAATAACGGATCAATAAAAATTCAACATAGAGGATCAGAATGCTAAATTTTATTGAATTTGAATAAAACGTTCGATCAGAAAGCGGTTGTGCAAAAGTGATGGATACGTCTGACTTATTTTAGTAATACTATCGGTATTGCACAACTGTAACTGCAACTGAAATTGCTGCCTTTGCTAGATAAAGTGAGGTAGATGTACCCAAGCTGCATGGCGTCATTCTCACATAATTTCGCCATCTTAAAGCTCATTCCAGTATGTATATGTTACGATTAATTTGAATAGATGGTTATTATATATAATTATCGGTCAATATGAATAATTTCCAATTTGTTCGGTCCATATGATTAATAGAAGAAAATTAATCAAATTTACCGGTTATTATATATCATTCCCAATGCTAAATTTAGTTATTTTAATAAATCATCTTGTTTTATTTTCCCAGCAGTCTTATACCTTTTTCTACCAACGCAGATTAATTTTAATGTTAGTTTAACATACTCTTCATCTTTTTCCAATTTTTAGAACTAAAGAAAGATAAAAAGTAAGTTATACTAAGATTAAAGTTAATCTACGTCGATAGAAACAGGCATTAGAGTGTTTTCAAACAACGGAACACAGTTAAACAATATTCCACATGGAATTTTCCACGCAAAGTAAGGTCTACTACCCCCGCTTCCGCCCCTGCTTACGGGACAAAACAAGGTCTGCAATTGTACTGTTCTATGGATTTACAGCTTTTTAAAAATAAAAACTTTGTAAAAATTAGAAAAGGCCAAGTAGTTATACAGATTAGAAAACACAAGAGTCGACGCGTTGAATAATTAATAGTGATTAATAGTAGAGAAGAAGAGGATAATATAGCACCCATTTTTATTTTATTGAACAACTTTGTTTATTATTAATATTTTCTATTGAAACTTGAACGATTGCATTCGTCAGAGTGTTGTTTAACAAACTCAAAGTAATAAAATATTTATTATTTAGGACGTGATTTATAAAAATCTAATGCACTGCATAATCGGTGGAAGAAAAAAAGTGATTGTAATATAGCTATCCATAAAAATAATTTTAAAAACTTACAAGAAAACCTTCGGAAGTGTCCGCCTCAAATTTAAACAAGCTTTTAATATGTTGTAATACAGATAAAAATAAGAGACACGTATTTTTTTATACGTGCCCAATCTCACTTTTAGGGGGTGAAAACCCCTTTAGAGAAAATCAGTTTTTTTCTTTCAAAGCGTATATCGTCGAAATTATAAAACAGAAATAAATGTTCTAAATGAAAGTTGAATTGCTCGAAGAGTATGTTATAACAGAAAAAAAAACAAATTTTTTTTAAATACTTTTCCTCATCGCTTACTTATTTTTTTCAAAATTTTTATTTTTTTTATAAGCAAAATAAAGCTTATTTTATTACAAATTCAACGGTATATGATAAAGTTATGATGCGACATTTCCATTTTCCAAAAATAATTAATCACCCCATAATGCATGATACGCGCACCGTGTATTATGGAAGTGTCCCCCTTTGATTTTGACCAGCGTTTAATACGTTGTAGTACAAATCAAAATAAGGGACACGTATTTTTCTATACGTGCCCTAATGCACTTTTAAGAGTAAAATACCTTTTAAAAAAATCGGTATTTTTTTTCGAAGCGTGTATTGTAGAAACTATAAAGAATAGAGAAAAATGTTCTAACTGAAAATTAAATGGCTTGAAAAATACTTTATAACAGTGTTTTAAAAAATTTTTTTTAATTTTTTTTACATTTTTCTCCACCACTTACTTATTTTTTTTTAATTTTAATTTTTTTTTATAAGCAAAATAAGGCTTATTTTATTATAAATTCAATGATATATGACAAAGTTATGATGCAACCTTCCCATTTTCCAAAAATAATTAAAAACTTCTTTAGAAGCATATGGTACGTACGCTCACGCATCATAGTTCGCTCGTATTTTTTCGTAATAGGAGACGGCAAAAACATTTCAAAAACAGTCTGCGTAAATATCATAAAATTACACACATCGAGAAAAACATTTATGTAACACTTGAATGTAGGTATACATATTAAGGTCAACACTGCCGAGACGTAAAAATTATATTTTAATATAAAAAATGATACAAAGTGTACACGCCAAGTGGCGTCGTTATGTATATTTCTATACTAATCAAAGTTTGTATATATAATAAACACATAAATTGAATTGTATAAATACAGTATAAAAGGTGAAATTTCTAACTAATTTTTAAATTAGTTTTATGTTAGTTCGCTTGTTAGTTGATGAGCTGGCATTAGATAGTAAAGATATGGAATGTGTGAGTAATAATTTTTTGTAAACCAAGTCTCCTTATCTGTAAAAAGCTGTAGAGAACAAATGTTCTAGTCAAATCATGTAGACCAGTAAATAAATGTTTAACTTATATTAATTATATTGATTATTTTGTACACAAAAAATTAATGTCTTACAACACCGTAATTGTTGTTATTCTTCAGTGTGGTGTCATTTTATTTTGAAGTAACCAGAAAAGAAACATTTGCAATTAAAAACAAATAATGAATAAATAATAATTTCTTTACTCATAATGTTTTCCGTACATACTGTGACATATTATCAAAAAAATTTGACAAATTTTAGTGGTTTAAAAGAAGTCACTATTATTTTATTATAACTATTATTATTATTATCATTATCATTATCATTATCATTATCATTATCATTATCATTATCATTATCATTATCATTATCATTATCATTATCATTATCATTATCATTATCATTATCATTATCATTATCATTATCATTATCATTATCATTATCATTATCATTATCATTATCATTATCATTATCATTATCATTATCATTATCATTATCATTATCATTATCATTATCATTATCATTATCATTATCATTATCATTATCATTATTATTATTATTATTATTATTAGTATTATAAAACTCTTATTTCAACATTTATTGTATTGTATTGATTTATCTTCAATGCTCTTTCGCGTAGTCAACGCTATATAAGACAAATCCGTTTTATTGTAAAGTAATATCGAACGTACAAATGGGTGGGCGTACCATGCGTTATGGAGTGGTTTTTAATTATTTTTGGAAAATAGAAAGGTCGCATTATAATTTTGTCATATACCATTGAATTTATAATAAAATAAGCTTTAATTTTCTTATAAAAAAAAATATTAAAATTAAAAAAAACATAGGTAAATGGTGAAGAAAAGTATTACAAAAAATTCAAAACAAAATTGTTTTTTTTTGCTGTTATGAAGTACTCTTCGAGCCATTCAACTTTCATTTAAAACATTTTTCTCTATCTTTTATAGTTTCGACGATATACACTTCGAAAGAAAAAAACCGATTTTCTTCAAAGGGGTGTTTCACCCCCTAAAAGTGAGATTAGGCACATATAAAAAAATACGTGTCCCTTATTTTTATCCGTAGTACAATATATTAAAAGCTCGTTTAAATCTGAGGTGGACACTTCCGAAGGTTTCCTTGTTAGTTCAGTTTAAAAGAAACACAGTATCTTGTTACAAAATTATATATTTTTAATTTTCCTGATTTAGAATTTTCCTGCGTTCAGAAGCTTTAGAAATACCATTAAAAATTTCATTAAAAATATCATTTTATCCCTGTTTAACATTAAACATCAAGCATAAAATAATGTCTCTAATGTTTCGAAACACCGCTCTTTAGAATGACAATCGATTTATCGAAGAAATATTTCGATATAAAAATTTCGCTTAAAATACAATATTAACAAAATTCTATGTTATTATTTTAATTTTGTATAACTTGAAATGTATACGGCCGAATAAAAAGTTAAATAACAAAAAAACATTCAAGTATATGTACCTTCATGTGATAATACAAGTTTAAGAATAATGAGGAAGTGTATGTAATTAAAGGTTAAAAGTGTACCCTGAAAAAGTTTAGAAGTGCTCAAAAGTAAAAATGCCTTATAACAATTGTCAGTCATTATGTATTAGCATATTAGCATCACTAAGAAACGACGGGCTATTAAACGAATAACTCCATAAGCAATTGTTAGAATACGTTATCTAATAACGGAAATAATAGGAGTAGCCATATTGTCGACAGTAGCCCATAATAGCATCTTATCCTTTAATTAATAAAATCGATCAATTCGTTACGTCGTTCCTTGTTTATCGATCAAGTAAATAAATAGTGTAAATGTGATAAAATGTAAAACAACTTCAAGGGATAAGGGACAAATTTCTATTGAACTATCGCATCGCGGAAACAATAAGCTGATCGCCGTGCAGAATAGTGTTGGAGTAAACGTGCTTGTTCGAATGCTCCCTCCTTTACTCACTCTTTCTCTCTTTTTCCTTCCCTTCTCGTGCGTTCTAAATGTGCTATTTTTAACTTGCAAATGATATTTAAGTGATCCCATTTGCATTAAATTTTATTATTCGCGAACGTACATTCATTATAATACTGTTACACCCATGTGTCGCGCCTGTAACCGTAAACTTAAAGATTTCACAATCGTCCCGGTATTTGACGGCTGGATGATAGAGATCAATATTTGACAAGTTAAATATAGTATAATTAAAATGAGAAAGAGAGAGAAAGAAAAAGTTTAAATGTGAATGTGTTGCCCGTGTATTGTTGTGTCATTTGAGCGCAGCAGGTGCCTCACGGAAACATCCGCGTGTAACAGTAAATTGCGCCATCCCTGTCTACCACTTGTATCTATCCATACATTAACTATTCCTTCTTGTAACGTAAAAACTAAGCTCTGGACAAATTTTCGCTAAAGAAAAAATCGTCTCAAAATACGATTACGAATATGCCTGTAAAAGAAACAATATTTATTCTGAATCACCCTATATAGTGAAAGAGTAAAACTCATTTTGATCCGCCATTTTTAATTTTAAAATTTTGACTAGATTCATAATCAGTGATGTTTAAAATCTTTAGTAAGATATGCTTTAGATGCTAATTACTCCTGAAAAGTCAGAAGTCAAACCTGAAAGGATTAAAGTTGAAAGTTTTAATTTTATTATTTAACTTTTGAACTATTTACTATTCAATCCTGGTTATAACTTATCTCAAAATTTACACAATTCATGTTTGTATAATACTTTATGTCGGCTGACAGCTACTAATGTTTTAAACCTTATGAAACTCTGTCTTTGCTTGACTTCTCGTATTTCTAGAGAACACGTAATTTCTAAAATATATACTGAATAGAAATACCAAGTAACGTGGCTGCGAGTGGTTGAGCAGGCGCCGCTTTTTCCTGCAACTTTCTGTGGTGCATCGGTACTCTGTGTAACTGAACTCTGAACGCCAGATTTGCGTCGTGCATCAAACTATTTGCATATTGGTCCTCCGCGATGCAACTTAGTATCAGAAAACATAGTTTTACGTTATTCATTATGGCTTCCGTTCGAATCACTTGCATAACTATCGAACTGTAATGAAAACACATATATTGATTATCAGTAAATTATTAATCATATATACTAAATTTAATTTTAAATTAATTTATGTTATATTAATAATAATAAAAAAGCCTAATTTGTTTTATGTAATTAAAAATTTTTTATTTTATTATTAGTTATATTATTAATATATTTATATATTTACACTATATTTGTATACTTACATGCTTAATTTACATTATATATTTATATTTACATTATATTACATTAACTAATATAATTAATATATTTTGTTCTTCTTACCAATACTGCAGAAAAGTTGCTAGTAAATTGAACGGCTGAGCCATCACGTCAGGCGGTGAGGCACCGGGAGCCACCGCATTTGGACCCAGAGTGTTATTCGGTGACGGAGGCGCACTAGTGTCGCTTTGCGTGTAGGCCAGAGTAGTTACAAAATTACGATTTAAGTGTGTAGCCTCATACAGAGCTAGAAGTAAAGCGTTGTTCGCGCGAACTTGTTGCGTTTTTGCTTCCTCCTCCCCGACAAACATACTACCAACTATGCTAGTTAAGGAAGACAGCCAAGACGCTTGTATCTCTAAAAATATATCACTATAAATATATAGTTATTATATTAAAAAATGTATATACAAGGTTGGGTAGTAATTAGTAAAAAAGTGAAATAATAAAGTTAATAACTCTTATAAGAAATAAGAGTTAATAACGTTTAACTTAATTAATTTCAAATAAGTTAATTAACTTCAATTAGTTATTTTTAAAACACATTTTATTTTGTTGATTTTTTCTTAAGTTAAAAATTTACTTATTTAAAAAAAAGTACATTTTTATATAGAAAAAAATTGTTAACAAAATAACTTATTATTGTTTATTGAACGTCGCCTAAAATAGGACGTTCATTAACTTATATTGCGAGAAAATATCACATGCTTCGGTGGACGTAGTGGTAGGACGCCCGCACGGAATTTGGGAAATCTAGATTTGAACCCTGACTGAGGTATTACTTTTTCGTAATAAAATGCTTTACAGTTTTTCTAGAGAAGGGACACTTTATATGTGCGTCTAAAAGCATTAATATTACATATTCCAGCTTAATGACTTTGTTCCAAGTCCGACAAATATGCAGTGTGCAGTTTAAGTTGGAGATTGCAAAAATTAAAGAATTATTATTTAGCACTAGAAATCGCTGTGCCTGATATAGGCCTTCTAATCTTGTGTTTTAAAAATAAATAGTTATTACGTTTCTTGATTATTCGGGCTAATAAAATTTATCCATAGACTGAAAAAAAAGTATTATTAATATTAGGAGTACAAATTGAAAACCGCCGTTTTTTGTCAAAATTTGAGGATTGATTGTTGAAAAATGGTTACATACTTATTCTTGAAAGTATTGTCCATCGCTGGCCACTACTTTCTCCCACCTTTCGGGCAGCATACGAATCCCGCGTCGAAAAAACTGCTCGTCTTTTGCGGCGATCCACGAATCGACTCAGTTTTTGGCCTCTTCGTAATAATGGAAGTGCTGCTCAGCCAGGCCATGCGCCATTGATCGAAACAAGTGGTAATCTGAAGGGGCGATGACAGGAGAATACGGCGGATGAGATAAGACGTCCCATTTCAATGTTTCCAGATAGGTTTTAACGACCTGAGCAACACGTGGCCGAGCGTTGTCGTGCAGCAACATCACTTTTTCGTGTCTTTGCTCGTATTGTGGCCGTTTTTCCTGCAATGCTCGGCTCAAACGCATTAGTTGTGTTCGGTAGCGAGCTCCTGTGATGGTTTCACCCGGTTGCAACAGCTCATAATAAATCACGCCGAACTGGTCCCACCAAATACACAGCATGAGCTTCGAGCCATGGATGTTTGGCTTGGCCGGCGATGTTGATGCATGGCCGCGGTAGCCCCACGATTTTTTTCGCTTTGGATTATCATAATGGATCCACTTTTCATCGCCGGTTACAATACGATGCAGAAAACCCTTCCGTTTTTGCCGTTGGAGCAGCTGTTCGCACGCGAAAAAACGCCGTTCGACGTCTCTCGGCTTTAATTCGTATGGCACCCAGTGTCCATGCTTTTGGATCATTCCCATGGTTTTCAAACGATGTGAAATAGCTTGTTGAGTCACGCCCAATGAATCTGCAAGCTCCTGTTGCGTTTGAGATGAATCTTCATTCAGTAATGTTTCCAATTGTGCGTCTTCAAACTTTTTCACCTGTCCGGGACGCTCCTCGTCTTCTACGCCGAAATCACCACTTTTGAAGCGTTGGAACCATTCTCGACACGTTCTTTCACTAATGGAAGCCTCACCATAAGTTTTTACAATCATTCGACGCGCCTCAGCCGCAGATTTTTTCGAATTGAAGGCAAAAAGCAAAACTTCCCGCAAATGACGCTTATTGGGCACAAATTTCGACATTTTCGATCACAAAAAAATATATAACGCCGATAAAAATTCACAACTCCAATGATAAGGAATTATTGCCAGATGCCCAACCTTACATTTAAAATTTTTGATCTAACGTTTGGCGCCAGCATTTACCGCTGGCGTCATCTACTGGAAAACGGCGGTTTTCAATTTGTACTCCCAATATATTTGAGGGACAACATAAATTTCAAATGTGATGAATGTTCTTATTAATAAAGCGGTTTTTTACATTTAATATTACATAATAATAATTTCATAATTAATAATTATAAACGTATTATATTATATATGTAATCGTTAGTCATTGGCACCACCTTGAATAATGCCAAGTTACTATCTATACATATAGTACGAAACTTATAACAATATTTCAAAAATATTGTGAAAAGTAATGTACACTTCAACCACAAGTACTACGCGCTATTAGATGAATATAGAGAGACAGAGTTCAACTCTTCATAATTAAAAACTTACATAAGGTAGAATATGTAACGCAGCATTATGGAAATTTTCTGGCTTTATTTCCTTGATCTTGAAGAGTTAATAATGGATTTTTTTTAATTCGATATTATGTATAAAATTTTTGGCAATGATTTCAAGAATTAATTTGCATATTAAGATATAATTTATAGGAAATTATTTGTAGTTTGTTGGTATCATTACAGATTTTTCTTTTAATCTATAAATATTTAAAATTTTTATTTGCATAAAGCAATTAATATCATAGCTAATTTTTATTAATTTTTCGTCGTTAAAAATGAGAATTCGTAAATGAGATTACTCCATCATGTTATATTTTTGAGCGATTTTAGCTCAAAACTATCAAAAAATGCTCCTTTTAATCAAATATTCAATAAACGGGCTAGTGAGAGTCTGCGCGGGTTTTGGAGCGCAATAAACCATTAATGTTCAAATAGTTATTTATTCATTAAAGAATCAATTAAAACAACGAACGTTTCGGCTCTCTTTGGAGCCCTCTTCAGCGTAGATTACGATTAAGAAATTGATTCTAGTCCTCATCAGTCAGTCAACGGGGTGTAATCGAGTCACGAATGGTTTGCTAAATCCGCCGTAGAAGCGTTGCTCATGGTAATCTCTTTTTAATATTTATGCTATTTTTGATAACTTTGAATCTAATTTTCTCAAAATTGTAACGTGATACAACAATTTCGTTTGCGGATTTGTTTATTTAATGATAAAAAATCTATAAGATTTGTCTTATCTGGCTAGTGGTCTAAGAAAGAAGTTTAAATTTATCACACAGTATTCTTACAATATTATGTACAGTAAAAAATGTATATTATATAATGTGTAACATGTGATATGTATTATGTAATGTTAAATGTAAAAAAAATCGTTTTATTAACCTTTAAGTAGGCGCATCGCGGCACTGAATAGCGCAAAATTTATATTTCTAAAAAATTATTGATAACACATTTCTTTCTTCTATTACCGACCTTCTGTATTTCTCATTTAACCATAAGATACTAGTTGTCGCACTATCAAGTAACTAGCCTCTTATTGACTTTAAAAACATTAAGACACGTTTTGCGGCACGGAGTACTGTGCGCGCTTCAAAACGTAAATAAAATCGTGTCTATAAAAATAATTGTGATAATGCAAGATGTTAATTATTCTTCCATTTTAATTCGTTTTTACTCACATTACCTTTTCCTGTCATAAGTCTCAAAAATATTCTAAATCAACAGTATGTGAATATATGAAAAGAAAAACAACTTTAACTATTTATAATTGTTTTTATTTTTTTAAGAGTTTTAAAAAGTTTATTTTAAATCATTATTTAATAACAGCACTATTATTATTTTTCTACGTTTGATTTTAAATAAATGTGTTTATTTTTAAAAAATTATCTTATTTTTAATTTTTTAGTTACGTCTAACCGAATTAATTTAATAAAAGAATAGATACAAATTTTTAATATTATATTTTATTATAAATATACTTTACTTGCTTTTATGACTTTACAATTATTTATCTAATTATTGTAACTCCTACATAAAGGACCCCTAACAAAACCAAAGGTTTTCGGCTCTCGGTGAAATTAGCTAAAATTTTAGTATGTAGTTCTTCTTCTTGACTCGCTAATCAAAAGTTTCCATAGTCAAAAAATTTTAAAATAACTAGTTTTTAGTTATTTTAGTTATTATATTATAGTAACAAACGTTTGAAATATATCTCATGATTATTTTAGTAATAATCTAAATCAACCTTTGTAATATATGAAGAGACTAAATGAAAATATGCAATTCATTCATACACGTGAGAATTTTGTATGTATGTATATATTTTTGTCTCGTTTGAAATTTATTTTGTCCTTCAAACATATGAAACTTTTTCAATTCATGGATCAATTTTATCAGCAAATATTTAAAAAGTGTAATAACTATTTATTTCTATTTTAGTCATTAACAATTCACCTAATTGTTTACATAAAATATATATAAGGTATTAAAAGATGTAGAAAAACAATACAAACATATTAAAAAAAGTCCTTTTGGAATTTTAACTATGGCCGTCTCAATAAGGATATTTCACGTCTATATTCATACTACACTCTCAAATATGAGTGTGTAGCATGAACATAAACGTGGAATAGCCTTATTGAGGCAGCCATATTTAAAATCCCATTAGGATGTTTTTTCGTGGAAAATACAATTTAAAAACAAACATTGATAGTGTAGAAAATTTAAAACATTTAACTCAAATGATCAATGAGCCAGAGACATGGGTTCCCATTATCTAATCGAGTTGAAATTTGATAAGGATTATTTTTTGCGGATTGGAATTATTTTGACGAAAAGTAAACAAAAACTTTGATAGTAAATAAAGAACCCCCCCCCAATATATATATATATATATATATATATATACAGGGTGTCCCAGAAAGCTCGCATCCCATTTTAAGAGCGGATTCTTTGGAAAATTCTAAGAAAAAAATCCTAATACAAAAATATCGAGGGTATAATGGTTTCCAAATTATTCGCGATTAAAATTTACGAATCACTGAGCTGACATTTCGCGCGCTCAGGCATGGTGACATGACAAAGGTACCACAAGGGTACCTCTTGATATTAAGATTGTCATATAAATACGCAGTGACATTTATATTACTACTATAGGACACATATTTGTACATTACATATGCACAATTAATGTTTTCAACAAAATATCAATTCAATAACAAGATGTTACGATAGCCATTGGGTTAGCTGTCAAAATAAATTCATTACCATGTTCATATGATAAGAACTTTTATGGTAACATATCGATAATATCAATAATTTATTTACATTTTTAACTATTAAAAATGTAAATCGGTAATTTAATTGATATAAACGCGATAATGTCAAATAGACATAATTTGATATGTTTGAATTCTACTTTATCAACATATTCAATCTTTTTCATATCATCGCATAAAAATAAAAATAAATCTAAGCAAACCCAAGTGAGTGAGAGTGAGCAAGAACAGGTAATAAAAACAAGGGTAATTATCAATATAATTATCTATCATTTTTATCACTAAGGAGTAGTAATAACAATAATAATAACAGTAGAAGCAATAATAATATATTAATTTAGTGCTCAATCTAACCTAATTTATCTCTATTTTCTTTGATTATTTTCTTTGATATTTAACTAAATATTTATCTTATATTTATGTTATATCTACTTATAATTTGTTTTATATCTTTATAATTATAATTAATTTAATTATAATAGATCTATAATTAACATATAATAATAATATTAGTATATACTTACATATATTTAAGTTGCATATGTTGCATGTTAATGGTTACATGATTAATTTATTAATAAAATATATTAAATTTTCTTACAGTTAACCAAAATGGTGTGGAAATGTTGCGTGCCGGGATGCACATCATCAGCAAGAGTCCCGAGTCATAAGCTTCCCACCCAACATATTAAAATGCAAGCTTGGTTAAAAACAATCGGATTAGACAACTTGATAAGTAAGTAATTGCTTGAATAAATTATGTCAAATATTTTTTCGTATTTAAAAATTTAAACAATTTTTTATGTTACAGATGCACCGAAAGATGTCACAGCTAAATTAAGAATTTGCGCTTTACATTTCCCCGAAGAGATGATAAAACCATATGGGCAGAAGCGATGTCTCAAAGACAATGCAATGCCAATATTGTTTTTAAATTCAAATATTGTAGCAGATGGTGCCAATATTAGTTTTACTGATAATGGTACTATTGCTACATTGCAACCTTCGGATGATGTTGAAGGCAATTCTGATTTTGTGCCAGTAGCATCAACGTCAACAGCCGAAGAAGTACAGCTTACTGATAAAATAAAATACATGAACATCACTAAAGACATTGTTCCAAGAAGAATCACCCAGCTTCAAGCCAAAGTACGACGCTATAGAAAACTGCTGTCCAAAAGAAACAAAACCATTTCCAAATATAAAGAAAAGGAAAAGGATATACGTCGTCGCAGAACTTGGGAAGATGTTAATGCGAATTTGTCCGGCGTTCAAAAAACATTCTTTGAGATGATTTCTCGTAATTTTTCTCATGCACCAGAGGTATGCTCATTAATTAATAAAAAGTTATTCCTGGGAAAAATTTTTTTATTTATATGATCATGTACAGATAGCATAGATTTAAAAAAAAATAAAAAAAAGAATTCTGATATCAATTCAAAATTTATTCTGAGATGCAAACAAAAACTTTTTTGTTTTTTTGTATCTAAAAATAAATTCTAAATTGATGACATAAGCTTGAATTCTTTTTTAATTCTCTGTACTATCTGGGCATATAATTAAATAGGAAATATGTATAATTAATTATTTTAATATATACGGGCAAATGTTATATCTATAATTATATATAATTATATATTAATATACAATAATATATGATTAGATATAACATTTGCCCATATATATCAAAAAATTTTTTTCCGGGTTATACAAGAGGTTAAAAGGGTAGTATTTTTCGTACATATATATTTTTTTCTATAAATTAGTTTGATTTTTAAATGTTATTTATAATAAATTTGTTTAATATATAATATATGCTTAAAGTAGTGCTTTATATATGTATAACAGTATTTTACATATAGTAGTTGCTTTATATATTTATAATTTATAATTTTTAGATAAATATTTATAAATATATTTTTTAAAAATCCGTATATTTTTAATATATTCATAACATGTTGAATGCTGTAGGAGCCAATTATCCCCGCAAGAAATATAAAAATAGATACAATAATATAATCAAATTATATTTTTTTAGTATATACTTGCAATAGTGAAAATTTTATTCCGGCATGTTTATTTACATGTATAAAATTCATTGTAGTACACTGCATGCATACTAATGTGTGCTTATAAATTTGTCTTTAGCAATTTAGTAAGCAATGTAATTAAGTGTTTTATCTATAATTAAGTACATCACATACTAACAAAGTGTATTGTAAGTATTATTTCAAGTAATATTCCAGAATTTTGAAGGATTCTGTACATATAGAATGTATTTCAAGCGAATAAAAGAAATTTGTTGTATTTGATAATACAACAAATTTCTTTTATTTATGCTCTTATTTTTAGGAAAATAAGGCTCTCAATGCCTCTAAGAAAACAAGGTTCTCATTTGTCCCATCAATATTAATATCATTGAATGACAAATGTGATAACAAAGAAAGTGTTGGAGTATTCATCATGTGAGGCGCTGACCACCGACGACATTTTTTCCCTAGACCAGTTTTGTCTCTCTCACTCTATCTCTCTCTCGCTCATTCATTCTTCCCTTCATGAGCTTGCTTTTGTATCACAAGTCGTTCATTAAAGATATTGCATATTGAACTGTGTAATGTACAGTGTACACGACGTGTCATCATACCCTGTATCCTCTCGAGATTCCTGCGTGAAAGGGGACATTCAGCTCATTAAAGTCAACAGGTTATGGGCCCAGATACTAGCGCATCAAAATTGAGGTTATGATGGCAGACAATACACGTGTAACGATTACAAAGCTCAACAACGACAACTACCAAGTTTGGAAGTACAAAGTCGAGCTTCTGTTAATTAAAGAAGATTTATGGAACGTAGTGAGTCAGGAACCTCCTGCAGAGGTAGATGCGGCTTGGACACGGAAGGATGGACAGGCTCGCGCAACGATCGGATTGCTCGTTGAAGATAATCAATTCGTGCATATTCGGGATAAAACTACTGCACGTGATACATGGAATGCGCTTAAGACTTATCATCAGAAAGCTACATTGACAAGTAAGATATATCTTCTAAAGAGAATTTGCAGCTTAAAGGTAACTGATGATGGAAATATGGAGGATCACATTAATAATATGCTTGATCTTGTGAATAAATTAGCGGCATTAGGAGAGCAATTAATGGATCATTTAATCGTTGCAATGATGTTAAGTAGTTTGCCAGATTCGTACAACACGCTCATTACGGCACTTGAAAGCAGAGCAGAAGAAGACTTGACGCTGGATCTCGTAAAGGGCAAGTTAATCGATGAATACAAAAGGCGAAAAGCGACAGGAACTTTAGGTGAATCAAACGAATCTGCACTAAAGACATCAAAGGAAAGCAAAGAAAAAGGTCGAGGAAATCAAGATTGTTTTTTCTGCAAGAAGTATGGACATCAAAAAAAGGACTGTTACAAGTACAAGAAATGGAAACAAAATAAAGAAAAGGCAAATCAAGCAGCGGAGAATTCTTGTAAAGACGGTAGCAAATCAGGTGAGGTTTGTTTTCATGTCAATACAAAAGGAAAGACATTAAACGTGTGGTTTATCGATTCTGGGGCTACGAGCCATATGACAAATAATAAAGATTTTTTCGAAGAGCTCGATCCGACTAAGAAAATTGAAATCCGATTAGCAGACGGTGAGTCGCGAAAGGCATGCGGAATCGGTATGGGTAAGTTAAAATGTCTTAATGATAAGAATCAAATTATTGAAGTGAAGATTACTGACGTTTTATATGTACCTAGTCTAGAAGGCAATTTGCTATCCGTAAAGAGACTAACAGAAAGAGGTTTACAGGTTAAATTTAAGAGCGACAAATGTTATATAACTAAAAATGGAAAGATCGTCGCCATTGCAGATGAATCATCTAACTTGTATAAACTACGAGTATCACAACAGGCTTGTGTAGTAATTCAAAAGCACAATAAACATTGTCAGCACATGTGGCATAAACGTTTCGGACATCGAGACCCTGAGGCAGTCAAGCAGCTAGCAAATAACACACTTGCAATGGAACTGAAGATCACTGACTGTGGGATAAGGACAACTTGTAAAACATGCATTAAAGGAAAAATAACAAAGAAATCTTTTCCAAAGAAATCAGAAAATAGAACTTCATCAACATTGGATCTTATTCACACGGATTTATGCGGGCCAATGTAAACTCAGACGCCTGGAAAGAAGCGATACATCCTTACCATTATTGATGATTATAGTCGGTATACGGAGGTATTTCTATTGCAAAGTAAGGACGAAACAGCCAGTTACATTAAGGATTACATTCAAAAGGTAAAAACGCAGTTTAACAGAAAGCCAAAAATCATAAGATCAGACCGAGGAAAGGAATATATTAATGCGGAATTAAAGACATTTTTAAGACAAGAAGGCATTCAAACGCAATATACAGCGGCTTATTCACCCCAGCAAAATGGCGTCGCTGAGAGAAAAAATCGCTCGCTGATGGAAATGGCGCGATGCATGATAATAGACGCTGAAATGCCAAATAAATATTGGGGAGAGGCAGTTGTCACGGCAAATTATTTACAGAATAGATTGCCAACGAAGGCTACAGAAAAGACACCTCATGAGTTGTGGTTCACTAAGAAACCAAATGTTAATCAACTCAGAATATTCGGATGTACCGCGTTCGCACATATTCCAAAAGAGCAACGAAGAAAACTGGATGTGAAGGCAAAAGAACTGAGATTCGTTGGATACGCAGAAGACTCAAAAGCTTTTCGTCTACTCGACATGACTACGGATAGGATCATCATAAGCAGAGACGTAATATTCATAGAAGATGTTGAAGATGGTTTCGAAATAACTGAAAATGAGAATGAAATTCAAATCGGTTTACACAAAGCACCATCGGAAGAGATTAAGGAGGAGTCAACAATAGAAGAGCCGACGAATAATGAAGGATTCATTGAAAAGCCTGAAGAGAAGTTTCAAGATAAAAATGCAGATGCACTACGAAGGTCAGACAGAAAAAATAAAGGAGTTCCACCACACAGGTATGAAGAAACTGCAAGTATAGCAATGGAACTTCAAGATCCAAAAACCATTCAAGAAGCGATGTCAAGGACAGACAGAGACAAATGGAAGGCTGCAATGGACGATGAAATGAATTCCCTTAACATGAATAATACGTGGGAATTAACGGAACTACCAAACGACAGAAGACCAATAGGATGTAAGTGGATCTTCAAAATCAAGCAAGATGCAGTTGGAAATCCGAGCAGATATAAAGCAAGATTAGTTGCTCAAGGGTTTTCACAGAAATACGGAACGGACTATGATGAGGTTTTCGCACCCGTGGTAAGACCAATCACATTCCGGACACTACTAGTCATATCTGGAAGAGAGAACTTTATTGTCAAGCATATCGATGCAAAAACTGCATTTTTAAACGGAGAACTAAAGGAGGTAATATATATGAAGCAGCCGATAGGCTACGAAGTACCAAATAAAGAACATATGGTATGCAAACTAAACAAGAGTTTGTACGGACTAAAGCAGGCAGCAAGGGTATGGAATGAAAAGATACATAAGGTACTTGAAGAACATGAGTTCAGACAAAGTAAAACTGACCCATGTTTGTATATGAAAGTGATTGATAATGTATGGATTTTTATAATTATTTACGTAGATGATATCATTATTGGAGGTAAGGAAAAGAAACTTGTAAATGACGCCATAGACATGTTGAGGAGGAGGTTTGATATTGTCAATCTCGGAAACCTTAGTAATTACTTGGGAATGTCAATAGAACGAGATGATAAAGGAATATTTTATCTAAGCCAACCAAAATATATTAAGAAGATAATTGATTCAGTCGGGCTTCAAGAAGCGAAGATTTCCAGTTACCCATTGGATCCAGGGTACGAAAATATAGAGAACTCAGAAGATGTGATGGAGAACAGTGCAAAGTATCAAAAGCTGATTGGAGAACTACTCTATGTTGCTGTACATTCACGACCAGACATAGCAGCCGCCGTTTCAATTTTAAGCCAAAGAATAAAATGTGCGAAGTACTCAGACTGGACAGAAGCTAAGAGGACAGTAAGATATTTAAATGGCACTATTAAATGGAAACTCAAACTCGGAGGCGACACTAAGGAAGATGAAGAATCACCACTGATTGGATATGCGGATGCAAACTGGGCACAAGACAAGGCAGATCGTAAATCTAATAGCGGATTTATCTTCATGTTAAATGGAGGCACAATAAGTTGGGCGTGTCGCAAACAACCGTGCGTGGCACTCTCTACAACAGAAGCAGAATATATAGCGCTTGCAGAGGCTTGTCAAGAAGGAATCTGGATTGGAAGATTGCTGGAAGAGTTCGGAATAACATCTAAAACACCTTTGAAGATTTACGAGGATAATCAGAGTTGCCTAAAGCTATTGTGCGCAAAAGGTTTCAACAACAGGACAAAACACATCGATACGAAGTATCATTTTGTAAAACAATTGAAGGAAGATAACGTAATGGATTTCGTGTACTGTCAAACATCAGATATGATAGCTGATATGCTGACGAAACCATTACATGGAATCAGATTGAGGAGGCTTGCAGAGCTTAGCGGACTTAAGAACTGGAGCGGGTGATGTCATCGGTGAGGAGGAGTGTTGGAGTATTCATCATGTGAGGCGCTGACCACCGACGACATTTTTTCCCTAGACCAGTTTTGTCTCTCTCACTCTATCTCTCTCTCGCTCATTCATTCTTCCCTTCATGAGCTTGCTTTTGTATCACAAGTCGTTCATTAAAGATATTGCATATTGAACTGTGTAATGTACAGTGTACACGACGTGTCATCATACCCTGTATCCTCTCGAGATTCCTGCGTGAAAGGGGACATTCAGCTCATTAAAGTCAACAGAAAGTAATCATTACTTCGTGGAAGAAATGCAAACGGTACGAATGTCAGGCGACATTCAAAAATCCGTTATACTAGAAGAAGTGAGTTTCACTGTAACTGTAACTTCGTTTTTTTCTTGCTATCGGTGTTTTGTATCTGCTCGATTTCTATTGTCAATCTGTTGTCATGTTAACAAATTTTGTTATATATTTGTGATATTCCGTCGCTTCATCATCTTATATAATACCCTGCATGAAATTTTTATAAGCCTTTTGCTGGCACAATTTATTAACTTTGAAATTGGTTCAAATAATAGACTCATGCTTGAGTAAAGATAAAATTATAAAAAATAAATATTACAAATATTAAATATTTTTAGTTTTATAATATGTTTACACAATATTCCATTATGTAATTATAACCTTTTATTTCTTTGCGTGATTTTTCAGCACATTTATTTTTAGAAAATTCTATCTACGCATGCACGAATATTAATATTTTTAGTAGTGTAGAAGGAACCACATCTGATTGGTAATTATAATCTGTTAATATAAAGATATTCCGAAAACTGAAACTTTTGAATTTTATTTATAGAATATATATATATATATTTATTTATAGAATATATATATATATATACAGGGTGTTTCAGATCACCCGTACACCCCTTTTCTCTTCGCAGGATTAGGACCAATCAAAAATATGTTCAGACGAAAGTTGTAGGGTTTCAAAAGATCTATTCAATGATCTTATCAGTTTGACCTTGGATGGCGTCGCCAAGGTCAGATCGAAATCACATTAAGTTTTTTAAATGAAACACCCTACTTTTGATTCCAGAATCTAATAGCTGGTGTCTGAATTGGCACGGCGCGACAGTCTGAATTCGTCTCACCGCGTGTACATACACTACAAAAATCAAAGGTGTTATTTTAGCTGAAGCTTCTCCCAGTGGCGTAACTAACGACCCCGCAGATCCTGCGGTGCGGAGGGGCGCACCAAAGGAGGGGGCGCCGGGCGCCCCTTTGTTGCAAACGGTAAAATATAAAGAGCCATTAAAAAAGGTCAAGTAAAATAGTGGTTTCAATCTCAAAGTATCATCGTCAAAAATTAACAACGAAATATTCATAATGTTTTCCGATTCAGGGGGCATACAATAACTTTGAAGTCTCGGGAGCGTAAAATGAAATTTACGCCCCAATGGCAAGAAATTGACATTTGACGCCCCGTAAGCCGAGTGGCGAAATGGCCATTGTTACCCTCGTTTAAATAAAAAAATTTTGTTTTCATCACAGGCGTTGAAATTTTACCTTTATTTTATGGGGCGACCTTCGTGCTAAAATTTCATTTAACGCCCTGAAAACTATACAATCACGAATTTAGTAAATGAACATAGTCAGCGCCATTGTAAAGAATATACTTGATCACTTACAGGAAAAATGTTTTTTTTTCAATTTTTTTTAAAAATAAAAATAGTTTTTAAACAAATCAAGTTGTGAGCAAAATCTTCGTGGTTTTCTTGTCGTTTACAAAAACTATATAAAATGAGGAGTATGATCGCATCTAGGTATCATAGTATTAACAAACAATTTTAATTTGTAATAAACTGTATCTGTCTATGGATAATTTCCGCGCAAAGAAGAATAGTCACTTAAATCTGTGATTGATTTTGTTTGAACTAGTTACCTACATGAAAATTCATTTTCGGTGCGCAGCCACACTTTACTTAGTGTTGACATTATTTAAACTGCATGTATATGATGGGCAGATATTTATTTTGATGCGTTAAGGTTAAGTAAAATGTCAGTTAACTAATGCATTCGGTCACTTTGATTGTTTTGCACGTGTACACGCACCGGCAGAAATGCTGTCCCTCGGCGTTCGGCGCGCGGCGCTACACACTCGTACCGAGGCGCACACGTACGTATTACTGGGAGCGCGGAGGAAGCGTGGAGCGCGGAGGGAGAGCATTTCTGCATTTCTGCCGGTGCGTGTACACGTGCAAAACATTTGCCGCGCGGTAAGTGAAAAATCGTGTCGTGAGGCGTTTTTGTTTCGATATTATTTCATATTTATTTACTTTCTCGCTGCATAATACACGTGGAACCCGCTCGCTCTAAAGAAATCAGAATAACTAGATAATAATTAATAGTGCCACAATTTTTTATATGTTATCTTATTAACAATGAATAGTTCACATAAAAAGAAATCTGGCTGTGAAAATCGAAAAAGGAAGAAAGAAATGGAGGAAAAAGTGAAAAAGTTACAAAAAATGGATGCATTTTGTATTCCAATAAAACCAAAAACAGTGGAAAATGAAGTAAGTACCGTGATTATTATGATTTGTGTTTTTATCCGTTTATTTTTTAGCGGTGATGTCGAAATAATTTCGAGGGTGATGGTTTTATCAAAAAATATTTCAGACGAAAGTTACTGGGTTTGAAGGGGGTCGTCCATCGGTGACCTTGACTTTGACCTTGAAGTCAAATTTGAAGGTTATTTCAGGATCAAATTGTGAATTTTAAATGGAAACCCCAATTTTTTATTCGGGATATCGAAAGAGCGGGAAATTTCACGTCCAAACACGTGGAACGTGGGGACCGTTGATGATATTTGTGTGTGATTGATGTGTATATGTTGAATTAATTTTAGGATTTACTTGAGGAAGAATCTACACATCAAAGTAGCGAAAAATCTGCTGAACTCGAAGTTATATCAATATTAGAGCCAGAACAAGGTAACAATACTGTCTTAAATTCTGATAGGGGATTGTATCCGTGTGAAATTTCTGATGAATTGAAACGAACTATTTTATCACTGGAACCAAGCCGACCAAGAGGACCGTTTCCCAAAAATGTAAATAATAGATCTTTTAGCGAAAAGTATTATTTTGTTCTCACTAAATCAAATCAAAAAATTGAAAGATTTTGGTTATGCTACTCGCCAACGAATGATGCGGTTTATTGCGAACCATGTTGGTTATTTGCGGACAGACGAGATCCAAATTTTAAATCTGCTTGGTGCGAAGCAAAAATTAACGATTGGCAAGGATTAACTGCAAAAATTTCATTGCATGAGAACAGCAAAGTACATATAAATGCGTGCGTAAACTATTCTCAGCGGAAAAATCTACACGATATCGAAAGTCAAATGAGTATTTTAATGGATCGTTGGCAGGAAATTTTAAAACGAATACTGGATGTGATTGTAACGTTAGCACGTTGTAACGTAGCATTGAGAGGGCACCGTGAAAATTACACAGTAATAGACAGTCAATCGGGAAATTTTTTAAATATAATCGATCTATTGTCGCGATATGATCCTTTGTTAAGTAGTCATTTAGAAAATAAGAATTCTAAAATAAAATACTTGAGCCCGAAAATTCAAAATGAACTAATTTCGACAGCAGAAAAACATGTAATAAACCAAATCACAGACGAAATAGCGAAAGCTGCATTTTTTTCAATCATCGTTGATACGATACAAGATATTTCTAAAACTGATCAGCTTTCATTTATTATTCGATATGTTTCTGCGAATTTTGATAAGAATGTTTGTATAAAGGAATCTTTTTTAGGGTTTGTAGCCGTAAAAAAACATTCTGCCGCAGATTTACAGAACGAAGTAATTGAATTTTTGAGCAAACACAACATTCCGATACATAAATGTCGTGGACAAGGTTATGATGGGGCTGCAGTTATGAGTGGAGAATATTCAGGTTTACAGTCGCGTATCAAAAAAATGTCTCCCAATGCTGAGTTTGTTCATTGCAGCTCCCATAATTTAAACTTGGTGTTACAAGATTCGGTTAAAACAATACCAGAACTTTCGAAATTTTACATGCAAGTTAACCACGTTTACGTATTTTTTAGTGAGAGTTTACCACGATGGGACGATTTAAATGATGATATTGCGCAAAATTCGAATTGTATTGTTAAAAAAACTTTGAAAAGAATGTGTCCTACTAGGTGGTCAAGTCAAAATGATTCAGTTAATGCTCTGAAATACAATTTTTCATCTGGAATGAATTGTTTATCAAAAATAATTCTTATATCGAAAAAAAAACATGAAATTGAAGAAGCAGCTAATATCCAAAAAAATATGAACTCTTTTGAGTTTGTATTATTGCTTGTATTTCAGAGCAAAGTATTGTCTTACATTAACTTGGCTTCAAAGACACTTCAAAGTCCCGATATCACTTTAGAGGAAGCTTGTGATTTGCTCGAAAGTGTTAGTTGTAATATGATGGCTCTTCGAAATGATTTTTCTTCTCTTTTACAAGAAGCTGAAGTCGTTGCTAAAAGCTGGCAGATAGATATATCGTTCGTTCAGAGCCGGCAACGTAAAGTCAAAAGATTTTATGACGAATTGTCAGAGGACTTTCGCTTCAATGAGCCTAGTGAAAAATTCCGTATTACTGTATTCAACGCGTCCTTAGATGTACAGATTAGTCAGTTGAAAACACGATTCGCGAGTATGCGGAAGATTAAGGATAATTTTTCATTTTTAAATCCTTCGACATTGATCGACTCAAGCGAACGAGAAATTGAAAAATCGGCTCGGCAATTATGCGATAAATACGAAAATGATTTATCTAACTGCCTAATTGAAGAAATTGCAAGTTTAAAGTGTACCGTTTCGAAAGTGATAACAAGTCGGAATCTTAAAACCATAAGTGATCTTGCGCAATTTTTATTCATAGATTACAAAATATTAGCCTCGAATTTACCAAATGTTTGTACAGCACTTATTTTGTATTTGACGTTACCGGTCACTTCTGCCTCAGCAGAGCGTTCGTTTTCGAAACTAAAGTTGATAAAAACTTATCTGCGTAGTACGATGTCCCAATCTCGCTTGAGCGGACTTGCAACTTTAAGCATAGAACACGAATTAGCTAGTAAACTCGATTTAGATAAAGTAATTAAGGAATTTGCTAGCGCAAAAAATCGCCGCGGTTTGCTGGCTTCGTAATTAGCAGATTTTGTAGATTTACGATATTTCGATTTGTATTAAACATTAATATTTAATCATACATTTACAAATAAATTAATGTATCCAATGTTTAATGTTTACTTTAACAACTTTCCATAAACATTTTTAATAGTTAAAACCAAAGTAGAAATCAGTCTTGGTTTTAGCCTGGATCCCGGATAGAAATATAATCCCAGATTGATTTCTGAGGGATAGCGTTTTCAAATACGCTAAACATTACTATGTCGACCCCGCGAAGACTAATACGTCTCTATTGCATTGTACGGGAAAAAATAGATCGTAGTATCCATCAACTCGTTAGTAGGAATTGCTATATATGACCCTTTAGTGTTTCTGGAAAACTGCTTTTAGTTGTTGGTACTACTTTTGACAGCGATTAATAACTTATTTTATTCAGCGTGTCTTTTTATTGAGAATGTCAATGCTACGTATTAGACTTCGCGGCGGGTGAAAACTTAATGTTTACACCAAAAAATTTATTTTAACATATTTATGAAAAAACATTTTATTGCCTTACACTTCCGGGGAAGTTGAAAGTGACTACACTTTTTTCAAGGTTCAAATGTAAAAAATTAAGGCGAAAGAAAAGGGGGCGCCTAAATAAATTTGCGGGAGGGCGCACATAGGCTTAGTTACGCCACTGGCTTCTCCTTACACATTTGATAAATAATACATTTGATTTTTGCAGTATATTTACACACGGTGCGGCGGATTCAGACCGTCGCATTGTGCAAATACAAACAACGCGTCACCTATCACACGCACACACACACACACACGACACACACGACACACACGCGCGCGCGCGCGCGCTACACGCACGCACGCACGCACCCTCGCACGCACGCATGCACACGCACACGCACGCACGCACACGCACACGCACACGCACGCACGCACACGCACACGCACACGCACGCACGCACGCACCCACGCACCCTCGCACGCACGCACGCACACACATACACACATTCTTATTTCTGATTAGTTAATTGTACGTAATGTTGTATTTTGTCTTACCAGGGTGTCCACTCAAAATTTATAAATCAATTCCATGAAAATTCAGGATTTTCCAGGAATTTTTATCAAAATTTCAGGTAAGATTAGAGAATTTTTGAATATAGCTTTAAAATAAATTCATTTTATTTCACATTTTTTAACATACTTTAAATATGCATTATATAATCACAAAACATATGTAACATAAATCTCTATCAGACAAAAATAGTTCAAAAACTATATAAACATAAACTTATTAAAAATTGCAATAACAAACGTAATATATCTAATTAAAAAAAGTAATATTTATATATAATTAAATAATTGAATATTTAGTAAGCACAAAGTAGTTACATACATATATACATATATATATGTTTTTAAAGTTTCAATTTGTTCTTTAAGTGCATTTGCTTCTTTCTGAGCATTTTCTAGAATTTTTAAACGTTTGTTCTCCAATTCTGTTACTTCTAAAGTTTTTTTCCTTTTCATAGACGCTTCTTGTTCTACAACAGATGCTTGCTGTCGACGTCGATTAAGATCTTCTATGTAACGGAAATGAGTATTTCAAACAATAAGCAAAAAAGCTTTAGGTATTTGTAAAACATTAATACCTTCATGTAATACGGCATCATTTGTCGACGCGCAACTATGGATTCTTACCGCATATTTTTAAAGATATTCAGCATTTGCTGAAAAACCTCGTTCTACATTTGCATTGCCATGTGAAAGGCAACAAATCATTTTTATTACATTCATGAATTCCTTAAAATCTTGGCCTGCAATATTTCGCCAAAAGTGATCTAAGCGTTTTTCATTACGATTATAAGATTTCATGGTATCCATGATGTACGGTCGCGATGTAAGGTCTCGAAACTGTCAAATTACGATATCAACTATTGATCCAGCTAAACGATTGTTTTCATTAATACTACATAAATTGTGTAAACGTCTTTTGGCTAAATTTAAATTTGAAGTTATGAAACTTGAATCTAAGCAAGTAACAGCTTTTGTCAAAGTATATGTTAACGGAGATTGTATCATTAATTTGGAAACAAATTTCTGGAGACACTTCTTACAATCTTGTCAAAATTAAAGAAAATCTACATTCTTAATGTCGACTTTTTTTATTGCTTTTACAGCATCAAATCCTAATATAATATTTTTTGCTGAAAGTAAATTTTCCTGTGTCTGAACATCTTTTAATGAGATTGATGACATATTGTCTATTATTTCGGATTTCATAAAACGTTCTAGTACGTTTTTCAACATTAAACAAAGAGCACTATGTAAAAAAGGAACCAAAGGTGCGTTTGACTGGAATTCCCTTAAAAAAGGTTCTCGGAAGCAGAGATTTGAAGAAAGCAAGTTTTGCACATAATAAAGGATCTTGAATGCATTTTAGAATTATTTTATAACTTTCACACGTTGGTTCAATTTTGTCTCGTTGTAAACCTTCTACAAATTTTTTAATGCATTGTGTGACATCAATTGCTCTTTGAGCTACTGCACACTTTTCCAACCATCTTATGGAGCAAAATTTAAGTGGAAAAATATCAGAACCAGAATAATAAATGTATAAAGCTCTACGAGCTGGCACATCTTTGAAGAGATTATACAATGCTTTCATGTATGAGATAATGTTTCAATCTGTAGCACATATACCGGATTTGAATGCACAATGCAAAGAATGGAGACCGCAACTTCCAATATCAAGTAATTTGTTGTTTGAGAATTCCAATTTATATTATTTTAAGAAAGCCCAATTTACGTTTGGTCCATCCATAGATGCAGCAATTTTTCTGTCAGAAAAATTTCCAATACCTTCTTTAAATGCTTCAAAAAGATTTGTTGCTCTTGCGTCGAAGAAAACGTGAAGTTAAGTATCGTGTTCCTACTTCTTCTTTTTCTTCATCTTACCAAAATCTTACATTTATATCCATTTGTTGACATTTTATAACTTTGTTGAAAGATTCGTAAAAGCCAACAGCAATAAAAGTTGCACGGTTTACATTTTCTATTAATTTCTTCTTAAAGAAAGAAGCGACGCCGTACATAATAATATATCCAATTTTGGTTCTCATCAGTTGCATTTTTTGAGCAATGTAATTATCCGTAAACATTTTCTTAAGAACACGTACGTCTTTTTTTGAATCACGCAATGATTTGTGGGTCATTACAGTTTCTATGCACCATAGTACTTCAGCTTTTATAATATCATCTTTCAACAAAAATGTTTCAATACCATGTTGCATCGATTGATTAGGTAAAAACTGATTAGTATAGAAATACGTAGACGAAGATTCAGCAATAGGATCAGGAAGATTCAGGATTTACTTGAGCTGATTCAGAGGAAGAAATAGAAGAAACAGCTGAAGCAGAATCGTCAGCTGTAGCTAAAAAATTTCTTAATGATATGAAATTACATCAATGTGTTTCTTGCTCTTCACGTAACTTACAAGAGCTGACTTTCCCATATTACTCAAAAAAATATTGCAATAACATAAAATACAGCGAGCATAATTTGGCTTCTCTGTTATAGGCTGTAGCCAGTTTTGAAATTCAGAGTTTTTAAGACAGATTTCTTGAAATTTTATTAATTTTAACATCATAGAAGCCGTCAATCTGTACATAATAATCAAATAATAATTTTATTATTGAATAAAAATTAACAATGTAGAAGTTTTGATTCTATAATTTGGATCATCTTCAGTACAAAAATTAAAGTGATAATATTATTAATTACGGCGATTATTACAATTCCTACGACGGGCGCCTTTGAGAAAATTATAATAGTCGCTGTAATTGTTAATACTGTTACTTTAATTTTTGTTTTTTCGTTACTGAAAATAATTCAAACCATAGGAACAAAATTTCTATATTGGATAATTATACGGGCCTTACCTCCAATTTCAATAAAATTAAACTTTTTGCTCAAAATAAAAGAAAATGACAGAAATAATTACTGCTCTGCCCCCCCGAAGTGAAATATCAATTGTTAAAGTTGACGAATTTAGGTTAGGAAACCTGTCAGATAAGGTATATATAGCGATATAAAGATGCGCCATGACAACATGCGCATGCTCTATGGCAGAGCTCGACAAGAAATGCACATTTCGCCCGATTTTCAGTTGACTCCGCCTAGCGCTCGTCCCTTACCTCGACGTCCTGCGCGCAGCCAACGAGCCGCGCGAGGCTCAGGACCGTGTCACCTCGCGACTCGCGACCGTATCGTGTCACCGGTCACCGGACCCCGAATTCATATTTTTAATAGAGTTGAGCAAAAATTCACAACCTGTGAATTAGTCACTGATAATAAAAATTCACGTTCACGACCTGTGAACACATATGAAAATTCACTGTGAATAGTGTGAATGAGACTTTTGGCTTTCCGCACAGGTAGTCACCAAATTAAAAAATTATACATTAAAATGCGCAATTAAAGATTATTTGCAATGCAAAGTACAAATTAGAATCTAAGATTTATTAAATAAAAGTTTTAGTTTACGTTTTTTATAATATATATTATATATTATAAAAAACGTAAACTAAAACTTTTATTTAATAAATCTTATATATTATATATTATAATATATATTATATATTATAAAAAACGTAAAATAAAACTTTTATTTAATAAATCTTAGATTCTAATTTGTACTTTGCATTGCAAATAATCTTTAATTGCGCATTTTAATGTATAATTTTTTAATTTGGTGACTACCCGACAGTGCGGAAAGCCAAAAGTCTCATTCACACTATTCACAGTGAATTTTCATATTTGTTCACAGGTCGTGAACGTGAATTTTTATTATCAGTGACTAATTCACAGGTAGTGAATTTTTGCTCAACTCTATTAAAAATATGTATTCGAGGTCCGGTGACCGGTGACACGATACGGTCGCGAGTCGCGAGGTGACACGGTCCTGAGCCTCGCGCGGCTCGTTGGCTGCGCGCGGGACGTCGAGGCAAGGGACGAGCGCTAGGCGGAGTCAACTGAAAATCGGGCGAAATGTGCATTTCTTGCCGAGCTCTGCTCTATGGTATATGAAAAGTGCGCAAATTTGAAAGACGTATATAACGTAATATTTGTGATTTCAATGAACTAAATTTAAAAAATGTAAGAAATTATTTTGTCAAAAAGATATAAAATTTTAGAAGTAAAACTTCAAAAAATTCCAGGACTAATGATCAAATTGATCAAATTTCCAAGAAAATCCAGGATACCAGGGGGCATAATGTGAAATCCATGATGTTCCATGATTTTACAGAATTTTCCATGTAGTGGACACCCTGATGCAGAACTTAAGTGATGAGTTGGAGGACATAAAAAATCGATTAAATGGTGTAAAATTAAGTAAAAGAAGTTGTAGATGCAAGAAAAAATGCTATACGCGATTATATGGATGTAAACGAGGTAGACAAAAGTATTCGGAAGTATGTAAATGCAGCGCACAGTGCGCTAATCGAGTAAGTTATAAAAGATACGGGTATCTGCAGTTCATTTTAAATCATTAAAAAAAAATTTTTTTTATTATTGGTCTACGGCCAAAGTTAATCTTCGATCAATGGGTGTTGGGACTGTCTTCTTTCGAGAACAGAATCCGCGTTGATTGACGCTCTTGATCGAGCTTCAATCAATGGGTGCAGGGACTGTTCTCCAAAGAGGATAGAGTCCACATTGGTCCACGGCCAAGATTAATCTTCGATCAATGGGTGCTATCATAGGACACATCCATTTGTCTATTTAGGATTCTAGGTTATCCAAAAATAAACTTGAAAACAATAAGAGTAATTATGTTTTTGCTTCATTGATTCGAATTATTTTAAGAGTTTGATTAAAAAATGTTACAGTTTTCCTAATTAAAAGGTTACTTTTTATCGCTTTTTGTCAAAAGATAAGTTTCAGATTCACTTTTTTGATCCGACAATTGAATGGCAGCACTGTAATTGCGTTTAAAGTTAGTTATTTTCAAGATATGTTTCCTATGTTACACATACAATACAAAGTGTAAAAGATGTATTTATTGCACGAGGAACGCAAAATTCAAATTTCTTATTATTTATTTGTTCTTAAGCAAAAACAAAATTAATTTCATTATAACTTATCCCAGATATACAAAAAGATGTATCCTATTCTTTTCGAGAATAGTTTCAGTGATTAAAGTTTGATTAACAATTCCAATCAATGGGTTATATGTGTGCATACATATACAAGTCATAAAGACTTTTGATATTCCTTATATAATGAAAAGACGTTTAATACTCATTATATAATATGGTTATCTCCAACGTTGAAGTTACTTTTTGCTCTGTCTGTGCACTAAATTATCTGTTCTTAAAAGGGAATAGATTATATTGATTTAACCTCGATTAACAATTCTCTCTTTTCCTTAGTTCCTTAATTAAATCTCTCTCTATCCCTGGCATACCATCTATCGCTACAAGCCATTTCTATTATAATATTTTTCCCTCTCTCTTCCATATAAATCTTTCCATCCATCCTTCTTTTTTCCAACCAGCACACTTTTACCCATCTTTCCTCTCCCATCTCTTCAATCTTTTCTTTATATCTTCTCGCTCTAATACCCCATTCTACTTTTCGCTTGTCCAACCCTAATTCTTGCGTAATCAAATATCTTGGTGTACAAAAATCTATTTGGAACATCCATCTTATATAATCTAGTGAAATCTTCTCTAATTCCTTTCTTTCCTCCCACCCCCATAATTCCACCCCATAGAACATTATACTCTCCACCAAATACTTAAACAACATCCATCTCCTTATGAAATCCTCCCTACAGATCCTTTCTCCTAATCCCCATATTAGCTGCCAATCTTCCTTTTCTCCTTAATTCCTTTATATGATAATCATAATCTCCTCTCCTATTAAAATTGAAACCAAGATATTTGAATGTTTGCACCTCCTCGATTTCTTTCTTTCACCATTCCCATTTCCTTTTCTTTCCCTTCTATCTTTATTGAACACCATCATTTTCGATTTATCTGTATTCAGCTTTAAATTCCTCTCTCTTAAAAACCCTCCTAAAGTTCCCATCATGTCACCCATAGCCTCCCTATTTTTCGCTAGTAACACTAAATTGTCCGCATATGCATTGTCCCCAACATCCACTTTTTTCTTTTTTTATAGTTGGGAAACGCGTTTATGAGTCCCCGGTCCTGTGGGGACAGGAATGCGGGGTATGTGAGACTCGCTGACCTAGCTAGTAGCCGGCATACTCACTAAAATCCAACTTTTTTCGGCGTCTGGGCTCGGGACGGATCACGGGATCGAACTAGCACCGCGATCCGTCCTAGCCCAAACGGATTCCCGCCCGAGAGCAGGAACCCCCCTCCGGAGTTAGCGGCCAGAGCTCGACCAAAGTCGAGCCCCAGCCACCCGAACCGGGATACCTCCTCAACAGTAGAGAGGGTAGGGCTCTCTGTCCGGTCTAGCCGCGCTGTGAGAGTCCCCCCTCCCCACTGTTCTTTCCCGGCCTTCCCCCCTTCACTCTTCCCTGAGGAAGGGTGAAGGAGGGAATATGCCAACATCCATACTCTGTCTTTCCCTAACTTCGGTAAGGTATAGTCGTGAGCTAAAAGGTTGCAACACATTTTCTTCGATTGTTTTTAAAATGTAGACTTGCTCATCAAACGGCGAACGTCATTGGTTCTTACCTGTGGATCCGACCAATTAAGCATCAAATCATCTACCATCAAAAAAAATGTGTTGCACCCTTTTAGCTCACGACTGTACATACAGTGATATGAAAATGCGCCATGACAACATGCGCATGCTCTATGGTATATGAAAAGTGCGCAAATTTGAAAGACGTATATAACGTAATATTTGTGATTTCAATGAACTAAATTTAAAAAATGTAAGAAATTATTTTGTCAAAAATATATAAAATTTTAGAAGTAAAACTTCAAAAAATTCCAGGACTAATGATCAAATTTCCAGGAAAATCAAGGATTCCAGGGGGCATAATGTGAAATCCATGACTTTCCATGACTTTCCAGGTTTTTCCAGGTAGTGGACACCCTGCTTACTTTCATAGAATGCTTTTTGCTAATCTATTTATTGAAATAAACTTTTTCATGTCATATATTGAAATAATTTTTGTTGTTGTACATTCATGTATTAATCAGTATTTTGCCTCTGATATGGTTTTGCATGAAATAATATGCTTCTTGTTATTCTATATATTTATTGTATTAGATACTAATCATGATATGTACATATTTTTGGTTTACACAATTTGGCAGAAATGTTATGCATGTGTATAATGTTTATTACATTTATAGAAGACAAATATTTTTCTAATATTTGTGTTCATGCATATATTTTTACTTTACAATATATTCTAAGGACGTCGATACAAAAATAAAGAAAAAGCTTTAGCTCTAACTTTATACAAAACAATGGAAAAGCGTGGCTATAATTGCTTACAAAATGTTTTTCAACACATCCCGTCAATACAAACATTACAGTTGTTGGTACTTCAAAAGATTCCCTTAGCTCCTGGATTAAACCCTTTGATTTTGCGACATTTGGAAAATATATCCAAAAAAATGACAATTAAGAATAAAGTTTGTATCTTAATATGGGACAAAGTATCTATACAATCTAATGTCATGTACGATGTACGAAGGGATATTATACCCTATGATCAGAAAGTACCGGGAATTTTTTATTTAAAAGTACCGCGCATGCGGGAACCGTTTTTTTTTTTTTCTTATGTTGGTACGACCTTAAGACGCACATCTGTCAGGTTTTAGTGCCATCCGATCATTAGTGTCTGCCTGGCGTTTGTTTATCAGTCAACTTTTTTCATTTTGCCGCATTTTACCATGAATAATTTTGTTGAACAAAGAGTTTGTTTGAAATTTTGTGTTGCGAACGAAATTTCGTGTGCCGATGCGCTGAAAATGTTGCAAAAAGCATTTTGCGAATCTGCTGTATCAAAAACACGAGCATACGAGTGGTATAAAGACTTTAAAAGTGATCGTACAGTGGTGGAAGATTTCCCTCGTTCCGGACGTCCATCGACGTCGAACACCGATGAAAACGTGAAGAAAATGAAAGAAATGGTGCTTGAAAATCGTCATACCAGCTTAAGAGAGATGTCTAGTGAACTTGGCATTGCATATGGAACGGCACAGCATATTGTGGTTAATGTTTTGGGTATGAGACGCGTGGCAGCCAGGCTCGTTCCGAAGGATCTGAATTTCTTGCAAAAACACCAATGAATTATTTGACCAAACATCAAGTAAATACCATCAAGCAAGCACCGTATTCACCTGATATGGCCCCGTGCGACTTTTTTTTGTTCCCCAAGTTGAAGTTGCCACTTCGTGGAAAGAGATTTCAGTCGATCGAGGAGATCAAAGAGAATGCGACGAGGGAACTAAAGGCCATCCCTTCGTCGGCCTACCAGGGATGCATGGAGGACTGGGTCAAGCGTTGGCACATGTGTGTTGCTTCAGATGGATCATATTTTGAAGGAGATAAAATTAATTTGCCTGAAATTTAACTCTATTTTGTTTTATTTAAAAATTCCCGGTACTTTCTGATCATAGGGTATATGGCTATGAAGATTGGGGCAACAATCGCACAAGCAAAGTCGCAGATCATGCTTTGGTATTTATGTTGCGTGGATTAAATACGGGGTGGAAAATGCCAATATCCTACAAATTTTGCTCGAAAACGACAAATGCAGCCCAACTAATTAGATATATCAAAGAACACGTATGTACATAAAATAAGCAAAGCAGGTTTCCACATAATTGCAACAGTCTGTGACCAAGGAGCTACAAATACAGCCGCTATTAAACACTTATTATTACAAACAAATATGAAACGGAATTTAGAAAAAAGAACACAAGGTAAATAATTTATATTAATGGTATTTCTATGCACATTACGTATAAATATATTATTTAAATTATTATTTACAGCTCAAACTTTTGAAATTGGAAATGTAGAGATTGTTCCTTTATACGATCCTCCTCATCTTATTAAAGGAATAAGAAACAATTTCTTAACCAAAGATCTTGCGATTAGCTGCAACAGTTTTCAACGTGTAGCATCGTGAGATATCGTGAAGACAGCATGGATAATAGATAAGAAGATAAATATAAAACGTCCACAATTTAAAAAAATAACGCAAGAACATATTATTGAGGACAAAATTTAAAAAATGCGTGTCAAGTATGCAACGCAAGTGCTGAGTGGGACGGTTGCAAGCTGCATTGAGACACTTACAAGATCAAGATGTAAGTTATATTTAATATAGATATATATCTTAAGCATTATAATAAGATGAATCTGTTCACATAAATAATTTGTTTTTTGTAGGTGTCGTGCAGATTGATAATAATGAGGTAAAAATTGATATGGAAGAAGGAATCGCAACAGCAGAGGTAGTGAATTTTTTTAATGATTTATTCGACTCCGTGAACAGCAGTGAAACAACGATTTGCGATCTCCAGTGGTAGAGGACAATGTACATCATGTGTTTTGGACGAATGCAAAAGGTATGTTCAGAAATTTGTCTTACGTTGACAAGTAACACGCGAACTTATTAAATCAGTGCCAAGTTTAAAAAATTGGTAACTTTTTCGGTCAAATTAGAAGTCATGCGGTCCGTAATACAAATCCAACACCTAAACAATTTGAAGATTCTTTCATTACACTTCTAGTGAGTAACATAAAATCGGTATCTATTGTTGGCGGAAATTGTGAAGCTAGCCAAGATTCCTTCATGTTATTTTCCCTGGAAGAGTATTTGGAAGATAATCTTTCAAATGTTGAAGTTAGTGATGATAACAAACCGCATGAAATGTTTACTAATGTTGTTATTAGCAAAGAATCAAGTACGGAATTTTTACCAAATTATTTAGATGAAGTTATTACCGTCATTGTCAAAGAACTTAATTATTGTGAAGAATGTAATGATAGTTTAAAAAGTAATGAATTTTCAGTGTTTGCAAAACAAATAGTAAGAAGTATTATTAAATTGTTAGACACGCGATCTCATCGTCGTAATATTTTAAAAGTATTATTAGAGCATTTTGAAACTTGGAATGTAGATACAAACTGGCATATGTGTATAGAGCATCATTATAATATATTTAAAGTCACAGTACGCGTAATTTCGATTAAAACATTAATACAATGATGTAAAAAAAAAATACATTGATATCAAACAATGATTTGGATTCTAAATTACATGTCAAGGGTATTATGGAAATAAGAAAAGCGCGCGAAATATATAAATATAACAAAAAATATATATTAAAGAAGAGACATTTAGGTAAAAAGAAAAGGATATCGCACACCCTGTGGGAGGGGTAGCGCTCATCACTCGCGCATCGAGCGCGATCCTCTCGGCTTTTGCGTGCGACCCGGCGTTCGGCGTACCTGGTGCGTTAGAGAGCGAGCGAGGGATATCGTCTTGTGCTACCGGAAGTGGCTATCGGGTGTCCGGCCTGGTGCTCTCTGCCTGGGGTCCCGGAGACGAGGAAGAGGACCGTGCCGAGAGTCGAGGTGACCCGTCTAACCTCTGTGTAAAGCCACGAGCTGTCGGTGTCGACCGGCTCGCGCTCTGAGATGGAGCCATTAGATTAGTGTGCGAGTGCGTCCGCCGCGTGGCGATTGAACGCACCTTGTTTCTTGGTGTTTGGCTGGCTCTCCGCCTTAAGCACGAGACCTCGTCGAGGCACCCAGCTGTCGGCTGCCACGTGTGTTTGAGCCGTCCCGCCGTAGAAGCTCGCGAACGACCAACTTCCCGGGAAGCCGCAAAGCCCTCGCGCACGTGCGCGAGTCGTGTTCCGGCCGCGACCGCACGGCCGCCCGCGTTATTGGTACGTTGTCGTATCGCGCGTTTTAGGACAAATTTTGTAACTTGGCCGCGACGAAGGCGTTGTCGTCAGCGGGTATCTTTGGTTGTGTTTCGTTTTGAATTAATTAATGCCTGTTAGCGAAAGTTCGGCTAGTGTGCTCTCGCCGCGCTGTTCAGAACGCGCGTGATTGGCTGTCGTGTTCCGCGCGGGACCAGCCGCCATGGTTCGCGCCGTTAGCGTAATTGTTGTAGGATTTAAGAAAATTGTCGCATTCTGCCTATTCGTTTTCGCCAACTCTTCATCTTTTTCGTTCTTTTCTTGCTTTGACTTATACTTTCTTCGTGTTTGGCTGTACTCCGTCTCTATTATACGCTATAATATATGTTATTTCTACCCGTTATATCGGCCTGATTTTACTTAATTTCTCGCCTACCCGTCTCCTCCCGTAAGAAAGCCGCTTCGTCCCTGTCTCCGCTACCCCGCCCCTCTACCGGTTAGCGGAGCTAGCTGGCCGCGTGCGAGCGACGATTTCGCGCTTTGGTATGACGAGCTATCGCGTGATGTAAATCCGCGTTTAGCGGTGAAAAGTGAACCCGGAGACGCAACCGGTATCATCACGTCTGGCGCCCAATTTCGCGATTTGGTGTGAATATATCAATCGGTTCGTTCGTCGCTCACGCGCGTGTTTCGCGCAGAATTCCGGTTCCTTTGTTTGATCGCGTATTTTGCCGCTGCTCTCCGGCGTCAAGAAAATACGTGACAATATATATATATATACAAGGCGATTCAGAACGACCCATGTGTCCCCGTAAAGACATGTTCTTGGATAAATTCTGAGACGATTTTTCCTGTACAAAAATTTTATCCGACGCTTACTTTTTGAATAATAAGACGATAAACTTAGCGAATCACGGGCCGTATACACATGCTAGACAAAGGCGGCGCAACTCACCGTCCGACGCGGGCGCTTACCCGTATCGGGCGGTGAGTTGCGCCGCCTTTGTCTACCATGCTTACACGGCCCGTGATTTGCTAACTTTATCCTTATATTATTCAAAAAGTAAGCGTCGGACAAAATTTTCGTACAGGAAAAATTGTCTCAGAATTTATCCAAGAACACGTCTTTACACATGGGTCGTTCTGAATCACCCTGTATATATATATATATATTTTTTTTTTTTTTAATGCATTGTTAAATATTGTTCAATGTATGTTGTTATATGTATGTATGTATGATCTATCTATGTATGTATGTCGATGTATGTTACGTATATGCATTATTTGTATTAATTATTTTTTGTTATGCGTGAATGGTGATGTATAAGATTTGATATTAATTGTTAAGTATTGTTCAATGTATGTATGTATGTATGTACGTATGTCAATGTATGTTATGCATTATTTGTATTAATCATTTTTTGTTATACGTGAATCGTGATGTATGAGATTTGATATTAATTGTTAAATATTGTTCAATGTGTGTACGTATGTATGTCAATTTATGTTATACATTATTTGTATTAATTATTTTTTGTTATGCGTGAATGGTGATGTATGAGATTGATGCCGTGGTGCACTTAAAGTGTTTTGCATCATATTTTTTAACCACACCGGATATTTAATATTTCTATATCCGATAGTCCGCAGTCTGCTAAGTGGGACGGGAAAATATATTGCATTGCATTTTTTAAATATACCCAATTAACGGGGTATACAAAGAAAAATATGTTAATGTTGTAAATTCTTGAGTGATGTTAATAATTTCTGTTATTATTTTCATTATTTAAAATTGTGCAGAAAAATAACTTACAAAAGTGTTTTCTGGCTCCTTATTAAGTCTGAACACTTTTATATAAGGTGTTTCTCAATGCAATTTAAATAATATTAATAACAACAAAATTTAATACAATCACTCAAGAATTTAGGTTTAATATATGCTATATACATATAGCTGTGCGCGCGCGCATAGATTTCTATATGGCGGCTACTCCCCACTACTGGTCACGTGACCCATTTTAGTTCACTGTCTCCGGATCCAGGCGGCGTTGAAGAAGTCGTCCCCTCTGTTTCCAAGAGTGGAGTCTGTACCCCCTGTTCAAAACTTCATATGAGGTCTCTCAGACTCACTTACGTGTTTAAGGGTTAATAAGCTTCGTTTAATATGTTCTTGATTTCTTACTTTTTCGAAAAATATTAAATATACATACATAATGTTCTTAAATATTAATAGACTTCCGTTTTCGGAGCGACCGCGTGTAGAAGTGAATGAGATAGCGGGTTGTTAAAAAAAAGGCAGTGAGCGAGCGGAGGTGTGGAAAGAGGGAGTGGAGGTGTGGAAGGACAGAGTGGAGTGTGTCGGGAGGTGGAGTAGCAGGAAGGGATAGGTGGAGTGTGTGGAATGATCGGACGTTCGAGAGGCTCAGAGGTTAGGAGGAGTAAGATAAGCGAGCGGAAAGGGGCAGTGAAGACAGAAGGCAAAGCGCGCGCAAGTGTGCGCAAGCGGCCGCGGAGCACGGTAATATAAAGAGGAGACCGAGCGGGGAGAGCGGGCAAAAGCACGTTCGCACGGACATAGAGTAGCGGACAAATAGAGTGGAAGCAGGCCAGCGACAGCAGAAAAGATGGAAGAAGGCAATCTGGAAGAGACAGAGAAACAGTTGCTGGAAAATATAAAAAGAGGGAAAGCGTGGAAAATGAAAAGTAAGAATAGAGAGCAAAGCGGAAGTTTGGGGGTGTTGGATTTATGGAAAACGAAAAAGGAAGTAGCAGAAGGAGTGGAGAGTGTAGAAATTGGGGGAAAGAGGAAAAGAAGCAATTATTAAAAAGAAGCAAAAAATCATTGAGATCACCGCCGATAGAGGGGGGGGCAGGAAGGGGAAGAGAGGAGGCCTCGATGATGGGAGTATTAAAAGAGTGGCTGGAGGAGTGTAATAAGAAAATGGGGAAGGATGGAGGAGAACCTAAAAGAAATAGTGACAAAAAAGGAAGAAATGGGGAAAAGGAAGGAGATGTGGAAGGAAGAAAGGGTTAAGATGGAGAAAAGGATAGAGGAGTTGGAAAAGAAATGGGAGAGAGGGCTGAAGATATAGGGAGGGATTAAGAGTCTTAGAAGAAAGAATTAATAGGTTGGAAAGGAAAGAAAAGGAAAGAGTAGGAGGGAGTAGGGGAATGGAGGAGAGAATAAAAAAAGTAGAGTTGATGTGGGACAGAAGGGAGAGACAGGAAAGAAGAAGAAATGTAGTGGTAAAGGGATACAAAAAGGACGGGAAGGAGGTAAACAGTCAAATAAAGGAAATATTCAAAAAAAAAGGGTGGAAGTAGAGGTAGAAATGGAGGAGGTTAGAGTGATTAAGAATAGTAAGACAGCGGAGGATGTAAAAATTTGTAACCCTAAAGAAATCAAATAAAGATTCATTCATTCATTTATTCTTAAATATTGTTACAACCGTGTATATTTGAATATCGCGTGAATGTTGTTGGGCTTCGATTGATTAAGAAAAGAAACTGTCGTTCGTTAACGACGGGTTGTTGTTATGTTCTGACTTTTGGTTAAACAGCTTGTCAAATTAATAAAGTCATTTTTAAAATATAAATCTGCTCTTTATTTGCGAACGCGCTTGTATTAGTAGTGCGCGAATGCAAAAGTACAACACGACCTCTTCGGTCGTAACATTTGGGGGGCTCGTCCGATCGTTCTCAGACCGTTTTCTTGAAAGAATCAGTACTATGGCTTTAATGAATTCTCCAAGGAGAGGAATGTGCACGCGCTCTTCAGCAAAGACTGAACGATCATTGGGAGATGATAAGCGTCCATGCACGCGGTCTTCGGGTGACGTCTTCGAGCAAACGGAGGATGTCGTAGAGCGGACGGTGGGTGATAAAACGACGAACACTGTGGAGTTGCTGCGTGCTGCGTTGGAGGAATTCCGTAAGATTAGAGAGGAACGTCTCCATTTTCAGCAGCGCAAAAAGAAACTTTATGAACAGATACAACAAGCACAACAAGGCCAGTCATTACCTTTCTCTTTTTGTTCTCCAACCGCGGAAATTCCTCGGAATACCAGTACTAACGCGAGTGTTAATTTAAAATTAAAACCAGATATTTTCGGGTGCTTTCCAGCTACGACACAAATCGACACTGTGTAACACAGTGTCCATTAGTGTAAGAGAGAAAATTTTAGTTGTTTCACTCACACTAATGGACACTGTGTTACACAGTGTCGACTTGTGTCGTAGCTGGAAAGCACCCTTCAACAAGAGTGTTCCGCTGCGCAAATATTTAACGCATTTTGAATTGATCGCGCGGGCGAATAATTGAGTAGATTCTATTAAAGCGGTCACGTTAGCTTCAAATTTACGGGGAAAAGCGCGTTCAATTCTTGACGGAGTAACGGAACTAAAAGATTTAAGTTACAGAAAAATAAAATCTAAGCTCGAGTTACGTTTTGGGGAAGGACATATGGCGCAAACGCGTGGTAGACATATACTCAATTCACTAATCGGAGACAAAAATTTGGTGAAGATCTGCCTACTTTCGGTTCGGATATTGAGCAATTGTCACGTTTAGCTTATTCGGAATGTTCCCTTAAAGTTCGGGACAAAATTGCATGCGCGCAATTCATCGCGGGATTATCAGATAGTTTCGTGAAGCAAACGCTACAATTAGAAGCTCAATCTTCTTTGAGGCGCTATAGAGAGAGCAATGGTTATAAAGGTTATTCGGGAAAACAGTTTTCTACGAAAATTTGAAAGGAAGAAAAAGGGAACCCGTTTTGAAAGAAAAATTAAAAATGAAAATTTTAAGGGGAAAAATAATTTCAAAACAAATTTTAAAAACGCGCGGAAAGAGTGTTCGCAATGCGGAGCTGTGGAACATTTTCGCGCTGAATGTCCTTCTTTGACTTCTGTAGAGAGGGGAAACTCGGTTTAGTCCAACTTTACGGGGCGAGTTCGACGAGAGGGCAAAAGACTGAAAGGAATTTCCGTGTAAATAGGATAGGAGAAAAAATAAACGATTTTTTTTTTAAGGGACAAGTTGACGGCCAAAAGTGTTTGTTTAGAATTGATACGGGTTCCGATATGTCGGTACTTAAATTAAATTTATTAAGGAAGAACAAGCGTCTTTCTTCAATTTTTGATAGTCGATTGTGTTATCCAACTGGGGAACAGTTCCGGCTAGTTATAGAGTTAATGTCGCAGTGGAAATCGGGAAGTTTACTTTGGAAATTCCCGTTTATTTAGCAAAAATCAGTGACAAATGTATTTTGGGAGATTTTCTAAAAAAAATTGGTCTAGAGAAAATGTTTATTTCCGTTTTCGGTGAAGAAAAGAAAAATCATAAGAATCTTTTATGTTCGCGAATTTGTAATTCTTGTGTTAGCGTTCCTAATTTTCTTTCAAAATTTTTTCGAAAACAATCTCAGACTTTGGACGTCTTTCAAGAAGAGAAATTTGACAGACTATTAGATGAATTTCAGAATATTTTCACAAAAAGCGTCATTGCTGAGAATTGTTCATTGGAAATGCATTCTATCGATGTTATAAATTCTTCACCAATTAAAAAATCGCCTAGACACATTCCTTTGCAGATGCGTAAGGAAGTAGACAAAAATTTATCTGAAATAAAACAACAAAGTGTAATCGAAAAATCACATAGTCCGTGGGTGTCTCCTGCTGTTTTGATGAAGAAGAAGGATGGCTTAATTAGATTGACTACAGATCCTGAGAAAATCGAGTGTGTTAGGAGTTGGCCAGTTCCTTGAAATAAAAAGCAAGTTCGCAGCTTTTTAGGTTTTTGTTTTTATTATAGAAAATTTGTAAAAAGATTTTCGCTTATTGCAAAGCCCTTATTTGTTCTCACAGAAAATTTAACAAAGTTTGTCTGGAGTGAAGCGTGTCAGCAGGCGTTTAAAAAGTTGAAACAAAATTTAGTATCTTCTCCAATCTTGTCTTTTCCAAGTGTAGATTGGAAATTCATTCTTGATACGGACGCTTCTAATCATGGTTTAGGGGCGGTATTTTCTTAAATCCAACATGGGAAGGAAAAAGTTTTAGCTTATTACAGTCAAATTTTCAATAAAGCTGAAAAAAATTATTGTTACTCGGAGAGAACTTCTGGCCGTTGTTGATTCATTTAAAACTTTTCACCATTATTTATATAGACGTAAATTCCTAGTTAGGACAGATCATGTTTCTTTGCGCTGGTTAATGTCCTTCAAGGATTTGAAGAAACAATTAGCGCCTTGGCTAGAACGGCTGCAGGAATATGATTTTGAAATTCAACATCGCGCAGGGAAGTTACATAGTAACATTGTCCAGGCGACCTTGTATTGAAAATTCTTGCGTTTATTGTAAAAAAGTAGAATTTAAAGAAGAGATTAGTGGAGAGAAATTTGTTGGTAGAATAGTCTTCGGGGAAATCAGATCAATTGATTGGAGGAAAACTCAATTAGAAGATCCGTCGATCGTGGACTTAATTCGAGGAAAGGAGGCAAATAGACGTCCACTTAGTCAAGAGTTGGGGGATACAACTGCTAAGAGTTATTGGCTTTTGTGGGATTCTCTTGAGATTAGAAAGGAAATTTTATGTAGAAGATGGGAGTCTCCAAATTTGCGTTCTGTGGTTTTTCAAACAATAGTGCCACGAGTTTTGGTAAACCGGATTTTGGAGGAAACTCATGATTTCCCTTCAGAGGAGCATTTCGGTATTAACAAAACTTTAGGAAAAATTTGGAAACGTTTTACTGGTCGTCCTGCAAGCAAGATGTCGAGCATTGGTGTAAAAGTTGTAAAATTTATCTTGCTAAGAAAGGTCCTTTAGATAAGAAGAAGTCTTCCTTTCAGATTTATAATGCAGGAGCACCTTTCAAAAGAATTCAGTTGAATATATAAAATCCGATACCAATTTCTTCTTCTGGAAATAGATTATTTGTTAGTGGTTACAGATTGTTTTACTAAATAGGTGGAGGCTTTTCCGTTAAGAAATATTAGGACTAAGACTGTTGCAGAAGTTTTTGTAAATCAAATGGTAGCTAGATTTGGTGTTCCATTAGAATTGCATACAGACTAAGGAAAGAATTTTGAATCACGAATGTTCTTGGAACTAACTCAATTGTTGGGAATCAGAAAAACAAGAACTACTCTATTTCATCCACAATCGAATGGTCAAGTGGAACGCCAACATCAAACAATGTTGAATTATTTAGCGAAATTTGTTTCTAAAAATCAAAAAAATTGAAATCGTTGGGTTTCTTTAGGTTTATTAGCGTATAGATCTTCTAAACATGAAACCACCGAGTTTCACTCTTTCAGAATTATGTTTAAGTCAAGAATTGAGACTGCCTCTAGATCTTCGTCAAAGTTGTCCTCCAAATTTTCAAAAAACATCTTAAGTTACGAATTATTACAATGACCTTAAGAAAAAAATGAATTTATCTCATAATTTAGCAAAAGAACGTATAGATAAAATCTCAGAAAATTAAAATGTTATACGATCGGAAAGTTAGGCAATTAAATTTTGAAGTTGGACAAAAAGTCTAGTTGTTTAATCCTCGAAAGAAACTGGG